>NC_136505.1:61064858-61302358 GCF_053919585.1 Euprymna scolopes
ACGCCACTCGGAGATAAGGGTTATTGCGTGTGCAATAATCAATGGGATAGTATCGTAGTAATCGTTAGTATTGTAGATTTTATAAAGTGTCTTACTTAAGGGAGCAGTTCACCAAGAATTTTTTATGTTGGACTTGAAGACATCTAAGTTGTAGTCAGGTGGGAAACAGGCAAACGGAAGAGAGTTTCACAGGTGTGCACTTCTAAGAAAGAAGCTTTGTTCATGGAATCTACGTTTTCATTTAGGTACAGATAAAAAGTGGGGAAAATTACTGACAGTGGTTTCAGCTAGACCGGTGTTTATCGTGAAAGATTGGCGAGGGAGGACCAGCGATTGGAGCTCAGACAGACACTTGCCATGGAAATAACGATAAAACAAAGACAGGCTCGCAACGTCTCTTCTGTGGGAAAGCGGTTGCAAGGAAGAGAAAAGGGCATCCCCCACTAAGCCAACAAGTCTCTTTTGTACTCTGTCAAGGCAGGATAGGCTGTTTTTAGCAGCTCCTGGCCAGATATGGCAGCAGTACTCCATCCTTGGACGTACCTGGCTTTTATACAGATAGGGAATTGCATCAGTCGTGCTCGGACATGACAAAAGTATTTATCATATGGCGCATTTCGCTCTAAAAAATGGATGTATTTGGGGCGAATTACCTATTAGAGCGATAGAATGATTCACCCGTTTTCGAGGTACCTTGGAAACGGATATGGTGTAAGTCTTCTATTTCAGGCCAGAAGTGAACGTCAGTCCCTGTTGTGTTTAGCTGTAATGTGACGGGCTTGAATGTCTTACATTACAGTCAACACTGTTCTGTAGACGCACACTGACCTCTCCAGATTAGAACTCCTGGTTATATTGGATGGGAGAGCATCGTAGTAAATGATCGTCGTGAATCATTCACAGCCAATTCATATATCTACAATTATATAAATGCAATTTTGTCTGTGTGTGTGGGGGGGACGAGTTCGTTCGTTATAGACTCAAAACCGGCTGGACTGATTTTAATGAAATTTCACACAAAGGTACTGGCTTTGCCTGGCAGTGTTTTTAGCTAGATTTTGCATCGAAATGTTTCCAACAAGTATCGGCAACAGATATTCGCTATGTATTATTGTACGTATGCAAATGAAAATAACACTCTATTTTTGTTAGTTCGTTGCCTAATGACGCGTAAAACCGACGCTAACACCGTTATTTATGTTATGAAATATTGCATACTACTACTACTACCCTACAAAGCGCATGCCCAGACGCACACACACACACACACACACACACACACACACACACACACGCACACACGAATATTGTTCTGGTTGTTTTTTTTATACTTTTATTCAAAAAAAAAATTTTTATATATACACAAAAATACATATGGCTCCCAAAACCTATACCTAATTCATAAGTTAGGGGTGCGCTTAGACATGCCTCGCTTTATTCTCTGCATGTGCACCAAAACGGTAATTATTACAAGAAATCCGATGCCTTAGATCGGTACATTTACATTAAAAGAAAAAGATTAATATTACAAAACCTCATTCTTAAAACATTTTTTCATTCCATTTGTTTGTTGAAGAAAGTTATACAATGTATATACCCGTAACTAAAATTTGTCTGACGTCACTTTCATAAACAAGGGAGTGCACATCTTCAGCATTACCCAAAAATTATTACTAAACTTGAATTTAAATTCCAAATTCTTTTAAAACTATATATTCCGATATTACGCCGTGCGCGACTTAATGGAGTGCACAAATATCACTAAAATTGAATTAAAATTAATATTATTCCCTTTCAGCGATACATTTTTATTAAATAAAAAGATTATTATGAAAATAAGTCATTATTAAAAGAAATTTAGGTTATTGTTAAAAATAAAATAAAAACACTTTCTGATTATATTGTTTTATTTCGAAATATAAGTTCAGCTTATTTGTAAACTGAACGATATGGTCAACTGTTTCCATCGTTAATGAAAACAAAACACTCATAAAAACAACAATGGTTTTATTGTATTATTGCTTATACATTACTTATGCATTTACGAACTCTTATTTAATATTCTCTCTTTTCTCATTAAATCTTCTCATAAATTTCGATTGAGATTTTGTTCCGAAATTTTATAGTTTTACATATTTATTTTATCTCACATTTCATAAGCATAAAAATGGCATTAAATTTGCCCCCGACCAAGGTCGGGTAATACTGCTAGTAACTCATAAAAAACACATTCAATAATGTAATAAACACAAATTAAAACATTACCATGAGAAAATTATATATTATTAATATGATGATTTAGTTGAATAATTAATTTAATGACAATGTCATACTGTACTCTCGATCATGAACAGTTGCATAAACTTTTAAAATTGTATTGGTAAAGTAAACTTCTGTTTCATCAATGCAATTGCCAATTAGTTTATTTATTAACGCAAGGAAAATAACTCTATTTGCTTACTTTTAAACTGATAAGATCATCAATGAGAACCCATATTTAGCTGCCTTAATATAACACTAAAATAAGGAAAATAATTATTCATCTACTGATTAATACATTAAATCTATATCGGTTTATTATATCAAAGGAACTTTGTCTGTGTGTGTGTATGTGAGTTCATTCCACATAGACACCGCAACGGCTGGGTCTATTTTCATGAAATTTCACGCAAATGTACTTAAAGTCTTAAGCACTGCTGTTAGATACCTTTTGTATTGGAATGCCTTCGGTAAGTATCGATAATCAAAAAAACCTGATGAAAGAAACAAAAGACGATTTGAGCCAAAGTTAACACCTTATACAGCCTAACATCACAAGTGCATGTGAAAAGTCTTATTACCACACAATAGTACGTTCTTTGATATGACAGTGGCGCGTTCGAAATGAAAGTTTCTGTTTAAAACAAAACTAAACCATGATACTTGACTTTTACATATTAAAGTTAACTTAAACTCATTATCACCGCACATGCAGAAATGCGAGGAATAGAAAATCAATAGTGGGTTCTTTTATATGAAGGAGGCGCTTTCGAAATTAATGTTTCTCTTTAAAGTACAATTGCACCATGATACCTGGCATTTGCATGTAAACTTTTAATCTAAGTCGTTATATATAAAAATAATTTTATAAAATTAATAGTAGGTTCTCTACATTGCAACGTACACTACATTATATTGTTGAAAAAGTCACAACCGTGAGCCATGTAAACTATCCTACCAGTCCACGCGATGAGCCCCCAACTAGAGCAGGAAAGCAATCGATTTGATTTTAAAATATGCGATTTTACCGATTTCAATGCCAATAAAAAATATTGGAATATGAAGCATTTATTTATCATCATAAAATCCTGAGCAACGTCGGGGATCCTTGCTAGTCGGCAATAAGAATCTATACTTAGCGGGTTTTATATAACAATAGAACAAGGAAAATATTTTTATTTAACTACTCTTTAATCACTCTAATATGTCATTAGAAATTATTTTCATTTTTTTTTTTTAATATGACAATGCTCCTATTTAAATACTGTTTAATCAATTTACCGGCGTCAATATTACGAAAGGGCAAAGGAAATTCTTATATTTAATTAATATTTAAATTACTGTGATTTGAAAGTATATTTACAGACGTGCATATAACATTTAAACAGGGGAAACAACTTTAAGAATAACAAGGAAAGTTGAAAGTAAAATAACTCCCGAGCAGTACCTGATTAGGACAGTTAGTATTTAAAAATGCTAAACGTGTTATATAGACGACCTGTTAGTATTTCTTTTTGATTGGTCATGGTGGAGTATACGCCTTTCGTCATCGGTTAGAAAGTTGGAGTCCTGGATATTTGTTCGTTGCGTCGAATCACATAATTAAAGATATACATAAAAAGAGAGAAACTGGATGCCTACTAGACAGTATTATCGAGTTTCTAGGATCTTTCTGTACAGGGATTTGTCAGGACAACCTGGTATGAGAATACTTTTCCCTACAAATAAACTTGGACTAAATATTCAAAATGGTGGCCAAAACAGGATTTGGGATGACTAGCCCACACCAGCTTTTAAAAGGAATAGCGCACCTTCTTCAAACCATGTTAGCTCAGGTAGCAGCACGAAGCTGGATATTCAACCAGATTAGATAAATTCTTGTCCTGGAAGCCAGTAAAAACCAAGAGACGACAAGAAAAATAAATATTTGTTTTATGTATTAAAGGTGAGAAAAATAAAACATACAATTTTTAACTCTTTTTACCTTGAACGAGGTGTATTGCCAAATGGTAGCAAGAGGCAGTTATTAAGGATAATATTAAACAGATGACTGTGGGGAGTTGTGAAGCGAGATCTCTGTTGGCACATCATTTAAATTTGTACGTGCTTGCATCATCTGTGACTGTTAGATTAGCATTTAAGCTTCATTGCTGAATTTTTTAGATGAGGATTGACTGTTCGTATTATTTGAATTCTTCGGACTACTGTTCTTATCTTGAGTGTTATTTTTACAAGGTGTCCGTCGATGTCACCCCAGACTTTCTTCAGGTCTATCTTGTCGAACTCAGGAATATTTCTAGCGAACTCGGGAATTTGGACGGAATTTCGAACGGAACCATTTAAAAGGTTCCATTAGAAGTTCCGTCCAAAGTCCCGAGTTCGACAAGATAAACCTGGAGAAGCTTTGAGTTTACACTGATCGAAACTTTGTGAAAATGACACCCAAAATGAAAACTGTAGTTTGAAGAATCCAAATAATACAGATAGAATTAAAGCTTCTATTCTCTTTAGTCGCATGACGACCAACATCACTAAATCCTGTTTCGTCTTTATGTATTTTCCCTGTCTTCCGATATCATCTGAGCTCACTTTTTCTGTGCTATCCAGATATGCAAACGCCATTGCCATGCAACATTAAATCTTATCGCATTTGCGAAAATATCATTCGTGTTAGTCATATCTTCTTCCGTTCTTTTCTTAACCTTCAATAACATTAACTTTAGCTGAGTCATTCATCGATCATTTGATTTAACCAAAGCCTGCATCGTGTATGCCAATGTTCATGAAATAAAAATGTTTTTGTTTGACAGCGTAAACGTACAATCAATGATGATTGACAGCTTACTTACTCCATGCATTTGCGTGTAGAGAAATGCAAAAAAAAATCGTCCGGTTTTAACTGTTTATTGTGTACGTGTACAATTACATGGTTTTGGTTTTTAGCTATTTTTGAATATTCTGTTACTTTTAAGTGGCCATACTCGTTTACACGTTTTGTGATGCATCAATATCCGCGCTTTGTAAGCATATTTTTATATTAGTATGCTTTTTTTTAATTTCTGTTACACTTTTTTGTGTATACATTTTAATTTCATTTATTTATTAATGTTCTCATTTTTAAGTGACTTAATAATCTGAGCAAGTTTTAACTACTAATTTAGGATACTAATTAGATCTGTAATATAAAAAGGAAACGTTTAGTATAGAGAATTAAATGGCAACGGAAATACTTTTGCTAGACAAAACGTTTATCTTTCTCATGAGACGCTACGCCTCTTAATGAAAGAAATACTTATCATTTAGGTAACGTTATTTATAATCACAGACATACATGTTTTGTCTTCGTTAAGGTACAACAGCATAGTTATATACAGCAGATCCGAATATGTATGCATATACATATACGCAGACACACACACAGGCACACACACACACACACACACACACACACACACACACACACACATATATATATATATATATATATATATATATAAGAGGTGGGTGTAGTTTGCTTGAAACATTGTATAGTATTTAGTTAAATAGAATTGTAGAAGGCGCTACAATGCAGAAGTAACGGAAAGACACAAGCTGAAGCAGGTGAAAAATTTTATTAAGTTGTATTAATAAAATTTCTCACCTGCTTCAGCTTGTTACTTCTACATTGCACCGCCTTCTTCAATTCTATTTAAATATATATATATCTATATATATATATATATAGAGAGAGAGAGAGAGAGACAGAGAGAAATATAGATAGATAGATAGATAGATAGAGCCTTGGCTAAAATTATAGAGCATCAATGAAAAATCGAAATTATGATTCAACTTTATATATTTTAAGGTTAAGAATATTTTACCACGAATCATTATTTAGTATTTCCTCCTTTTGTCTTTGTATCAGCTTTCGTACGTTTTTTGCTGACCACATTAATACAAGTAGTAAAATCTATTTTTCCACCCTTCATGATGTTGGGTCTCTAATTCATTTTTATGAACATGCGTGCATTCTGACTATATTATATATTATATAATCTCATTTAAACTGTGTGGTCCTAGATATGACCATAAAGTTTAAATGAGATTATATAATAATAGTCACCTTAATTAACCTTAATTAATCAAACACAAATATTACGCAAATATAAATCATGTAGAAAATCTGCATGAATATAATTACTTGTAATAGTAAGCTAAAGATGATCATTCCATACGAAAACCGAAAAAAACTAATAGTTAGTTAATTAAAATGAATGTTTAAAGCAAAATGCAAATTAACTAGATTTTTTGCAGATGAATGCAGTTTCACGACCCATATATAATAAAGTTGTATTTTAAAAAAAAATAAAAATAAGGGTGTTTAATATAAATATCAATACACACAAAACACTTCATAGAAGTATAGATACACGTGCATATTCTTACACGTGCATTCATACAAACAAACGTCCATATACATGAATATATGAAGCTGTTTGCAATATATGAGTTTCAAACTGTAAGTAATAAAAGATACACAGAAAAATCAATAATTTAGAATAAATATGGTATATGCAATAAAAATAAACATTAGGATCAATGAGATCAACATTATATTGTTTTATATTTTATATACTTGTCTATTGCTATTTATTGATTGACTTCGCTTAAACACTACAGGGCGGTAAGTAAAAGACACACACACACACACACACACACACATATATATGTATATATGATATTTATATTGACATGCATATATATATGTGTGTGTGCGTGTATGCGTATATACATGTACTAACATATATATATATATATATATATATATATATATATACATATATATATATATATATATATATATATATTCGCGTGTTCTTTTCAGGAATTGTTTATTTATATTACTATGAGCTTATATGAGTTTACATTCCAAGAAAAGTCAAGGTTAGGAATGCTGAACATTTAATCGATAGAGTGAATTAAATACGTATGAAGCAAAACCCAAAATGATAAATATATATGTAGTAATATTTAAAGACAGACACGCATTTTCTCTATCAGTCGCCCCCTCAGTCTCTCTCTTTCTCTATCTCACTCTCTCTCTCTGTCTATGTATATATTATATTAGTATATATATATATATATATATATATATATACGTATATATAACTATATATATATATATATATATATATATATTAGTCATAGTCGCGCTCTATAGAGTAACCAGAAAATGTAATCAATATTTATTATATTATTAGTCGAAAGTTTATAAGCCTGAGATATGTACACATGTTATATTGTCCTCAATAGGAGATGACATATGTTACGTTTTTATCTATGCGCAGTCACACAAGTTATGTTCCCGCCTACGAGCGAGCAATTAACCAAGTAAAGTCCTTTTGATGTGAGCAGAGTGTTTACGTGCTGATCTTGTATTCTCTGCATCGTCGCCGTGTTTCGAGAGTAACTGGGATTGTCCAGGGTTGTCGATTGTCTCGTCTTTTTCAACTTACACAATGAGGTTTTGCTGAGTTCTTCAAGGTTAAAATTTAGAGAATAAACTTTATAGAGAAAGAGAGAGAGATTATTTAATTATTTACTTTTTGGGTCTTTTTTTTTTAACTTTACGCGCAAACAAACAGCAGCATAATTGCTTACATTCTTTTTGTGAGTCTCGTTCGACTGTGACTGTGAAAAAAACTCATTTATTCTCTCTTGCCAAAAAACCTTGACGTCATCATATTCCGACGTCGTTTGACTATATATTTTTTCTAGCACGTTTTACCTTCTACTCTCCTCAAATCACCCTACACGTCTGTGTATATAACTCTGTTTGAAGCTGGGTTATACTGGCATGTACTAATGTGACTTTTTATCAAAATTTTACACTAGCTAATTTGATCGCCACTTACGTAGGGCCACTTCTTGCATACATATATTACACAAACACACACACACACACACACACACATATATATATATATATATATATATATATATTATAAATGAGAATCAACGACTGTTCCACACTTCCAATACCTTTATTGTCATCGAAATCGATGATATCCCTCCTGTTTCAATCAAATTAATTTATGGTTTGTTCTTACCGAAGGCCCACCAGGATCAACAGTGAGAAAGTTCGCATGCCGCATAGCAGTGCTGTTGTCTACTATAAATTGTTTAATAATAACATGGGTTAAAGGTTTTAATTAGCTATTATCTATCTTTCTATCTATCTATCTATCTTTCTATCTATCGATCTATATTTCTATCTATTTATCTATCTATCTATATAATGATAAATGGACAACAACAATGACCTTGCTAGGCTTAGAATAGAAATATTGTTTTGGTAAAATAAGTTTAGCTAAAAGATTCTTATCAAGGATGGTAAAATACAAGATTGATAGACACTCATCTTTGTATGAAGACCACATTCGCTTCTCTAAGCCACCAAAAAGCCTTAGTGGCACGCTGTATCCTATAGTTGATCTCAGCATCCAGCAAGAGTACTACCCAAATGCACAAATGCGTCAACCACGACAAGTCTCTGGTTGTTGACAAAATATTTGGTTCCACATACAAACTACCGGGTGGAGGTGTGAACATGACCTTAGTCTTCTTAAGACACACAACCCCCTGAAAACAGATCCATGATACCCTGCATATCCCTCTCACTATGGGCTACGAAGTCGGGGGCATCCGCATAAAGCAATTCACGAACCAGGTGCTGAAAGTTCTTGTAGAAGCATGAAAACGACGAAGATCAAAGACCTTACATGTGGTTCTGAAACGCAAATAAACACCCAGAAAACATTCCTTAATGGCATAGGAAAGCATAGTTGAAAATAAATAGAAAAAAGTGCAGTTGCTGGGATATCATCCTGCTTCACACCATTGTCAACTGAGATGGGTTCTGATGAAGTTCAGGCGAGCCTTCATATTAGTGTGGAGCTCCCTGAGTAATCGTAGAAATTGAGGTGGGCATCCCAACTTCCCCAGAATTATACTTAGGGCATTTCTGTTCATCGTATCGAAAGCCTTAGTCAAATCAACAAAAACCTGATAAAACGGAACACGGTGTCCAGTACATTTCCCCTGCAACCGTCGAGCAGAGACGATCATGTCTGTGGTTCGTCTGCCCGAACGAAACCCACTTTGGCTTTCTGGAATGACGGATGGACAAATATACTTTAATAATCTATTTAGTAGAACTCTGGAAAATACTTTGCCAACGGCTTCCAATAAACTTATCCAACGATAACTCGCACAGTCGGTCCTGGACCCCTTTTCCTTGTACAGTGATATAAGAATTGCATCACCCCAATTCTGATGGACGGGAATACCCTTCCAGACAGCGGTGATAAGATGAAGAATTTCGTGAACAAGCTTATCACCCCCATGTAAGAGGACTTCCACAGAAATACCATCAAGCCCCGGAACCCTCCCAACGTTCACTTCCTTGATTGCATCTCTAATTTCATTCATGGAAACTCAGACATTTGATGGATAGATAAGCTTCTGTTGTGATATAAATTCATGGATAACATTCTCATCAACATTAGAGGGGTGTCAAAGAGATAAGAATAATGCTCATCCAACGAAGGAGAATCTTGGTAGGATCATTTATAAGGGCAATTCTATCACTTGAGAGTAGGGGAGATATAGATAGTGTTTAGGACAAAAAACTTTTTTTAAGCAAATGGTACATGTGTTTGAAGTCTTTACGATCAAAAGCCATCTGGATTTTGTTGGCGAGTTTATCCCACCACCTATTCTTCATTTGGCGGAGTCGCTTTTGGAGAATACCCTTGCTTGCTTTAAGTGACTGTTGGAGGGACTCTTGATCTCCATGAGAGGCAGACATTTTATGATGCAACTCATTTTTAGCACTTAAGAGTTGTGTAATTTCAGAATCATTATCATCAAACCAATCCTGATGTTTTTATTTGCGGAAGCCAAGAACATCTACACTTATTTCATAGAGTGTATTTTTAAAATGCGCCCATGACCCATCAAAATCGGTAGAATTAACTACGGATCGAAGCTTTTCACGTACACTTGGATCATCCAGCGTAGACACATCAACCCGCCTGGGAATCTTAACACCACCCGACCTACATTTCCTCATACAGATTTTAACTTCCCACGTACCAAAAAGTGATCTGTGCCGCATTCAGCTCCACGTATAACACGCACACTACAGACGTCCTGGAAATAATGTAGTCAATCAAGTGACCTTGTTTTGAACGAGAACGGGTCCAGGTAAACCTATGGACCTCTTTGTGGCTGAAGAAAGTGTTACAGATAGCAAGGTCAACTGAGTGCATAGATGGAGAAGATTCAGACCATTACTGTTGACTTTACCTACACCAAACCGGCCGAGTGAGTCCCAGGTGTGATGATCCTTGCCAGCCCTTGCATTTAAATCACCCATGAGCAAGATCTTCTCAGATAAAGGAATAGAGGAAATGGTATGACTGAGATCTCGGTAAAACGCTGTGATGGTGTCTTCATCATGACCTATGGTAGGGGCATACACAGATAAAATTGTCATATATCTAATGTGCGCAAGAGGAAAGCGCGTCGTCATAATTCTGTCACTCACACAAATTGGCTGTTCAATCCTGTTCACCAAATAAGAAGGCATTACAAAGCCAATTCCCCTTCTCGTCTTAGCTCCGATGGTTTTCCTTTCCAAAAAAAGGTGTATCCCGAGTCCACTTCCACCAATTGATCCTCACCACTCAATCGTGTTTCAGGCAATGCCGCAATGTCTATGCTGTACCTAGCGAGCTCTCTTGCAACAATAGCTGTCCTATGCCCAGGTATTTCACTATCCAGGACATCTAGCAAATTTCTCACATTCCACATAGCAACAGTTATGTTATTCCTCTCCTAATAAAACTTTGATTTTCCTTGTTTATTATTTTTCTTCATCTTTATCTTGTTTCTCCTGCAAATATAGAGCAGCCGCCGACCACAGGAAGTCGACCAGCTAATAAAAGCGTAGACAATTTATAGGTCACCTTTTCTAGACTCTTCCTAAATTTATGGCTGAGCAGTGTATCCCTAAAAAAGGCTGCTCGGCTGCCAGATCATCCACCGAAGTTACTTCCACCCTGTAAGCGATTTAGTCGACGATGTTAGATAAATCACTGGCCGCCTATGTGCAAATTTGCAGCTATGCACTTCCAGCCCGCTAAGCCTGTACACGTCACCACTCACCTATTTTTTTCTTCGAAAGATATCTGCACATAACGATCGCGACACAACATGCTTGTGCTACACATATTGTACCCTCTCGCACCTTACCACTGGTTGCACAGTGACAAACTGAAGAAAGTGAGATGACTGAGCAGTGGCAGAGTGTGCATGTTTTATTATCACGGAGTTTTAACCTCTCCGGCAGCTGGACATATACACACACATACACATAAGCAAAAAAACATGCATATATATATATATATATATATATATATATATATATATATATACACTTGTGCCCGATATTATTCATACCCCCTCTTGAAAATTGAGTTTATTAGGTGTAACTTTGTAAGAATTTATTGTTTACGTCCATATTGATACATATTCTTAATAAACCTCTTCTGATCATTTTCGTCATTTTAAAATCTCGGGATACTTGTAATAAAAGAAATATACAGCTATTTATAAAATCTGCAATGTTCAAAAATAATCATACCCCCTTATTTTTTCAGTATTAATCGAGTTTCTGACTGTTTGTTTCCTGTTTGATTCTTATTTTCAATGCTTTTATACAACCTTTGATTAATTTCATTTCGTTTTTTGCATTTTTCAGAAATTAAAATGATATCAACTGAAAACCAAAAAAAGAATAAAAATTATTAGAATGGGGAAGAAAAAAGAGCTTAGTAATGATCTTAGGACTAAAATTGTGAATTCACATAAGGATGGTTTAGGTTACAAGTAAATTTCCAAGAAATTTGAGGTCCCTACAGCAACAGTACAGAGCATCATCAAAAAATTCCAGAGCCACCACACAACAAACAACTTGATTGGTAGAGGAAGGAAAAGGAAACTGTCTGCTAGAGCCACCAGGAATATTGTAAGAAGTGTTAATGAAAATCCAACTACCACTACTAAGGACATTTTAGAAAATCTGGAGTCTTCTGGCATAAAAATATCAAGGCAAACATTGCAAAGGACTCTGCATGAAAATGGTCTGAAAGGAAGTAGACCAAGAAGGACTCCATTGCACACCGGAAAACGCCTTGCAGCACGTCTAAAGTTTGCTAGGACCCATGTGAATTCTCCAGAGTCCATTTTCTCAAGTATTTTGTGGACTGACGAAACAAAAATTGAATTGTTTGACCATATGGATGCTTCTTACGTTTGGAGGAAGAAAGGAGAAGCTTACAACCCAAAGAACACCATACCCACGGTGAAACATGGTGATGGTAGCCTAATGTTTTGGGGCTCCTTTTCGGCTAGTGGTCCAGGTAGTTTGGTCAAGATAGATGGAACCATGAAGAAGGAGTAATATTTGGAGATACTCCAGAAAAACATTAGACAGGATGCGGAGAAGCTCCATTTAGGACCAAACTGGGTCCTTCAACAGGATAATGATCCAAAACATACTGCCAAAATAGTCAAGAAATGGTTTGAGGATAATCACATTAATGTTTTGGAATGGCCTAGCCAGAGTCCTGACCTGAACCCTATCGAAAACCTCTGGCACATATTGAAAACTGAGGTTAAAAAGCGGAAACCTGGAAATTTGAGGGATTAAGAGAACTACTGCATTGAAGAATGGTCAAAAATCAGTGTTGATGATTGTAAAAACCTTGTTGATAAATATCCAAAACGGTTACAGGTAGTTATTAAGAATAAAGGGCATGCTATTGACTCTTAGTAAGAGAGGTATGAATAATTTTGAACTAGTGCCATTATTGTTTTTCTTAGTATAATGCTTCAAACTTGCATAATTTATTTATTTGTTGAGTTTAAATTAAATGCTTATGCTTGATTTATTGTTTGAAATCCCTTTAATATTGTCTATCTTCTGGTTTGAGCAATATTCTTATAGAAATCTCAAAGATCCGAGGGGTATGAATAATATCGGGCACAAGTGTATATATATATATATCCCTAGTTCTCACAATATAATAATCCTCCAGAACTTGAGAGGGAGGCTAACAGGTACCACTCCCTGGCCAAGGGTGACCTGGAACTATGTAAGGCAGAGGCGTTCATCTCCCTGGGGAAGTAGGTATACCCGCATACTCGCATACATACATACCCACATACATATACATATCCACATGATGATTGCAACGTCTTGTCAGACGAGTGCCACTCCCTCAGACATTTAAAATCCATGAGCCCAAATGCCCGAGGGAGTATCTATACAAATATGAATTTACAGAGTCTTAGCTTTGTACGACAGCTAAGTCTCTCTCTCGGTTCAAAATGTTGAGATCCAGCAACAAGCAAGAGCAAGATAGCCAGCAACAAATTAAACTGCAGACCAGCTTAATGGGGGTACTTGTCTTCCGCTTTATGGTTTTTTAAATCAGAGATTTGCTACTCCTAGAAAGGTTGCCTTCACCACGGCTTACGAGAGCCCTCTCCACCCCAATACACATACACACGTACAAATATACACGGTGCTAGTTGGCTGGTGACCCAGAAAAAGAGTTCATTCGCCGCCATATCCACATACATACATACATGCATACATACATACATACATACATGCATACATACATACATTTCAACAGTCAAGTGGGATTTATATATAAAGTCGTTGTCCTGTGTTTTACAAAGACAAAATATCAGGTATCTCTCAATCGTCTTATTGTGTCCGTATGGTGGACATTCACATAGTGCCCAGCAGCAGAAAGACAAAAGAATTTCAGGACAGAAAGGTATGAAGCATAATTCTTCTTCCATATATATCATCCTCTCCTTTTTTAGCCCTTCGATTATCTAAATACAAACAATTCCCATACCCCGCTATACAACACACCGCAATATAGAGAACTGTTGTTTATTTTATAAATGTATTTTTTATAATGGTTTCAGTTAAAGTTTCAAATGCAAAAGTCAGGTATCGTGATTAATTTGTGCTCTAAATAGAAACATTCATTTCGACCGGGCTCATGTCTTTTAGAACCTATTGCTGATTTTACATGCGTGGCATTTTCTGCCACTTCGATGATAAAATGTAATGTAAGGCTGTAAAAATTGGTAAAAATCGGAATGTTTCTTTCTTGTATCGGGTTTTGTTTCGAGTATCGATTATTGATATTATCGATTGAATTTCGGTACAAAATTTATCTAAGAACAATCTTTGACAAAGCCTGATCAGTACTATATATATATATATATATATATATATATATATATATATATATATATATATATATATATATATATATAGTAATGTACAGTGTTGTAGAAATTTTCAAAGTCTACAAGAGACGATCTCAGATACACGTGGTGACAAATGATATATATATATATATATATATATATATATATTGTGGATTCTCTCATCGAAGACGATGAATGAGGGTTCAGTATGCAATCTTCAGCAGCTCCCAAGATCTGTGACACCACATGCGTAATTGCAATACTGTAGACGTCCGGCACACTCCTCCGCAGATGGTGAACTTTCATATGCTCGTAGGTCAAAGATGCCTTCTCGAATGAACAGATAACCCTGCTTTACTGCGTGCTCTGAAACCACAATGGTATACATATTCATTTTTAGGTTGATGTTTCTTGTGTTTTGCCTTCATATTTGCACGAAGGGTGTCCCTATGACAAAGCGGTTATGTTTAAATTCTTTGGTCCCCAGGAAACACGTCTTCCTCCATTTTCTGCGATCCTCTGCTGCACTCTCCCAGGAATTCAGAGAAATTCCACAATGTTTCAGGTTGTCTTTTAGTTTATCTTTGTAACGAAGCAGGGGACGCCCTATTGGACGGACAGAATTTGTCAGTTGCCCATAAAAAAGTTTCTTAGGAACTCTTGAATCATCCATTCTTACAAGATGACCTGACCACCGCATTTGTATCCTCATCAAAAATGATTCAATACCAGTGATTTCACATCTCTCCAGTAATTCACTATTCGGAACACAATCCTGCCATCCAATATTGCAGATAAAACGCAGACATCTCATATGGAAGGAGTCAAGCTGGTTTATATGCTTGCGGTACAAGGTCCACGTTTCGGCACCATACAGAAGAGTAGGCAGAATAACAGATTTGTAGACTGCGACCTTTACTTTTAGAGACACATCGTGGCTGTTCCAGAGTCTGTGTCGCAACCTACCAAATGCCTCATTAGCTTTATTAATTCTATATTGGATGTCTTTTTCAAATTTAGTATCATCAGACACAATAGAGCCGAGGTATGTAAAAGAAGATACTGTTTTCAAAGCTTTACCATCAACATATACCACTGGTTTTGAAGAGGACGTAGTGTTTGGTTTTGGCTGGTGAATAAGTTCAGTCTTTTTTATGCTAATTGTATGACCGAAAGCCTTACATGCACCAGAAAAGCTGTTGAGGATGTTCTGCATGTCATCAAGACTATGGGTGACAAGAGCACAGTCATCAGCATAAAGGAGGTCAAGAACAGTCTGCACAGAAGTCTTGGTTTTGGCCTTGAACCGTTGCTGGTTAAATAATCCTCCACTTGATCGATACTCAACTCCTATGCCTCCTGAGGTGTTCCTGAAAGCTGTCTCAAGCATCACTGAAAAGAAAAGAGCAAATAGGATCGGAGCAAGGACACATCCTTGCTTAGTTCAATTTGACACTTCAAATGGTTCACTTTTTCATAGCCAGATCGTACTGTCGCCAGTGGTGACAAATGATATATATATATATACATATATGTATATATATAAGCCTATATATATATATATGTATATATATATATATATATAAGCCTATATATATATATATATATATATATATGTATATATAAGCCTGATCAGTACTATATATATATATATATATATATATATATATATATATATAGTACTGACCAGGTTTATATATATATATATATATATATATATATATAAACAAACCTGGTCAGAACAAAAATAGGTGACCATTTGAGAATTCCAGGCGCTATATGTGTTCTCCGCTTATCTCAGCATTGTTTCCATTCGTCCTGAACTCGAGCAGTGCTATTTTTCAAAATGTATGGTTGGGTTTGTTCAACGCTTACATTACGTGCATCTGCACCTGCGGGCGTGGCATCAATTTTCTCTCAAGACTGAATTGAACTTCTACAGATATATATATATATATAATTATATATATATATAATTAAATATATATATATATATATGTATATATATATGTAATTCATTAAAAACGTATCGCAAAAAAACTTTAAAAAATAAATAACATCTACCTAAATCGCAATATATACGAGCAGTCGTGCGAGAAAACTCAGGGGTAGAAGTTTAGGCTTCTTTCCATGTGGTCCTGATTTCGAATATCGCTTGATTCAACCACTCGGATGAGTCCTAGACGACGAAACTCTTGTCAGTGAAGAATTATATATTTAAAAACAATGTTAGTCTGTTTCAAAATACGTTCTGCTTTGTCACTTACCAATTAATGTTGTTTTGTTGAACGTTTGTTATATAAATGCCACAAACACTTATGGATCATTACATTTGTTATATATGCGGTAATAGATCCGATATATTTTAGCTTGAGAAGGTCGACACGAATGCAAATGATTGTTTTGCTTATGTCGCCTAAAGTTAGAAAATCAATGCAATTTCATCTTTGCGATAAGACGCAATGGCTAATGTCTGCTAAGAATATATCGATATTACCTTTTTTGTGTGTGTGTATGGGTGCGTGTGTGTTTGTGTGTGTGTGTGTTTGTATGTTTATTAATGGAATAAACACCAACGAAAAAAAGAATAACAACGTGAAAAAAATTAAGTAGAAAACGAATGTTTCGGTGAACGTTGTTTGCCACTTGTTCGGATTAGACTGGTGATAAGACGCGGCGATTCTGTTAGGTTTAACGCTTAATTAATTCTAAGGAATTTACTGAGGCGTAACTTATGTGCTTTCTCCTTTGAAGTTTATCGATACTTAGATGTGATTCTTTTCACTTGCATAGAATATAATCATACATACAAACTAACACATAGACATGCTCCCTCTAGAAGGATTAATATAAAAGGAACTAGTGATAACTTTTTAGAATTGAGTAGTTTTTTGATATTATGACTATCCTATATATATGAAGATCGTTCAAATATAATGTCTACTTTAATTTTATCCGCCCGAATGGATCGTTATCGTAACTGAACTAATGCATCGTGATCTGACAGTTTCATCTTTGTTAAATGAATGTATGCTTTAGGACTCAAGTCCTGTCATAAACGTCTTTCATAACTATGGACATGTCATTGAATTCAAGTAAAAGTGCATTGAGAACGATGATGACTAAGTTCTGGAACACAAGAAGTCGCTCGTTTTTATGGTACCATTCCCGTCTTAGTAGCACTCAGACTTCTTGATTAAAAGAAATAGCTTTACTTTTGGAACGGACATTCATATAACAAAGAGGTACATGCACTGCCACAATCCCATCGCCGGCAAAGGTGCATTAAGAATGTGGTGACATAGATTCTGGAACACAAAAGATGTATCGTTTTAATGGTTCCACTCTTGTCTTCGTAGCTCTTCAACTTTTTGAGTTTAGAAAGAAATAGGGGTTTACTTTAAGAATGGCCGTCGTGTATATGCGTGACCCCTCCAAAAAAACAAAGGCTAAATTAAGAGTGCTCAATAAAAAGGGGAAAATAAAATAATTAAATTCAGTAAATAAAAATTTACAATAAATATATATTTCGACAAGGATTACAAATATGTAAAATGTTTTCATTAATTCCTTGATTATTTTTTAGCAAATGACTCATATCATCATAGAAAATATTTTAAGCCGAATAATATTTATTGGCAGCCATAAAGTTTGTTAGTTAGCAGATAGATTGTAAAACAAAAATTCTTTAATGAAAAAGACTAAAAGACGCCAAGACTACGAAAGCATATACTATGATGTAGGTTCAATAAAGAGAAAGAAGGGCAAAATCGTAAGATCCAAGGCAACGAAAAAAGATACAAATGAAGCGTTTTAATGTTCAAATGTACACATATGAAGCAACCCATAACACGCGATAAGGGAAATCCATTGGATTATTTCTACAAGAAAGATATTTTTCTGAAAATTTTGTATTTAATAAAATGTATTTTATAAATGAATTATTCAGTAAACTTTATAAGATTATTGAATAAGTTACTGATAGACTAATATATTTTAAACAGCTACAGTCCTGGTCAAAATCATAAGACCACTAAAGAAAGTAAGCGTTTACGCATATTATCGAATTTTTAATCAAACAAATGGTTGAAACCATTGCCAAAAGGGAAAATATGATGGAAAAAATAAAATCTGCTTCATTCGAAACCTTAACTCTGATCTAATAATTATTTTTTAAAAACAAACATTTTCACCTGGTCAAAATAATAAGACCACTTTAATAAAATCAGCTAGTTTGGAAGAAATAAATACGAAAAGCTTTCTATGTTACTAAAAGCAACTTGTTGGTGGATAAAAAAAAAACATCTTACTAAATTATAAATGGCACAAGGGAAACCATTATCAGAGTTTGAGAGAGGAAGGATCTTTGAGCTTAATAGGGGTGGACTCTCCCATAGATTCATTGCAAACGAAGTGAATCGTAGTAAAACGGCCATCACAAATTTTTTAAGAAATCCAGATCAATATGGGCACAAAAAGAGTCCAGGTTGACCAAACAAAAATAACCCCATCACTGGATCGCCGTATCAGAAGAAATTTAAAAAAAACTCCAGTATGAGCTCAACTCGATTGAAAAGCCAAAGAGCAGCAGAATGTAGTCCTAAAATCATCAGAAGGCATCTGAAAATGAAGGGTTTCAATCATTTAAAGCGACTGCAGAAACCACGTTTTCTTGAACATATTGGCCTCAGTTTTTATAAAAAATGGATTTAGGGGAGGGAAAGATGCCATGGAGGCCACAACCAAGAATACATGAAATGAATAACGTTGGAAGTGTGTAGATTCTGACTCCATATAATTAAAGAGACGAATATTGACGGTTGAGAACCGGCTTTATTTACTACCAACAATTTGTATTAGGAGAGGCAAAGTGTTCGTAGGATGGAATGTGATTTAACAAAGAAGATTAATGTTCGTAATATGTTTGTAGGTATGTATGAATTGACAAGGAATGGATGTTCGTAAAATGTTTGTAGGTATGTATGAATTGACAAGGAATGAATGTTCGTAAAATGTTTGTAGGTATGTATGAATTGACAAGAAATGAATGTTCGTAAAATGTTTGTAGGTATGTATGAATTGACAAGGAATGAATGTTCGTAAAATGTAACTTATCTTTTGGACGACGGAGAGGGTTAGGGTAGGCTGGTCATCCTGCTGTCGGTGATGCGTGTCCTTGCTTGTAACTGAAAAGCAAGTGACTCCTTTCATCAGCACTAGCAGCCCGGCGTCTTCGTCTTCTTTCTCCTCCTCTTTTCTTTGATCTGTGTGAATTAGGCATTGTTTAGATTTGAAGGCGTTTGGCCCATAATATGAGAGCGTAGTCGGCTTCAGTTCACTGGTGCCTTATTTCTTTTTCTTCTTCATCTCTTTAGGTCGGGTGGGAGAATCTGTCCGTGCATTCACTGACGCAGCAGGGCGAATCTCCTCCTTTCTCTTTTTGTTCCCCTCATTTTATAGTGGCAAACCGGCTCCCAGCGACTGTGATATTTGAGGGGTTTATTTTAGGCGCGGAGCTCTGCCATTTGTCGATAATTATCGTGGTTATCTTATTTTTTTCTTCCCAAGCGGAAGCGATGCGTGGTGCCATGTGCAAAAGACGATTTCTTATTTTGTCTCTCCTGGCGGATGCGTTAACATCCGGTTGGCTGCTAATTCTCATCATGTTCCCACAAACAGCACAAAACTAACCGACTTAAATATGTCGCCAAATACCAGAGTTGGGATTAAGAGAAGTGGGAAAATGTAATTTTCTCCGATGAGAAAAGGTTTAATTTAGATGGTCCAGATGGATTTCAACACTATTGGCATGATAAAAACTTGCCCAAAGGGACTTTTTCAACTCGGCATAGTGGTGGAGGGTCTTTAATGATCTGAGGTGCTTTCTCATCAGCTGGAATCCTAAAGTTGCAAGTAGTGAAAGGCAGGCAAACATCATTGAAGTACATTTAAATGCTTGAAAATGCTTCTATCAGGACTGAAGGTCCACGTCTGTGTAGAAGAAATTGGATTTTCCAGCAAGACAACGCTGCGATACACACTTCTCGATAAGCACGAGAATACTTTTCTTCAAATAATATAGAATTGTTAGATCATCCAGCATGTTCTCTGGACCTCAATCCCATTGAAAATCTTTGGAGATGGATGGCAAAAGAAGTGTTCAAGGATGGAACCCAGTATAATTCGATAAAGGAACTTTCTGATTCAGTTTTCCGTACATGGGATAAAATTCCTTCGCAACTGATAAAAAACTTAGTCGCAAGCATGCCGAAGAGAATTTTTGAAGTAATTCGTAATAATGGAGGCTATACTAAATACTGAGACCCTTTTTAGTAATTTATAATTGCCTTTAGTTAGATAAATTATCAGTGGTCTTATCATTTTGACCAGTTGAAAATGTTTGGGGTTGTTTTTTAATTATTACATCAGGATTAAGGTTTAGAATGAAGCAGATTTCATTTTTTTCCATCATATTTTCCTTTTTGGCAAATGGTTTCAACCATTTGTTTGATTAAAAATTCGACAATATGCGTAAACGCTTACTTTCTTAAGTGGTCTTATGATTTTGTACCATGACTGTATATTAAAAAGTATTTTAAAATACATCATAATAGATTATATATAGAGAGAGTAACAATCTCTGTGGGGTCCCATCAAATATTTAAATATAATTGAAAGTACCTTATGAATATTGATACAAAATTCACATGGACGTTAATGCTACAGCATTGTACAAGCTGTAATATGAAAGTATTTCCAAACTCCAGGATATTAATACATATATAGATGTGTGTTTGTGTGTGTGTTTTAGAAAGGGGGTACGACGTTGCACATGATTAAATGTTGATCAGCGACTCTTTAACATCCCTATATTGTTATTGTAATCAAAATTTGTGACATCGCCTATTTTTATTCAAATTTAATGCTCCACTTGGGGACCAATCGCGATGCACCGGAAGGAAGCTCACATACCTCGCGCAGTAACTTAGTTAACAATACAGTAGAAAACCTACTGTTGTTTTTATAAATTTATGGTTCTATATAAAGGTTTTAATTAAAGTTTAAAATGCAAAAGTCAAGAAGCATCTTTCAATTGTACTCTAAGCAATAATTTAGACGCGTTTTTGTTATATCAAAGAACTTATAATTGATTTTTTATGTCTTGCCTTACTCGTTGCATGGTGATAATTGCTTGAATTTAAGTTTAAAATTTAAAAAAGTCAAGAACCATGGTGCAATTGTTATTTAAACGGAAACATTCATTTCGAATGCGCCTTTGTTATATCAAAGAACATACTGTTGATTTTACGTGTCGAGCGTTTCAGCTTGTCTAATAATAAAACGTCTCAGATGCAATTGTGATGTAAGGCTGTGTAAGATATAAACTATGGTCAAACTCGCCTGTTTTTCTTTCATTGGATTTTTTGGATTATCGATTACAAATATTTATCTTAGACATTCCGATAGAAAACGTATCTAAGAACACCAGCAGGCACGTAAAGTACTTTTATGTAAACTTTAATTGACATCGGCCTTACCGTTTTGAAATCTATAAGAAATGAACTCACACACACACACACACACACAAAGTTTATATATATATGTATATATATATATATATATATATATATATATATATATATATGTACAGAGTATCACAAAAGTAGGCATGTCACACTTATCTTTGTACTCCTCAAATTAGTGTGCATGGCTGTCACCCCAGGAGGAAGGTCTCTTCTGAAGGCAATACACAAAACGCCCTCAAACAGTTTGCTAAAGACACGTCAACATATTCAATAGATTACCATAGATCTCTTGTGATACACTATATATATATATATATATATATATATATATATATATATATATATATATATATAAAATAAATTCTTTTAACTTTCTTGAAGTTTTACATTTCGATTTTACCGTCACTGGATTTTTTTATCTTCCACCAGACTATCCATTCATGTGTAATCACCTTTTTCTTCGCCATATTCCCTCTGCTTCACTTTTTTTTGTTTTCAAGTAAGATCTTTGACTTACTTGTTGTTTCTTCAAATACATTTGCATGCAAAATCTGATCCCGCATTTTGCTAATTCCTACCCTCTGATGAGAAGGAAAGTATTTCTTCGAAACTCCGCGGATTAAGGACTATCCATTTATCTAGTGTTTCCTTTTCAGATTAAATATGTTTTTAACTCTTTTTTAAAGTGTTGTTTTAATATGTTTTTTAACTCTTTTTTAAACTGTTTGCTCATATATATATATATATATATATATATATATATATATATATATATATATATATATATATACAGGGTGTTCACAAAGTCTGGCTACATTATGTAGCGAGACTTCCATAATGTCTGACTACATAATGTAGCGAGACTTTGTGGACACCCTGTATATATATATATATATATATATATATATATATATATATATATAAATGCGCTGCGACTTTTTTCGTTATATATCTGAACTATATCTCTATCAGAACACGATATCCAATTGATTCACGAATACAATCAATTTTTTTTCTGAATACACTGTACATACTGAAGGGAAACATCCAAAACCAAAGCAAGACTATGCTTTATGTGCGTATTTTTAAACCGTGTCTAATAAATGATGGTCTGTTCGAAACACTTTATATTGCAAATTCTTTTCTTTTTCCATATACGCAATATTCATTCTTGATATTAATTATTATTATCGGTAATATTGTATTAAAGCGATTTATTTTTTTAATCAGATTTGTGTTGATGCTGCTGATGTTAATGATAATGTTGACTTTAACTTTTGCTGTGAAAAGTTAATGCAAACAAATTCTTATTGAACTGCCCCCGTAAATAATTTAATTATATCAAATTTCCCCCACAACCGATTACTACGTTATTGCTGCAATGACTACCGTACAAACATTAACCTTTATCCTCGAGTGGGCCTTGATATGTGGTGAGCTGTTTGTAAAAAAAAAGAACAGATTCCAAAGGAATCTAGATTATAATAGAATAGACGGGCGATAAACGCTGGACCTACGATTCGCAATTTGTATTGAAAATATTTTTTGCAAATAAATTTTTCAAATAATCATTTTTGTACTCAGTCAGAAAAGAGGGACTCTTCTTTACTAGAGCATATTTGTTCCAGTGCAAAATTCCCCTTGTGGGTGAGTTTGGTTTTCCTTAAGTTATCTTACCTTGTGTCACATCAATCCCTAATAATAACGTGATAAATATCGGCGTTAAAAGTTACAGAGATGGATATCGCGTTTAGACATATAATTCAAAATAGTATTCACTTTTCAGTTTCAAATAGCACTTGTATCGCTATAGTAATTAAGTATTTAGCAAGAGGGCATGAAGTACAATATATTAAGTGTTTTATAGGACTAAACCGAGATTTGAACCCCTGTCCCCCGGCCCATTAGCAACATTTTTACCATTATGGCAGACATATAAAGTTGATGCAAAAAAAAATATGGTTTCACATATGTTAATTTTATATATGATTTCTAAATAAATTCATAGATATATATAGTTATGTTATTTATCATTTTGTAAACGCGTTTTTCGCTCTAACGAATCGTGTTCTTCGTTACCGTCCTCAACCTCTTCATTTGGTTTTGCGGGCTTTTAGACAGCATTGAAAAAATTCAAATCCGTACGATTTTCTTGTTCCATATCAAACTAGGCTGAAAACTGCCGAAATAACTCGTGATATCAATGTTGCGTTTGGCTTAGGAACTACTAACGAACGTGTGGCACAACTATGGTTCAAGAATTCTGAAACGGTGACGAGAACCTCGAAGATATAGACGGTAACGGCCGCCTGACGTCGGTTGATGACGAACATTTGAAAGCCTTAATTTGAACCGATCCTCGCAAAATCACACGAAAAGTTGCTGTTAAACTAGAGGTCGACCACTCAACGGTCATTCGCCATTTAAAGCAGAGTCAAAAAGTTCGATAAATGGGGGCCGTATGAAATGAACCATAATAAAAAAAAATCGTCGTTTTAAGTTGTCTTGTACGATCCTTCTGCGCAAAAACGACCCATTTTTCGAGTGGATTGTGACGTATGATGAGAAGTAGATCCTCTTCGACAACCGGCAACGTTCGGCACAGTGGTTGGTGCCGGAAATGCTCAATAGCACTTCCCGAATGTGAAATTGCATCAATAAAAGGTTATGATGATTATTTTGTTAATCTGCAGACGGTCTAGTCCATCACAGCTTCTCGAATCCGGGCGAAACGGTTACGGCGAAATACTGCTGACAAATTGACGAAATTCGCCAGAAGCTCCACCGTATGTGCCAGAGATTGGTCAATATTAAGAGAACAATTCTGATGCATGATAACGCTAACACACATGTTTCTCAACTGATTATGCAGAAACTGAACTAATTCTCCTACGAGACTCTTTCTCATCCACCATATTCACCGGACTTCTCGCCCATCGATTATCACTTTTTCTAGCATCTCGACAACTTCCTACGCGAAAAATATTTCAAAAGGCGAGAAGATGTCGAATCGGCCTTCAATGACTTTATCGCTTTCACAACTCCGCATTTCTATACTAATGGAATAAATAAACCTATGTCTCGTTGGCAAAAATGTGTCCATTCTAATTGGTTTTATTTTGATTTGTAATTGTTTTTTATAAAAAGAAGCTATGATTCTTTGAAGTTGAACGTCAAAAAACAGCGTTATTTCTGCACTAACGTAATAATATTAGTAGGATCACGTATAGATGGAGTAATCTTGGCAATGGAGAAGCGTCCTTCCCTTCATCTCGGTGCAGCAGCAAATACATTTCTGCTTTCGGATCGGCCTTTGAACATATAGAGCTGTATGTCACGTGTAAAAATATGATAGAGTGGGTGTTTAAAACCATATGATTAACGTAGAGATAGACTTTCAAATATATAGGAGTCCAACCATCAATGGGGTCACACGATTCACTTGAGCAACTGATTGCGTCAAATAACAATATGTCTTTCTTACTACTAATGAAAATGGCCGATAAGAAAGTAACATTTTCACCAAGAAAACTGTTATTAAGAAACGCTGCCACCCGTTTGATTAAATTTGAGCCAGGTTCTCGCCTAATGGCATATCAGCTGAGATAAATGGTTTGCAAAGTTTGTGAGGTGTAAAATCAGGCAGGAACGTACCTTCACTGAAGTTAAATACACTTTGTCTGCAGCTTATCTGTCTTTGGTTCTATCTATTTTTTAATGTTACATTCGTCCAAGCATGTGATGTAAGCTTCTGTCCATCGGTTCCGGCCATGTCTGTCGCGGTTAAGTTTTAGATAAGGAAATCATTTTCGTTTTTTTTTATTCGTTTTCGTATGAAAGCTTTGTGTCACCTTAGCCGGTGTAACGTAAAATGTCCTCCTGTAAAAATTCTTTTTATCTATAAGAGAAGAAAGACTATTGTAAGGTGGTCAAGCACAAATATAAGCTGATGTTTTATTGAACACAAAACACAGGCGGAATTTGATGAACGACATTATCATTACTATTTTTTTTTCTGCGAATAAGTCCATCGGGCAGATCATTTCTCGTAATATATAATATTCAATAGAATATTCATAATCTAATAAATATGTAATATTCAATACAATATTGATCCTCTAATAAGACATACACAATATGCATGAATTAAAATATCATATATATTATTTAATTGGAATCGATTACTTAGATAAGTATTATTTATTAATTATTTATTGCGGACTATTGTCATCTTTTTTTAATTGTTGTTTCACGACGTTTCGACCAACTATTCCTCTGGCCTTCGCCAGGAGGTAACCGCGACGGAATAAGAACTTCGAATCTCCTAACTGCATTCTCAGGAATTGCTGTCTTCCATAGTTGCTGTCGTCTCACCACGTTTTGGCCAAGCAAGCCTCTAGCCGGCTTTGGGTAGGATTGAAACGTGGTGAGATGAAAACTATGGAAGGCAGTAATTGCTGTGGATGCAGTTAGGAGATACGGAGTTCGTATCCCGTCGCGGTTAGCACCTGACAAAGGCCAGAGGAATAGTTGGCCGAAACGTCGTGAAACAAAAACTCAAAAAAGATGAGGATAATAGTCCGCAATAAATAAATTATTGAAACGTCCAGCTCTATATTATAACCACCTGATAATTTGCTTAACCTGTATCGTTTATTGCAACAGAAATGTTTCTAGTCGATTGAATGGGAAATATTTTAACCGGTGTGACAATTATCAAATTTCGATCATTACCAATTTATCAACTTACGCCTGCTTGAGCAGGTATACATACACTGTTATACGAGGGCTGTTCAAAAATAATTCCTTCTCTTTTTATTCCACTCAGATGAATCAAAGTTGATTGCAAACTGCATTATTATAATTGAACTTATGCATTAGTAACCTGATAGTTCCATCTATCTGTTGCAGATATTGGCGGTGTGAGAGTTTAAGAAAGCGCCTATTGCCATAGACGTGCGTCAGAAGCAGAGATCTGTCATTGATTTCTTGGCAATAAAAAGGCATTGAGAATGGTGGTAACTATGTAGAAATTTAAATTCTGGAGCCCAAAAGCACTTTTCTTCTTAATGATACTACTGCCATCTTCGTAGCTCTTCAACTTTTTTAAGTTTAAAAATAGGAGGTCCATGCACAGCTATTGTGATTCGCTTTTAAAAGTGCAATGAGAATGGTGGTGACTATGTAGAAAAATAAATTTAGGAGCACGAAAAGTCGGTCGGTTCAATCGTACTACGCCCCTCTTCGTAGTTATCTAACTTTTTGAGTTAGAAATATATTAGGTTTTATTTTTGGAACGATTCCCCACCCCGTACAATCTACGGGATAGATAAATGTCTGCGTTGAACAAAATATTACTAAGACGAATGTATTTAGAAAGGTGATTTGTATGAATCGAAAATGTCATTGTGGCCAAATCGCTAGATAACAAATGTTCAGATGTGATAAATAAAAATAGTTATGAAAAATAACAATTTGTTGGAAGTGTTTTCACGCTTTGCTTATTTGATATGGAAGTTGTCATATTTAAAAAAAAGAAACTGCTCCACACAAGACATGAAACAACTTGATGAACTAATAAGTGAGGCATGCATGGTCGACAATGAGTACGCAATGAAGAAAGCATAAAAATGACTAGATTCGTCATTTTCCCCCTCCCCATTTAGCCCCAAATGCCCCTAGGGGACGTCTTATCCTGGTGCAAATGAGAAAACGGTTTAGTTTTATGCCTTAACATATGTAAATATGAGTTCTGCATAATGCAAAAAAAGAAATGACTAAGTCCATCATTTGCATCCCCCATTTAGACCCAAAAGTCCCCAAGGTTTCACCATATTTAAATTTGAGGTCAGCACCATGGGAAACTGCAAATAGACATACACAGAACATTTAGAAAAAATATGGTAAAATGGTTCCAAAAATGGAGTATTTTTATTATCTTTGTTTGTCTATACTTCGCGATAACGATTGGGTGTGCTCCAGGGGTTCTTTTAGGACTAATAAAAACACTCAATTTTTGGGACTATTTTACCATATTTGTCCAAAATTTTTCTGTGTATATCTATTTAGCGGTTTTGCAGTGTGCTGAACTCAAATTTAAATATGTTAAGGCTTTGGACCAAATGAAGGGGTAATGATGGACTTGGTCATTTCTTTTTTTGTTTGTTTTTGCATTGTGTAGAACTCAAATGTACGTATGTTAAGGCCTAAAATTGCACCGTTTGTGCATTTTCACCAGGATTTGACGTCCCCTGGGGACTTTTGTGGCTAAATTGAGGGGGGGGGGGGCAAATGCTGAACCTAGTAATTTTTTTATGCCTCGTGCACTGTGCATTCACGGGGGACCATGCATGCTTTACGTGTTTTTAACTAGATCCCTCCAGATTATTATTTTCTAAATATAAAAATATGTAAAAATGTGTCACACTTCTTTCTGTTTTCCTTTTAATTTAATTCGTCTTTCAATTTTTTTATTAAAAATCATATTGTTTCAAGCATCTGCAATTTAATTCGTCTAATATTCTTATGCTTCAATAGATTCGTTTGTTATATTTTCTTCTGTTGTATTATAATTCCTTTTTAACTGTTTCGACACCTTATGAAGACCCACTTTTTATTCTACTCCATCTACTTATATGATTTTTGTAGAAATCCAGAAACGTAAAGAAAATTAATAAAAGAATTAATTTAAACTTTTTTAATAACTTCAAAATCATATTTGCTTAAAAGAAGCAAACATTTTAAACGACAAAAATCTAAGTGGGTTTATCTTTCATCAACTCAATAGTAAACTAATTTTTAATCGTTTTATTATCAATCTCCTATTATTATTATTAATTGAATTACTTATTAATAATACTAATTATTCGATTTATTAAAAATATCTTATTACCAACTTAATTTTTAATAATATTAATTCTTAATAATAATAATATCAATTCGCTTTATTATTAATCTCTTTCGTAAAATAATCGCCAGTAAAATATTTACAGGTATTGATATATAAACGAATGCTTATTAGATAGCTTCTATTAGAAAATTAAGCAAAGCTTTGATGGTGCATCACGTTATTATTCATTAGTAAAATAAAATAAGTTCAAGTGTAACGTGAACCGACATCTTGCTGCCCAACTCCCTACATAGTACCCCTGTAGCTTATGGCAGTTCTCGTGATACAATAAAACATCTAAAAAAACATCTGTGAGTGATGCTTTAATAATCTGGGAACAAAAGTTAAATATTAATCATTGTAACATTTTAAGTAAAAACAATATACACAATATAAATTACAATAGTTTTAAATGCCCTTTAAACGGGCAAAATGTTTTGCACAGAGCTGATAGGTAGATTTTATGAAGGTCGGTATAGTTTCTGCGGCGATAGAATAATCACACTTATTAAAATTAAATATTTATTTTTGATTTGGGGTAAAGATCAGCGTTAATGAAGGGTCATGGTTTAGCAATGTGAAAAGTAGCAAAATAGTTTTTCATTCATATGTGAGTACATACATATGTGCGAATATATGTCTCTCTTTATCCGCATGTCTACACATGTGCGTACGTTTGCATGCGTTTCTCTGTAAATGTGTAGCTATACGCCTATTTATATATGTATCAACAGAAGTATGGCAACCGCGATATATGCGTGACATTGGAACCATAGAGGCGGTGCAGAGTAGGACTACGAGATTATTCCCAGAGCCCCATGATGTGTCCTACGGGGAGAGAGTGAAGCAACTCGATTTTCCAACTCTAGTGTTTCGTCGAATGAGAAGATGCCATCCAAGTCTTCAAATATCTGCTTGGGGGTATAAAACATGGGCTGTCTAAAGATGCTTTCTTTTGAAAAAAAAAAAAGAAGATTGTGGAATCCGTGGGCATTCCTTGTGTTTTTGGATAAACAGTGACATCGAAAGGGGGCAGCTGGCTCTGTTCGAACACACTTCTCCTAATGTGTGGTGAACGTGTGGAACCAGCTGGCGAAAGAAGTGATATCTGCTAAGTCAGTCAATACCCTCCCAAGCCAGGCTAGACAAACATTAGAGGAATCACCCGCTTCGTTTTGACTACAAATTTAGAGACTGTAATCTCGAATGTATAAGAATATGTTCCTTCCCACCGTATATTATATTGTTTTTATTCTATACTAGCTCTGGCCCGATGTACTGTTAATTATATATATATATATATATATATATATATATATATATATATATATATAGTAGAGACCGCAGAAGTATTTTTTTTTAATTTAATCATAATTTTTTTTTACCCTTTATATTTATTGTTTTGAGATCAAATCTAATTAACAAATGTGTGTGATGTGCAGGTAACCTATATCTAAAGTATAAAGTGTTTAGACCCAAAATTGGCGGAGGAGTTTGGAAGAGTCTGCAAAGGCCAAAATTTGCTAGAGATGACAAAGGTAAAATCTTTGGAATTTTGATCCCTTGGCAGCCAGAATTTCAAAAACTGAATAAAAAGCTTGCCCTCATGTCTGAATACACTTTATGTAAAATTTATTATGTTTATACCAATAATTGGCTGAGTAATTTGGTAGAGACCGCTGAGGTTTATTTTTAACCTTTAACTCAAATTTTGACCTCTTAACATTTATTGTTTGGGCCTCAAATCAAATTAAAAAGTTTGATCCATTTCCAAGTAACCTAAATTAAAAATTTCACGTGTTTAGAGCCATACTTTGCAGAGGAGTTTGGTAGAGTTTTCAAATCGTTGAATTTTGACCCCTTGACAGCAAAATTTCTGACTGAAACCCGATTGAAAAGATTTTCCCAAAACACAATACCCCTTATGTCAAATGCTGATTCTGTAAATTGAAAATGCACAGAGTAGTTTAGTAGGGAATGTACACACACATACACACACACAGAGACAAGTTCACTTTTATAGATATACTAGCATGGGTGCCCTGCGTTGCCTGTGTGTTTGGAGGTGTGTGTTGAACAAAAAACAAAAGTGGTAGTAGGAAGGCAAGCAGGCTCGAACCCGTACCGCCAAGGAGGAAAAGAACGGGAAGAAAACGTGACGTCTTTGCTGTTACGACTACCGCAAAACTGGAAGTGACGTGGGTTTATATAAAGGCTAGACAATCGAAAAGAGGGGATGACTTTCGAAAATATCGGCGAAAAGGCGACCCCACCCTGTAGAAAAGTGCCCAGTTGAGGGTGAAGAAATAGATGTTTTTAGCCCATTTTTCGGTATTTGTTGTCTGAAGGGTCGAGCTTCAAAACGATAATGATCTTGAGAAAATCCGTCGCCTCTGTCGAATGTTTTAGGCAGACATGCAAACATACATATATTGGTAGCTCAAATTTTCGACCCTAACCGATTAAAAAGCTTGCCCTATCTCTGAATATCCTTAATGTAAAATTTCAAATGTTTTAACAAGAAATTGTCTGAGTAATATGGTAGAGACCGCAGAGGTCATTTTTTCAACTTTGACTCCTATTAGTACTGCTTAACATTTATTGTTTTGGGCTCAAATCAAGTTATTAAGTTAGATCCATGTCCAAGGAACCTATATCTAAAATTTCAAGTGTTTAGACCCAAAATTGGCAGAGGAGTTTGGTAGAGTTTTCAAAGGTCAAATAATTGAAAGTTGACCTCTTAACAGCCAATTTTTCTGGCTGAAAACCAATTGCAAGTTTTTCCCAAATCTCAATACCCTGTATATCAAATTTCGAGTCTGTAGACTGAAAATAGTTATTGTTTAGGGAAATGTACACAAACAGACAGACACACACGCACGCACACGCACGTACACGCGCGAGCGCACACACACACACACTTTCACTTTTATAGATACTAGCATTTAAGCCCGGCGCTGCCCGGGTTTTCGAGTGTGTTCAGCAAAAAAAAAAAAAAGTGGTAGTAGGAAGGCAGGCTCGAACCCGTACTGCAAAGGAGGAAAAGAACTGGGAAAAACCTAACGTCTTTGTTGTTACGTAACTAGAAGTGGCATATGTATTAATTAAGGCTAGACAATAGAAACGAGAGGATGACTTTCGAAAATATCGGCGAAAAAATTTACCTCACCCTGTAGAAAAGTGCCCAGTTGAAGGTGAAGATATTAATATTAATTAATATTAGTCAATTTTTCGATATTTTTCGCCTGAAAGGTCGAACTTCAAAACGATATTGATCTTGGTAAAATCTGTCCCCTCTGTCGAAAGTTTTAGGTAGACATTCAAACATATATACATGCATTTATATATTGCTAAATAAAAATTTTCTACCTAAACTGATTAAAAAGCTTGCCCTATCTCTGAATACCCTTTATGTAAAATTTCAAATGTTTAGACCAGAAATTAGTAGAGACCAGAGAGGTTAAATTTGTTTTAATTTTACCCCTATTATGACTCCTTAACATGTATTGGTTTGGGCAGAAATCAAGTTATTAAGTTAGATCCATGTCCAAGGAACCAATATCTAAAATTTCAAGTGTTTAGTTCCAAAATTGGCGGAGAAGTTTGGTAGAGTACTGAAAGCTCAAATTGTTACACTTTGACCCCTTAACAGCAAAATTTCTGGCCGAAAACAGATTACAAAGACTTCCCCAAATCTCATGAAAATTGCGTTGGAAAATGTACACAGACGCACAGACACATAGACACGTTACCTTTTATATATATATATATATATATATATATATATATATATATATATATATATATATATATAGATATAGATATAGATAGATATGTTCGTGTTTTTGTCCATGGGTCTACGTACATCTGGGTGTTCGGGATTATGTACCGTGTCAATATGTCTATGTACATATATATGTTTGCATGCGTCGCTCTATTCGTGTGTTTATGTGCTTGCATGCATTTGTGTTTTTCTGTTAAAACTAGAGAGATCCGTAACATATTTACGTCTGCACAGACTCATACGCCCGTATTATTTCCGTTCCTAGAAAGGCTACAATGATAATTATCAAGCCGTCGTGAATTATTACAGAATCGGAGACACAAAACATACTGTCACAAAATATATACCTACGTAACTTCACTTTGCGAACTTGAATTTGTCTTGTTTGCTTGAAAAAAAAAACAGAAGAATTCTAGAATTGTCTGAAAATTCTTTCCATAATTCAAATAGATTATTCAATTTCATATTTCTTATTTCTTCGCCATTTCTCCTACAGAATCGTTAGAAGGTACTTCTTTAGATCACACATAGGTAGTGGTAGACGGGATCAAATTATAACAATTTATATGTAGATATCTCTAGCTATGCACCGCTTTCCATTGTAGATTCTGTTTGTTTTGTTTTTTTGTTACTTATTACATCTTCTATATATATATAAAAGTGAAAATGTGTGTATGTATGCATGTATGTTTGTATGTGTGTTTGTGTGTCCGCTAAAAACTTTCGACAGACACGACGAAAATTCACAAACTCGGTGTCATATTGAAGCCCCATCCTTTGCCCGAACAATATCGAAAATCAGCCCAAAATGTTCATTTTGTCACCCCGAAATTGAAAATTTTCGACAGGGGGGGGGGGTCAACAAAAACCGTCCCCTCGTGACGACGACCGGTTCTACGCATGCGTCAGATGGCGTCATGACGTGATTTACTTTAAATAGTTTAAGAATTTACTAAATTAGCTCAGTTGGTTAGCGCATTGGTTCATTATCTAAACGTTTTGGGCTCGAATCGTGGTGTGAGATGTCTTTTTTTTCGATTTTTTAAATTTAAATATTGAACCAGTGTTATTTAAGCCATTTTTCACGTAACGTTCGTTTTTCTGTTTTTTTTTTTGTTTTTTTTTTACTTCGCTTATCCACCCCACCCCCGACCACACACCGAAAAACACCTGGGTACCCACCGATTTTTTAAATTTTAATATCGAAACAGGCTTATTTAAGCCATTTTTCACGTGTTTTTTTTTTTGTTTTAACTCTTCATTTGTCTTTTTTTTTTTTTGGTTTTTCGATTTTTACATTTAACATCGTTCGTTTGCCTTACGTTAGTTTTTTTTTTTTGGTGTATTTTTTTCGATGTTTTGATTACCCCCCGCTTAAGTTTTAACGTTCGTTTTCATGTTTTCTTTTTATACTTCGCTTATAACAAACAAACCTGGTCATTGACCTTATAGCTATAGCTTATGTCGTCGTCGTCGTCGTCGTCGTCGTCGTCGTCGTCGTCGTCGTCGTCCTCGTCGTCGTCCTCGTCGTCGTCGTCGTCGTCGTCGTCACGCTCTACGACTTCCGTGTGGGCACCTGTCAATTTTGTTCTTACTTAAATAAATTCAAACATCTTTCAGTAACTCATTCTGGCTGGCCGAACGGTTCATGTTTTTTTTACATATTATTTTCCAACTTCGCCTCAGGGCTTCGGGTGAGATCCTACCAACTTTTAGCCCCCCTGTTTCTTTTTTATTTAAGATCACACACACCTCCAAACACCCGATCAACGCCGAGTACCCCCGCTAGTCTATAATATGAATCTTACCTGTCTGTTTAAATGTATGTATGCATGTATGTTTGTATGTCGCCCAAAAACTTTTGACAGAGGCGACAGATTTTACCAAGATCAGTATCATTTTGATGCTCGACTTTTCCAACGACAAATATCGAAAATTTGGCCAAAACATTAATTCTTTCACCCTCAACTAGACAGTTTTCTACACGGAAGGTCGATATTTTCCCTATTTTATTTTATTCAACCAACACCCTTAGACACACCTCCACTTTCTTTTCCGCCTGTTATTAATTTGTCGGGTGAAAGTATGCAATAGTTGCGAAAATCTATCCCCTCCCGAGGTTTGTAATAGATCTCTAAAAAAATGATATTATTATTTCAGTGCACTTCAGTAAATCCCTAAGTTTTAAAAGAATATAATGAATGTGTAAAGAAGAAAAATTGAATGTGTAAATATATGAATCAATAAGTAAAAAAATAAGTAAAAAAGTGAACATTATTAATCAAACCGCGCGCATATATATATATATATATATAATTATTTTTTTGCTATAATAATTAAATACTTACAGACACTAGTGTTTCATCCTTTCGGGATTCTTCAGTGCAGAGTGTCACGATTAACACCAGCCAAACGATTCGAACCCCGCACCACGAGACATCTCTGGCTCGATTAGCGGAGACCGTATCATTCGGCTACCATTAACGTGAAATAGCGTTGAATTTAAACATTTTAATTTTTAAATGTTCATTTACGTCAGTCAGAGAGTGATCTAATCGTTATACGATGATCTATGCATATATATATATATATATATATATATATATATATATACACGTGTGTGTGTGTGTAAACATCATCCTCCATTTGTAGGCGATCAGAATGAATAGAGAAACGGCGACGATTACAAAAGTAGAAAGAAAAAGAATCTAAAATATATTTATTGTATCTAATAGTAAATGTCTATTTGTGTATGTTTTACTTTTAACAGAAAAGCTAAGTAGTCATTAGTAACTAAAAAGGTTATATATTGAAAATACGTGTCTATTAACTGAATTTCAGCCATGAAATGTTTGTTTAGAATGATCTAATTCCGGAATAAGAGAATTAGCGGGAAATCAATTAGAGGCAGCGGACTTTCTCGAGGAAGACTTTATTAGTTTTGGTCCTCCTAATAGAAAGATAATGATATATCGGTGTATGTATGAGCCAGTTACGGCCGATGTAAGTGTAAAATCCGTGGAACGTGTAGGCTAACTCTTTTCGTCGACTAGTTGCTGTGGTATGTCTAAGCTAAGTATTTAGAGGGAAAAATTGTCACAGTGTTGATCATAGGATGTAATGTGCTACTTTATTATCACGATTGAATGTGTCTGCTAAGGTGATCGAAATCTACATAAGATAGTGATTATTAGCCTAGCTGTATTGAATTTGTATGTGGTATCTGTTGTTGCAAACCTACAATATGTTTAAGGGGGGGAGTTTCTGCGGCTACTTTATTAATATATAGATCAGACATAAATTTCAATTAAAAGTTTTTTATTGTCAAACTTATATTTGAAATGCAACGATATTTTTTAGCTTAGAAATATAAAGAAAGTCGATCTTTGGTTTAATTTAGACAGCTTAGAAACTCTCGCTTCACTTTTTTTATCCTTTAGTTCGCACATTCTATTGGTGATGTTTCTGATAAAGGGGTAAGGATTGATGTTTCGTGGTTGGAATCTATCGATCTAGGATTTATTCTAGGATAGTTTTTGATATAATTTTGTTTTGTTCTTTTAGCTCCTTCCATGAACTGGCATCATTCCTTATCTGAAGCGATTTGCATTAACAGAAATAAGTTTGAAATAACATGATCGTTGATCTATCACGCTTAAATTTGACATCGCATTTGAATATCCAAGCTAACTCATTCCTTCATGTTATTTTGCATTCAAACACATAAAGAAGTTTCAGTTTATTGATTTTTGAAAATCTGCTCATAAAACCCTTCATAAATCATTAATGCGTCCAGGAAAAAAAAAACATTGAAACGAATAAACAATTTGGGATGGCGGGCGACGTTCAATTTTAGAATGGATAAAATGTTTGTTTTGAAATTCCCAAACACCTTCAGAAAAGTTATCTCCAAAAATTTAACAGGAGATTCTTTCGAGTAGAAACGATTGCCACAAATTCGTTCTTTCGAAATGAAACATTAAATATTTATCAAATTTCAAAAAAGAATTTGAGCAAAAACAAAAAGAAAACAAACAAAAACAAACAAAAATGCGAAACGAAAAGAAAATTATGTTTGTAATGAACTTTATCACCCTGTTTATTAGATTAAATACAACTTTCTAAAAATATTCAAGTGTTTTGGGAAAGTTTGTATGTGTGTGTGTGTGTGTGTGTGTGTGTGTGTGTGTGTGTGTGTGTGTGTGTGTGGAAATGTATACTTGTCAGCATAATAGACATATAAAGAAAACGAGTTAATAGTTTAGTAAACCTGGTAGAAACAACTACTACTTCACATTATCTTGATTTGACTGTTTTGTTTTATAGCATATCAAGCCTTCCGTTATTTCATGCTGCATTCGGTAACTTTGGAACAAAGGCTTTATGCTTAACGTTGTTTATATTCATGCATAGTGTTTGGTTTAGTTGTTTTGTTTTATGGTATATCAGCCTTATTCGGATTCAATGATCCTGGCAATAGATTTCATGCCGCAAGTACTTTATATCGTCAGATATTTATTCCTGGCATCCAGTTTCTATTTACGGCCCTGTCGGTGGGGCATTAGAATACGCCGACTGCCCCCCTGCAGAGGGTAAAAGTCCCTCAATGGGGGTCCTGGATATGACCTTAAACTATATCCAGTGGTGAGGCCCCAGCTTGTGGGCTTTGGGGAGCGTGGAGCCACCCTTTAATTACCATTGCTCCCAGGTCCACTCTGACCCGGAGTGATAGTACCTGTTAGGGTTCCAACTATGGGTTAAATAGAAACTGACTTGAAAACAACAAATATATTCTATTAAAAATTTTTCTTCAAAATCTTTGGATTCGGCATTAAATAACCTGAAAAGGGTTGATACGCCGTAAAACAAAAGCAACCAAAAGCAATCAACCAGTTTCTATTTATGTTTCAAGTGTTTAAAGATTAATTCATCGTGTTTAGTTTATATTATGTCTAAAGTGTTTAAATATTTATTTATGGTGTTTAGTTTATATTTTTGTTTCAAGTGTTCAAATATTAATTCATCGTGCTCGAATATTTTATTCATAGTGCTTGGTTTATATTTATGTTTAAAGTGTTCAAATATTTTATTCATAGTGTTTAGTTTGTAGTTATTCTTCACGTTTTCAAATAGTTATTTATGATAGTCCGTTTATTTTATGCTATAATTGGTCAAATATTTATTCATGGTGTTTCTGAATCTTTTAAGAAATCTGTAATTGAATTTTTCGGTCGGCCACACTAAGGATCGAACCTTAAAACTTTTAGGAGAATTTCTCTTATTGCAATTGACTTTTTTTTCTTTTTTTCTTTTTTCACGTACTCTAAAAACAATTTCTATATATCCGGTTTTCGCCTGTAGCTAAGCTGCATTGGTTTCCGCATTCAATGGCTTTCCTTAATATTTCAATCGCTTTAATTATTGTTATGCCTGGTATTCTCTCAGCCATTCCTTTGATTAAATCATTATTATTATTATTATTATTATTATTATTATTATTATTATTGGCTTACAAGGAGCTTTCACACAGGTCTTCAGAGATCTTTCCCTGAAAACAGCTTTTGGTGTTCACTGGAAGCTGAGTGATAACAGGTCTCCCCAGGTTTCCAGTATTCTTCACCTCTTTCGCTAACATTCATTATCGCAACATCTGTTTGCCATTGATTTCTCATTGGCAGCAGCTAATAGTCTTTACTGGGATTTGAGTAGCACTATGCCTCTCCAACGTCCCAGTTCTCTTTGCACTTATTAGGCTGAGGTCTGGTCAGTTCATCGGTCTTTCCTTGTCTCTATTTGGTTATTTGGTCACGTTCTTTTTTTTTGGGGGGGGCGGTGATGTGGTAATGGGAGTAATTGTTATTATTATTATTATTATTATTATTATTATTATTATTATTATTACGTACAAGAAGAAAGCCGAAGAATATAATGGTCGTAATTTTGAAAATATTGTAACCAAGATAAGAACACATAAAATTAATATAAATTACTAATAATATTGTAAGTTAAAAAAAAATTTTTTAAGATAATCTTATAATTAGAAAGGTTTGTAATGTTTCAAGAACCTTTTTTTATTAAACTACCTTTTTTACCGTGATAAAGCTTCATAAGTCCAACATAAGTCCAACAACATAAGTCCAACATCATAAAGTCCAACCAGTTATTCTGTACACGTCGTATAGTAAAGTGACAATCATTGTAGTCAGCCGTACTATTATTGTATAGTAAGACGGGGCGTTCCAATATTTTTCCGATTCCGATACAATTACCGATTCCGTACAATCACCGATTCCGATTCTTCAAAGATCTCTTAATATTTAACTGTAAATGTTTTCATTTTTTCTCCGATCACCGTAAAAGCACACGTTAAATGTGCATATACTTTCTCAAACCTAGGAACACCCTGGGAGGGGATATGATCTATAGATTTTAGTTTTACTGGTAGTTTAAAATTAGTAAATATTTATTATTTTATTATTACCACCAGCAGTGAAAGATTTTGTTTTAAACAACATCGAATGAAAAAAACAACAATTTAAATATTTTTTTCTTTTTTTTTGCATCGGAAAACATGCACATTTTCTCTTACCGATACCGATTCCGATACTCCAAAAGGTTCCGATTTTTCCAATTTCCGATTTCGATGAAAAAATTTGCATTATGGCAACAGCTGCTTGCCATTGATATCTCGTTGGCAGCGGCTATTGATCTTTGCGGGGATTTGAGTGGCACTAAGTCTCCCCAAGATCCCAGTTCTCTTCGCACTTATTCGGCTGAGGTCTGGTCATACTAATTATTTTATAGTAAATTCGTCGGATAGTCTGTCACACATAAGTTTTAAATGGCATTTCATTAATCCGTCTTTTAAGTATAGATTTTTTAATAGAATTTTCATCGACAACCTCGCAGATTGAATGGACGCATCCTGTTAATATTATTTCTTTTATTCTTTGGATGTGTTTGTAAATGTAAGTTTCTGTATCTGTGACCCGAGACTCATTGCAACGAATTGTGTCCCTGTTTACAAAATGGCTGTAATTGTAGCCCGTCTCTTGGTTGTGTAAAGAAATTTAATGAAACATTGCCAGCATCAAAGGTTCTTTACAGTTTCAATGATTGAAATGAGGGTGAAATGCCTCCGGTATTGTTCGGTTTTTGGCAACTTAGATGAACATTTCGTTTTCATTCCATTCGCCGATTGCCTATAAACGGAACGCGACCTCGTGTAGATGATAAAGTACAAAAGCCTTAGCACGTCGCAAAGTGTCGAGCAGTTAAAGATTTCATTCTTTAGATAACAAAGTGCGCATTCAATTATTGTAAATGCCATCGGCGGTATCCCTTACCAAAAATTAGTTAGCCTTAAATTGCGTTCTATACGATGAACTATGGGCGTTATATTGCATTTTTTTGATATACAAGTTTCCGAGATGAAATCATAATTAGGAAACCAAAGAAAACATCAAAACATTGTGGACATTTTGATCGATATCCCATCCATAATGTTTACTCATGCACACACACACACATATCGTTTCATTGTTTTTTCTTCTTAGTCCCTTCTCCAAATCTTATTTTCAATAACAAATGTCTTTAACAAAATGTCTGTATACATACGTGGGCTGTTCATACGTGATGGTCTTTTACGGGCTTTCCGTCGTTTTCTATGGTCATTCTAGTGTCTAATGGTTGCCATTAAAATAAACTTCTTATCGTTAAAAAATAAGACAACAGGAGACGTTTGCTGAGAGTGTTCTTCAAGGTCTGAATTAAAAAAGAATTGATTCAGGAGACAGGGACTAATACTATCTTAGCTAATTATTTACGTCTTTCAACTTGACTCTCTAACCAAACTGAAATTAGTGACATTCAAACAGCAATATCAGGCAATTTTTTTCGATAAGCGATTACCAACGTTTTCTACATAATTTATGTTGGCTCATTTGCACGGCTTCCACGATAGATTGATTTAAAAACTTCTGTTTCTCCCAGCTCGACAAATGTGACGACATTCTTCATTATTAAACTATTTTGACTATGATTTTAGCAGTTACTCTTGCCTTAATTTTACGGAATCCGTAGCTGGAAACGATTCTGTTTGCAGATTTCAGTTATTATAACATGCACTAAATGTGACCCTTGTCAAAATCCCCACTAGCTAACTCAACCGCCATTGAAGTAGCGTCTCTATTATGCATCAGCTATACTAGAGCATAACAAAATATGGTTAAACCTGTGTCAATGAAAATGCATTCTTTCCATGTGAAATTTGTCTGTTTAATTTTTATAATTTGGCGTAGTTATATTGAAAGATAATTGATGGGTTTAAGATAATCCTTCACTTACACGCACATATTTGGATTAAGCTTCTCAATAAATCTTCTAAACGTGTGTACACATGAAGAATATTTTTCAATGTTCAAATTTTGGAAGCATGATATCGTGAGTAATAATGTCATTAATTTCATAGTAAAATATAAATAAATATATTTAAGGGAAACTGTCAGTTAAATAAGGAATACAATTGAATTATTCATATGAAAGTACATAACACAAACTTTCTTTAATAATCTATAATATAAATATCACATGTCTGTTTAAATGTATGTATGTATGTAGGGTTCCTGTAAGCCGTGGTGGAGGCAACCTTTCTAGGAGAAGCAAATCTCTGATTTAAAAAGACCATAAAGCGGGAGACCAGTACCTAGTTTAACTTGTTGCTGGCTATCTTGCTCTTGCTTGTTGCTGAATCTCAAAATTTTGAACCGAGAGAGAGACTTAGCTGTCGTACAAAGCTAAAACTCTGTAACATCATCTTTTTATAGATACTCCCTCAGGCATTTGGGCTCATGGACATTAAGTGTCTGAGGGAGTAGCACTTGTCTGGCGTTGCTATCATCATGTCTCGCAAAAACTTTCGACAGAGGCGACAGATTTTTAGATCGGTATCATTTTGAAGGATGGCCCTTCGGACGAAAATATCAAAAAAATTGGCTGAATATTAAATATTGTTCCTTTTATGGCAGGTGCTCGACTGGACTCCAATCTATCGTTCCCCCTTGCAAAACTTTCAACTATAACACTCGACTAGATACAGCCATTATATACGATTTCCCCTATACTCTATATTTGCCTAAATGTAAAAGAAGATCCCTTGAACAAAACATTTTTCGCAGAACTGTCCTCTTATGGAACACTGTTCCGCTGGTCTGCTTCCCGGTTGAATAAAAAAATGGTAGCCTTAGATCCAATATAAAAAAGTATTTGTTGAGCCATCCCCTATAAATTAGAAAATTCTACCCATTTACACCATTAGGATTACTACACTACAACCTTATATTCATTAATCCTTATCCTTGAGTGGCTATCGGTTCTTGATAAGGGGTGACTCCTAAGTAGATAAAAAAGCTCCATAGTAAAATTTTCTGGCAACCACAACTTCCATGTTATAATGCAATAGATTTACCAAATTAAGAGATAATTAACATTTTTAATATGATATTACGTTGGTGCAAAAACAATATCATTTTCTCGCTATCTCGCTATATATATCAATGAATTAATTCTGAAATCATATACAAAATTAATACATTTTGCATATGATTTCAGAATTAATTCATTGATATATATATATATATATATATATATATATATATATATATATATATATATACATGTTATATATCGTTTTGAAACGTTTTGTGCTATTCCTTACCGCTTTATACTTCGTCATTCGTTTTTTAGGCTTTTCGACAGCATGGACAAAATTCAAATCCGCACGATTTTCTTGTTCCAATTCAAACTAGACCAGAAAGCTGCCGAGACACCTCGTGATATCATGGATATGAACCACTAACGAACGTGTGGCACAACGTTGGTTCAAGAAATTTTGCGATGATGACGAGAGACTCTAAAATAAAATAATTTTCGTTTTTAGGTTTCTCAATGCTCCTTCTGCGTAACAAAAACAACCCATTTCTCGAGCGGATTGTAACGTGTAATGAGAAGTAAATCCTCTAAGACAACTGGCGAAGTTCGGCACAGTGGCTGGATGCCGGAGAAGCTTCACAACACTTCCCGAAGCCAAAATTGCACCAAAAAAAGGTTATGGTGACTGTTTGGTGGTCTGAGGCCGGTCTCATTCATCACAGCTTCTTGAATCCGGGCGAACCGATTACGGCGGAAAAGTATTGCCGACAAATTGACGAAGAAGCTACAACGTATTTGCCCGAGATGGGTCAATATAAAGAGGCAATTCTCCTCCATGAAAACGCTCGTTCAACTGACCCTGCAGAAACTGAACAAATTCGGCTTCGAGACACTGCCTCATCCACCATATTCACCGGACCTCTCGCCTATAGATTATCACTTTTTCAAGCATTTCGACAACTTTCTGCGCGAAAAAATACTTCAAAAGCCGAGATTATGCTAAATCGGCGTTGAATGATTTCCAGAACTCCGGATTTCTATTCTAATGAGATAAATAAACTTGTTCATCGCTAGCAAAAATATGTCGATTCTTATGGTGCTTATTTCGATTAATATAGATTATTATGAAAGGAGTTATAATACTTGGAAGTTGAACGTCAAAAGACGACATTATTTTTGCACCAACCTAATAATTATGCTCCGAATTTCATCAGTCAACGAGTTTATCTCTCTGTACTTCTCCCCTTTTCTTCCCCCATCTCTCTCTATATATTATACAAATTTTCATAAAGACATAATTAGCTACACGTGTGTATACATGTTTTAGCTACAATATCCTTCAAGATTACACTCATATATCGACTAAATTTAGACGAAAATACGACGCGCCATTTCGACATAGTGTTTAAAGACAAAACTTCTAATTCAAACGATCAAGAAATGACAAACTTTTTATTTATTTCAGATGTTTGGACGCATCTAAAATAGGAGATGCGGTTATTTAATTTACGCGTTTAGTGAGCAAAATATCATTTTAAACTAAGGTGTGAAAGACCCATCGCACGATGCATAAAAACTCTTAGATATATATGAGGACGCATCGATAAAATATCGGAAGCATATGAGCTTCACAAGAGAAAATATTCAAATTGTTTTCAACAATGACCAATATAAATCGAAATATTTTTAAACTCCATATTGCTGTCTGCTGTTTGAGATGTCAACCGTAGAAATGAATACGAATGAGATTTAAATTTTGAACTTGAAAAAGATAATGAAACAAACTAACTCAGGATAAATAAATAAATATATATATATATATATATATATATATATATATATATATATATATATATATAATTTGTAATATCGAAAAAAACAATATATTAAAACAAGTTTATAATAAGAGGTATTTCTTCAGTGGTGAAATCGTTTATTAAGCAGTTTGACAAGCTTAAACATATTTTGTTAAAAGATAGTCCAAAATTGCTAATCACCAGACACACAATACAACTAAAATAAATATAAAACTATTACGCAATCTCTTATTTTTCAAATACAAGAAGCGAACACACCTCTTCGTCCTTCATTTTATCGATTTTTTTTTGTCGAGAAAATGAAGATCGTAATAATATTCGTTTAACAGTAACAACTCTCAATCATCTTCCTTACTATCTATATATGTGTATGAAACTAAACGAAAGTTCTATGAGAACACTATCTTCCCTACAACTGTTTATTTGTGAAAAACAATAGAGCGGGGTTGCTTCCACGCTGGTTATTACATGGTTGTCTTTAAATATAATATAAATAAGTTCTTGTTAATTCTTGGCGAATGTTAAAACTAAGTCCTGCCATCACTATCATTAAGGCGTTGCTTCGAGTGATCTTAAGCGTTGATAATATTAGCCACCTAGTAATAAAATGTGACGAACTCTTGCTAAATGAACTGTATTGTCTCTGCGCACCAGACTTTGTTTTTATTACATATTTCGTTTTGTTTTTTGCCAAGTGTAAGTTTTTTTCTGCACAATCCTGTCTAGTACTTAGGAAATAAGACTGCTGAATCTGGCCCGAATGAAAACAATTTTTTTTCTGTGTAACTTAACTTTCATGAGTATAACCCCATACTATTATTAAGCTCTCCTTACATACTGAGCACTATTGGAGCAAATTCAAACGATAACTTTCCATATAATATATATTTTTTATTCTATATTATAATACCAGTAATTAGTATTGCATGTGTATTCACATACATTATAATATTATAAAATAATATATATATTACTTATGTATTTTTTTTTTACTTCTGAATCACCACTTATCAAGATCCAATAGCCATTCGAGGATCAGGGTTAATGAATGTAAGGTTTTATTGTAGTAATGGTACATGATGTAAATTAGGTAGAATTTGATTATTTATGGGGACGCTTAACAAGAACTTGTTTACATTGGATTTGAAAGCTAACATGTTGTCCTCAACCGGGAAGCAGGCCCGTGGAACAGTGTTGTACGGGCAGGCAGTTCTGATTGATTGTAGCAATTAATTTCCAGAGTGCTAAATACAAGGTAGAGCTAATTAGTAATACGGAAATATAATTCAGGCATGTACGACATTCAGACTTTTATATTTCATTCTTATTAGACTAAGTAAACATTTCTGTGTAGCTTACTTGCTATTATTGCATCTTCATACTTCTATACATATTTAAAAACAAAACAAAAAACTTGTGTTCCTGAGTTTTCCAATTGACAGCATCCAAAACTCGACTTAACTAAGCATCACATTTTATATCGCTTTGCATTCTGGAACTTCTGGATGATGACAAGGAAAGCATATTCTTTTTTTACTAGGGAATCAGCGCTTATCAATGAATCGTGATAATATACGAACACCGTGATAATAGATTATTGTGAAAATTGAATAAAAATTGATTATTTACACGGATGGCTTAACAAGCTTTGTTTACGTAGAACTTGTGAAAAGCCATGTTATAGTACGCTGAGAAGCAGTCCTGTTGTATTTTATTCTACAGACGGGCAACTCTAAGACAGAAGCTTTACTCATGGAATTTTAGTTTTGTTTTAGGTACGGATAGGGAGCAAGAGAAATTGTGTCCAGTGCTTGTTGCTAGGCGAGTGTTTGTGTGGTGTTCTTCATGAGACTAGCCCGATCGCTAGTGCTGTGGTGGTTGAATCCCTACGATTATACATACTTCCACAATCAGATGTAAAAAAAAAAGTCTCTTGTACTTTTAATAAAAAGTAACAGGAATGAATAGAACTATGTTTATTCTCCAGTGACAGCACTGCCAGCAAGGAACGGTCACAGGGTAGAGGTAGTGCAAGTGCAAAATGGCCGAGATATAATGTGTCCGCTCTCCTGCCGCGGTCGCTTCTTCTCTCGGTTGTCTTTCTTTTAATTATGACTGATGACGTCAAAATATTCCCCCACATGTTTTTGTTTATTGTCTAAAATGTCGGTTAGTCCCGCTGATACCAAATCTGCGCCTCTCATTTGGCATTTCAATCTGGGATGGTTGCTCTGACAAACGTTTCTGAGTTCGGATGCTATTGACTTCATCATCGCAAGCCCAGATAGCCGAGTGTTCTCTCCAGAACACTAACACTTGCTGCGAATGTTTTATAGCGGGAGATCATAGATGGAAGCTCAGTCGAGCATGTAGATAGTCGTTGACCTGCAACTGAGTTTATAAAGAAAACGTTTTTTATCGTATATTTTACATGCTTTAGTTTTTAGCATTGCACATCACAAAAGGAATATTACGAGCTGGTAGTCCTGAGTTACATCGTAAAAGTAAAAATATTGGTAACCTGACATTGGAGTTGATATAATTTTTGTTTCTACTCGCATAAGTTAACCTCCTTCTCCGTCAGCCATCTTACTCGGATCGATGACACAGACGCCGATTCAAGATATAATCCATTCTAAATTTAACGTTGTTTTATTGGACTCAGAGGTTTCGCAATTCTTCAGTTATGAACGACGCATATAAATAAAACACCACTCTTTTCTGCCTTCACCTTCTGAATGGACGAGACAAGATGGCTGATTTTAGATGCAACAATGTTTGCGTCTTAATTGAATTGATGATTTCATTGTTATTTCATCTTTTGCTTTCACGGGGTTTTATTCACTTGTAATACGTGTTATTATTTGGATGCGACCTCGCACCTCAATGAGATGCTTTGTCCATGGGTTGCTCAATATTTCACGCTCTGTTTTAAATATCATTGTCACTCATTATTAAACGGTCGCATTTTAGAATCTCTCCGTCAGTTTATCCTTAGCGTTTGTATATATATATATATATATATATATATATATATATATATATTATAGATTATATATATATTATAGATTATATATATATATTATAGATTATATATATTATATATTATATATATATTATAGATTATATATATATATATTATATATTATATATTATATATATATATTATAGATTATATATATATATTATATATTATATATATTTTATATATATACACTTGTGCCCGATATTATTCATACCCCTCGGATCTTTGAGATTTCTATAAGAATATTGCTCAAACCAGAAGGTAGACAATATTAAAGGGATTTCAAACAATAAATCAAGCATAAGCATTTAATTTAAACTCAACAAATAAATAAATTATGCAAGTTTGAAACATTATACAAAGAAAAACAATAATGGCACTAGTTCAAAATTATTCATACCTCTCTTACTAATAGTCAATAGCATGCCCTTTATTCTTAATAACTGCCTGTAACCGTTTGGGATATTTATCAACAAGGTTTTTACAAGCATCAACACTGATTTTTGACCATTCTTCAATGCAGTAGTTCTCCAAATCCCTCAAATTTCTAGGTTTCCGCTTTTTAACCTCAGTTTTCAATATGTGCCAGAGGTTTTCGATAGGGTTCAGGTCGGGACTCTGGCTAGGCCATTTCAAAACATTAATTTGATTATCCTCAAACCATTTCTTGACTATTTTGGCAGTATGTTTTGGATCATTATCCTGTTGAAGGACCCAGTTTGGTCCTAAATGGAGCTTCTCCGCATCCTGTCTAATGTTTTTCTGGAGTATCTCCAAATATTGCTCCTTCTTCATGGTTCCATCTATCTTGACCAAACTACCTGGACCACTAGCCGAAAAGGAGCCCCAAAACATTAGGCTACCACCACCATGTTTCACCGTGGGTATGGTGTTCTTTGGGTTGTAAGCTTCTCCTTTCTTCCTTCAAACGTAAGAAGCATCCATATGGCCAAACAATTCAATTTTTGTTTCGTCAGTCCACAAAATACTTGAGAAAACGGACTCTGGAGAATTCACATGGGTCCTAGCAAACTTTAGACGTGCTGCAAGGTGTTTTCCGGTGTGCAATGGAGTCCTTCTTGGTCTTCTTCCTTTCAGACCATTTTCATGCAGAGTCCTTTGCAATGTTTGCCTTGATATTTTTATGCCAGAAGACTCCAGATTTTCTAAAATGTCCTTATTAGTGGTGGTTGGATTTGCATTAACACTTCTTACAATATTCCTGGTGGCTCTAGCAGACAGTTTCCTTTTTCTTCCTCTACCAATCAAGTTGTTTGTTGTGTGGTGGCTCTGAAATTTTTTGATGATGCTCTGTACTGTTGCTGTAGGGACCTCAAATTTCTTGAAAATTGACTTGTAACCTAAACCATCATTATGTGAATTCACAATTTTAGTCCTAAGATCATTACTAAGCTCTTTTTTCTTCCCCATTCTAATAATTTTTATTCTTTTATTGGTTTTCAGTTGATATCATTTTAATTTCTGAAAAATGCAAAAAACGAAATGAAATTAATCAAAGGTTGTATAAAAGCATTCAAAATAAGAATCAAACAGAAAACAAACAGTCAGAAACTCGATTAATACTGAAAAAATAAGGGGGTATGATTATTTTTGAACATTGCAGATTTTATAAATAGCTGTATATTTCTTTTATTACAAGTATCCCGAGATTTTAAAATGACGAAAATGATCAGAAGAGGTTTATTAAGAATATGTATCAATATGGACGTAAACAATAAATTCTTACAAAAGTTACACCTAATAAACTCAATTTTCAAGGGGGGTATGAATAATATCGGGCACAACTGTATATATATTATAGATTATATATATATTATATATTATATATATATTATATATGCATTATATATATAATATATATATATTATATATATTATATATATATATATATTATTCGGTAGAGCAGTTTCATAAAATCATTTTACCCGCTGATTAATTAATGGTAATGCAAAGATTTCAGTTTGCTTGTTTACGAGCACCGATCCCATGAGCCGAAGCTTAGAACTGCCGACTATAAACTAGATGGTTGTAGGTTCAATCCCTGACTAGGGATAGGTGTTAGTGCATCCGCACTGATGCACTGTGATACAGCGAAACAGTACTACATGTGGATGACCACACACACACACACATATATATATAAATATATATATATCAACTCTTTTCTTCTTAAACTAAAATCACTTGACCACGCACACACATATGCGATTTTAGTTTTAGAAGGAAAGAGATTTTAATCTAATATATAAAAGGCTACATGTTTCTTTGCTTGTCTGATTGTCTGCCTGCCTCGATATTTTCAAACTCTATCTCCTCCGAAATTAAAAAATAGCAGAACAGCGCTAGGGGCCTTAAATGATATGATTTTTTACGGACTATTCTTTTATAGGTCTTCAACCGGTTAAAATAGTTTTGAAGGAGTTAAAAATAGGAAAATAGTTCTGAATTTTGTACATTCATCTTAGTTTATTCTTAACCAGTTCGTATGCGCGTCACTTTGATACAGTGGTAACGTCACCAGCTTTGAACGCTACAGTTTCGGCTTCGATTATAGCTAGTGGATCCCAAATACTTTTTTTTTTACTTTTGAAATCATTACTATATAATAACATATACGAAATCTGGACAAATTAAAATATCATATTTAAGCATAAATATAGCCTAAACCTAGCATAAATATAACGTTCCACTTTTTGTAACCATACGATCAGATATACCAAACATTTGTAACACCCCACCTTTTCTGTATAATAAGAAAGTTCTTTCAGTTTCAATTTAATTCAGAAAAAAAAATGTGTGTTAGGAAAGTAAAAATAAATCAATTTTATTTCATTTAAACTGTGCATGTAAAAAGAAACCATTTTAATTTTGATAAGAGATATGTATACATCAAATGTATATATATATAAGAGATATGTATACATCAAATGTATACATATATATAAGAGATATGTATATGTATACATCAAATGTATACATATATATATAAGAGATATATATACATAAAATGTATACTTGTAAATAGAAGAAAAAAGTATTTTCCGAAGAAGAAATTATTTTTGTTTGTTAAAATTAAAACGTTTGCCACATATTTAATATGTTTATTTTGTGAAGATAAAATATTTAGAAAAGCAAAATGGATACAATTTGGTGTTTTACCCTGGACATATTATCCATGTTGTTTCTAGTTATTGTGAATTCGACTTTTTGGGGTTTCTAACAATAAAATTATTTAAAGTCAAACTCAAGTGAGTTTAGGAACAAAACGGATTAATTTGATTTTTCTTGCATATTTTGGAAATATAACAGCTATATTTCGCTCTTATTCTATATAGTTTACAATATTGGATTTCTTTTACTCCATTTCTTATGAAGTTATATTTTATAAGTATATGTGTAGATCTTTCGCGAATTACAGGGTTTAGTGACAAGACTAAGCTTGCTTGTGTATTGCTTATCTCAGTAAATTTCTATGATGTCTTTAGTTAATTCTGGTTTAAAAACAGTCTTTAGAATATTTTTGAAATAGTGCATTTTGAGCACAATGAATAAGCGGTACAAATTCAGTTTCACAAATAGAAATTGGCACAATCTCTTGTTTCAATACTTTTCATGTAATAATATGTCCGTCTTTTGATAATCTGAAACAGAATCCCGTCATACTTTTTCGATAGTCATAGTTTTTATTTATCAAGCGGTGTAGCACGTTTTTTATCTTACATTTAAAACTTTATTACGATTTTTCACTATACCCTCATTGATTCATCTTAATAATATTTCCTTTTCCATAAGTAAACTATATCCCCAGAACCAAGGATATCTAACCAAAATCAACCATTTTGAATTTTAATATCATATTTGATATGACTAAAATTTCAAAATTTGATATGATTAAATGTCAAATTTTGATATGACTATAATGTCAAAATTTGATATGACTATAATGTCAAAACTTGATATGACTAAAATGTCAGAATTTTATATGACTATAATGTAAAACGTTGATATGACTATAATGTCAAAATTTGATATGACTAAAATGTCAAAATTTTATACGACTAAGATGTAAATCGTTGATATGACTATAATGTCAAAATTTGATATGATTAAAATTTCCAAATTTTATATGACTATAATGTTAAAATTTGATATGACTAAAATGTCAAAATTTAATATGACTAAAATGTCAAAATTTGATATGACTAAAATGTCAAAATTTGATATGATTAAATATCCAAATTTAATATGACTTAAATGTAAAACGTTGATATGACTATAATGTCAAAATTTTATATGACTATAATGTTAAAATTTGATATGACTGTAATATCAAACATTGATATGACTAAAATGTCAAAATTTGATATGACTATAATGTCAATATTTGATATGACTGTAATGTCAAAATTTGATATGACTATAATGTAAAAATTTTATATGACTAAAATGTAAAATGTTGATATGACTATAATATCAAAATTTGATATGACTGTTATGTAAAACGTTGATATGATTATAATGTCAAAGTTTGATATGACTATAATGTCAAAATTTTATATGACTAAAATGTCCAAATTTGATATGACTATAATGTCAAAATTTGATATGACTATAATGTCAAAATTTGATATGACTGAAATATTAAGCGTTGATACGACTATAATGTCAAATTTTGATATGACTATAATGTCAAAGTTTGATATGGCTGTAATGTCCAAATTTGATATGACTATAATGTCAAAATTTGATAAGACTATAATGTCAAAATTTGATATGACTATAATATCAAAATTTGATATGACTAAAATGTCAAAATTTGATATGACTAAAATGTCAAAATTTGATATGACTAAAATGTTAAACGTTGATATGACTATAATGTCAAAATTTTATATGAAGAAAATGTCAAAATTTAATAAGGCTAAAATGTCAAAATTTAATACGACTAAAACATCAAAATTTTATATGACTAATATAACAGAATTTGATATTACTATAATGTCAAACGTTGATATGACAAAAGTGTCATTAACCCTCAAGCCTTAAATCAGTAATTTATTGCTTAAATTTCAGTTTTGTTACAACTTTGTTTTGACCCATACAGTGATTTGTTGAATATTTTACGCCGAATTTTTATTATTCGGAAGAAATTAAAATTCTATTTATTTTGATGGTTACACTATGTATTATTTTCTGTTAAAGCAGAAATTTCGTTTTTCATGGCTGCTTGCCTCTGTTTACAATTTTCTGAATCAATTGCATTAATGAAGGTTATTGACGTATTTTCAATAGAATAGCAATAATCTACTTAATAATTCTCGAAATGTTTTACCACTAAAAAATCTCGGTATTTCATATTTCTTGTTGAATGCTATTTTGACGTTTTTACAACTTTTATTAAAGTGGTACAAAAATAATGTCGTTTTTTTTTACATTGAACTTTAAAATACCATAACTCCTATAATAAACTTTATTAATTGGAATAAGAACCATTCGAATCGACACATTTTTGGCAACGAGAAACAGGTTTATTTATTCCATTAGCATAGAAATCCGGAGTTCTGGAAGCGATGAAGTTATTGAAGGCCGATTAGGCATCATCTTGGCTTTTGAAGCATTTTAGGCGCAGAACTTGTCGAAATTCTTGAAAAAGTTATAATCGATGGGCGAGAGGTCCGATAAATATGGCGGATGAGGTAGAGTCTTGTTGCCCAATACGTTTAGCTGCTGCAGGGTTAGTTGAGCAACATTTAGCCGAATGTTGGCATGATGGAAAATTGATCCCTTCATAATGACCAATCTCGGGCACATACGTTGGAGCTTTTGGTGCATTTCATTCATTTGTCGACAGTACTTCTCGGTCATAATTGTTTTGCCAGGGTTCAAGCTGTGATGGATGAGACACGTCGCAGACCATCAAACTGTCACCATAACCTTTTTGTGGTGAAATTTCAGCTTCGGGAAATGTTGTGGAGCTTCCCTGGCATCCAAGCACTGTGCCGATTGTCGTAGAGGATCCACTTGTCATCACATACCACAATCCGTTCAAGAAATGGGTCGTATTTTTTTTTCTTTTTTGTTACAACACCTCAAGACGACGATTTTATTTTTTATTATTGTTCCATTCATGCGGCACCCATTTATCCAACGGTATGGCCGCTCTATTTGCTTAAAATGACGAATGGCTGTTGAGTAATCGACTCGGAGTTTAACAGCAACTTGTCGTGTGGTTTTGCGAGGATCGGCTTCAATTAGAGCTTTCCGATCTTCATTATTAACCGACCGTCTTTATCTTCGATGCTCTCGTCACTATTGCGAAATATATTGGACCACCGTTGTACCACACGTTCGTTAGTGGTTCCTGGGAACAAACACATCATTGATATCACGAGCTGTCTCAGCAGCTTTTCGTGATAGTTTGATCTGGAACAAGAAAATCGTGCGGATTTTGATTTTGCAAATGCTGTCGAAAAGTCTGCAAAAAATGAATGAAGAGATTGAGAACGATAACGAATAACACGATTCGATAGAGCTAAAAATAGGCTTCAAATTGATATATAACATGACTATATATCTCAATGAATTAATTTAGAACTCATATATAAAAGTAACATATGTGAGAAAGCGATATGGTTTTTACACCAACCTTATATATTAGCATAAACTTCATCCTTTTCATCATTATTAATGTATTTTCGTCGACCTCCTCACTAGATATACGAATGGAATGTTGAAGAAATATCAATTCGTCTTTTTTGTAAAATAACTTTCCGCTTTAGAAATTAAATGTGTCGTTGAACATTGCACATCAAACTCGTTTTATTGCATTTTTATCTTTGTAAAATGCTAGATATAAGAGGCTATATTTAAAGACTTTAAATTGAATTTCTTATATTAAGGTTCCATCTGGAATAATAAGTTTTTATCTATTAATATTAGCATAATTATTTATAATCATTATAAAGATTTACAGAATTATTAAATTTGTAAAGTTGATACATTTTTGATTTTTTTTTAATTTTCTGAATAATATATATGTATGTATATATATATATATAGTATATTATATATATGTATGTATATATATATATATATATGTATATATATATAACCCTTATCCCCGAGTGGCTTCCGGGCTTTGATAAGTGGTGACTACTATGTATATATACATATATATATATATATATATGTATATATATATAAGTTTCAGAATGTAAGAGAATATATAATTATTTCCACAACGTTCAAGCTCACAATAGCCATGTCATGACTACATCCTTATCGAGTATAAAATTCCTACTTATGAGACTTAGGTTATAAACGGTCGCGACGATCACATCCCTTGTTTGACACCAAAGTAAGTTCACTTCACTTCCGGATTTGCTTAATCTGTGTTAGCTAAATAGGCTTTCTTGTGCGGCGCGTTTGCGGATGTTTTTTACTAGTGAGCACAAATCAGGGCGAAACTCGAGTCTTGAGTTTTCGGTTTGTTGGGTTTCATGGCATTTGTAAGCTGCAACGTTGTCTGGCTGTGGAAATAAATATATTTCATGGAATTTTATATACACAGTTTTTAGTCATGATTTTTTTTTCTGTAGGGGGGCTTGATTCCTAAAAACTGTTTCCAGAGAGTTGAACCATTCCTGAATACTGTATATGAAATCGAAATCACATATAAATGTGGAAAACTATACAGAGGTGAAACGTGTCGTCCGTTTAAAGTACGTTCAGAAGAACATCGAAAAGCCTTAGTCCGTGGAGAGACTGAAAAGTCAGGTATAGCTGACCATATCTGGAAAGAAAACGGAAACCATCTACCATTATGGAACGAAGTAAAAATTATAGACAGAGAAGAACGGTGGAGAGTAAGATGACTAAAAGAAACAGCACATATGCTGGGAAATAACCAACTGCTAAGCAGAACTAGTATAGAATTTAATTTGCGAATTACTTAAGACCTCTGTCCAATCATGGTTGACAAAACAAGAGAACGCTACCCCCGTGAAGTAAATAAAGGGTTCCGCTCGAAATTCCGTCCAAATTTCCGAGTTCGACAGAAAAACTCCCATGTTCGGCAAGATACACCTAAAGAAGGTCGGAGGTTATATCGATCGAAACGTTTTGAAAATCACATTTAAGATGAGAACATACAATAATACAAATAACCAATCCTCCTCTCCAAAATTTAGAAACGTAACGTATATAGATATATGTGTGCGTGGGTGTGTGTATGTATACATATATCTTTATACTTTTATGTATACAATATATATACGTACATATATATATATTTATGTATCTGTGTATGTATGCATATATCTTTATATGTTTATGTATACAATATATATATATATATACAATATATATGCGTACATATATATATATTTATGTATATAATATATATTATATATATATAAGTTTCTGAATATATATACATATTGATTTTTATGAATACAAACAAACACATGTGTATATATGTGTGTGTGTGTGTGTATATATATATGTGTGTGTGAAAGTGTCTGTGTGTGTGGGTATACATTTCCCTAAACAATAACTCTGTCAATTTTTAGTCAACATACTCGAAATTTGATATACAGGGTACTGAGATTTGGGAAAATCGATGTGATCGGTTTTTGGCAAGAAATTTGTCGATTAAGGAGTCAAAGTTCAACGATTTGACCTTTGCGAACTCTACCAAACTCCTCCGACAATTTTTGGTCTACACACTTGAAATGTTCCTTGGACATGGATCTAATTCCATAACTTGATTTGAGCCCAATAGAATAAATTTTAAGGATCAATTTTAATAGGGATCAAATTTTAAAAAATTCAACTTTTTTATTTGTTGTTTTTTTTTTTTTGTTTTTTGTTTGTTTGTTTTTTTTTTGCTCAGCATACACCTCCAAATACACAGGCAACGCCGGGCACCCTAGCTTATATCTATCTATCTATCTATCTATCTATCTATCTATCTATATATATATATATATATTTATAGATATATATATCTTTATATATATATAGGTATATATACATCCTTATATGTATCTATATATCTATACAAGTGAACGTGTGTCTGTCTGTTTGTCTATCAGTACACATTTTTTTTTTTGCTCAACATACACCTCCAAATACGCGAGCAACGCCGGGAACCCATGCTAGTATATCTATAAGTGAACGTGTCTGTGTATCTGTCCGTGTGTCTGTCTATGTGTCTGTCTGTGTACATTTCCCTAAACAATAACTCTGTCAATTTTTAGTCTATAGACTCGAAATGTGATATACAGGGTACTGAGATTTAAGAAAATCAGTGTAATTCGTTTTAGGACAGAAATTTCGCTGTTAAGGGGTCAAAGTTCAACGATTTGACCTTTGAGAACTCTACCAAACTCCTTCGACAACTTTGGGTTTAAACACTTGAAATTTTAGATATAGGTTCCTTGGACATGGCTCTAACATAATAACTTTATTTGAGCCCAAAAGAATAAATGTTAAGGGGTCATAATAGGGGTAAAATTTTAAAATATTTTATCTCTGCGGTTTCTACCAAATAACTCAGACGCTTTCTGGTCTAAACATTTGAAATTTTACATAAAGGGTATTCAGAGATAGGACAAGCTTTTTCATCGGTTTGGGTCGAAAAATTTTTGTTACCAATATATAAATGTATGTATGCATGTATGTTTGCATGTCTGCCAACACTTTCGACAGAGGCTACGGATTTTCTCAAGATCAGTATCGTTTTGAAGTTCTACCTTTCAGACGACAAATATCGAAAGATTGGCTGAAAACATTAATATCTTCACCTTAAAGTGGGCACTTTTTTACAGGGGCGGGAGTCGCTTTTTTCCCCGATATTTTTGAAAGTCATTCTCTCCTTTCGATTGTCTAGCCTTAATTTTAAAAAATGACACTTCCAGTTTTGCGGTGGTCGTAACAGCATAGACGTCAGCTTTTTTCCCCCGTTCTTTTTCTCCTTTGCGGTACGGGTTCGAGCCTGCCTTCCTACTACCATTTTTTTTTTGTTCAACATACACATCCACACACCCGGGCAACGATTTTGCTAACCATTTTGGCCTATCAGCTGAACTCGGGATTCGAAACCTGAGTCACTTGTATGTCAGACTAGTACTCTTTCATCTGAGCCACCATGATTCATACAAATAGAGACCAAATCCAAATGTATTTTCTTTTCTGTACCATTTAGGTTTGTTCGGACTATTGTTCCGACCTTAATTGTTTTTCTGACAATATTTCAGCCGATTTAGCCTCCAACCGTCTTCCGCTGCATTCACCCTGGTGAATGATGAAAATTGTTTTCTTGTGTTTTTTTATTTATCCAACGGACACAACCGTCAGAAAGTCAGAACGCAAATAGCGCCAAGTCAATTTTTGTTTCTAACATTCACAAGTAATATCTACTGTGAATGCTACTGAAGACCGTCGGAGGTTACATCAGCCGAACTGTTGTGACAAAAACACCTAAGATGAGAACAATTGTCGAAACAGTGCAAATAATACGAAAACATCACTCTCTCTCTCTCTCCCTTTTCCCCCTCTCTCTCTATCTGTCTTTCTATCCATATATCTATCTATCTATTTGTCTATCTATCTCTCTCTCTCCTTTAATTTACGACACGCTTTAGTTTTAAATACAGGTGGTCGCTAGAAAAGCAGGAAATTGTAAGGTCAGCTTAGATTATGAATAAAATGCGTGATTGCTATTTTTTGATTGGTCCTTTTGTTGTTGAATATGGTGTGCAATCTTAAATGTCATGGATTACTGTGCTTGGAGCTTGTTATTAACGGAGATGCAGAAATGTCGACGCGACATACACTCTATTGATGACTTGAAAACGTGCTTGGCAAGAGCTTGGAATGATATCCCACAAGTTACCCTTCAAAACGCCACACGAGCTTGGATTTCTAGTGAAGTGCACGGACGACACTTTGAGTATCTCTGAGTATAACATAACATTTGCCTTTGAAAAAATTCGTAAAAATTATTTTTTGTAAGAATAAATTGTTGTTTGACAAATTTCCCGCTTTTCTAACGACCACCCTGTAGTATCTACGTTGCTCCGACACACTTTAATTCAGAAGAATATTATTCGATCAGTCAAATTAAAGGTTCTAATCGTCGATTAATCGTGCTATAGACTTAAAGTATATTTTCGTTGGCATGCAACGTTATAGTTCGAAAATAGGTACTCGGCGAATTTCAGGAAGTTCAGGAAAATAGGCCAGTCTAGAATGTAATATATATTTATATTAGATTTAAAATTTATGTCATGTAGAAGACAGTCTACTTTGAAAATGTCATCATAAATTCATCTTTTCGGATAAATGTTTAAAGAGATGAGATGCTGGTTTTAAACCCGAGATTGCGAAAAAGGATCATAAATCTTGATGAAATAAATTGTTTTAGCAAAAGAAAAAAAATATGATGATAAAGAAATATTTCAATTCACTTTGGCGAGAAAACTAAAACGATCATATTTTTTCATAGTTACTTTTGGGATTTTTTTTGGAAGAAAAATGACAAGTTATAATTTTTTTCAGACGATTCTAAACAAAATAGGTTTTTCACTCCTCTGCGATTAAAAACAAAATCAAAAGATCGATATATTTATAAATATATATATATATATATATATACTTTTAAATATTTTCTTCTCGTACCACGTGTCTCCCTTTTTCTCGCTATTTCTATCGCTTTTTTTCTATTTCAATTTTTGTCTTCTTAGCCTATATTCTATTATTTAGAAGGAAAATCTTCGATAAATATATAAACAATTATCGGTTTTCCTATTTGTTTATATTGCTTTGTATACATCTCTCTCTCTCTCTCTCTCTCTCTCTCTCTCTCTCTCTCTCTCTCTGTATATACATATGCATATATATATACATATATATATATATATATATATATATATATATATATATATATATATATATAAACAGGGGGGTCACCAACAATGTGTATTTTTTAACATTATTTTATCATTCCGTGTTTGGGTTTTTCATTGAAAATTATGTTTATATAATTGTAATAATGTTTTTAAATCATTAAATCCGTTTTTAACGCGTTTCAGACGTTCTGTGAAGCATCCTCTTCAGAAAGCATTTAAAATGTAAGATGTTTAGAATATACTCAAGATGTGTTTAAACTGTAAAAGAACATTTTTGTAGTTCATTTGAAATGTTTCCGAGCGGTGGAAACATGTGTAAATGATTATATATATATATATATATATATATATATATATATATATATATATATATATATATATATATATATATATACAGGGTGTCCACAAAGTCTGACTACATTATGTAGCCAGACTTTGTGGACATTATATATATATATATATATATATATATATATATATATATATATATATATATATATATATATAAAAGCAGGCTCACCGCCGTAGTTCTCTCGTTAAATAAGCTTAAGTATAATATTTTAATTTATGCAGATTTTGTATTTGCTATTATAACACAAATTACCTATTTATTTATATATTGTACCCCATATATATATATATATATATATATATATATATATATATATATATATATATATATATATATATATATAGTGGCAATTTCCAAAGTTAAAAAAAATGACTTCGGTGCTATCACCGAGAATCGAAATCAAAACATGCATCGGTCCACGAATAATCGTTGTTTGGCGCTTCAAGCTACGTCGATACCGTCTGATGAATTAAACTGCTAAAAATTATGCGAATTCCAGCTAAAAATGTATATGTACGAATGCTCAAAAGTCATTCAATATATTCTTGCTAAGTTGTTGTTTTTTTTTTTAATTATTTTGGCACCATAATATTTTTACAAACTAAATAACAAACCGGGTGTGGTCGCCAGGCCCAAGAACCGTATATATCAAGTTTTAAGTCTGTAGTCCAAATATCCAGAGAGGAGAGATGTTTCGCACACACGCACACATACACAAACATAATATAGCTTATATACATACATATATATATATATATATATATATATATATAATATATATATATATACGTGTGTGACGATAAAATTATCGCCCCAGAAAAAAAAAAACGATATAATTCTATTTTCGTTTAATGAAAACCGTTTATTCTTTAGTTATTTTTTTTGGTTGTTTGCTTTTAGACCATCTGCTAGTTGGCCAATTATCATGACAGAAAGTGGCACAGTCTTCACTGAGCGAGATCGTAGATGCGCCGCTGTACAACTAATGCTCTCTCAAAGTTATACCATGACCATTGCCAGAACCCTCAAAATGCAAACCTGGACGGTGAGAGGCGGAGAGAAATTTCGAGATCACGTTTATGATGTCACGGCCGTAACAAAGAGGAAATAAATGTTGTTACAAAAATAAAGTCAATTGAAGTTCTTTTCTATTCTTTGTCTACTTTGCGACTGAAGCATACAACGTGTTGGTTCCCAGACAACAGTACACTGCTCCAATAGTTTTCTTCTTTTTTTTTTAAATCGAACGGCTCGCCTTTGGAATTCTCTTTCCTGTGCTTTGTCTTTTTAATTTTATTAGCATGCAAAAAATTTAAGAAACCAACATCTCATTGCACAACTCTTTAGTTAGAGTGTCTCATATAAACCCGGCTCCCCATCCACTGTGCCTTGCTTGAGATGAATAAAATTAAATAAAACATATTAAAAGGCAATTGTCTAAATTCAGTTTCCACACTCATTTTGCTATAGCACCACTGGATTTTACACTAAAACAATTTAATGATTCAAACATTAATCTGTTTAAAGATACGTGAAAAACATTGCTAAGCAGAGATTATATTATTGCCGATAATTTAGTATTTAAGTGTTTATAATTAATCAAATATAAACCTCAAATCGGTTAAATATTCGTCTGATAATAACGATTACCCACAATTGATGGTAGATAATCGTTATGCTAATCATAATCACATCGTTCCAGTATAAGCCAAACTTTATGAATATTACAAATTCTTTTGTCTAAGTTTGTTTCCCAATACGTATCGTTGACTCTAAGGAAAAACGTTAAAACGACAATCCAAACTTGAAGCAAAATTTATGTTCCTCCAATGTTGAAATAAAATTAAAAATAATACCCGCCCTAACACTTACTTTCTACGCGATAAAAATGAAGTAACTGAATCCGGCATTTTATGTAATTACGTTTGTCTCCATACATGCAAGTTAGTAAGTAAAATTGCATATATACTAGCAGGACCTCACGCGTTGCCCTGTCGTAAAATACGCTCAAATATGATATTTCAACTGATGTAGATTTAGTATTTATTATTATAGAGCCAATTCTGCATTGGTCATTATATTATATCCAATATATAGTGATTTCCGAAGTAAAAGAATGACTTGGGCATTATCAGCTTAAATTGAAACCTAAACAAATAACTCTACGGCCTTATTTAATACCCTCTGAACAACGTCAATACGCATATAAAAAGTTAACAAGTAACATTGTTTAACCTATAAATGTATATTTGCGCATGCGTAGAACAGAATATTAACTCGATTTACGCCTGCATATGTTCCAATTTTTCTATTTGAACACGATAGTAATTATTCCACTGGCTAAAAACCCAGTCGAATTTGTTTTACAGGTTCAAATCCCCTATATATCAAGTATGTAGACCAACAAATGATAGAGTGGATTTGATGAGACAGTTCCTCCTACAGACATACAATGTCATATTTTATATATATAGATACATAAATAATATAAGTAAAACAAACATCAATAAAACTAACAAAAGAAAAATATATTTAGAGTAATAGGATGCGTAATATAAAGTATATATACATATATTAAACGAAAAATAAAATAATATTTAACCATAGTCAACGTCTTACAATATATATAATATATATATATATATATATATATATATATATATATATATATATATATATATATATATATATATATATATTATATATATTGTAAGACGTTGACTATGGTAAAATATTATTTTATTTACCATAGTCAACGTCTTACATAGTCAACGTCTTACAATATATATATATTGTAAGACGTTGACTATGGTAAAATATTATTTTATTTTTCGTTTAATTTCTTTTGTAGTTACATGTGTTTAATACTTTATTTTATTTTATCTCTTATTTTATCTCATCTCATTTTTACTTAATATTTATTTTATTTTTATTTTTATTCATTATACATTTTATATTTTCTGAATTACAATCCCAAGGGTGTGAGTTCCTCTATAGAAATGTTGATTTAATTTGGATAAAATAAAATACGCATCAACTACGCTTGAAAGACAAATCACAATGTACTATTACGGGAAATAAACAAATATTTTACTTGCTTGAAATTTATAAATATATTTCGGATATTAACTCCATCCTCAGCGTGTTGTTTTCTTTCTTTCTTTTTTCTCGTCTTCTTTTTTTCCATGTAAAGTTGGGGGGGGGGGGAATGTCTGTTTGTAAAGATCCACGCGTTGTTTTTAGCGGTTGCATTTTGAAATGTTAGAACTGTAAGTTGCCAACGCGAGATAAATGTCAATGGTGTGAGTTCCATAATAGAAACGTTGATTAAATTTGAATAAAATAAAATACACATCAAGTGCGCTTGAAAGACAAATACAAAACGTAATATTAAGAAAGCAAAACAAATATTTTACTTGTTTGAAATTTATAATATAAATATATTTCGAAGCTAAACTCAAGCATCAGCATGTTGTTTTCTTTCTTTTTCTCTTCTTCTTTCTTGCCTTGTTGTAAAGTTGGAGAAAGAAAAGTATGTTTGTTAAGATCCACTTGTTGTTTTCGACCCTGTCGGTGGGGCATTAGGATACGCCGACTGCCCCCCCCCCTGCAGAGGGTAAAAGTCTCTCAATGGGGCTCCTGGATATGACCTTAAACTATATCCAGTGGTGAGGCCCCAGCTTGTGGGCTTTGGGGAGTGTGGAGCCACCCGTTAATTACCATTGCTCCCAGGTCCACTCTGACCCGGAGTGGTAGTACCTGTTAGGGTTTCAATTATGGGTTAAATAGAAACCAACGTGAAAACAACAAATATATTCTATTAAAAAAAAATTCTTCAAAATCTTTGGATTCGGCATTAAATAACCCGAAAAAGGTTGATATGCCGTAAAACAGAAACAACCAACCAACCACGTGTTGTTTTCAACGGTTCTATTTTGAAATGTTAGAACTGGGCGTTGGCAACGCGAGATTAACTTTCACCAACTTTACAACATGGCAAGAAAGAAGAAGAGAGAGAAAAAAACAACACACTGAGGGTGAGGTTTAGCTCCGAAATATATTTTTATTATAAATTTCAAGCAAGTAAAATATTTGTTTATTTTCCTAAATATTACGTTGTTAATTGGCTTTCAAGCGCACTTGATGCGTATTTTATTTTATACATATATATGTGTTTACGTGTGTGTTTATGAGCATTTTGACTATGTATTGTCTTTGAATTCATTTTAAAAACTTATTTTACTACGTAACCTTGTTTCATATCATAGTATCTGTTTTATACTTTAAACGTCGTCGTAAATCACGAGAAATTCCTTTCTGCACTTTGAAAAATGACGAAGACGACGAGTCTTTTGCACCTACACAATCTGTACTTACAGACATACACATAATCTGACACATACTCACATATACTTCTAAACTCACACAAATATACATACGTAACAGCATAAAAAATATGGTTTATTTTTATATTCATATAAGAATTTCCCGGCAATAAAACTTGCTCAGTAATCTCCAAAATGGCTGACGCAAGCATCTCAGCTACATTATCTGAATGCGGTCGTAAAAAGAAAATCAAAGATTAGTGTTTCTATTCCATAAGCCGTAAATATTTTTCTTTTTTCTTTATTTAGGCCATGGTTACCAATTTTAATAATTGTAATAATGATTATTATTATAATTACTAGCAGGACCTGTAAACCGGCGTTGCCCGGTAGAAGCATGCCACTCCCTCGAAAAAATTAAACTTTGGCTTAATATGTAAAGAACAACTTTCGGAATAGACACTCCAACCTCCTCATGGTAAGAACAGCTTTCGGAATAGACACCCTCAACCTCGCCATGGTAAGAACGGCTTTTTGAATACACACCCCATTTTATGAGGGGGCAGAGTTGTCAGAGTATTTTTCCAAATTTAACCTAGATATTCGTTGTCAGAATACTCACCCGCAAAGACTAATGCTCACCCGCAAAGACTATAACCCCCCCCCCAAAAAAAGACTGTGGGGACACAGTCGGTCAGAGAAAAGTAGATTTGTTTATCGCACGCGCGTATAAATCTGGCGGCCACTGCAGTACAGTGCATAATGCATGTCTTTATACCTCGAAAACTACTTTTTCCGCCAAAGTTAAAAGAGATTGTCTTTACAAACATAATTGAAAAGTTATAACCGTCGTCATTTTTTAAAAAAAATTGTCGAGTTCGCAAAAATTTACCCCCCCCCCAAAAAAAAACAAGACTTATGTCCAAGCAGTGATGATAATGAATTCTGAAAAGAGAAGTAAAACAGAAACGAAATATATAAAAATGACGTGTTTTCGTAGGCAATGTAATTTAGGGTAAATGTGTAGTTTAGCGGTGTTAATTATTTGACAAGCACAAAAAATATAAAAAACTATTATGTTTATATGAAACACATTATTAGACCCAAAGTCTTAAAAGGATTAAGAAATTTTTCATTTTTATTATTTTTCATTTTTATTAGACTAAATTTACGACAATCGAGGCCGTCATATTACTTTTAAAATTTGGATTTTCTAAGGTTTGACAGATTGGCCATTTTAAGGCCAAATCCTCGCCAAATCTGGCCGTTTATGTGCTATTTCATGGAACTGTTTTAATTAAGAGTGTATAAACACGACACGATAAGTAACATGATTGAAGCCGAGGTAATTATTGGAAAGCTTATAATTAAAATCGTCTATAGTAATAGTAAGTGTAAAAAAATAATAAAAGTGGTTTAAAAATGCACCAAAATCAAACGAACAAGAAAACAAAAAAAATAGCATCGTGTAAAGGGTGAGAGGCCGCTCCCCAAAAAATAATTAATGTTACCCGTAATTTTATTTTTTCCTTCAGTTTTTTTTTTCTATTTTTTAGGGGAGGCGTAGGCTCCTTGTGCATAGATAAGTGTAAAGTTTACAATATTTTCTGTTTATGAACGATTTTTTCAGGACCATGGCATCATGAAGAGAACGCCCTCATATTGAAAAAAATCTTGAGCGTGTGTCTATGTATGTGGAAGTGGATTCTGGAATAATAGAATTGGCTGATCTAAGCCAATTAGATGGGTCGAATTTTGAGCAGGCTAAATTTTTTAATCGGGTAATGGAAAGTTTATGTATGTGTATGTAGCGTTACGATATGTGCAATGGAATTGTCGTAGGAAAATGTAGAATAGGTTCCGGTGTCAACTGGTAGCAGTAGGAGGACTTAATATTTCAAGAGAAAAATAGGGACTACTTCCTATATAGATGTCGCGATTGTGATAGTGTTGCTCCTAGGATGCAATGCAGCATTTTATCATAACGACAAAATGTGACTAAAATTTTGTTTTAAAATATATAGTGACTAATAACCTAGGTGTGATGAATTAGTATGTAGCATCTGTTATTGCAAATCTACGATACTTTGAGGAATTTCTGCAGTCAAAATTTTATATAGGAGATAATCGCAATTATTATTACTAGAAGAACAACAACACCCAGAACAAGACAAACAAGAACATCCACAACAGCGGGAAAATATTAGAGGATCGATATAATACAACATAGGGAACAACGGGACTGCCAGTATTTATTTCTTTTCAACCAACACGAAGATGTGATACAAGATTTAAAGTACAAGGCAATGACCAACTACATGTAAGTTGATTTAGAAATAGGAAAGAAAATTTAGAAAGAACTTAGCATCAAAATATTGAAATAAATAAAATGTATTAGGTTTTTTTAACGGTCTCACACTGCGTATACATACTTCCTGCACTATGTGTTGTAGGAGGTTTTATTCTTATTATAGAAGTTTGCAATCATGGTTCTGATTTTGAATAATACAAAATACAGATTGGATCTCTTTACCTTACTGCTATGAAAGATTTTTACTTCAGAATTTGTAACACAATTCGGATATGAAATTCAATATCCTTTTCATTTTGAACGAATATATAATTTCCCTTACTGTATGATATTTAAAAACTTGAAAAAACTTTTAATTATGATTTTATGTGTTTATTGTTTTTTAGAAAATTAGGTATAAACGATTATAATATTTACTAATAATTATTCCTCTGGGGAGATGGGGAGACATCGAAAATATATAGGTTAAGGAGATATACTTATTGAAATGTATTCTTTGTCTTGCATATACTAATAAAAAATTCTAGATTTGAAATTTAACCATTTCACGTCATAAAATTTTAAATTACTAATATATATATAATATTACTATATATATATATATATATATATATATATGTGTGTATATATACATATATATATATGTATATATACACACACATACACACACACACACACACACACACACATATATATATATATATATAATTACTTTCAGGTCACCTGGTGTTACTCGGTCGTAAAATACGCCTTAATATGATATTTTAATTCATGCAGATTTTCTATTTATTAATATTGAGCTAATTTTCTGTTGATTATTGTATTGAATCTAATATATAGTAGTGGTTGCCAATAGAAACATAGCATGTCAGTAATTCGTAGTGCGTTATGCTTCACCCCACCAAAACAAGGCACTACAGAAATTGGTTATGAAAGAATAAAGAAAATGGATAGAGCGGGAATAAAGACTATGAACCAGACATCCACTAGGAGGGCACGCATAGTACCGGAGCACTAGTGGTGCTTATTGCAACACAAATGCCAGTGAAAGGTCTACAAATGTTATCAACAAAAATTCATGGTAAAGGACTGTTACAATAATGCAAACTAATCTGCAACTGTTATCAAAAGAGGCAGAAGAAGCTACAAATAAACGGAGACTTATTACTTGTTCAGAGGACACCGAGATCACCGTAAGGCATCACTTATAAAAACTTGTGCTTGAACTCCTAGTGAGTAAATAATAATAATAATAATAATAATAATAATAATAATAATAATAATAATAATAATAGATTTCGACCTATTAGGTTCGTCACAACAACTAAGTAGATCGGAAATCGACACTGTTAATTTGTTTATAGTGGTGAAGGTTTTGTTTAGAACCAACAGCACGTCTAATCTCAGTCAGTGCAATGGCTGCCACAAGACAAAGCAGACAGTAGATCACAGGTTCTACATTAGAGTATCCTTTACTCCTACATGCATCTCTAGCGATGCAACCTTAAAATAATAATAATAATAATAGGAGTAATAATAATAATAATAATAATAATAATAATAATAATAATAATAATAATAATAATAGCAACAACAATAAAAATTAACGAAAGATTCATAAGCATGACAAAAGATGAAAATAACGAAAACACATGGACATGGATGCGAAAAAGACATGTTGACCGATTAACTGAGTGCAAGATAACTAGATAAGAACCAACCACACTAAAGCAATACTCGACAAAATGCAAAAAACAGTAAATACAGACTCTGTGGACAAAGAGACAAAACGATAAACCATATGATAAGTGAATGCGGAAAACTGGCTCAAAAGGAATACAAGAGCAGGCACGACCAATTGGGAAGGGTAGTACACTGGGAATCAAGCAAACAACTGCATCTCGGACGCACAGACAAATGGTAGAAGTAGAAGCTGGCAACAGTACTTGGAAACGAGAATAACAAAATTCTATGGAGCATGGGCATACAAACAGCTGAGCCCATCCGAGCAAGAAGACCGGATGTCGTAATAATTAATAATTAATCAGAAAGAAAAGTCCTGTCAAATGGTAGACTTTGCTGTACCAGCTGAACATAGGGTGAATATCAAAGAAAAGGAAAAACGGAGCAAATACACAGAACTAGCCAGAGAGCTGAAAGGGATATGAATGATGAAGAAAATCAAGATACTATCTATAATAGTAGAAACATTGAAGCTGCATATCTATATCCCCTCCCCCATCCCCATTTTCCAATTACAGCCCACCCCTAAAAGAGCATATACCAAATAGTTGAGAAGGGTCAAGGAGTATGTAAAAACCGAGAAGAGAGCGCTGACCAGGTCTCCACTGGACACGTGCGAAAAGAACTGGGACTTTGGGGAGACTTATTGCCACTCAAATCTCAGTGGAGACCAATGGTTCTGCCAGCGAGAAATCAATATAAGCGACTTTTGCAATTAGGCAAATCCATTTGCAAATCTTATCGAAAGAGGTGGAGAGTACTGGAAATCTGGGGAGACTTGTTGTCACCCAACTTCCAGTGAACACCACAGGTTGTTTTCAAGGAGAGATCTTTGATAACCTGTGTAAGTGCTAATTGTAAGGCAATAATCTATATATCTATGAAAGTGAAAATGTGTGTGTGTGTGTGTGTGTGTGTGTGTGTGTGTGTGTGTGTGTGTGTGTGTGTGTGTGTGGCTGTTTGTCTGTGTACACCAACTACCAAATTACTCTGTCAACTTTCGGTCTACAGACTCGGGATTTGAGAAAATCTTTTTAATCGGTTTCCGGCCAGAAATTTTGCTGTTAAGGGGTCAAAGTTCAACGATTTGACCTTTAAGAACTCTACCAAACTCTTCGCTAATTTTGGGTCTACACACTTGAAATTTTAGATATAGGTTACCTGGATATGGACCCAACTTTATAATTTGATTTGAGCCCAAAACAATAAAAGTAAAGGGGTCATAATAGGGGTCTATACCAAATTATTCAGCCAATTTTTGGTCTAAACATTTTAAATTTTACATAAAATGTATTCAGACATACGGCAAGCATTTTAATTATTTTTTTTTATTGCTGACAATTTAGCTTCCAAGGGGTCAAAGTTCAAACGATGTTACCTTTGCGGTTTGTAGCGAACTACATACAGGGTATTCAGACATGCAACAAGCTTTTTAATCAGTTTTTGAGTGAAAATTTTGCTGGCAAAAGGTCAAAGTTCACAGAGTTGACATTTGCAGACTCTACCAAACTCCCCCGGGTCTAAACACTTGAAATTTTAGATTGAGGTTACTTGGACATGGCTCAAACATTTTTATTTAATTTGAGCCCAAAACAATAAATGTTAAAATGTCAAAATTGGGGTAAAAGTTTTTAAAAATTCGACGTCTGCGGTCTCTACCAACTTATCTTTATGGTAGTTAAGGAAGCCTATTATATAGAAAGGAATTACTGTACATATTCACACTTTTTAATATATAAATATGCACATAAAGTCATGAACAATACAAATGGCCCGATCAAAGGCGGGAGTAACTGCTAACTAACCAACTAACTAACAAACTAACAACAACAACAACAACAACAAAAATATTAATAATAATAATAATAATAATGACAATAACAATAACAATAGTAAAATAATAATAATGATAGTAATAGTAGTAGTAATAATAATAATAGTAATAATAATAGTAATAATAATAGTAATAATAATAACAATAACAATAATAGTAATAATAATAATAGTAATAGTAATAATAATAGTAATAATAATAGTAATAACAATAGCAATAGTAATAATAATAATAACAATAACAATAGTAATAATAATAGTAATAATAATAGTAATAGTAATAATAGTAATAATAATAATAATAGTAAAAATAGTAATAATAATAACAATAACAATAGTAATAATAATAGTAATAATAATAACAATAACAATAGTAATAATAATAGTAATAATAATAGTAATAGTAATAACAATAACAATAGTAATAATAATAGTAATAATAACAAAAAACAATAACAATAGTAATAATAATAGTAATAGTAATAATAATAATAGTTATAGTAATAATAATTGTGATAATAATAATAATAATATTCATAATAATAATAGTAATAATAATAATAGTTATAGTAGTAATAATAATAGTAATAGTAAAAATAATAATAACAATAACAATAGTAATAATGATAATAGTAATAATAATAATAGTAATAATAATAGCAATAGTAATAATAATAGTAATATTAATAGTAATAATAATAGTAATTATAATAATAATAGTAATAATAATAATGATAGTTATAGTAATAGTAATAATAATAATAATAATGATAATAATAATAGTAATAATAATAGTAATAGTAATAATAATAACAATAACAATAGTAATAATAGTAATAATAGTAATAATAGTAATAGTAGTAATAATAATAGTAAAAATAATAATAATAATAATAATAATAATAATAATAATAATAATAATAATAATAATAATAAAAATGCATCTGTATAATAAAGCAGTAAAGACACCGGCAACCCAATGCTGAACGGTTGGTTCGAAAATAATTGATTTTTTTTTTTAACAAAAGAATCATTACTTATAAAGGTCCAGAGGCCATTCGAGGATAAGGATTAAATAATGTACAGTGGTCAAAGGGACAATATAATAGCAATCATTAGAAGAGTAAATTTGGTAAATTGGATTAAGGGGAACGGCTCATCCAGAACTTGTTTACGTTCGGCTTGAAGACGACCATATTATAAATGCAATCAAGGAAAAAGCAGGGCCTACATGATACTTTTCCCCACTAGCATTTCAGGGAATACTATTGAGATTAATGATTTTTACAACCATATAGTAGGAACGTTTTATTTTATTTGTGAGGTTAAACAGGATAATTAGCTAGAATTACAGACATTAATAGATTAGAATAAAATTACAGACATTAATAGATTAGAATAAAATTACAGACATTAATAGATAAGAATAAAATTACAGACATTAATAGATAAGAATAAAAAATAAAACTTGTAATATGAGATTTAGTGCCAGAGTTATACTTGAGAAGTCTCCACATTGATTCTGGAACAACTAGACGAACTTATTTATTTCTGTCCATCAAAATATAGGTATGTGTGTAAAACACAAAATGAAAAAAATAATAAACATAGTACTTAATAATTAAAGCGATTGTTTCACAGGTTTCGCTCAAATAAACGAAAGTTTTCAGAAGAAAACATGAGGGTTTAATTATGTGTTTAATTTGTTCATCCTTTGGATTTGGACTTTACAAATTCTGTTTCCACAGCATTTTATTTCATGATACATTGTGGATTCCATCCTCAACATTTCGTACGTAAAATTGCTTATAGAAATGTTGATAAGCAAAAGTACATGCTAGAAAACAGAAGGAGACAAACTATTAGAACTATATCAAGATATTTCGGTGATAATATTTGATTTGTAATGTTACTTTATTGAAAAATAACGCAACATATCCACACAGTAGATGGAGGAAAAAATTTGGGAAGATTGCCGAAACGATGGTTAGAGGAAGGGGTGAAAAATTTTGTGTGTAGTAGTTATGTGGGGTAAACAGAAAGTAGAGTAAAGAAAAGGGACATGAAAAACACGACTGGCAGCAGAATAAGAAAAAAAAATGATCGCTCCCGAAAGAAATCAATTGAATTCAAAACTCATGCTAAACTGAATACAATAAGAACACGTAATGGAATAGAAAAGAAAATAATAAAAAAACATAATATACAATATAAAAAATGAATAAAAAGAAAATAAAAGTTAAGTATGTTTATATGTTTATATATATATGTATTCTGTAATGGGAAAGAAAAGAAAACAATAAAAAACATAATATACAATATAAAAAAATGAATAACAAGGCAATATAATGTTAAGTATGTTTATATGTTTATATATATATATATATTTATATATATATATATGTGTGTGTATTCTGTAATTGGAAAGAAAAGAAAACAATAAAAAACATAATATACAATATAAAAAATTAATAAAAAGGCAATATAAAGTTTAGTATGCTTATATGTTTATATATATATATATGTGTGTGTGTGTGTGTGTGTGTGTGTGTGTGTGTGTGTGTGTATTCTGCAATGGAAAAGAAAAGAAAACAATAAAAAACATAATATACAATATAGAAAATGAATAAAAGACAATATTAAGTTAAGTATTTTTATATGTTTATATATATGTATTCGATAATGGGAAAGAAAATAAAACAATAAAAAACAAAATATACAATATAAAAATGAATAAAAAGACAATATAAAGTTAAGTATGTTTGTATGTTTATATATATGTATTCTGCAATTGGAAAGAAAAGAAAATAATTTAAAAAAAAACATAATATACAATATAAAAAAAATGAATAAAAAGGCAATATAAAGTTAAATATGCTGATATGTTTATATATATATATGTATTCTGTAATGGAAAAGAAAAGAAATCAATAAAAAACATAATATACAATATTAAAAAATGAATAAAAAATATAAAGTTAAGTATGTTTATATGTTTATATATATGCATTTTTTAATGGGAAAGTATAGAAAACAATATAAAATAACATTATATACAATATAAAAAAATGAATAAAAAGACAATATAAAGTTAAGTATGTTTATATGTTTATATATATATATATATATATGTATTCCGCAATTTTCTCCGAAACAAATTATCGGTGCATTTATTAATTTGTAATACAGATGCATTGCGTAAGCAGTTCAAATGTGGGTTATGTTTAGTTTAATTCAAAGGAAGTAGAAAGTATTGGAAGCACTTCGGAAAAATTTATAGACTTCCGATTTTTTAGATATCAATTAATACGGATTCCTTTTTCATTTACTTTCGGTTTCTTTGAAGTAGTTTAGAGTATTTAAATGTTTTAGCAGAGTATAGTGGCCGATTTATACATGTTAATTTATCAGATTTGCATTAAATTTGATCTATATTTGTTAGACACAAATTAACAAGAATTGCTGAATTTCAATGTTTTGTAAAGACACAATTAGCTTTAGATTAAAATAATGAAAATATATAATTTTATTTTACTAATCTGAAAGACAATAATTACTATTAATATATTCAACGAATTTCACACTTCAAAACACAAAACATAAAAATATTAACACATTCAAAATTCGCATTTCAATCTTAAAATCTGATACGTGCACAGTTGTTGTTTGTTGTTTGTTTTATCTACAATCCTCACCCTCCCCACAATACAATATATTTTGTTCATTTTCGCCTGATTATTTTTAGCATTTGTTACCACAAATAAAGAAGGGGTTTGTGGACAAAAATATATAAATATCGATTATGAAAACAAATGTACACCATTAAAAAGTTCATATCGTATTGATTGGATACTTCATTGGAGAGCTCATTTCGGATAATTACTTGACTCTGTCGAAAATTTGTACTCCTTCCTTCCGTTTTAGTAATGACTAGTTAAAATTGTCCAAATTTAGCAATATTCTATAATATTGATGAAATCTGTTTATCAATGCTTTTCCTTAGAACTTAAAACATAACTTGTAAAATGCCTACAGCGCTAAAACCATTATGTATTTTAATTTAATAGAATACAGCCACCAGGATGCAAATACTGTCTTTTTTTACAATATGGCCCACCCGGGTTTCTCTAAATTAATCGTGAGTATAAATGATATGATTTTATAATTAGTTTTTCTTAGTGATCCTGTTTCTCAATAATTTTTAATTGATTTTGATCAAAATTAGGATAAGCATTCCAAACATAAGGATAAGTATAATTATATTATTCTTTCTCTTAAGATTATGTTTCACGATCTACGTTTAGGCGAGATTGCACATTGGCATAAGAATTCTTATAGCAGTTTTTTTTTAAATATTATTACTTCCTACTGGCTCATGATAAATTGGAAGTAGGTGTTTTGTTTGTAATACCAACATTACAAGTATGTCCTACACGGACCACAGCCTTTCTCTATCTGGCTTGGTTTCACAACAAGAATCCCTTTCTTAGATGCATTTCCGTCAACACAACTAAGTAATTCCAAGTTATCCTTCAGAATATTTGAGGAAGGCCCAAAACTGGCGTGAGATCGTGCAAAGCAGGGGCGTTTAGCTCCCTTGGATATTATGAATACCCGCATATCAAAGTGTATAGGGCGCCTAGTATTGTAAAATTGTCAACAACCTGGTACTGTTCAGGCTGAACGACGTTTAACTTCGATGATTTAACCAGAACCGGCGTGTTAACGTGATTTCGCCGTATATTGAGTATTTCTTTTGATAGGTAGGGCATAAAACATTGTGTTGCGATTTAGAAAAAAAAAACGATGTTGTATGTATTTTATATAATAGATTCTATTTCTACTCTTGAACGTGTTTGCGATTATCATATGTTTTACCTGTCTTTATAATAAGAAAATGCTTTATTGTGTCACTCTCTTTTGCTCTCGCCTAATGTGTGAATATATGGATCTCAATATGAATTTAATTCACCATTTCAATGGCAGATTTCAATCTTTACTCTGATGTAATAGTGGTAATAAATGATTTATCTGAAACGTAGGTATTTATGGATAAACGTTTTTTTATCTCGGGTTTGATTAGAATATTTAAAATGTCAATTATCATCATTTTTATTATCTACAAGACGATATGAAAATTGTGTTGACATAAGCTGTAAAATATTAAGCTTAAATGTATCTGCATTATGTAAGTCTATGCCAGAAGGATCATACGATCTAATTTGTTAATAACGTGATTTTGTATTAATTCATATTCGGGTTTATTTTACAATACGTATGCATATTTGTAATGCCGTCGTTTAAGTTAATGAAATAGAGAGAGGAGGAAATAGCGAGAGAGAGAGAGAGAGAGACAGAAAAATCAATGACCGTACGGCAAAAAATATTGTTGACGTTGAATTCGAAAAACTATCATAAATAACGTCATACATTTATTTATTTCAGTTTAATATATATATATATATATATATATATATATATATATATATATATATATATATATATATATAATTTAATATTACTTTATTATAATTTAATATTCCTTTATTTTAATTCTTTATCTCTTCTTTGCATGGTCGGTTTTTTATCTTCATTTTCTGCTTTATTCTTTAAACTTTCCTATCTATCTAATATATCAATCTACCCACACTTTCATATCTTGTATGTATATTTACTTATATTTTACTATATGCATTTACTTCTTTTCTTTTTTTTCTTGCTTTTTTCTGAATTTGCATATACCGGCCATCTGCTCCCCCTAAATAATTTTTATCTTTTTATTTTATATTTTATTTTTTATTTTATATTTTATTTTATATTTTATTTTTTATTTTTTATTTTTTATTTTATTTTTATTTTTTATTTTTTATTTATTACTCATATTCTATTTATTTATTTATTTATTTATTTTCCATTTAGGGTCTTCTAACAACTCTTGCTGGCCTTTCTTTTAAGTGATGACCTGTACATTTCAGTTGACCTATATTATTCTGCCCTATATATTTTTTCGCGCCTTTAACATTTCCTGTCTTGGTCATTTTGACATTTGCTTCTCTATTTATATTTAACTCAATCACAATTTTTTCTCCTCTTTTTCTTCCTTGATCTTTCTTATTTATAGTTTTTTTTTAATGACTCATGCGCCACCAACGAGCATCGAAGCTAAAACGATTTACTTTTTCCATTCATGTTAATGCCTGAGCTATGAAGACATGTTTGCTGAAAGGCTAAAAATTAAAACACGCGGCAATAGCTACTACGTTGCGCATGCATATTCGTAATGCCGTAGTTCGACCTTCACGTGGCAAATTCCTTCTTTTCTTTTTAATTTTCGCACTTTTGTACCGGTTTTCATCGACTAAAACCTAATAATAAAGTTTCGCATAGGTTCGAATACCCTATATATATATATATATATATATATATATATATATATATATATATATATATATATATATATAGTTTCATGTTTGTAGAGCAAAAACTAACAAAAGAATTTGGTAGGCAAAATTTTTAAGCAAATATTTATACGCATACATAAATATATATAGAAAGAGATTTTTGGTTAGCGTAGTTTTTACTTAAATATTACGCAAGCATAAATCATGTAGAATATCTTCATGAATATAATTACATATAATAGTTAATAAAAGATGACCATCCATAAGAAAACCGAAAAACCTAAAATATCCTAATTAGCTAGACTTTTTGCAGAAGAATGTAATTCCTTGACTCATATATTATAAAGTTATATTTTCTTTTTTAAATAAATATAAAAAAGTTTTTTTATATGAATATCAATACAGGCACAAAATATTATAGGTTTATAGATATATATTAGGGTGAGAAGAAAGTTTTTGCAGAATTACTTATTTTGATTTTAAATCATGTGTTTTCAAATGTTTTCGTTATAATACATTTACCTTATATATCAGATTAAAGAGCATTTCCAATCTATTGTTTAAATTACAACCGTTTAAATTACAACTATTTTAAAACCACCATGTGTGTTTTTTTTTCAGAACGTTATATACCAGATGGAAAAACACAAATTCACACAATTTTCGTATTACAAGTAAAGCTAGGTCAAATAGCTGTCGAAAAAGTTCACGATATCAACAAAGCGTTTGGCCCACGAACCAATACTGAACGCACAGCGCAATAGTTGTTTGAGAAGTTTCGTAGCGGCGACGAGAGTCTTGAAAGTGATGGAGGTAGTGGTTGACCATCGGATGTTGACAACGATCAATTAAGAGCCATAGTCTAAGCTAATCCACGCACATCTGTTCTGGAACTTGCTTTTGAAATAAACGTAACTTATACGACGATTTTCAACAACTTCAGAGAGATTAGAAAGACAAAACACGTTAAAATGAGTGCCTCACGAATTGAAAGACAATAAACGTTATGAGGTGTAATCTTACTTCTTTTACGCAAAAAGAACGACTTGAGATGAAAAGTGGGTGGGTTGTTACTACAACCGGCGATGCTCAGATCAGTGATTAGACGCCGACGAAGCTCCACGATAGAGTTGCACCAAAGAATGTCATACTACTGTTTGATGCGACCTGTCTCCTATATTACAGCTTTTTTAATGCAGGCGAAACCATTGCGGCGGAAAAGTACTGTAAAGAAATGGATGAAATGCATTGGAAACTTCGATAATACACCCAGCATTAGTTAACAGAAAGGCCCAATACTTCTCCACGATAATACCTGACAGCACGTTACTAAACTGACCGTGCAGAAAGTGAACGCATTGGGCAACGAAACTCTGCCTCATCCGCCGTGCTCTCTAGACCTCTCAACTACGGATTAGAACTTTTTTTAAGCATCTCAACAACTTTCTGCGTGAGGAATCCTTCAAAAACCTAAACATCAAAAATGCCTTGAGCAACTCCATCTCCATCAGAACGCAGGAGTTTATATTACTGGCATAAACACGCTTGTGTTGTGTTTGCAAAAGTGTGCTTATTCTAATGGTGCTTATTTCAATCAAAAAATTATTGTCTGATCCAAGATATGTTTATCTGAATTTCCAAGGTTAAAAACCGCACAAACCTACTTGTCAACCAAATATATATATATATATATATATATATATATATATATATATATATATAGAGAGAGAGAGAGAGATAGAGAGAGAGAGAGATGATTTTATCGCATTAATCTATATCAGTTTACCCTGTCTTATTATTCGCCTGCTCATTGTATTCTTCTATTTTATGTTCTCTTTCTCTTACACTTTCTCCCTCTCTCTAAATATATATGATGAGAATAATGGAAACATGTAATATCTGTGCGTAGGTATATAAGGTTAGTGGGAGAGAACTTTAGTAGAATGTATGATTATTAAGAAATTCCCAAAATAAGAGCCCAATATTTGTTTATATACGTATTACTGGTAAGAACAATATCGATACTGACAGTTTAAAATCACAACAAAGTGACGAAAAGGGATCTCCTTTATCAGACATTCCCTGGTAAACGATCTCAATTATTGGCCCTTTTGTTTGAACGGATGTGTTTTTTTTTCCAATATTTTCTAACACGCACACACAGACATACCGAGGGGTATATATATATATATATATATATATATATATATATATATATATATATATATATATATATATATATACTCGGGGTTTTTTTATATTCAAAAGTAATGGACTAATGAATTCAACGAGGTTGTGAGATAGTGCTCAATAAAAAGAGCTGATAATACTTGTTTATTGTTATATAAACATGCTCACATCCCGCTGCTACAAATAGCCACTTGTTTCAATCAAACAACAGATATCATCAGGCAGCGACTTGACTATTCAAAAGTTCAATGAATAATAATAATAATAATAATAATAATTATTCATTGAACTTTTGAATAGTCAAGTCGCTGCCTGATGATATCTGTTGTTTGATTGAAACAAGTGGCTATTTGTAGCAGCGGGATGTGAGCATGTTTATATAACAATAAACAAGTATTATATATATATTCAATTTGCCTTTACATGAGCAGTAATTTGTTGCTACACAGTCATGAGCATATTTCGGTCTTCTAATATTTAGTAACTAGAGACCCCTTAAATCCTGATCTAAAACCTTAATCCTGATCTAATATTTTTTTTTTTTTAAAACAAACATTTTCACCTGGTCAAAATGATAAGACCACTTTAATAACATCGGCTAGTTTTGAAAAATGAATACGAAAAGCTTTCTATGTTACTAAAAGCAACTTGTTGGTGGATAAAAAAAAAACATCTTACTAAATTTTAAATGGCAAAAGGGAAACCATTATCAGAGTTTGAGAGAGGAAGGATCTTTGAGCTTAATAGGGGTGGACTCTCCCATAGATCCATTGCAAATGAAGTGAATCGTAGCAAAACGGTCACCACAAATTTTTTAAGAAATCCAGATCAATATGGGCACAAAACGAGTCCAGGTCGACCAAAAAATATAACCCCATCACTGGATCGCCGTACCAGAAGAAGTTTTTTAAAAAAGCCAGTATGAGCTCAAGTCGATTGAAAAACCAAACAGCAGCAGAATGTAGTCCTAAAACCATCAGAAGGCATCTGAAAATGAAGGGTTTCAGTCATTTAAATTGACTGCAGAAACCACGTCTTCTTGAACAGCACAAAACTAACCGACTTAAATATGTCGCCAAATACCAGACTTGGGATGAAGAGAAGTGGGAAAATGTAATTTTCTCCGATGAGAAAAAGTTTAATCAAGATGGTCCAGATGGATTTCAACACTATTGTGATAAAAATTTGCCCAAAGATACTTTTTCAACACGGCATAGTGGAGGAGGGTGTTTAATGATCTGGGGTGCTTTCTTGTCAGCTGGGACCCTAAAGTTGCAAGTAGTGAAAGTCCGGCAAACATCATTGAAGTACATTTGAATACTTGAAAATGCTTCTATCAGGACTGAAGGCCCACGTCTGTGTGGTAGAAATTGGATTTTCCAGCAAGACAACGCTGCGATACACACTTCTCGACAAGTACGAGAATACTTTTCTTCAAATAATATAGAATTGTTAGATCATCCAGCATATTCTCCGGACCTCAATCCCATTGAAAATCTTTGGGGATGGATGGCAAATGAAGTGTTAAAGGATGGAACCCAGTATGATTCGATAAAGGAACTTTCTGATTCAGTTATTAGTACATGGGATAAAATTCCTTCGCAACTGATAAAAAACTTAGTCGCAAGCATGCCGAAGAGAATTTTTGAAGTAATTCGTAATAATGGAGGCTATACTAAATACTGAAAACCTTTTTAGTAATTTGTAATTTTGTTAGATAAATTATCAGTGGTCTTATCATTTTGACCAGGTGAGAATGCTTGTTTTTAAAAAATAATTATAAGATCAGGGTTAAGGTTTCGAATGAAGCAGATTTCATTTTTTTTTCCATCATGTTTTCCCTTTTAGCAATGGTTTCAACCATTTGTTTGATTAAAAATTCGATAATTTGCGTAAACGCTTACTTTCTTAAGTGGTCTTATGATTTTGACCAGGACTGTATATATAAAAATGAAAGTGTCTGTCTGTCTGTGTACATTTCCCTACACAATATTTCTGTCAATTTTTAGTCTACAGACTCGGAATTTGATATACAGGGTACTGAGATTTGGGAAAATCTTTACACTCCGTCTTCGGCCAGAAATTTGGCTATTAAATGGTCAAAATTCAACGATTTGACCTTTGAGAACTCTATCAAACTTCTCAACCAATTTTGGTATAAACCCTTGAAATTTTGGATATAGGTTCCTTGGATATTGCTCTAACTTAATTAGTTGACATGAGCCCAAAACCATAAATGTTAAGGGCTCATAACAGGGGTCAAATTTAAAAAAAAATGACGCTGTGATCTCTACCAAATTACTCAGAAACTTCTTGTTAAAACATTTGAAATTTTAGATAAAGAGTATTCAGAGATAGGAGAAACTTTTTAATCGGTTTGTGTCGAAAATTTGAGCTACCAATATATAAATGTATGTATGTATGTATGTATGTTTGCATGTCTGCCTAAAACTTTCGACAGAGGCGACGGATTTTTACAAGATCAGTAGCGTTTTAAAGTTCGACCTTTCAGACGACAAATATCGAAAAATTTACTTAAAACCTTAATTTCTCATACACTTTTCTACAGACGACAAATACCGAAAAATTGTCTAAAAACATTAATTTCTTCACCTCCAACTTTTTTACAGGGAGGAGTCGCTTTTTTCGCTTATATTTTCGAAAGGTATCCCCTATTTTTGATTGTCTAGCCTTAATTTAAACCTGCGTCAATTCCGATTTGACGGTGGTCGTAACAGCAAAGACGTAACGTTTTTCCCGTTCTTTTTCTCCTTCTCGATACGGGTTCGAGCCTGCCTTCCTACTACCACTTTTTTTTTGTTTAACACACACACCTCCGAACACCCGGGCAACGCCGGGCACCCATGCTAGTATAATTATAAAAATGAAAGTGTCTCTCTGTCTCTGCGTGTGTGTGTCTGTCTGTGTACATTTCCCTACACAATATCTCTGTCAATTTTCATTATACAGACTCGAAATTTGATATACAGGGTACTGGGATGTGGGAAACTCTTTATAATCGGTTTTCGGACAGAAATTTGGCTGTTAAAGGTTCAAAGTTCAACGATTTGACCTTTGAGAACTCTACCAAACTCCTCAGCTAATTTTGGGTATAAACACTTGAAATTTTGGATGCAGGTTCCTTGGGCATGGATCTTAATTTATAACTTGATTTTAGCTTAAAATAATAAATATTAAGGGGCCATAATAGTTGTCAAGGTGAAAGAAAATTGACCTCTGCGGTCTTTACCAAATTACTCAGACAATTTCTGGTCTGAGCATTTGAAATTTTACATAAAACGTATTCAGAGATAGGGCAAACTTTTTAATCGGTTTAATCAGTTTGGGTCGAAAATTTGAGCTACCAATATATAAATGTATGTATTATGTATGTTTGCATATCTGCCTAAAACTTTCAACAGAGGCGACGGATTTTCACAAGATCAAAATTGTTTTGAAGCTTGACCCTTCAGACGATAAATACCGAAGACCTAGATAAAAACATTAATTTTTTCACCTTCAACTAGGCACTTTTCTACAGGGAGAGATCGCTTTTTTCGCTGATATTGTCGAAAGTCATCCCCTCTTTTCGATTGTCTAGCCTTAATTTAAAACTCCGTCACTTCCGGTTTAGCGGTGGTCGTAACAGCAAAGACGTCACGTTTTTCCCCATTCTTTTCCTCCTTCGCGCGGTACGGCATCGAGCCTGCCTTCCTATAACCACTTTTTTTTTTGCTCAACATACACCTTCAAACACCCGGGCAACGCCGGGCTGAAATGCTAATATATATATATATATATATATATATATATAAAGCAAAATTGGTGCTCAATACTACGGCAGAACAAATATATATTTTTTATTACCATTTTATCTGCGTAGTTACACATGTTTCGATTACCGAATCGTTACAACGATCCAATAATTTTATCAGACTTTACAGAAATAATTATTATGATTAGGAATTTTCTAATAGCATTTTTTCTAATCATAATAATTATTTCTGTAAATTCTGATAAAATTATCGATACGAATCGATAATCAAAACATGTGTAACTAAGCAGACAAAACGGTAATAAAATATACATATAGAGAGAGAGGGTGAGAGAGAGTGAGAGAGATAGATAGATAGAGAGAGAGAAAGTGAGAAAGAAAGAGAGAGGGACAAAAAGAGAGAGAGATCTTTATAAGTTCTGATAATAGTATTTGAATAGATAAGCTGTATCAGTTGTCGCTAGTATTCATGGAGATTTAGTTTCTTGTAATCACTGAATATTCTCCGTTCCTAAAATCGAAACACTTCAAACAGCACGAATACCAAGGTTGTTACGTTCACGTTTCAATTACGGGAATACCACTTGACTTTCGAGGATGTTCGACTTCAGCTGGAAAGGATGGCTTATCTACTTGAAAATGCCATCACAAAGCAAACTTCCATGAATTGAAACTGGGAGACCAGTGGTACACAACATATTAGCCCTATGCGTTCTGCGATAATAGTTGCTGGTTTCAAAATATGACAGTGTGTTGAGCAGTAAGAATGGCTGATGAGAATTAAATATGATTTTTCATTTTACAAAAAAATGGCACATGTCAAGTGACGTGTCGTGTTTACTGGTGGACGACAAAAATAAGGCGAAAATATTGAATTAATTTTAAGTGATTTCATTTGACCAACTGGAATGGGATATGTAAATACATTCCCTAGGAAAAATTTTGAAGGAGTTAAAACTGAGGCATGATAAATAACTATTAGGTTGGTGCAAAATGTCGTTTATATATATATATATATATATATATATATATATATATATATATATATATAATTGTCATCCACACACAGTACTGTTTCGTTGTATCACAACTCATCAGTGCTGCTAGAACTTCATGTTTCCCCAGCCGCGGATCAAACATACACCCGTCACATTGACAATTGGCAGATCTCACCATCGGGACACGAATCAGTGCCGTAAACATTTCTCCTCGAATGTACATATAGTTGAACGTAAAAAAACATTATTTTTGCACCAACCTAATAGATTAAAAACCAAAGTCATGCTGACCGAGAAGTTTCCAGGAACGGAATTGAGTTTTGCAGATGAGATTCAAATTTAATATAATGTTTGTTAAAAATGTAGATTAGATGAAATGGAATGTTTATCTATTTGTTTCAGGAAAATCTTAAGATCTATTTTTACATATGTATCGTATTGCGGGTTAATATTAATTCGTATTTATTTATTATTATTTATTATTTTATGTGTTACTATTTATCATCTTTGTATTTTGAGTGCAATTGATTTGATTATTTCCCTTCCATTTTGTGGAATTTGCAAACATTCTATAAGCTACTTATTAATAAATAAATGTTTAAGTAAAATTGTAAACTTGTTTATACACAGACACATATATATGAAATAAATATCAACTATATTTTAATACCTACAACTACTATTGTTTTATGCTTTCGAACTCATCAGTATAGGAAGTGATAATTATTGCTGGTCGGGTGATTCGAACCCAGTCACAAACTTACTTGTGACTCAAGAGGCTAGGACGTTACTTCTGGGCCACTGGCAATTTACGCAATAATAAAGGGAAATTAAACACCTATGATTACCAAATACGGACATACATAGTAAAGAGTTAGTGAACATTCTACGACCGGATTCGCTAGACAGGAATCAGCTTTAATTACATACAGGGTCTAATAATTATAAATATTAACAATTATTATGAACGCTCGTGTGGAGCTGGGATAGGTTTTAAATAGGATGAAATTAGATGAGACGGTACAGTTTATCGTGTAAATTTGACGGGTCAAAAAACTATGTGAGAACACGAGATAGAAGACAAAGGTATTAAGCTGAACACCAACTTCCTTTGCTCTGGGTTATGATTCTCGTAGCCTTTAAATTTTTCCTTTAAAATTTGCCGTAATATTTTCCAGCGATTATTACTGGGTACAGGCTTGATTTTCAAATTAAAAAATAAATTTAAAGTAGTATTTTTAATGACAGTGTGGTTAAAAGTAAAGAACCTTACCTCATGCATCGTGCGGCTCGTGTTAGGAAAGAAAAAAAAAGAGAAAATATAAATGGCTTCCCCCTGGTATTTATGGACTGATGATCACGTGATGTGACGAGAGGGGGGAGGGGGTATTGTGGTTGGGTCTCTCTATAAAAGAGCCATCTTTTTTATTTTGGGCGTCAGTGTTGAAAGTGCAGAGAGAAGATTTGAGTTTGAGACTTTTGATCTTAAGAGAAGATTTGAGTTTGAGACTTTTGATCTGAAGTTGAGTTCAAATTTAACGTCAGACAGTAATGTCGGGGATCAATTTTTAATGATAACGTTCTACTAAATGGGGCACACACTTTTTGACCGCATCAGTTATTACTGCTGACTCTAGCCGTTAACTATTCCCTTTTTCTGTTGGAAAGGTGTATACATTTTTCCAAGATATTTGGGTAATGTGAAAGCTAAACGTGTAATCTATGATAAACGCCGTACAAGTTTGCGAAAAATGAAAAAGAAAAATCTAAATGTCCACTGTAATAGAACGTTATAATTCTGAATTTAATCCAGCAAGCGCTGATAATCGCGTGAAAAATTTAGGAGTAAGTGAAAAAAAAAACAGTAAGTTGTAGAGGCAGTATTGTTCATGTTCACAAATTCTTTGTTTTTTTTTAAATTATTTTGCAATTGGAAAGTTATGTGTGTTGTAAACATGTCCAATAGCTGATCTTAATTGGGTTGCCAGCTATTACTAAATATCTTAAGCTAAATCCATCAGAAAAAGGCCAAAAAAGCCAAATTGATAACTATAGATAAATTTTCACAAACAAAATAGCCAAATTGAAAAAAACGTGTGTGTAGAACTGTAACCTCCTTCACTCGTCCAACTGCACTGAGTAACCGTCTGTCTTATAACGTCACATGTTTAGCATCTGAACAGCCAAAGCTCTCTCTCTCCACACCGCCAAGCGACCTGCTTTATATTAGATTCACCCACGTGAATCTCGCGAGATCACATAGGACCTTTCTATTAAATATCACAGACGCCATTAAATATCACAGACGCTTTTTCTTTTTCCTGTCCAACGCGCATGACAGACAAACACATCGGCGCTTCACAGGTAGGCCATGTGTATGTCAGTTTCTATTTTCCCCACAGTGTGTTCGTAAATATATAAGCATTTATGTATTTTACACACCATTATTGTTATTCTGTAGATTTGTTATGTTTTAAACCGTTGCATTCCATATATACTTATATATTGATGAGTTTAACTTCCAAATAATCGCGTTTTTTATTATGATTTATTCTGAAAAAATACGGAATTTCATTAAAAGATATATATAGCATAAATAATAACTTCGTTTTATTGCGTTCAATAAAATCCCGTATTTTTTCCTCATAATATTTAGGAGCTAGCCTCTTCAATTTAGTCAAAAGTTAACATCTTCATTATAGCCATACTCTTTATATAGTATTAATAAAAAATTATGTCTTGCCATAAACCAAACAACGTACGTGCGTGCGTTGTTTGACTGGCCGTTGGAAAGCATAATGTTATTACATAACTTTATCGGCAAGTTTTAGATGCGTTAAAATTCATTATCAAATACCGGAGAATCTATAAATGTCGTGAAATCGCAAGAAAAAGATAAAATATTTAACAAAAAGCGTATGTTTTAGTTTTCTTTTGTTTGTTTGTTTGCAAATATTTGGGAGTTAAACTCTTCAATATATAATCATTTATTAAATGCGTCGGTTTGAACCATAGATCTACCCGCAGTGTATTTAATAGAAAAAAATCGATCGCAAAGACTGTATTTTTTTTTTTTTTGTTATTGTTTTGACGAAGGTGTCGACGACGACGAAGGAGGTTCTTGTTTCGTATAGCGATTTTAAACTTTATAAAAGAAAGCTAGTAAACCGGTTATTTAACGTTCGTTTAATGATTTTCTCTTTTTGGTATTTTTTTCAATCTTACATGACTGCAATGACCGATGAATTAAATTAACTTTACGCCGGGCGATATAATATGTCTCTTAGTAACGCCGTATATTAATGTTAGTAAGCGTTCGTTTATAAAGCGAAGAACTGAATTTAAGAATATGGGAATTTTCAGAGTTCAGCTAATCAGAATGGACGAAATTTTTTAGAGTCTATCATATTCCATATTAATTTGTTTTTCTGGCGCAAACTAAATACGTATTTTCTTTTTGAAGATCAGATTTATATTCAGTTTAAACTTTGATTTAGCAATTATTTTGTGACATATACTAAGTCTACCAGAAAAAGGGTTTGAGCAATCATCATTCAATTTTTTCTTAAACTTTTTATCTTTAGTTTTTTACAATCTGACCGAAAAAGATATTCGTAATAAAAACATTGGTCGAACTTTTCTATTCCATCTATACCGAGCAGAGTATTCGAATTATTCATCATAACTTATAGTTTTGCATTTTAGATTGTAGTATGACTTGATCCGTAGCAACGATTTTTGACTATTTTATTTATACTTGATATAATTCTCTCCCAAGACTGCAGAATTAAAATCGATAAATCAGAACCTGCGTTGAGATAGTTTTTTTTATATTTCTATCAAATATTTCGAGTTAAGCACACGTTTTAACATTTCCAAATTTGTCACATTTGACGATTCTGATAAAAACTCCATATAGTTTTTTTTTTTTTTTTTGGTCACCCGCCAAAGTAGGGTGAACATGTAAATTCACCCTTATCAGTTCATCCGTTCGTCTGACCGCACTTTCTCAATAACTACGCCTTGGAATTTTTAAAGTTTTGCACAAACATTAAATATAGTACGAATAAAAAAGTAACAGAACGAATTTTCCGAGAAAACACAGGTTGCCGCCCTAAGTGTGCCTTTCGGGTTAAAATAACTAAAATTGACACTTGAGTGCTTATTAAAATCAGTTGATGTCTTAGACTTTTATAAAACTTTCTGAAAAGTTGATACTAACTGATTCTATGCAATGTTGTTTGTTAATATTTCGCGATATATCTTGCGTGCGCCTCAGCGGCTATTTTTGAACTAATAAAAACACTCAATTTTTGGGACTATTTTACCATATTTGTTCAAAATTTTCGGTGTATGTCTATTGAGCAGTTTTATATAGTGCTTAACTCAAATTTAATAATTTTAAGACCTTGGAGATTTGGGGGGATAAATGGGGGGGATAAATGATGGACTTAGTCATTTCTTTTTCTTTTCTTTTTTTTGCATCGTGCAGAACTCAAATTTGCATGTGTTAACGCCTAAAACTGAACAGTTTTTTCATTTTCCCAATGATTTTACGTCCCCTTGGGACTTGTGGGGCTTTTGGGGGGATGGGCAAATTCTGAACTTAGTCATTTTTATGCCTCGTTCGCTGTGAACTCACGGGGGACTATGCATGATTCATTTATTTGTTCGTGTTTCTTTTTGCACTGTTTGCTCAAGGTCTGGCACAATCGTATTTAAAGCACTTGGTTTTATGTGGGCAATATTTCTGTCTATACCTAAAACAGGCCTATTTTCCACTTTGTTAAGGATTCTCCTTCTAGTGTCCTTATTTGAGTTTGAAGCCAGACCTTTCTGCAAAGATGATACATTTAAAGTTATTAGCGCTTAATACCTATAATCTGAAGTCATCACTGGGGCTATGACAACAGCATATTCTTTTCATTGTTTTGACTCTCGAGTATGTATCCATTGATATCGTATATGCTTTTATATAGAGTGATATGGCTCTTAGCTATTTAACTGTGTCTAACTGTATCGGATATATACTCGAGGATCAAAACAATGAAAAGAATACGCTGTTGTCATAGCCTAGTGCTTATTTACTACACTTGCAAACGTGGTATACTTTTTATATTCGTTTTTTTTTTTGTAAGGTTCGTTCACTTTACTTGCACATTTTTTACAAGATATTTTTGGACTAAAAAATTTGGTCAAAATTTCAGCAGATCGCCAATGTATGAAAGGCTGTTTTTTAGAGGGAGTAACGGTTGTCATTAACAATTTTCTCAGACATATTGTCCCCAATTTCCTAAACTGCAACCGAACATTTCTCAGAATCGGTTTAGTTTTCACAGTTTGTATTATAGGTTTATTCATCACGCCAGAAACAAAAGGAAAGTAAACTTGTTGTCCTGATCCCAATTGAAAATATCAATGCCGTACGAAATCGTGTTCTCGTATAACGGACGTTATTATGTACCTTTTTGTTACGCATTTGACAATTCGAATTATTTTTCTATTGTCGTTGTGTCTGTTGTTTTTTAATTGCAATTTTCTGCTTCCAATTCTTTTCTCCACTAGTGACTAAAAATTTCGAAGATTGCCGTTTATTCATCTTTTATTTTATTCTGTCACTTCAAGTGCATAGTTCTTCTTGCTGTAAGATAGATTCTTAACATCTAAACAGAATTTTGTTTTATAAATTCGGACAAAACTTTACAATTTTTCTGATTAAAGAAAAATTCAAAACCTTTTTTGTTAATTTATCTCGCTCCATCCGTCGATAAGAGTATTTATTTTTATTTTTATTTTATTTTTATTTTTATTTCTTTTTTATTTTTATTTTTATTTTATTTATTTTTATTTCATTTTTATTTTTATTTTTACGATCTCCTTCAACTTTCAGCACTTCCTAACCTCTGAATACGTTTTTCTCTCTTACATTTCGGCATTTTTACAATCGATAAAACCTGTCTCGAATAAAATCTCAGGAATCTATAACCTCGTCGCCGGGAATAGGCAATGATAGAGATGATTGATAACGTTCTCATTTAATTGAGCCGATTGGTTTAGAGAGTCTCGATTATCAAGTTCACAAAAAAGAAGAATGAAGTGCGAGATGCGGAGGATTGACGTAATGTCAATTTTTACGTGAAGTCGTGCGGATTTTTGTTTAAAACAATGTTGCTTGTCGCGGTAACTGGGGAATTTATTCTGTAATACTTGTGTATTTCCTGTAATTGGAGAATTAAACTTGAATGTGTGTTTCCGTTCAAATATAAACGTCCTTGAACACATAGCATTGAGTATATATATATATATATATATATATATATACAGGGTGGCCGAAAAGTCCCAGGACACTATACACATGGCTTATAAGCTTTGACATCCAAGTCCTTTTTCATATGATCCATCATGGTAGCCCTTGGTATTCCAAGTTCAGCAGAACGTTTTCTGGTGGATTTCTTGGGAGACTGTTGCAGTGATTCTTGAACACCAGCACATGTTTCCTTTCGTGTTTCAGGCCTGCCACTTCTTGCCTGATCCAGAACGCTACCTGTTTCAAAAACTTTCTTCTCCCACAGATACAGATTACTTCTTGATGGCGCGGGCTTTCCAAATCTTTCTGTGAAAGCACTTCGAACATCTTTTCGGCCAGTGTCCTGGGACTTTTCGGCCACCCTGTATTAAATATACAATTTTTTTCTCTCGTTGGGACTACATAACCATCATTTTAAATATATATATATATATATATATATATATATATATATAATTTCCACAGCCAAACAAAGTCGCAGCCCACAAGAGTCATGACAGTCTACAAAGCGGAAGTCCAACACTCTAGTTTTCCCCCTCATTTGAGCTCATCAGTTAGACACATCCGAACTCAGGATTCGAAATCCGAGCATCTTGGATGCGAGGCAAACACTCTGCCAACTGAACAAACGCTCCGTACACAAGCAATTCTATTAATTAACACAGATCATGCAAACTGCGCCGAAATCCGGCTGTGAAATTAATCTACTCTGCCCCAACAAGGAATGTGGTCATCTAACCAGCTAATAACCTCAAGCCGATGTCTCACAAGTAGGAATTTCAACTCGTAAAGACGGTGCTATCCAGCAATGCTAACCTAGCGAGCAAATAGTGATAGAAGTTTCAGAATATGTAAACACCTTTTCCGCTTTTTTACCATTGTCGATCGGTAGCGACAAGTATCGACAACAGCCGATCACTAATTCTCTTGGGTAATACAGACAGCAACCATGTATATTCCAAGTGGTGATTCACTCTGAGAAGTATTTTAGTTAATAGATCGAAATTTCTATATCTAAAAGAAAATATTTTAAACAGAATTCAATCGCAAGAGTTTTGGAATCGTATGGCCTTGTGTCAAACTAGGCTTGTTTCAGTTGTTAATTTACCTTGAATATATTTCAAATATGTTATTATATCATAAGAAGTTAATAAATACATAACTAATTTGCAATAAACATATTTTTTATTAAAAAATGGATAATTTCTAGTTTCAAATAAAAATTGCGCAGTTGAATGAAATAAAAAGGTTTCATGACTATCATATTTTAAAAATAATTACAAAAATAAAAGAGCAAATGCAAAACTAACTTCAATTTGGCAATATGACGGAAGGTTAAAAATGTTCATTAGTAAAAAAAATCGATGCTTCGAAATCGAAAACATGACGACATGTTGACCTTTATATGGAAAGACGGCCATTTTGTTGATTGATTTTCACGTTGTCGCTTCCGTCTTTTTGTACGAATCGACGGAAAATGATTAAAATTTCGATCGAACAAACAAAGTCATGTAAAATTTGCAGGCTTTTTTCCATTCTTACAATTGTAAATTATTAGTTGTTAAGCTTTTTTTTTCGTTGTTGTCTATGTCTATTTCTTCATAAACTAATTGTTTTTTTTGTTGTTTTTTTTCGGTCCAAGAGCACAACAAGAAACAGGTTGTACGATTATTCGTATATTTCAAAAACTGTTTCGAGCAACTTTTACATTAATTTAAAAATCAACAAAAACTAAAAACGCGCCCTTTTTAAACTTATCCATGACGCATCTAATGATGGAGGTAACAACCGATCAACGAACAGAAACCTACGAGCGTAAAGTTGCGTCAGAAACACTAATTAAATATACATAAATCGAGTTTCACGATCGATATGCCTTTTTCACATAAAAGCAACGGAACAGACAGATTATCACATTAACGACAGCGGTTTCAATCCTACCCAAAACCGACTAGAGTCTTAGTTGGGCAAAACGTGGTGAGACGACAACAACTATGGAAGGCAGTAATTGCTAAGAATGCAGTTAGGATATTCTGAGTTCCTTTCCCGTCGCGGTAACTACCTGACGAAGACAGAGAAATAGTTGGCCGAAACGTCGTGAAACAACTAAAAGATAAGGATAAAAGTTCGCAATAAATAAGTGATGTTCTGAATATTTGTAATAATCCACTTTAAATAGATGTTAAAAAAAAGCAATCAATTTAAAAGTGGATTAATTATCCTAAAAATAGTTTAATCAACATAAAATTGAAAAGCAACTTCAAAATGAGAAATAATCAACTTCAATTTAAGAATTACTATACAACTACTACTACTACTACTACTACTACTACTAATAATAATAATAATAATAATAATAATAATAATAATAATAATAAATAGTTCTTTTTTTACCCTTACTTCAAGGGGATATAAAATAATGGAGACATTCCTTAGAAATTTATTTAAAATGTTAAATCGTCTAAGTTAATTACAGATGGAAATAATCCCTGTATTTCAGATAGGAAGTTAGTGCAAGTTCCAACGAAAATATTATAAATTATCTCGGATATCGTCATTTCTAATTTGATGAGGGAGAATGTTTTAGTATTAAATGACCCCCTGACTACCACCTCTTCAAATCCCAACAATTGCATCTGCTTTAGTGACTGACAAAATCTTTTCAACAGGATTCAACATCGCACTATAGAGACATGTTTCAAAATCTGGTGTTACTTAAATTCATCCTCCTCTAAAAAACATCTTCAATTGAAGTATGGCAATAACTAAGCCAACCCTGCCTTTCATAAATTTCACTTGCTTTTCTAAGCCACTCCCTTGTCCATTCTTTCGCATCCTCTTTTTTGAAAGAGCCACTTCTGATTTAATTAAAACACTAATAAATCCGTTATTGCTAATACATCCAATAACATAGGTGTGAATTCCCCTGGAAGCGAATACGACTGTATTGCACCTGGTGCTTTTGTTGTGCATCGGGGACAAGACATTCATATAACGGAGACGACAATTAGACAATTATAATAATTACACACAGCTTATATTCATAACATATACGAGATGCAAATTTATTATTGAACTAGCTGGTCTACCCGACCTTGCTCGGGACCATATAAACAATGAGAAAATTGAAGTTGATTTTGAATATAATTGTCATTCTTTGGGGAGAGGAATTTTTAATGTGTATGTATCATTTGCTATTTCGAGCAAAAGAATATTTTACCTACACTGGGACAGCTATTACACATATAAAATAATTGACCCTTCCCTAGGAAAGGTAATTTACAGAATGTATATGAAATTATTTTTTACCTTTTTGGGACGGGTAATTTACAATACATATTTAAAATATGTTTATCTACCTTCGGACGGGTAATTTATATACATATATGAAACAATATAGCATAATCTCAACAGGTGTTGTACAACATATATGAAATAATTTCTCTTTCTACCAAGGCTACCATGATTTTAAGAAAATTGAAATCATTTTTAAAAGATCATTAGGATTTCCAAATTAATACATAAATACATTATGTTGGTTATTGAGTTCGCAACCCTTGCTTCATCATAAATTTCAACATTACTGCGTTTCTTTCCTTCCTCAATATCAAAAAATAACTTTGATATATTGTCTGGGCCGATTATTTTATTACAAACACACCAATCAATAAATTAACATTTTATGAGTTTTCATAATTCTTGGATATGTTACTAATTTCGACACTACTTTTTCAATATTTTTAACCTACATTTTCACCCACCTCCCTTACAAGAATAATAACTTTGGTATTATTGTAAGAACGATTATTTAATTTTTTGAAGATGTCTCAGCAGGATTTTAAAATTAATGCATAAATACATTGACAAAGTGATTCATCATCAAATTCCACATTACTCTGTTTCATTTTTTCACCACTACCGACAATCAAATTTTTTGGAAAAAGACGTCTCAGCCGGCTTTATAAACAAATAAACAAATGTGTTGAAAAGCTTTGTGATTAGGCAACCCTTGCTTCACTACAAAATTCCACATTACTGTGTTCTTTCCCTCCCTACTAGTAACAGCATTATTTTAAGTGAAATGATATCATTTCTTGACCGTAACCCAGCAGGTTTTCCAAATAATTACATAAATGCATTGAAGTGAATGATCATTAGGCAACTTTTACTTTACCACAATTTTCAATATTAATATAGTTATATAATTCTCCCCCCTTACTGCCACAGCCGCCAACAGCACATTAGTAAGAGAAACCATGTCATTTCTGGAATATAATTCCATCGTTATTCCATATGTTTGCAATATGATATTGTGGGAGATTGCATAGTGACCCCAAAATGGACATTACTCTCTCCAGCCCCACCCCAAAACTGAAGGTTTGTTAATTCATAGAGAACTCCAGAGCAAAAAGCAACATAATCATGTGTCTTTCTACTCATCACTACAACTGTGACGTCATTTCCAGAAGTTAACATTGAAAATTCAGAAAAAATATTGTTGATCATCTACAGAAACTGATAAATTATCTGGGCTTATTATTTCATTACAAACAGACCAATCAATTAACTCACATTGCATTATTTTTATAAATTCTTGGATATATTACTAATTTCGACAATCATTTTTCATAATTTTAACCCACATTATCTTCCCCCTCTTACAAAAAATAATAACATTGATGTATTGTCTGGGTTGATTATTTCATTACAAACGCACTATTCAATTAACTCACATTTCGTAATTTTTCATAATTCTTGGATATGTTACTAACTTCAACAATCGTTTTTCATAATTTTAATCCGCATTATCGCCCCTCCCCTCTTACGAAAAACAATAATATTGATGTATTGTCTGGGTTGATTCTTTCATTACAAACATACCAATTAATTAACTCACATTTCATCATTTTTCATAATTCTTGGATATGTTACTAATTTCAATAATCATTTTTCATAATTTTAACCCACATTCAAGCCACCCTTTACGAAAATCACAACTCTGATATATTGTCTAGGCCGATTATTTCATTACAAACACACCAATCAATTAACTCACATTTCACCATTTTTTCATAATCCTTGGATGTGTTACTAATTTCGGTAATTATTTTTTATAATTGTAACATGTATTATCGCTTTACCCTTTACAAAAAATAACTTTGATATATTGTCTGGGCCGATTATTTTATTACAAACGCACCAATCAATAAATTAACATTTTATGAGTTTTCATAATTCTTGGATATGTTACTAATTTCGACACTCATTTTTCATAATTTTAACCTACATTTTCACCCGCCTCCCTTACAAGAATAATAACTTTTATATATTGTCTGGGGTATTTATTTCAGTAAAAACGCATAAATCGATTTATTCACATTTCATCATTTTTCATAATTCTTGGATATGTTACTAATTTCAACAGACATTTTTCATAATAGTAACCCACATTATCGCAACCCCCCCTTACGGAAATAACTTTGATATATTGTCTGGATCGATTATTTTGTTCAATTAACTCACATTTCATCATTTTTCATAATTCTTGGATATGTTACTAATTTCGACAATAATTTTTTATAATTGTAACCAATATAATGACCTCATCCTTGCGAAAATAATAAGTCTGATATTTTGTCTGAGTTTATTATTTCATTACAAACACACCAATCGATTAATTCATATTTCATCATTTTTCATAATTTTTGGATATGTTACTAATTTCTATAATTTTTTTTTAATAATTTTAACCCACATTTAGCCGCCGCCTTACGAAAATAATAGCTTTGATATATTGTCTTGGTTCATTATTTCATTAAAAAAAACACCAATCAATTAACTCACATTTCATCATTTTTCATAATTCTTGGATATGTTACTAATTTAGACAATCATTTTTCATAATTTTAACTCACATTATCGCCTCACCCTTACGAATAGAATAACTATGTAATAATCTCTGTTAAAGATATACATTAAATAAAGTAATGTTTAAATCGTAAACTGTTTCAACCATTTCCGGCACTGAATTCTGATCCCCCACCACACTGTTATAAATATATATTAAATAAATTAATGTCTAAAACGTAAAATGTTGCAGCCATTTCCGGGACTGACTCTGTAAGCCCCACGCCACTGTTAAAAATATAAATGAAATATAGTAATGTTTAACTCGTAAACGGTTTCGGCCATTTCCTGGACTGATTTTATATCCCCCACCTCACTGTTTTAAAAACTTACAGGAAATAATGTAATGTCTAAATCGTAGGCTGTTTCAGCTTTTAATATTAGATAAAGTAATTTTGAGATCGTAAACTGCTTCACCTGTTTCCGGGCCTAACTCCGTATTCCTACTCCTTTTAAAATATATATGAAATAATGTATTTTTGAGATCATAAACTGCTGCTTTAGCCATTACCGGTGCTTACTCCATATTCACCTCTCCACCTCTTAAAATATATGCTGTGTCGGTTATTTTGTATTTTTATTTTCGGAGGAAGTAATGCCTGGTAGAAAACTATATTACGCTTACTTGGCCTTTTGGCTAAGATCAAAGTGTATTATCTGTTCGGACGCAGCATTTCAGCGAAATCTTCTACTGGCCCCCTCTCCATAAACAGAAAAGTGGTGGTATGATGGGCGTGCAATAAGTAATGCCCCTGACCCACTTCCAGTTGTCTGATCTAGCTGAAATTTTGCATGTGCAATGATTTATATCTCTACGGGCAAATTACAGCTCTGAACTAATTGTGGCTTCTGTTTTACATGTGTTTGAACTGAGTCAGGTGTGAAATGGAGCATGTTGAATGTCGAGCAGTGATCCGGTTTTTGTATTTGAAAAGGACGCACACCATGCGAGACTTTTGATGAAATGGAATAAACTTATGGCGATAATGTCCCATCATATGACCTTGTAAAACGCTGGCATCGTGATTTCAAACATGGCCGGAAGTCTGTGGAAACAGTTCTCAGACCTGTTCGCCCCCTTCTGCCATTGATGAGGCATCTGTCCGTCAAGTTGAGGCTGCCATTTTGGAAGATCGGCGCATTACTATTCGCCAAATAGCCCAAGATGTCAAGATTAGTACAGGGTCTGTGGAAACTATAATTCATGACAATTTGCATATGCATAAGGTGTCTGCCAGATGGATTCCCAGGTTGCTCACACCATTCCAGAAGCGAGAACACGTCGAGTGCTCGAGAATGAATTTGGAGATGTGCCAAGAAGATGAGTCAAAGTTTTTCAAAATACTAATTACACAGGATAAAACCTGGGTCCATCACTATGATCCAGAGATCAAAGCCCAGTCAATGCAGTGGAAGCCCTTTGACTCACCACCTCCAAAGAAGGCAAAGGTGCAGCCCTCTACTGGCAAGGTCATGCTCACAGTCTTCTGGGATCAGGACAGAGTAGTGATGACAGATTTCCTGGCAAAGAATGCCACAATAACAGGAGCCTATTATGCTTCACTTTTGAGGAAATTAAGGGAAGCTATCAAAATCAAGAGCCAGGGAAAGATCAGCAAAGGTACCCTCCTCCTGCAGGACAACGCTCCGGTCCACAACTCGCATGTCACCGGATCAGAAGCACAGGCGTGTGGTTATGAAATCCTTCCCCATCCTCCCTACTCTCCTGACCTTGCGCCCTCTGACTTTTACCTCTTCCCAGCCATGAAGTTGTTTTTGAAAGGAAAGCGTTTACTAGATGACGCAGCCTTGATTTCTGAAGTCACGTCGTGTTGGAGGACCAACCTGGGGTGTTCTACAATAACGATCTCCAGAGCTGCATCAAAGGATGGGAGAAATGCATAACTTTGGGTGGTTTCTATGTAGAGAAAGACTAATAACTGTGCCAATTTTCGTTACTCTACTGCTATGGGAAGTGGGTCAGGGGCATTACTTATAGCACGCCCCTCGTAATGCCTGGGAGAATGAACAGGCATTAATTCACCACATTCCAACCTCACCTATAAAAAGAAGGTTTGATAATCCCTGGCAGCCTCCAGAGTACTTTTTAAAGCAACATAATCGTGGTTGCCCCCCCATCATCAACACATGACGTCACTTCCGGAAAATGACTCAATAGGTTTTCGAAATACATGATTTCATTATAAATTGTTTGTATTTTTTAAATATCCGTACTACACTGTAGAAGCACCTTATTTAAAATTCATGCTTAGCACCTTATTTAAAATTCATGCTACTCAAAAAATAAATATTTCAAAGTGCAGTTAGTGATTAGGCAACACTTGCTTTACAACAAACTAATCAACAAATTGGATTGAGAAACAGATCCTAATGTAAACTAATACTAAACAAAAATAGAGATAATATATGTCAGTTTCTTATTTAAGAACTTGTTAGGTTAAAGTACAGAATAGTTTAAGTAATACCTTCCCCTCCCCATATTAAGGATGACATTCTAAATAATAACGTAATTATTTCAGCGCTGCCCGTATTCCGTGTGTTATCCCCCTCCTTTGTCTTAAAATAATGTATGAGATTAAGTAAATATGAGATTGTAAAAAAGATTTATAGGTTTGTTTTCATATTTACAAATGTCAAACCGCGAGTAAAATGTACGCATGATTTCGTTTTTGTTTTTTGTTTTGTTTTGTTTTTTTTTAATAAAAAATGAGTTAGTCACATTACTTAGAATTGAAATTAAAAGGAATCGAGCGTTCCAGTATGAGAAAAAAACGAAAGAACGCGCATGCGCACAAAAGAAAACAAAATGTCACTTAATGCTTAATGAACATTTTACATGTAAATTTGCCGATGTGTGTATACGATATACATGCATGTAAGCAAAGATATTATTCGCTATAAACCACCCTTGGTGCATGAATATTATTTGCTGAGAAGTTTAGTGCTATGTGACCAGTACTTTCAGAGATTACCTGTTAGATAGTTACACACATACACATACGTCTACTGTTTTATTTATATAAAAAGAGGTATACCGTTAACATTATTGAGGAGGAGGACGTGAAATACAGTTTGTTTTAACACAAAGTGAGATACATTACTTATGACGGTAGGGACAGTTAACATTTTGAAAGGGTGTTATACAAAGTTCATTTACGAGATAATAGACAACGTGATGTATAAATAACTGAAACGTACATAGCATTTCATGGTTGAAAGACGACAAAACGATAACTTATAAATATATGATGACGTTTTATTCCATCCGGATGATATGACCAGGGATCCAACGCCTTTTAGATTCTACATTGTCTTATCGCTCCCTTTTCGCTTCCAAAAGTGTTTCAGTTAACCCTTCTCTTTCTCGACTCGACCCTGACTGATCTGTCTCTGCTCTCTCTCTCTCTCTCTCTCTCTCTCTCTCTCTCTCTCTCCCTCTTTCTCTCTCTGGCTCTCCTCGACTTTCTACCTTGATTAAACTGACTCTCTGAATATATTTGAAACTTCTTTCTTTATGTCGTCAAAGCCTGCTCCAGCCAGGTGAATATTCTCGCGTAGATTGTACATATCCATATGTATTTAAAACACCTTCCTAAACTTTTTTATTTTCTGTTATTCTAACTCTGACCTCTGGTTTATCATTATTAAACTCTGACTTCTGGTTTATCATTATTAAGCATTATTAGACAATTACTAAATTCCTGTGATTGCGAAATGTATTCACTTTAAACTTTTGAATCCTTGATTCGATTCCAACCTTTTCCTTTTTAACACATATTCTTTTCAAACTTATCTACGTTACTGGCGCCTGTCCTCTTCTATGTAACACTTTTTAGAGCGACGTTAACTTCTTTAAATAAGGAGATTAAAATTGCTTTCATCCATATAAGAAATCGGTAAACTTTGGGGCTGAAATTCTAGATATTAATTACACAAAAATAAATTCTTAAATAATACCATCTAAAACAGACAGTGTACACATGAAGGGTTCAATATATTTTCAGATAGAGATTTACAAAATAATAAATACTAGCTGGCTGCCTGGTGTTGCCCTGTCGTGCAATAAGTTTAAACATGATATTTTAATTTATGCAGATTGCGTAATTGTTATTATGAAATAAATCCTCTATTGGTTATTATATATTACGAGGAATAATTTGCCCGGTGGACTAATTCGTAAGAAAAAGAAATTATGATAATTATAATGTCGTTCATCTAATTCTGTCTGTATTTGTTTACAATATTACGTCAGCTAGTATTTAGGCTTGAGGATCTTAAACATTGTCTTTCTCCTCGTATAAGTAAAAATAAACACTTTTTAAAAGGGAATATTTTACGTTATGCCGACCAAGGGAAATAATGAAAGAAGAAAGAATATTTTTAAGATCGGATTTTTGATTTTCGATACTTATCGGATGAATTTCTGTACAAGACATATATAAGAACACTGCCAGATATATAAATTACTTTTGTGTTAAATTTGCAAAAGATAGGATCAGTTGTTTTGAAAGCTATGAGGATGAACTAACACAAAGTAACGTTGATATAATAGAAGAGATTAATTTAATTCTTTTGAACATGCAAGTCGAATTATGATTCATTGTTGTTATGTATTCGTGCTGAGATCCTTAAAGAAATAATAACAAATATGCGTGGTCTGTTTAAACACTTTGCAGCGTTTTTTTTTAAACCAGTCGTAAAAAACGTTTAAATGATGTATTAACGTTCTAAATGCATTGAAATAGAAATTCTAATGAATATAGATCCTATGGAATTTATTGAAGCCCGCCTTATTATAAGTTACTGCCTTAAAATTGCAGCAAAATTGCAGCAAAATGTTCAGATAATTTAAATGTGGAGAAAAAAGTAAAGGGAAAGCATTTAGTTCTTTAGCACTGCAAAACCAGACGCCAGGGTTGGAAAGTGGGACTGGGAAGTCAGCGCTTCCCAGTGAGAAGAGCACTCTGATCTGCAAAAGTGCTTGGGCAGTCACGTCGGCATTCCCCGGTAATGGCGCCTCAGGCGTAAGCAATAACCTAATCCCTTCTCAAAGAGAGAAGGTAAAGTCCTGGTGGACCTCCTAAACTAAGAAGACGCGAAAGGGAAGAAATTACAGAATGAAACAGGAGCGTATAATGAAACAATGAAGAGCAAATATATAAACAAAGTGAAATGTAAAACATAAGAAAAGAAAAAAAAACGCGCGAATAACGGGAGAAAAAAAGGGAACAACAGAAAAAAAACGTATTAAGAAATAAATACAAGGATGATTACTATAGAAACAAAACAAAAAATCAGACAAATACAGAGAAATACTCGAGAGAAACAATGAAGAAATATGCTTCTGATTTTTTGTAGTTGAGAATTGATTATTCGTGTCTTTTGAATTTTTCTAAAAACTGTCTCCATCTTGCACAACGCTTGAGTCGATGTAACTTTTCGGGTGTATCTTTTCGAACTCGGGAATCTTTCCGTCGAACTCAGGAATTTTTCCGTTGAACTCTGGATTCTGCACAGTATTCCAGCTAAAATCGTTTACTTATTACACGGGGTAACATTCTTTATGGGTAGAAAGTCCTAATTCGCCATTATATTTAGAGAATCTCGCGCACTGAAGTCTATAACTTACAACTAAATTTACCAAATATTTTATCCACTTCGCAACTGGCTCTTTAAAAAGGTCGGTGGTGGCATCGAGGGAAACGTTGTAAAAATAACAATCAAGATGAGAACAGCAGTCCGTATAATCTTAATGATACGAATAAACAATAAGGAAATTTTCAAAATTGTAAATCGAATAAGAAAAAAATAAACTGAAAAAATATAAGACGAAAGACTGAGAGAAAAGAATGTTCTGAGCTGAAGAATTTGAGATACAAAAGAAATGACGACGGGCAAGTGTTAAAAAAACGTACAAAAATGAATAATATAAATCCAAATAATAAGCTAATGATATCGAATGCTGTAAGGCTGTTGTCTTTCCCAGATTTCAATTCCAATCACTTTCTTGTCGCCTGTTAGTCTAATTCGATTAGTTTGATCAGCTTTTATGGTGTTGGCGACCTCGCATGAAATCTGGGATAAAAGCAATTGCGAGCAACGACGGACGTTTTGCCGAAAACAATAAGCATAATAAAATCATATACTCATGCAATTCTGGAATAAAGAAACGGAAGTTGCGACCAATCATATATGGTTAAGTAAAAGCACAACAGCAAATTAATAATTGAGAAAAAAACTCATCAAAAATGCAATAAGCGTTCAAGTAAGAAATAGAGGGGCCCCATTTATCTATTAGACAAATAGGCTAAGCAAGGTTTGTTTACGTATGCTGATTTTTTTGTATATTTTAATCGCATAAAACATTTGCTAGAATGTTTGAATTTAAATTGAGTTCTGCATGAAAAGACTCTTCTAATTTGCGATAATTTGCAAATAATCCATTAAGTGCATCATCTTTTATTAACTATCAATCATTCACCCCCCTCTCTTTCAATGTAAGTAATTTATCCTCATCCACTTTATTATAATTCAAATAAAACTCTCACTTCTACCCCCTCTTTCCCATAACGTTTAGCAGAGGAAAGTAATATAAAAATTGAAGTAATGCACGATCACAACAGTCCATTATTGACCAAAGTGAATATCACTATATGATAAAACTCGAAACGCATATATCATTGAAAAAGTTGTCTGACAAAAAACGCTTCGGGTTTTATTATATTTCGTGATTCTTTTAATCGACTTATTTTATCCAATTGTATATTTATAATAATTTCGCGTTTTTTTTTCTCTTCCTTTTTCACCCTTTTTCTTTTATTCGTATTTTAGTCGATCTAACATCTGAATATGGTCCATTTCTTCTTCATTATATATATATATATATATATATATATGTCTGTGTGTGTGTTTGTGTGTGTATATATATATATTTCCCTACGCATAACTCTGTCAATTTAAAGTTTGCAGACTCGAAATTTGATATACAGGGTACTGAGATTTGGAAAAATCTTTGTAACCCGTCTTCGGCTAGAAATTTGGCTGTTAAAGGGTCAAAATTTAACGATTTGACCTTTGAGAACTCTACCAAACTCTTCCGACAATTTTGAGCCTAAACACTTGAAAGATTAGATATAGGTTCCTTCGACATGGATCTAACTTAATAACGTGATTTGAGCCCCAAACAATAAATGTTAAGGGGTTATAATATGAGTCAAAGTTTTACACAAATTGACTACTGCGATCTCTACCAAATTACTCAGACAATTTCGGGTCTAAACATTTCAAATTTGACATAAGGGTAATCAGAAATAGGGCAAGCTATTTAATTGGTTTGGGTCGAAAACTTTTAGTTACCAATATAGAAATGTATGTATGTATGTATGTTTGCATGTCTGCCTAAAACTTTCGACAGAGGCGATAGCTTTTACCAACATCAGTATCATTTGGAAGTTAAGCCTTTCAGACGACAATTATCGTAGAGTTTGTTAAAAACATTAATATCTTCACCTTCAACTGGGAACTTTTCTACGGGAGTGGGTCGCTTTTTTCGCCGATATTTTTGAAAGTCATCCTCTCCTTTCGATTGTCTAGCCTTAATTTAAACATACGTCACGTCCGTTTCGGCGGTGATCGTAACAGCACAGATGTCAGGTTCTTTCCCCGTTATTTTCTTTCTTCGCGGTACGGGTTAGAGCTTGCCTTCCTACTGCCAAATTTTTTTTTTTTTTTTTGCTCAACATACACATCCAAACACTCGGGCAACGCCAGGCTGAAATGCTAGTACATCTATAAAAGTGAACGTGTGTGTGTATCTTTGTGTGCACATTTTCCTACGCAATAATTCTGTCAATTTTAAGTCTAAAGACTCGAAATTTGATATACAGGGTACTAGATTTGGGAAAATCTTTGTGATCAGTTTTCGGCCAGAGATTTGGCTTTTAACGTGTCAAAGTTTAACGATTTGACTTTTGAGAACTCCTCCGACAATTTTGGGTCTAAACACTTGAAATTTTGGATATAAGTTCTTTGTAAATAGATCTAAGTTAATAACGTGATTTTAGTCCCAAGCAATAAATGTTAAGGGTTCATAATTGGGGTCAAATTTAAAAAATTGTCTACTTTTAATTTTATTTTGCTCAATATACATCTCCAAACACCCGGGCAACGTCGGGCTAAAATGCTAGTATATATGTAAGTGAAATTATCTGTGTGTTTGTCTGTGTGTGTACATTTCCCTACCAAATTACTCTGTCAATTTTCAGTCTATAGGCTCTAGATTTGACGGAAGGAATATTAAGATTTAGGAAACCTTTTTAATCGGTTTTCAGCTAGGAATTTGTCTGTCAAGGGGTCAAAGTTTAAGAATTTGACCTTTAAAAGCTCTACCAAACTCCTCCGCTAATTTTGGGTCTAAACACTTCGAGTTTAAGATGTAGATTCCTTGGACATGGATCAAATTTTTTAACTTGATTTAAGCCCAAAACGATAAATGTTAAGGGGTTAAAATTGGGGCCAAAGTTATAAAAACATTGACCACTCAGCCAATTTTTGGTCTGAACATTTGAAATTTTACATAAAGTGTATACAGACATAGGGCATGCTTTTTGCTAAATGTTTGGCCGAACATTTGGCTATCAAAGGGTCAACGTGAAAAAGATTTGACTTGTGCGGTCTCTAGAAAACTATTCAGCAAATTTTGGGTCAAGGACTTTTGAAATTTTACATAAACGGTATTTATACATGTAGCAAGCTTTTTACTCAGTTTTGGGCGAAAATTTTGCTGCCAAGAGGTCAAAGTTGAAAGAGTTGAAATTTTTATGTAGGCTACCTGGGCATGAGTCAAAGTTTTTAATATATATATATATATATATATATATATATATATATATATATATATATATTTATGTGTGTGTGTACATATGCACATAAAGTTATGAATAGTACATAGGACCCGAGCAAAGCTGGGCTGAACTGCTAGTATATATATATATATATATATATATATATATATATATATATATATATATATATAATGTTGAGTTGTTTGTCACACTTGCATTTATATTAAATGTCTACTTTTCTATTTAAAATTATTAAAACGAATTTGTTAATATTCTCAGTTATCGATATGAGAACTACTAAATAAAGCTCATCTAATTTGCCGATTCTTTGAAAAACGAACGTTCATTAATTAATTATTCATTTTTCATAGTTTCATATTAGATGATTGGTTTCATTTAACTATTACGCTCAGTTCTACTTATGTATACTTTCTATAATGTATATGATTGCGTAGCATTTAGAATTAAAAAAAAACTTTTAGTAAACGCCCATTCATTTATATAAGTAACCTTGTTTCCATGTATGCAAAACTCCTCTCCTGAGTTTTGGTGTAATGATTTGAAAGTTGGTATAAAGTCGATTTGGACCTGTGGAACAATTTTCATTTTGGTCTTAGCCAGGAGAAAATAGCGACTTAGGTGTCAAAATTGAAAAAAAAAACTTTTGCAGCTGTGCAAGAAAACATCTCACCTATCATCTATCGATAGCTCAAACGGTAGCGACGCTGGGGTGCCAAATAACGATTAAATCTTCGGCACTAGACAATTTGGTTTCTACTCGAGCTAATAGAACGCAAGTTATGTATATATATAATTTGGTTACTACTCGAGCTAATAGAACGCAAGTTATATATATATATATATATATATATATATATATATATATATATATATATATATATATATATATATATATATATATATATATATATATATATATATATATATATATATATATATATATCTTTTGAAACCATTACTATATATTAAATACAATATAATAATCAATATTAATGCGGCATAATCACGCTTGACACACCGGTTCCCCCTCAGATCACCGAAGTTAAGCAACGATGAGCCTGACCAGTATCAGATGGGTGACCATTTGTGACTTTCAGGTGTTATATGTACTCTCCGCCTATCTTGTCCTGGACTTCTTGCGACTGAACTCAAGCAGTGCCGATTCAGGAAAGGTGTGGTTGGGACTGCGCAACCTTGCCGCTCGAGGATAAGTGTTAATTTGTGTACGGTAGTTATTGGGACAATAGTGTAGCAATCGTTAGTAGTGGATTGGTTGTTTTTGTTTTACGGCATATCAACCCTTTTCAGGTTATTTAATGCCAAATCAGGCGATTTTTGGAAGAAATTTTTTTCGGCTTCTATTTAACCCATTGTTGGGACCCTAACAGGTACTACCACTCCGGGTCAGAGTGGACCTGCGGGCAATGGCAATTAAAGGGTGACTCCACACTCCCCAAAGCCCGCAAGCTGGGGCCTCACCATCTGATATAGTTTAAGATCATATCCCGGATCCGTTAGTTGTGGAAATCTGGTAGAATTAGGTTGTTTAAGGGTGCGGTTCAAGAAGAATTTGTTTATGTGTTTTTTTTTGTTTTTTTTTTTACATGAGTGTCACCACTTATCAAGGCCCAGAGGCCACTCGAGGAAAGGGTTAATAGGTATACATTAGTCATTGTGATTTTAGCATAGTAAACAGTGGTAATTTTGTAACTTGGATTACTTAGGGGGACGATTCAATTAGAACTTGTTCACATTGGACTTTTTCTATTTTTTTTTTCATAGGTATCAACACATTATCAAGGCCAAGAGGCCACTCAAGGATAAGGGTTAAAGAGTGTACAGTAGAAATTGGACAATATAATAATCATTAGTAATGAAAATTTGTTAAGTTTGATAACTTATATGGAACGGCTCATCAAGAACTTATTTACGTTAGACTTGAAGACAACCATATTGTAGTCAGCCGGAAAGCAGGAAAACGGAAGACAATTCCACAGGCGTAGAGTTCTAATAAAAAAGCTTTTTCATGGAATCTACGTTTAGGTTTAGGCACAGATAAAGAGTGGGGGGGAATTATTGATAGTGGTTACAGCTAGACGAGTGTTTCTTGTGAAAGTTTTGCGAGGGGGGACCATAGATTGAAGCTCAGTGGAACACTTTCCATGAAAATAACGATACATCAGAGACAAACTCGCAACATCTCTTCTGTGAGATATAGGTTGCAAGGAAGAGAAAAGGAATCTCCTACGAGGCTACGAAGTCTATTTTGAACTCTATCAAGGCGGGACAAGTCCTTTCTAGCAGCTCCTGCCCAGATGTGGCAACAGTATTCCATCCTTGGACGTACCTGGCTCTTATATAAATAGAGAATTGCATCAGCAGTGAGATATCTACTGGATCGATAGAAAGATCCCACTATTTTTCCAGCGGCCTTGGCAACAGATTTGATTACGTGTTCCATTTAAGATCAGGAGTAATGGTCAAGCCCAGAAGCTTGTCAAAACTTGAGGCCTCCTGAAGACGAGAGTCATTCATTTCAATTGATGCCAGATGGGGATCAGAATGTTGATGATGTAAAGAGAGAAGCTTGGTTTTAGATGCATTAAAAGTAACCAGCCACTCCTTTCCCCATTGCACTACATGCTCAAGATCAGAGGAGAGAGAATTGGAGAGAACTTGGTCGTTTACTTTCTTAGATGTGCTACCATAAATGGTAGTGTCGTCAGCATAAATGTCTACAAATGATGTAAGGATGTGATTTGGAAGATCATTAATGTAGATCAGGAAAAGAGTTGGGCCCAGGATGGACCCCTGAGGGACACCGGCATTAATACTGTGGCCTTCTGATTTTTGCCCCTCAACTACTACTCTTATGAACCTATCAGAAAGAAATGATTTAATAATTGAGAAGACATTTCCAGCTATACCATAGCTAGAGATCTTATGAAGTAAACCTTTATGCCATACCCTATCAAAGGCCTTAGATATGTCAAGAGCAATTGCCCTAGAAAGGTTGCCTCCGTCGAGAGATTTGCTAATCCTATGAGATATAACTGTAAGCACATCTGCTGTAGATCTAGCAGAACGGAAACCATATTGAGTGTCACTAAGAAGGTTATTTTTGTTGAGATGGTTGATTACTTCTGTGTTTAACACAGATTCCAGCAACTTACTCATGACGCACAGGAGACTTATTGGCCTGTACTGAGAGGGGGATGAGCGATCACCTGAATTCTTAAATACAGGGCATACTGATGAAATTTTCCAGGGAGATGGGAAACTATTCTCCTTAAGACAACGTTTAAATAGTTTTGTAAGTATGGGCGCTAGTTCAGGTTGAAGTTTTTTGAGTACTATAATTGGAATACCGTCCGGGCCAGTTGCTTTACTGGAATCAAGGTTTTTGATTAGCTTGGCAACATCACGTACAGATATACGTATATCACATAGTGTGTTTTCAGATACAGGAGGAAATATTATGTTGCCGGAAATGTGTTGAAGCGCTTCACCATCCGCCTATCGGGACTCCAAACCAAATGTTCCTTGGGGTTTACTTCATTCGCCATAACATTTGCTTTCACCAAGGTATTCATAAAGCAGTGGAGCTATTTGCCTATAGCTGGGCATTGTTATTGTTGTTGTTGTTGTTGTTGATGATGATGATGATGATGATGATGATGATGATGATGATGATGATGATGATGGTGACGATGACGACGACGATGATGATGATGATGATGATGATGATGATGACGACGACGACGACGATGATGATGATGATGATGATGATGATGATGATGATGATGATGATGATGATGATGATGATGATGCCGATGACGATGATGACGATGATGATGATGATGATGATGATGATGACGATGACGATGACGATGATGATGATGATGATGATGATGCATTTATACATAATTAAATAACAAAATCTCATGTGTAGCGAGATAATACCGGTCCCATCCTATAAAAGTGCAGCTGCGTCATATAAATGACTTGGCTCTTTGCGGTTGAATTCTGATTCCAGTGACAAATATTACAATACATTTAAACTCAACAGTTTTTATTAAAACAATTACATATATAACACTGTAAAATAAACAAATGTATAACAATATAGTTCGGTTCGAAAAAAAAGTAATTTTTAGGTCTATAATCAACGGGAAATCTAGAATACAAGTGATGCGTCTAAGGATGCTAAAGATGGTTTCAGTACAAAATAGTATAGTACACAATTAGGCTGAGTTAACTCAGACATATAAACTCTATATTTTGTCAATTTTGTTGTGATATTTATTTTATTATTCATTGTTATTGTTTATTACTAGTTGTTATTTCATGAAATAAACACATTCATTTTCAAAAATCCCCAACTTACCTCCTTGTTTATAATCCGTTCTCTTCCAAAAGTGTCGCACCTCCTCCAATTCTCTCACCCATATATCAGTTGTCGACACCGAAACCAATATTTGGCATTTTGCCGGTTGACATTTTGGTCAATAATTGAAACTTGGAGCCAACTTTTTAGTTTATCATCATGTAAGATTTGGCACACAAACCTTACCCATATATATATATATATATATATATATATATATATATATATATATATATATGTATATATATTATATATTATATTATATATTATATATATAATTTATATAATATATATAATATATATGATATATATATACTATGTATATTATATATATAAAATATATATATTATATTATATATAGAGATTATATATAATATATAATATATAGATATGTATATATAATATATATATAAACTCTGTCTGTCTGTCTGTCTGTCTGTCTGTCTGTATGTCTGTCTGTCTGTCTCTCTCTCTCTCTCTCTCTCTCTCTCCCTCTCTCTCTCGCTCTCTCTTTCTTTCTCTCTCGGGCAGTCCGTCGATTTCGACGATAATATATATAATATATATATATATACAGGGTGACCCCCCAAAAAACAAAAGCATATATATATATATATATATATATATATATATATATATATATATATATATATATATAGAACGTTGTCTCTTTCTGTGTGTGAGTTCTTTCGTTATGAATTTGGAAACGGCTAGATCGATTTTTGCAAATCTTACACGATGTATTTGATGTGTCTGCGAATGTTCTTACGTGTTTTTGTTTTTTTGTTTTTTTGTTTTTTCAGAATTCCTCTGATGGACATCGAAAATCGATAATCAGAAAAAAAGCTAAAGGAAAAATGAAGTTCGAGTTTGACCAACGTTAACACTTTTATACAGCCTAACATCATAAGGTCATTTGTTTTATTACCGCGCAAGCAGAAAGGCCCACCCTATAAAATCAACTGTAGATTCTTTTATTAGACAGGTGCGTATTCAAAATGAATGTTTCTCTCTCTCTCTCTCTCTCTCTCTCTCTCTCTCTCTCTCTCTCTCTCTCTTTGTGTGTGTGTGTGTGTAACTGAGATCATGGAAAATACGTAATCTGTGTGTGTGTGTGTGTGTGTGTGTGTGTGTGTGTGTGTGTGTGTGTGTGTGTGTGTGTGTAACTGTGATCTGGAACAAAACGTAAGCTAAATTGGTTCCGAAATCCAAAATAGGCAAAAAAGATGAAACTCTGAGAGTCCCAATATTCACAGTAATGTATAATATTTAAATATAATAATTATTTCAAACACTTTCCACTCTCAACCGTACGAACAAGCACTTTGAAAGTTTTACAATCTTGTGATACATGATATGTGTATAAATAAATATTTATGTATATGCGTGTATGTGCGTGTTTGTGTTTGTGTGTGTGTTTGTGTATCTTCCTTAGATGTCTGAGTATTATGACTGTATGCCATATTATGCTAAACTATGTATGAGAAATAATTTAATAATTTTTACATATTAGTGAATATTTGCAAAAAAATAAAAATAAGCAACGTCGATTATTGACACATTAATTTCGGGTTGTACTTGTGAAAATTAGGAAAATAATCATCGAATCGCGAAGTGCATATTTTTTTAATTAAATTTGTAGATTCGTCTACGGTAGAAAATTCGGAAAGAAATTAGACATCTTTTTAGAGAGATTTGCGAAGATAACTTACGACTGGCATGATGCCATATAGTAATGAAATGTGATTCTGGCTATATATATATATATATATATATATATATATATATATATATATTCTAGAGGAAAAATACGCTTAAATATGATATTTTAATTTGTCTACATTTCGTATATATTATTATAAGCGTCGTGATTTCAAAAGTAAAAAAAAGTATTTTAGTGCCATCAGCTAGAATCGAAACCGGAAGCAAAACTGTAGCATTCAAAGCTAGTGATGTTACCACTGTACCAACGTGACATGCATACGAACTGATTAAACATTAAAAATAAACTAAGATGAATTTACAAACTGAATAACGATTTTTTAAATTTTTACCCATTTTTTATAGAGGAAAGACAGACATATAGCTTTTTATATGTTATACTAGCGGGGGGCGTATAATACGCTTAAATATGATATGTAAATTCGTCCAGATTCCGAATATATTATTACAACAGAAAAATGCGAGCAAGAAAAGTAATCTGATTAAGCTTAATCATGGAAAAGTAAAGGACTAGTTGTTAAAACTGGAAAAGAAAAGGACAAGACATTCTAATAAAAATTATAATAAATTTATTACTTAAAATATCGCAGCATTAAGAATATATTATATAATGTTATAATGTGGATTTTAAAAACAATTTTTAATGCCGCAATATTTTAAATTATAAATTTATTATATTTTTTACTAGAATATCTTGTCCTTTTTTTTCAAGTTTTAACAACTAGTCCTTGGTTTTTCTGCGTTTAATCTTAACCATATTACTTTTCATGCTCGCATTTTTTATTATAATCCATGATATTTCCAGGCTTCCAGTAAATTCACTTGTTTTTTGTTTAATTTCAGCCTTATTCTTTTGCCCCATGAACATAACATACACATATGTAATAACAATGTACGACACTCGTCTGCTTTCAATAAACTCCCCCAATTATCTCCCTTTCATGTTAACATTCTTTCTGTTTCACTTGTTACTTCTTTTCACGAGAGCGGTAAATTGTTAAGAACGGTAATCGCTGAAGCGGCGTGGTTGCTATGGAAACCAATCATTAAAAACGTCGCTGACGTCCTTACGTTTTTTTTTTTACGATTTTGAACATCATCATAACTTTTATTTTACTGAACGAAAATTGATACTTTTTTTCACAATATAGCTGAGAAGATGATCAATAAATTGTAATAATTGAAATTTGGTCGTAAAATAGTGATCGATGAAACTTTAAAGCAGTTCTAAATTACTAAAACTGCCATTTAACTACAGTTTTTGAATGATCATAGGGACATAATTTAAAAAGTAAAACGTATTTGGTTGCTATCAACTAGAATTTAAACTAAATCTGTATCATTCCAAGCTGGTAACGTTACCACTGTACCAACGTAACACGCACATGAACTGAGTAAAAACTAAAAATTAAAAATAAATCAAAATTAATGTACAAAATGTTTAACGATATTTTTCCATTTTAACCTGTTTTTGACCCCTCAAAAACAATGTTAACCAGCTAAAGACCAATAAAAGAAGGTTTTGTAAAAATTCCAATCATTTGAGGTCCCTAGCGTTGCTCTGCGACTTTTAGATTAGGTGGAGATAGAATTTGAAAATATGGAGACAGGCAGGCAGACATATAGTCTTTTATATATTAGATTTGTAAACACTTCATATACCACAAGTATATTCATAGCATATTCATATAATTTTATTTAACATATGGTACGTCTTACACGTGTTTCGTTGAATAGTATACAAAACAATCGATTAGAGACCCATATTAATCCATTAAAATATGTTTTAGAGATTTAGAGAAGGGTTAATTATTAAAGAAGAAACGGAATTCTTTTAAAGTCGTAAGAGTAAAAAATTATTAAAAACTTACTGATTATATATATATGTGTGTGTGTGTGTGTGTGTGTGTGTGTGTGTGTGTGTGTGTGTATCAGTTCGTAATAAAACCCGAATGAATATTTATTTGTGTATAAAAATATGTTATTATTAGTTATTTATGTGAAGCTACTGTTCTGAATTTTCAAAACATTGTGAACATCTGCTTTTCGTGTTTTGCTTTCTGATATGAAAATATATCGTACAAGCAAAGACGTGTCTTAATAAAAATTGATTCGTCTCTGTTCTATCAGAAGCAATATATAGAAGCTTATCTTAATAGTCGTACAAACACAAAATATTTTGAACGCTCACATCGACTAAATATGACACGTGTTTCGAAAATACAAGGTCCACATTTCTTGTTTCTTTTGTCGATCGTAAAAGACGGTTTAAGATATCAAAAGTATCACAATTCTGCATGAATATTTTTCAATTATAAATCTTTGTACGTAGTGTGTGCCGCGTTTACTCGCAGTAAACACAAAAGATTAAGGATGGTATTTGTAACTGTTTGAACACAAAGAAAAGAATCTCATGCGTCAATATCAGCAAATGGACAAAACAGGGACCCATCGTAATCAGCTGAGTGGACATCAGCATGTCAAAGTAGAAAAATTACTAAACTCAGCTTTCGAATTCACATATAAGCATATACTCTCAATTTGCGGCGGTAAAAAGAGAAGGGATTTCATCTAAAATAGTTTTCATTTCATTTAAATTATAAACAAAACTAATATCAACTACTGGGGCTGCTTACATGCGCTTGAATATATACTGAATTATTCCCCTTAGAGTTACAGTGTGACGATGGCTAAGTTGTTAATGAAATACACTAAAAATCTGGACGGACCACGTTCCAATCCAGTCTGTTTCGCAGAAAACACTTTATCAAACCCACAGTTGATCTTTTTGTCAAACATCTCATAGGAGGGGGATAAATAAATACTTTATTCAGTGTTATATGCAATGGATTCTAAATTATACACATGGGTATTTAAATTTTACACATAGTGAAACAGAGACGTAGTGTCGCTGTTATAGTTTATCTATTATATACAAACAAGTTTTATTTGAAATAACTGTGGAAATTCAACCAGTTATTTTATAGCTGCATAATGCCACAAAATGTTGTGTTCGTACGCTTCTGCACGCCAAACAAGCCAGATTGCTTTTTGAACGTGAGATGATACTATATGAAACCAGTTGTACAGGAGACTATGTAGGAAGTTGGGCGGTGTCTCTTTGCATTACATTCAAACTTATGCGTTTTAGTGTTACTAGAGAAGCAGGAATCAAGAAGAGAATTATGAATGTACACAAATCACATGGGAAAACAATTAGATGTTGAGTTTCTTTTTTTTTTCAGAATGTGGGGGTCTCTAGTGTTAATGTGTAGTATTTTGCTGCTTGTCGGGTTTGTCGGGGGTATTTTCGTCGAACGGAAGGGTGTCAGGTTCTACTAGTTCGTCAGAGCACGTTTCATTAAATTACTTGGAAAGCAGGCTAAAGGATGCAGCATTGTGATCTGCGAAAGTGGTTCGAGCTTTATTGATAATATTAATGTAATAATATTAGATTGGAGACTTTTGGAGCTTTGTTAAATTCCAATTATTATGAATAGAATTCATGCAATTTATGAAATTTGATGTTGTACTAATGGATATTTCTGTTACTGTCGTAACTTAGATTCGCACTCTTATTTTCATGGGAGGAAATTTTGGGACAGTTTATCTTCTTTTCATTAAATCTTAATATTTAATATAAGATGCTATAAAAATGGATGTTCGATGGTATTACACCACTCGGGATGGATGGACTCAAGAGAGTTTAAATTATCTATACTATTGATAAAAACCTAAATGTTTATTTATTTATGTGTTTGTATATATATACCAATAAAGCATTTTAAACGGATACAACGAATTGAAAAATGTTTTTTTTTTCTTGAAATCCCTAGATTGTCCATATCTATATGTGGTTCGTAACAAAAAAACTCTGAGACACACTAAAAGTCCAAAATAAAGGTTTTTGTGCCGTTTCGTGCAATTGTCGAAAGAGTTACCTGTTCATTTCAACGGAATTTAATACTCTGTATTCAATCGCAGTAACATATTTCGGCATACATACAGGACTTGTGGCGCAATGGAGCAGAAGATTCCAGGTTCGAATCCTGGCAAGTTCGAAATAATTTTAACCAACATTTTATCCAACGTTTACTCATTATCCTTACCCTTTACGGTATTTTTTCATGTTGATGATAAACCGATGTTGAGTGTACCTGATGCTGAGTGTACTCAATTTTGTGTTTGACTAGGCGTTGTGTGTACCGACGCGGCGCATCAGCTAGTTTAAAATCTATTAATGTTGATCTGCATCTCTAAGTCTGAAACGGTACATTTGCGTCGTTAAATGAGTGTATTGAATAGAGATGGCTCTTCAGAACACCTGCTGTCATTCCCTTTCTCTTTCTCTTCTTTCCTCTTTCTCCCCCCCTCTCTCTCTCTCTCTTTCGTTATTCTTTTACACTGCGTTTCTGTGTAATTTTTGAAATACCTATATGAATATTCAGCATCAATAGACGTTTATTTATTCAAGTAGTCAATTAAATAAAGAAAATGTTTTTATTCCCCCAAGACTTCTTTTCATCTTTTTATGTTTTTAAGTGCAATGCCTTGGGCTTTCTTTTTAGAAACTGATTATGGAATATTTTTCTCTTTTTTTTTCATAATTGATTTTTCTTTATTCTGGCGGTTATTTAGTTCAGAAAAAATATACATTTCAAGTGAGTTGATGTATACAATCAAATAAACACAAGTTATAACACAATAATAATTGAAGTAATAAAGGCCGCACATTAAAAAAAGCATTCAATTTAATAAAGCTATTCTCTGCAATAATTGAAGTATCCTTGATAGATATTATCTCTGTTTTGGTGGTAAAGTGTGTAGAAAGTGTTTCTTCGGTTCACTTAAGACAGCCTCGTAACTCTCGTTTCCCTTGTTTTGTCATTTAGTCCTCACATTCCATGAATAATTTTTAGACAAAGTGGGAATAATTGCCACTTGTTGAGTCGTAATACATCCATCTAACACATATTGTTAACTAGTTTTTGACCTTGAAGTAACACTTTATTTTTAATTTTTAGCCCATTGTGGCAAGTGGTTTCATGACTTGTCGGGAGCAATATATATAACAAAATCAACCACTTTATTAGGTTGTTTCATTCCGAAGCACAATACAGTAGAACTCCGGAATACGGTGGCCCTATGATATGTTTTTTTCGGGTTACGATGTGGAATACAATGTTTTTTTCTGGACCCTGGTTACGGTATTTGACCCGCATTATATACATGTGTATTATATACTGTACTGTTACTAATTTTTAATTCCGTATCTCAGAGTTATACTGTAACTATTTACAAACAGTAATTTAAATCAATTGTAAACTAGCTGCTTGTTGACCTGGAGTTAAGAAGAAGTACAAAGCATTGCGATTTTGTATCAGCTATGTTGATGTACCTATCCTATTACAATATGGACTCTTCCCGACACTAAAAATAGTGTTAACAGACAGATGCTCTGTGATGATACTAGAAGCAGTTAACGATTTCTGCATCATAGTACGGTCGAGAAAAATGGGTGAGTGGTGGCAATTCCAAAAGCAAGCGATATAGAGGGAGATAAATTATAACAGTAGAAAATTTTCCATCATCTAGGAACCGTTGCTGATATTAGATGGGATTTTTTTCTGCGAGTCGGTACATCAGCGGTATTTTCGTCAAAGAGTTACACAGTTAATCGGGACCTATTCCGTGGAATTACTTGTAACACAAGGTTATAGTGCAACATTGCGGCAATGCAACGAGGATTAGACACTGTCCAACAGTATGTGACCTATTAAGGGGTCCAAGACTCGAGTTTCGCACCCATTTGGGCTCATAAGTTAGACACATCCTAACTCAAGATTCGAAATTAGAGTCTCTTGCATGATGGGCAAGCAATTTACTAACTGAGCAAACGCACCGAATCGCACACAAGAAAGTCTTATTAACTATCATAGATCAAGCAAACCGCAACGAAATCCGACAGTGGAATGAACCTACTTTCGTCTCGAGCAAGCGATGTGATGATCACTGGTAGAAATTTTTATGTTCGCTAGGGATGTCATCATAACCACCCTATCCTAACGAGCAATAAGTATTTTCAAAATGTGTGAGAGAATAATTATTCTCTATTTAGCAAAAACATGGTTTATAGAATGCGAGAACTAAAGGACAAATTTATTTGGCAAAGTAATGTCGATACATTGTCCAGAGATTGCACTTACTGTTTCATAATTATCCAGGAGATATTTGTTTTGATGTTTCTTTGTTTAATTTTCTTGTCATTTTGTTTTTCAGAGATTGGGATATTCTACCGGATGTCAAATATTCAACTCCTATTTCAGACACGCTATAAAATATACAATTCTCAAATACTAACCGTTCTTTTAAAATGCAACTGTTTCTACTTCTCTTGCACTTTGTTCACCGAGTATATTCGCCGGGTAGTTTTTGATTATTTTTCAAGAGTCTGATTACTGAAATTACAGAGATTTTACAAAGACACAAGTTTTCTTTCTTGTAGCACATAAGATATTAGTATTTTCGTTATCTTTTCTCTCTCTCTCTCTCTCTCTCTCTCTCTCTCTCTCTCTCTCAGCTCTGTTTAAGCCAGCATTATTATGAACAGTGGTAGTAGTTGGGTTGCTACTTTCTCTTTCTTGCATCATATCATTATGCCAGATTTAACAAGTACATTTCCTAGGTATGTAGCCGTAGAAAGTTGCATATACGCAGTAGATTTTGTTTGACTATTCCCCACTGCTCTTTCTGGCATTGTTAGATAATAGCAAGGTTTAAAATATTAATTAGGTATTATCTATCTATCTATCTATCTATCTATCTATATATATATATATATATATAATGATAAGTGGACAACAACACTGACCTTGCTAGGCTAAGAATAGAAATATTGTGTTGGTAAAATAAGTTTAGCTGAAAGTTAATTATGTAAATAGTTAAGTGATGTGTTTATAGATTTAGCTGTGGTTAGCTTTAAACACAAGAATTTAGAAATCCAAAACAATAATTGATAAGTAGCATGGATCACATCATGCTTAGATGGATGACCGGAGGTCACGCAAAGGAGACATGTTCTTTAATCGGCTACATCACTGGAACAGACAGGTCAAAAATGCATTCTGTCACTAAGAAGGGCGGGAAGCGGAGATAGACAAAAGGCAAGCATGTAGACACGAAAGCAGACTCTTGTATGAAACACTGAGACGAAATCTATCTATCTATATGTCTATAAACGCGAAAGTGTCTGTCTGTGTGTGTACATTTCCCTACGAAATAACTCTGTCAATTCTCAGTCTAAAGACTCGAAATTTGATATACAGGGTACTGAGATTTGGGAAAATCCTTGTGATCTGTTTTCGGCCAAAGGGGTCAAAGTTCAACGATTTGACCTTTGAGAACTCTACCAAACTACTCCGACAATTTTTGGTCTACACACTTGAAATTTTAGATATAGGTTCCTGGGACAAGGATCTAACTTAATAACTAGAGTTGAGCCCAATACAATAAATTTTAAACGTTCATAATAGGGGGTCAAAGTTTTAAAAAATTTACCGCTTTTTTTTTTTTTTTTTTTTGCTCAACATACACCTCCAAATCCCCGGGCAACGCCGGGCTGAAATACTAGTATATCTATAAAAGTGAACGTGTCTGTGTGTCTGTGGGTGTACATTTTCATATGCAATAACTCTGTCGATTTTAAGTTTACAGGCTCGAAATTTGGTATACAGGGTACTGAGATTTGGGAAAATCGAAATAATCGGTTCGGCCAGAAATTTGGCGATTAAAGGGGTCAAAGTTCAACGATTTGACTCTTGAGAATTCTACCAAACTCCTCCGAAAATTTGGGGTCTACACACTGAAAATCTTAGATATAGGTTCCTTGGACATGGATCTAACGTAATATCTTTATTTGAGCCGAAAAGAATAAAAGTTAAGGGGTCATAATAGGGGTCAAAGTTTTAAAAAAATTGACCGCTTTTTTGTTTTGTTTTTTTGCTCAACATACACCTCCAAATACTCAGGCAACGCCGGGAACCCATGCTAGTAAATTTATATTCATAAAATATAAAGTCGTTGTAATGTGTTTCACAAAAAGCAAAAAAACAGGTATGTCTCAATCGTCTTATTCGTGTTAAAATGTGAACAGTCATCACAACGCCCAGCCAAAAGAAAGACAAAGGACCTCCAATCAGAAAGGTATGAAGCATAAATCTTCTTCCATATATGATCCCCGCTATACAACAGTATATGTTCCTAGGTATTGCTGCTACATTCGATATTCAACTTTTTACAAATGATCCGATGTTGATATTGACATACGCCATTGTGTCGCATTGTATAGTAACCGTTCCCAAGTAGAATCTTACAACTGAACGTCAGGTGACTCACACTCTCTGCTTCTCTCTAGCAGCTACTGAACTTGTCACTGCTGAGACCATTCATCTTTTTTTTTTCAAGTATTGTTCATTAAGACTTGATCTTGGACAGTCTTTAGCATTTTCCTTGATCATAGTTAAGCGATCATCTTTTCAGCCAGTCTCAAAGCCGTACTTATCTATGTATAGTTCATCCAGAAAGTACTTCGCACACTGTCGGTCGGTCCATCCTTAGGTTTTTTGTGTGTGAAACAAAGACGATGAATCTTTAAGAAAAATATATTAAAGTATGCTTCACTCGTATCAACAGATTATTTCCCCTCCAAGCTTAGTCGGAGAAAAATATTGACTTTTTCTTCGCGTTTCTTATTTTTGTAATGTTGTAATATCTCAAGAATTCAAAGAAAATGGAACACCTTGTAAAACTAAGGTTCAATTTCATAGTATTTGGTCGATTCAAAAGCTTTTGTCGATTTTATTATTTGATCTTGAAATGAAAGATTGTGTGTGTGTTTTTAAACATTTATTCATAACTTTAATAATCTTTGCTTTGACTCTATCTGTCAATGAGCTTATAAAAACTTCACTTGTAAAATACTTTAGGTGTTGATGTGAAATATGAATACAGCTAATATGCAAATTGAAATAGAGATAAAGAATCCCATGTATAGGGACCGTCTTGTATCTATAGAGACAGGAAATACACAGTTTGATGTGGGGGAACTGTACGCACAATTATTCACGAGAAACTGAAGATGCGGAAGATTTACACGAAGGGTGTCCGAAAGATGCTCAGGGACGACCAGAAAGGCGTTGTCATGACCAAGATGGGGATCAAGACAGTTCCCCACCCTCTCAATCCTCAGACCTTGCTCCCTGTGACTTTTGATTATCCCCTAGGCTTAGGAAAAATCTGAGACTGTCGCTATGAGACAACTGAGATGAAATTTTCTATCCTTACAAAATCAAGGTTCTGATCCTCATCTGACATCAATTAAAATAGAAGGGCTCTGGTCTTGGGGAGACCTCAAGTTTTGACAAACTTCTGGGCTTGACTTTTACTCCTGATCTTAAATGGAATACGTACATCAAATCAAGGCCACTCGAAAAATGGTCGGATCCTTCTATCGATCCAGTAGATATCTCACTGCTGATGCAATTCTCTATCTATATAAGAGCCAGGTACGTCCAAGAATGGAATACTGTTGCCACATCTGGGCAGGAGCTGCTAGAAAGGACTTGTCCTGCCTTGATAGTGTTCAAAATAGACTTCGTGGCCTCGTGGGAGGTGTCCTTTCCTCTTCGCTGCAACCTCTATCTCACAGAAGAGATGTTGCGAGTTTGTCTCTACTGTATCGTTTTTTTCATGGAAAGTGTTCGACTGAGCTTCAATCCCCCTCGCCAAACTTTCACAAGAAACACTCGTCTAGCTGAAAACACTATCTATAATTTCCCCCACTCTTTATCTGTGCCTAAAGCTAAACGTAGATTCCATGATCAAAACTTCTTTCTTAGAACTGCACGCCTGTGGAATTGTCTTCCGTTTTCCTGCTTTCCAGCTGTCTATAATATGGTTGTCTTCAAGTCCAACGTGAACAAGTTTCTGATGAGCCGTTACACTTAAGTTAACAAATTTACCGAACTTCCATTACTAACGATTATTATATTGTCCTTTTGACTACTGTACACTCTTTAAACCTTATCCTGGAGTGGCCTCTCGGCCTTGATAAGTGGTGACGCCTATGTAAAAAAAGAGGTGACGAGGGTCCTTGTCACGCTCACAAAAGAGTACTTTCATAAGGCTTTCCAGAAGTTGTTAGAAAGATACAAGTGCATTACAGCCGAAGGAGATTACTTCGATTAATCTCCCATCGTGATGTTAACCTAAGGCCATCTAAATGGTTTTGTAATCCTCGAAATAAGATAGAGCTATGTCAGGAGAATATGGATGAGGAGCAAGTTTTCCAACTAAATCTCGTAGGACATCTTTAGTCAGTGATGCTGCGTGATAGTGTGCATTATCATGATAAAAAAGGACACACATTTTTTGTACACTAAAGGTCATAATATCGCAGTAAAATATGAATAATGCCTTAAAGAAAAGAAATGTTATAAATTAATCATGGCGTGCGTTGAATTAATAAAAAATATAATAAATTACAATGGTTTAAAATGTACTTCTTACGAATCGGCAAGAATTTTTGCACTGACCTGATAACAAACAAAGACTTTACTTTTGTAGTTCAGAACCTTAGAAATGTTACGCACGTGGCATGTATGGAACGGCGCCATCAAGATGGATGATGAACACATTAACGATTAAATATATCTGATGTTGTGTTTTCATTTTTTATTTAGCGGAGAAAACTTTACAGTCTCATACTTATCATAAAAAAACGATAATCGATAATTCCGTCGTGTCTGTACAAGTTAAGTAAAGTCGGTTTTCTGTTCTTCTCTGTCTACACACAATCATTGTCGAAAATATAACAAAACTATTTTCCTAGTAAAAGAAGGAAAGATTCTCAAGATAAAAGATGTTAAGAAATGTTTTTTTTTTCTTTTTTCAAATGGTCTCTTTGCACTTAATCAGTAAACAACAACAAAAATACCACGAAGGGCAATAAGAAGACTTCGACACACTTCGTACTCAAATTCTCTGAATACGTGTAACGTACGTTAAATGCCTAATGGATGTTTTATTGAATACGGTCATTCTATTATCGGAATAGTAGGCTCTCGTGTGAGTGTTGTCTGTTTTCCCTTTTATTTATTCAGGAACTTTTTTGCATAATATGACACTGTTTTTATTATGTTTTTTTAAGAGCAGTATGTAATTACGTTTGATTGTAGCATACGGTATGTTGGGAAACAGTTAAATAATCATTATCAATTTAATTCATAGAGATTTCGTATTTATTATTACAGGGACAATTTACTATTGAATATTACATTGTACCTAGTATATTGTACTGATTTCAAACGTTAAATTATTAACTGCCTTCAGCTAGAATCGAAATCAAAACATTTAGCACTCCAGCCGTGTTCCCTATCGTTTAAATTATTGCGAGCTACATCAGAAAGAGTTTAAATAAAACAACGTTTGAATTTGTATATGCGGACACCTAATAAAATATGCAAATTGAAATAAAGATAAAGAATTCCATGTATAGGGACCGTCTCGTATCTATAGTGACAGGAAATACACAGTTTGATGTCAGTGGGGGAACATTACACACAATTAAATAACTTGTGGTTATTCCCTAAGCTTAGAAAAAATCTGAGACTGTCGCTATGAGACAATTGAGATGAAAGGGGTGACGAGAGTCATTGTCACCCTCACACAAGATCACTTTCATAAGGCTTTCTAGAAGTTGTTAAAAAGGTACAAGTGCATTGCAGCCGAAGGAGATTACTTCGAAGAAGACTAGAGGTTCATGTGTGTACTATCAATAAACTTACCCATACGAAAAAAGCCTAGAAACTTATTTAAAACACCTCGTACATTGATGTCAATGTACATTGCGCAATTTTCTGTATTTTTATTTTGTTAAAGGTATATATAAAAAGTAAAGTTTACTTTACTCAGCACTTAACGTAACCAACGTCCAAACCTTATATAAAAATACACAATAGCAAGCCGGAACGTAACCTTCACGTGGTCCTTCGTCAAACTCATACAGTTATTAATTAAACAAAAAAGAAAGTACTTAATCCTGATAAACGTATTCTTTGTTCCGCCGTGCATACATATGACCATTCAGCCTCCGTGGAATAAAATGAAATATAAATAATGATAATCATTTATAGCTAATTAATTCCATATAATTAGAAAAAAGAAGAAACTAAGAAATAATTTGCCTGGAGATATTTGAACTAATAATTTTGGTTTGGGTAGTTATATTTTTTTAATACGTTTCCATTTGCATGCGCTTTGTTCTGCGTCTGGAATAATCTTCTTTTCTTTTTTGTTAATTTACTTTCTACGCCTTAAAAATGGAAACAGTGCAGTCAAGATGATCTTTGGGCGAAAGATAGTAAAGTAAGCAAAAAGGCGACAAAATGGCGGGAAAAACGCAGACGCACTTTGTTAATTAACCCAGAGACCGAATAGAAAACGAGACGAGCGTAAAAGAATTGTTTAGTCTGACGCAAATTTGTGAAAAGTAAAATATAGATAAAATGATTGGAAAACTGTAAAACGGAAGAAAACTGATGAAAGTAAGAAATGGGAGAAAAGAGGATACACGTGCTTGAAATGCAGCATAATAAAAAGGCAGAGAAGGCACTAAACAATCGAAGAATAACAGTTGTATTAAGTTGTGCCTATTCGATGTGGGCGTTAACCCATAGGGACGCTATTTGAAACAAAAGCATGACAGACTAAGGAAAAACTATTCAAAACCTATACGTGACAGATCAAGAAAAATGTTATTTCAAACCTATACGTGACAAACTAAGAAAAAATGCTATTCAACACCTATACGTGACAGACCAATAATAATGATATTTAAAACCTATATGTGACAGACCAATGAAAATGCTATTCAAAGCCTATACTTGATAGTCCAATGAAAATGTTATTTAAAACCTATGCCTGATAGACCAATGATATTACTATTCAAAACCTATACGTGAAAGACCGAGAAAAATGCTATTTAAAACCGATACGTGACAGACCAATAATATGCTATTCAAAACCTATACGTGACAGTCCAATGAAAATGCTATTTAAAACCTATGCCTGACAGACCAATGATATTGCTATTCAAAACCTATACGTGGAAGACCAAGAAAAATGCTATTTAAAACCTATGTCTGACAGACCAATAAAATGCTATTTAAAACCTATACTTGACAGTCCAATGAAAATGCTATTTAAAACCTATGCCTGACAGATCAATGATATTACTATTCAAAACCTATACGTGAAAGACCAAGCAACATGCTATTTAAAACCGATACGTGACAGAGCAATAATATGCTATTTAAAACCTATACGTGACAGTCCAATGAAAATGCTATTTAAAAATAATACGTGACAGACCAAGAATGCTATTCAAAACCTATGCGTGCCAGAACAATGAAAATGAAATTTCCAAACGTAATGTGCCAGACCGAATAAAATGTTATTTAAAATGTTAGTGAGACAGGCAAAGAAAAAATGCTATATAAATTCCAAGCGTAATAGATGTAAAGAAATGATGCTTCAGATCGAAACGCTATAGATAGAGGAAAATGCCATTTAAAAGTATAATCGTAACGGACCAAGGAAAATGTTATTTAAAATCTAAACATGATTGATCAATGAAAATGCCGTTTAAAACCTAAGCATGCCAAATGAGTAATATTTTACACACACACACACACACACACACACACACACACACACACACACATATATATATATATATATATATATATATATATATATATAGGGTGTTCCAAAAGTCTTGGGAACATTTCAAGTCCTCATATCTGCTTAATGTGCCCAAGACTTTTTGAACACCCTGTATATTAACCCTCTCACACTATGGAAACACCTTCTATAAGAGGTAATGCATATAATCTCAATCAATAAATTGGATAACAAATACACACTCATTTCATTTCAATTACACACCTATATTTGAATTTTAACGGACATATGCTTTATCCAGAAAGAATACTAACTGCGTCATATCTTTTTAAAATATATTTATCGGAGAATAATTGCTTAAATAAACACAAGGCCAAACGACAATCCTTTTAACAAACAACAACAAATGGGTTATTTAGAAAAGGCGAGATTGTATCTCAGACTGGAGAGAAAGAAGGAAAGTATAAATGTCTGTTTTAAAGTGTCGTCTGCCATCAGACTGCAGTCCTCAACAAGTAGCAGTGGGAGGAGTGAGTTAGAGAGGTCTGTATAGGTTGCTAGCTGGCGTCCCTCTGGCGATAGCATCTGGGATCCCAAAGGGCTAAAAATAGTTTTTTAAGAGGACAGCTCAAATCAATGCGGCCTGGCACCCAATTGGTCAGTGCGGCCAAATCACTTTGGCACCGGCATTGATCCGCTTACATTAAATAGTTTGTTAACTGCTACATATTAACTGCTATATGACGTCATTAAAAATCTCTTTCTATCTAACAACGAAACCTTCCCGCTTTTTGAATTTCCAACGTCTTTTTCCGGTGCTAGAATGCGTCACACTTTTCACAAGAAAATTTTCAAATATTTCTATTGGGGTTTTTGTTTTCGTAATTTTATTCATCAAGAGGAAGTCTCCAAATAAAGACGAAAAGTTGATGAACACATAACTACGTATATTCCCTTTTATTTCTCTAGTTCGTCGAAATACTATTTCCATTATTCTCACCATATATATATATATATATATATATATATATATATATACATATACATATATATATATATATATTAAATTTTGATTCAATGAATTTCCAAAAACTCTTATTGAAATGAAGTTGTTGAGTTTCAAATCAAAGATTTTTATTATTCTAAGCAAGACAAAAATACTTTAGAAAATTAATCTCCTTAACCTATAGGGTTTCGATGTCTACCATCTCATCAGAGGAGAGAAAATATTAGCAAATATTTATAAAGGTATGTACCCTATTTGCTACAGTCAGTGAGACATGGAAAGTCAAAGTCCAAATAATTAATTAATCAGAAGTCATGTAGCAAGAGGATTTGAAGAAAAGTATATGACAATTGTAGATCCAGATTGCGTGGGAAAATCAATGGTGGACGTTCTTTAAAGTAGTTGGGTAATAAGATGCAAGTTGTATATTGGGTAATCCGCAAAGCTGAGTAGCTATCCGAATCGGGCAAGTTCTTGTATGAATTTGTTTGTGGGTCCAGCGAAAATAATTCAAAGTCTGGTGGAAGCCTTATAATTAGAATTCTATATTATTATTAGTTGGGTGAGGTATTAGTTGTAGTGAGAGGAGGTAGTGGTGAAAGTGGGGTGAACCATGTGCATATGTATCTATATATACATACACACGCACACATATATACATACATACATACACATACACACACACGCACATATATATATATATATATATATATATATATATACATAGCAGAAGAGATATCTCTTTAAATAAAGTTCAAAGACTCATAAAAAAAAAAGTTTGACCAGTCGCTTAATTGAGGTCAGTTTGGGCCAGAGAAGGAAAGGGGAACAAGAAGAAACATAGAGATAAGAATAAAAAGAAAAAGAAAAATGAGAGGCCAAAACGTAAATGGAATAAAACGTTTTTTTCAAAATGTATACTAGTTTCATCTTAATTCCCTTTGTCAGTTTAAATCAAATTTGCCCAGTCAACTCAAATTATATATACTATTCCATAAGGTGCTATTCTTGTTAATTTTATATGCATTTATAGTTTCTCTTAAAAGGGAGGATTAAAATAAAGATTTAGAATATACTAATGTTTATGAGTGGATTTTAAAACCAATGCTAAGCGTATTAATATAAGGTTTTATCTTTATTTTATAATCCTAACGGTAATAGTTCAATTTAAAATAAACTAAAACAAAAATAATAAAGTAATAATAATACCTTACTGAAAAGTGTGTAAAGATCGGTAATATCCATAACACTATACGATTTAATAATATTTAACTGGGGAAAGGTGTTCTACAAATGTATTGACATGCACACATACGTACATATATACATATGAATACATATATATACACATGTACGCATACATGCACGCATATATATATATATATATATATATATCCATACACATACACATACACATAAATGCGCACACTTACACAATATATCCATACATACACACCCATATATACCTACATATTCACTCATATATACAAATGTATAGATTTAGAAATAAAGAAAGTATACCAATAGTCATACTATTAATTATAATAATAATCAGTGTAGGTAGCATAACTACAATTTTCATAAAAAAGAAAACCAATTATTAGCTCCTACACTGCTAATTAACATTAAGAAGATGAGAAGAGTAAGGTTGTGTAACTATGGCTATAGAATTGAATTACTTTAGTACCAACAGAGATGACGCGTCATTGAGTTTAGTTCTTTCTTATTTATATGTGCGGATCTGGAAATTACCTTGGAATGGGGAATATTTACTCCTTTTATGGTTAGTAGATAGGGGCGAAATTATAAACACTTTAATTCAGAAGGTACATGTTTTTGGAATTACTATTCTAACAAGATCCCAGAGTGAAAATTACGTGTAAGAAATTAAAGTGTAGTATGTTAATGTGCTCCACGTCGCTAAACCAACCCGGCAGAAGTTGAACGAATTGTGCTAGGAAATTCTGCCTCATTTACCATATTCTCTAGCCCTCTCACCTACCGACTACAACTTTTTAAAGCATCTTGACAACTTTCTGCGTGATAAATGCTTCAAAAATCTTAGCGATATCAAAAACGCCTTCAGCAACTTCATCGCCACCAGAACGCAAGATTTTTACATTATTGGCATAAATATACTTGTTTTGCGTTGGCAAAGGTGTGTTGATCCTGATGGTGCTTATTTCGATTAATACACTTCTGTTTGAGCCGATATACGTTCAACTGAATTTAAAAGTGAAAATCCGCAATAACTTTCTTGTCGGCCTTATGTGAAAGTGAATGACTGAAACAATAAACTATATTCTAAAGATGATTCAATTCAGTCTGTGCGTTTAGTGACGTTAATTATATTTCTAAAGTAATCTTGACAGGCAAACGAAAATTCTATTTTAAACTGAAGCGTAACTGTCTAACTGACAAACTGACGGACAGGGCTTTTTTTTAAAAGAGGGGCATGGTCGAAACTGCATATTCACACTTAACAAAACAGGGCAGAAATATAGAAAAGATCAGATCACACAATCCAATAAATAAGTACAAAAACGCAAAAACTGCAAGTAAAAAGACAGGAGTAAGAGAGAGAATATTTGATGACATTTCATAATTTTTCAAAGATATATTTGCAAAAAGGATGTGTTTTCGTCTTTTCCTTGCGTTTTTTGCAACAAGAATCTACTTATAAAGAACAAAATACCATTCTATAAAACTCTTTAAAAGATGATTTTTTTTTGTTAGTTTTGTATGTCTTCGTATAATATCAAAACGTCAAAATACAAAACGTCTTGCTGCTGCGGATAATGCTGCTACTGACTGATATTCTTACGCAACATTTTGTATTGCAAAATCATATCGTTCACTTGATCGACTCGGTTTACGATTTATTTGAAACTCGCAGGGAGATCTGTCGTTGCCTGGGATTGAATGAAGATTAACGAATGTTTCGTTTTCCAATATTTTATTGGCATCGAATTCGATGAAATCGGCCATTTATCAATCAAATCGATTACTCGCCTGATCTAGTTAGGGACCCATCGCGGTGCACTGGGAAGAAACTTCACATATCTCTTCACAATAATTTAGTCCACAATACGTTGTAGTTTACATTGCACTCTAGAGAACCTACTATTAATTTTATAAAATAATTTGTATAAAGTAGCTTGAATTAAAGTTCAAAATCAAATATCGTGGTTCGGTTGTGCTTTACACAGAATCATTCATTTCAAACGCGTCCTTGTCATATAATATAACCTACTGTTGATTTTATATGCCTGGCTTACTTATTTGTTCACTGAAAATGGCTTGAATTAAAGATTTACATGAAAAAAATCATGTATCATAGTTCGAGTGTGCTCTAAATAGAAACATTCATTTCGAACGCGCCCATGTCATATTAAAGAACCTACTATCTATTTTATGTGTCGAGCACTTTTGCTTGTGCGACAATGAAACTTCTCAGATGCACTTGTTAGGCAGTATAATGCGTTAGCTTTAGTCGAAATCGCTTGTTCCTTCTATCATCGGATTTTTTCGATTATCGATTCCCGATAGAAAACCTACCTAAGAACACTGCCAAGCGCATGAAGTACATTTGCCCGACATTGCAAAATAAATCAGCCGAATCAATGTTAATAATACCATTATTATATTATATATTAATTTATTATGATGTTGTTGCTTAATTTATTACTATTACATTTATCATTTTATTTCTTTTCTTAGTTAATATTACTATTTTATGGTTATCGTTAGATTCACTAGCATCATTATGAATATTGTTATCAGTAGGGCTATGACAACAGAATAGTCTTATCATTGTTTTGACTCTCAAGTATATATCTGACACCGTTAAACACAGTTAATCAACCGAGAACCACATCACTCTATACAAAAGCATATAAAATATCAACGGATATAAAGCCGAGAGTCAAAACAATGAAAAGAATATGATGTTGTCCTAGCCTTAATTATCAGTAGCATCATCATTATTTATATTATATGTTTCTAAATATCACTATTACTATTAACATTATTAACATCATTAATATAGCGCAATCACGTTGACACAGATTTCCACTAGATCATTTAAGTTAAGCGACGTTGAGCTTGGTTAGTACAAAATGAGTGACAATTTGGGAATACCAGGTGCTGTATATGTACTCTCGATTGTTTTGGATCGCTTTGGACTTCTCCCTGTCATCAGAATCACGCAATATCGATTCAGGAGAGGTGGTGTGTGAGATTGACCAAGATTTGCTTCATAATTACAGGCGCAGCTCTTCTTGCACAAGGTATAGATTGTCTTCAAAGACACTACGAAGGTTATACTAAAAACATTTGTAGTACTATCTAAATATTAATGCACCTCTCCGTACGTCCAGTGTCACACAAAACATCATCATCGCAAACATTCATTAATAGGAAACGAGTAATTCTTCCGTGATAGTCGCTCTTTATCAGTTTAAAATCATTAAAACTATTTCGTCTCCAAAATTTAAAATAAAAACAACGGCTCTCTGCTTACGGTTTCAAATTGGCTACTTAATTTTATAATTTAAAAAATGTCATGTTGAGAGACTGTTTAACATAAAATGTGCAAGTGATTAGACATCTGTTCTTTATGATTTATATAAAAAATATTCAGAAAAAATCAAAGCAAAACGATGTATTTTTTGTGTTGAATTTTCATTTAAAAAATCCATTTTTTTTAAATCAATCCTTTTTAGCTTGAAAACGTTAAAAAGGAATTTGCTGAAAAATTGTTTAAAATTCGTCGTTATTTGTCTTATTTTAATTTTATTCATTTTTTTTTTATAATGCGTTTCTTTTTTAAATGTTCAACTACCATGGAATTTCCACGTATTCTGTTAATTAGTAGTATTAACATTTCGTACCTTAATCAAATTCCCTGGACAAGGGTAAACTATCAATTATACATTTTGTGTTCTGGTAATATAAACATTGTTTAGTTATTAAGCAATGTTTCGCATGAATTTGAAAGGATTTAAATAATACGTGTAGAACGTATAACAAGTTACTCGAAAAAACAAAAAAAACATATGATATATATTAGGCACCGCCAAAACTGGGGGAGGGGGCAGGTAAGTACTTTTTGACGGACCGTCTTTTTAAAAATCTACCAAAAATCAGGTAATTATCCAATCAATACGAAATTGTCAGCGATTATTAAGGGAAGAATGAACTTTATAACAGTGTACTTATTTTTCATAAACAATATTTATATATTTTTTTTTCTGCTTACAAAACCCCCTTGTTTTGAAGTGGGAACAAATATGCTTAAAATAACCATCTGAAACTAAACAAAACATATTCCGTTGTTGTAAGGGACAGGATTATAGATTAAAAAAAAAAACAAAAAACAAACACTTGTTTACATACCTTATTTTGACATCTGAACATCAGAACTTTGATTGTGTTTAATTATTCCGCTTTTGACTTTTGGAGTGTGAAATTCGGTGAATATGTTAAGTAAAATAATTAATTTAAGCTAAGCAAAAAAAAAAAAAAAATTTTATATTTATACGAAAAAAGCCATTTTAAAATCTTTGATAAATAAATTAATAATTTTTTTTTAGCGAGCCGAATAATGCATGACCATTATTAAACATGAAATTCTTTGAAGAATCGATACAAAAAAAACAAAATCGATAAATATTGTGCCCTTTGTGTTAAAAAATATCATCAGTTTTTCGATCCCATTTGATAACGTTTGCCGCCTTTCGACTACGGTGGACCATACGCGCTGAAATAATTTTGTTGAATCTCCGTGACTGCCAAAACCGGTGCAAGCGAGAATCAGTACAATTTATGTTGGTCAACACTCACATAGAAACGAGACGTTTCTCTTTTCATTGCGAGACAAAATTATGGATGATAAATAAAAATTTATTTTTATTATTACACGTGTTTATTTTTATTTTACCGAAACTATAGCGGACATTTGTTCGTCCGTCTGCCATAAACGAAACTTTATAGTGAAACATTAATTTTAAACTAGAAACAGTACTTTTTTTATACTGCGAAAAATACGCACCGTAAAAAAATGGTTAAACCTTAGGTGAAAGTGCAGAATAGTTGAGCACCCCCCCATGTTAAGAATGGCATTCTAAATAAAGTTATTATTTTAGTATGGCCCGTATACTTGCAGTGTCAAAATTACACAAAAGGAAGCTTAGAATAAATTATTGTCAAATTGCCGATGTTGTCCAACGGAGCACTTGTTTTTCTAAAGTTGATTTAAATTGGTTTTCGGGTGTGTTATGACTGAATATCACACTTAAAATTGTGAATTATGCGTGAATCTCTTGAAAAACCTGTCAGAAAGAAGCCCCTCCCCCATTTTGGGGAGCATGAGCCCCCCACACGCGTACACATTAAAAAGCAAACTCATCAAAATGGTCACCCATCTGGTACTGGCTAGCCTCAGGGTTGCTTATGTAGTTTAGTTTTATTTTTATTCTGCTTTGAATTCCCCCTCATTTGGGGGAGCCTGACCCCCCACACACATACACATTAAAAACCAAACTCATCAAAATGGTCACCCATCTGGTACTGGCCAGCCTCGGGGTTGCTTATGTAGTCAAAAAACCCTACAGTTCTTCCTCGTTCAGTGAAGGAGAAATCTTTCTAGACTGGGTCAATTATAATTTTTACTCTGCTTTACCCCCCCCCATTTTTGGGAGCCCAACCCCCACACATACACATTAAAAACCAAACTCATACAAATGGTCACCCATCTGGTACTGGCCAGCCTCAGCGTTAATAATATATTGAAATTTTCGTCACTGAAAAATAAGTTTTATTTGGCCTGTTTGGTCTTTCATAGTTTGCTTTTTATTAAACACAAACGTAAATATTCTCAATCTGGACTCTATATGGACGCGAAGTAACTGGTTGCCTATATGAATAAGTGGAATGATTCGAAATCCAGGTACTTATATTATAATATTTTTGCATATATTCATAGAAAATCACCCTAAATCTTAGTTAGACTAAAAATAAACAACTTAATTCTTTCAAAAACCTTTTTTTTTTAAATATTTATATATGCTTTTTGTGCAAGACAAAAAAATGTCAATTGTTAACTTTTTGGGAAATTTTAACATTTAAAATTTAATTAAAAATAGTAGAAAAAGTTTTACATTATTCAGCTTTCTATATGATAAAATTCAGGGTTTTATCTTTCTGGAAAAAAAAGTTACTCAGAAATCATGGTTTTTTAATAAATGTAATTTCGTTTTAAAAAACAACAACAACTTAATTTTTCGGCCATTTTTGGCGGTGCCTAATATATATATATTGCTCTGAACAAGATTTACTGATTAATATGGGAACAAAACTATTATGCGTACAGTTGGGCTAATATGAACTATAGTTTTATATTGTTTTATGCATAAAAAAATTGGTACATTTCGAACTTTGTTAGACAAATTAATAAATAATGTGCAAATGATGATTTTCATTTGAGAATTTTGATGGTTAAAGAGGTCATTATATGTGCAAAACTTTCTATTTTATAATATATATATCATTATTATTTTTTAAAAACAGTAATCGACGTACAAGCGTGTTTCAGGGCCCTACCTCTCTTCCGCATAGCTTGACTGTTGTTAGGATTCGAACCTCGGACCTTATGTATTTCAGTCTTAATCCATTACGCTATAAGGCTCTTGGCATAATAGATTAAGACGCTCGGCTGATATACATGAGGATCATAGCGTAATTGATTAAAACGCTGGACTGAAATACAAAAGGATCATAGCGTAATGGATTAAGACGCTGGACTGAAATACATAAAAATCATAGCGTAATTGAATAAAACGCTGGACTGAAATGCATAAGGATCATGGCGTAATTGATTAAAACGCTGGACTGAAATACATAAGGATCATAGCGTAGTTGGTAAAGACGCTAGACATAAATATATAAGGATTATAACGTAATAGATTAAAATGCTTGACTGAAATACCCAAAGATCATAGCGTAATGGATTAAGACGCTGGACTGAAATACATAAGGATACTAGCGTAATGGATTAAAACCCTGGACTGAAATACATAAAAATCATAACGTAATGGATGAAAACGCTGGACTGAAATGCATAAGGATCATAGCGTAATGGATAAAGGCTGTACTAAAATACATTAAGGATCATAGCGTAATGGTTTAAGACGCTGGACTTAAATACATAATCATTACAGCATAATAGATAAAGACGCTGGACTGAAATACATAAGGTCCGGGGTTCGAATCCTAACAACAGTCAAGTTACGCTGAAGAGGGGCAGGGCCCCGAAACACGCGTGCACTTTGAATAATGTTTTTAAAAAATAATAAATAAATAAATTATACGTCACATTAAAAAATAGGCGACTTTCTAAAAAAAGCAAAAAAAACGGATCTCCAAGCTGGAGACGTTAACCTTAATATCGTTTCAAAAAAATCAACAAACAAAAACTAAATAATATCTATCTATCTATCTATCTATCTATCTATATATATATATATATATATATATATATATATATATATATATATATATATATATATACGAGCAAACAGTTAATAAAACATGTTACAAAACACTTTAAAATGAGTTAAAACATATTTAATCTGAAAAGGGAACACTAGATAACACTTATCTAGTCTTTCCTTTTCAGATTAAATATGTTTTTAACTTATTTCAAAGTGTTTTTAACATGTTTTAATAACTGTTTGCTCGTATTATAAGCTCGATGTCCTATTTGGTTTAATCGAGCTTTTACATCTGGCTGAGATAATTTTATAAATATTAATTCTTTTTTATTTATAATATACTTTAATTTTAGCATCTTGGATCATTTTGGTAAATTTAATTGTAATTTTTATTTTATTATATATATATATATATATATATATATATATATATATATATATATACTGGCAGGGATACCCGGCGTTGTTCAGGATTTAATGATGATCAACGATTATTTCACACTCCTATATGTTTCCGTAAAATCGCCCGGGGGGAAGCTTCACAGGCCTCCATGAAGTAACTTAGTCCAAAATATATGTTATTTTACATTGCACTCTAGAAAACGTTCTTTTACAATTTTTTTAATATAAACTTCTTCTGAGTTAACGAAAAATACATTACGAAATTTACGATTTGAATCTATAGACAACGTCATGCAAAAAGAATTTTATAAAACACACACATAAACTTTCAAGTCTTATAAAATTTATTGTAGGTAATGAAAAGAAATTAAGAAATTTACGTGCGGTGTTTGACCCTACAAACCCCCTTCATTCAAAAAAAGTAACACGCTATCAATTTACCCACAGCAGAATTTTCACGGCCCCTTATTACATCATTGTTGCTTAGCGACGATATTTTGTCGATGATAGATAAATTAAAATTACGGTTTCGATTGTCAGTAATTATCGGGGGTATTCTGAGACAAAACTTAACTAACATCACTCCCAGACTTATACACTAAAGTTCTGTAAATTTAAAAATAATCTATACAGCCGGTTCAGAGTCTGTAAGGAACGTACTCGCACACACAGAGGCAAAGTTGCGTTTATATAACTGTAGATAATAGAAGAAGACCGTTCCAAGGCGGGTAAAATTAATTCTACAATAGACTCTTTCGCTGTATCATAGCTATTCAGTGTGTCTGGACCAGACGTCAACCAAAGCTCGAATCTGAACCAACACCCATAGTTAGTAGCTCTGTACAACATGCCACCGAGACGGCCGTCGTCAGCATTGGTATCTACCAATGTTTATACATCACATAATACCCATCACTTCAGCACTTCATTTGTTTTTATCTACAAATTGCATCGTATTACGCTGAATTAGTAGCAGGCGATATCATTGCTCAGTGGGTTGCAGTCTTTTGTATAATCATCTACAACAGCGATAAAAGACAGTGACACTGTTGAATAGTCTGCCTATTTTCATAACAATATATACGTATATAAATATAATATTTCATTTATCTGCATAACATTTTACGTATCTGTTTTCAGTATTTACTTCACAGTGCTCAATACGTAAGTAGAGCTAGGTAGTAAGTTTTGAAAATGTATAATTAAGCAGAATTTTTCGCGTTACTTTTTCGTGAAAAATCGTCAGAATATATATATGTGTGTGTGCGTGTGTGCGTATGTATCTGCGTGTGTGTATATAAACATACACATATATGGGCACACACATAATATATATATATGTGTGTGTGTGTGTGTGCATCTGCGTGTGTGTGTATATGCATACACATATATGGGCACACACATAATATATATATGTGTGTGTGTGTGCGTGTGTGTGTGTGTATGTGTGCATACATACTTATTTTCTTGGTGATTTAATTGAAGTAAGTTTAAAACTAACAATATGTCGTGTGTATCTTGTGTTGCTATTTTCTGAATCGATCTTCACTTGACTGGTGAATCTACCGATATAATTTCTATTTTGAACTCATTGATCCCAATTTATTGGTTGGTTAGTCTGATCGATGAACTTCAGTAGATTGAATGGATCGATGGGTTAATAATCTGAGAAAATAAAGCGAGCAATATCACACGGATGTTAACCATTTAATGTCTTTTCCCCTTTTTATACAGACACAACGGTTGACAGTCAACGCACCTGGCAATCTAGGTGTAAAGCGGCTCTATTCCATCATAATATGTATTGTCAGTCAGGGAGTCTAGATGTGTTTGTATGTATTAGTACCTGCCACATTGCAAAAACCTAATACACGCGTATTCAAAATGCAGGAAGATATACTATTTTAAATTCAAGTGTGACAGACTAACAAAAATGATATTTTATATTTAGCATGATATAGATTAATAAGGTGCTATTTTAAACCCAAACCTGAGTGATCAATAAAAATGCTAGTTCAAAATAAAACGAGACAGAGAAATAAAAATATTACTTTTAAACTTAAACTTAAGATTAAGCGTCGCGAATATTTCTCTACTCCACCGTTACTTGTATGGAATGTATTCAACTGAGCTTTAATCTATTGTCTCTCCTTTAAAACATTCACCACAATATTTCATCTACTTGTCTATCTACAAAAAATGCCAAAGTTTCCATCTCTTTCTCCAACTAAATAAATAACTGATTAACTACCCATCTATACTTCGGAAAAGCTCTTTTTCAAATATAGCCTGTCTGTGAAATACAATAAAACGGATTGGTTTCAATATTGTTGTTGTAACTACAACATGATTAAACTTTTGTTCAGCCAATTCTTAAATAGTTTAATTCTTTCCAAATTCCGCCATTATGACTAATCATTACGGTGTTTCCTATTGACACCTAAGACGCATGTAACCCTTATCATCGAGTGGGTTTTAGGTCACAATATGTAGTCGCCCCTTGATAAACAAAGAAAAATTGACAGATCAATGAAATTGCTGTTTCAAATGCACGGTTAACTATTAGATGAAACTGCCGATTTCGTCTGAAGTTGTAGATATTGACAAACGGATACAGTGTCATATAAAGGTATTTAAGTACATCTTCAGTAAAATTCGTCCATTAAATGTGTGTGTGTACCGATGACCATATTATTTGAATTGAAGCGTGACTAACAAATCGATGGAAAAGGACTACCATCAAGAGGTAATGATATCTAGTTGAATATCATGTATTAAAATTGTGGTCGCAATTCTGACCTGGTGCACGTTATTGCTCTCATTTTTTACAATAAAAAAAATGCTATATATTTCGGCGTGTAAGACGACCGTTAAACTTTTTAAAAAATCATCTTTAAAAGACAATATTTCATAAAGTACCGAATGTTGCAATCAGTAGCCTGGGCTAAACATACAAGGTTTCGTGATTGAGTAGTCGTCTTATACAACTGATATATGATAAACGTATTAAAAGTTTCTCCAATTTTGTACCTTGTTTTATGCGACGGTCGTTTTATATGTCGAAATGTGCGGTATATTGATTCGATGTAAATAGTATGTAATTAAGTATTACGTAGACAAAACATGACATGAAATTATTTTAATCTTAATATGAAGAGCATAAAATGAACATTGTATTTACTTTCGGCAGCTTCGTAACTTTCAATTCCCTTATTTTGTCCTTCACTCCTCAAATTCAATAGATGATTTTTTTTTTCTGATAATGCGGGAGCAATTTCTGTTTTTTGGATTTGAGTTTATCCATATAACATTTATCGTTGTTCTGTTTTTTGACTTATGAGTAATTTTTTACTTCTTTATATCAAGCTGGCGCGATTTCCATTATTTAGACTGAAGACGTATCGATTTCAGAGACATTTTCCCATCAAAATAACAGTTAACAAATTTATAACACAAAAATCATTTAAAGTAAGTTCATAAAACTTGAGTTAACGAAAATAACATTTTAGCCACAAATCTAAAGATATTTTCAATCGACACACCAGTTTTTACACTTTTATTGGAAAATAATGTGACATCAAAAAAGCTCAGTGTGTTAGACATACCAACAAACAAACCGACCTATTAAATGACGCAAGGAAATCATCTCATAAAATTTGCGGAATTTAAGAATTGCTACTGATTATTGATTACAAACTTGGTGCCCAATTTTCGATCGACTGTTTATATCCGTTTCTAAAAGAGTGTGTCTATTTAACTGCATTAATGTTTTTTATTATTGGAAATGTGTTACAATATATTACTAAACACTAATGTGTGTTTATTTCATAATATTTAAATTTTAATTATATTTTAGTATAATAATCTACCTAAGCTCTTTGTTAAGCTCCATTTCATAAAACGTACTTATTTGAATGTTGAGTTATAAGCTCTTTTAGTTTTGAAAGCGAAGAAAAGAGAAAAAATGTTGTTCCAAATAAAATGGCAGTATCAACCCATAGAAGCTTCGAATTTTTTTTTAATTTGTAGACGATGAATACCGTTTCTGGTAGGTAGCCAATCCGAATAAGTTCCGCGATGAAAAGCAAAGTTGTTTTTCGCGTGAATAAGAAAAACTATGATCATTTATTTTCAATAAAATAACAAGATTATCAAAGAAAAAATTGGTACAAGTCCGATAAATTGTAAAATGGGAGAAAGATCCTACTTTCACTCTACTCTTACTAAAATACTGCATTTATATTCTACATCGATTAGCGTATACATCCTTCTTCAAATATCGAAATCGCATACTATGACTAACCTTCTTAAACGCAATTTTATACAATATGGAAAAATGGAGGTTGGAGGTGGATGAAAAAAGAAATTGATATTTACAATAAAAAGAATAAAATAGATGTTAGTATAGACACCCCTTTTTAAAACTGTCGCAGATACACCGATTTGTCAGTCGAAAAAAGTAATGCGGGTCCGATCGCATTGTTACTAACACCATTTACAAAAACATCGCAATTTTACCCGCATCTCTAGCAAATAGCGTTATAAGTCATCTAGTTAGGGTCGGAAAAAATGGGGCCTTATGATACCTCTCACACACTAGCAAAGTTATGAACTTGAAGTGTCTAAAAATGAAACTTAAGTTAAACTATAGACTTGAATTTGAAAAACGAGTCAAGGCTAACGTTTTTTTTTTGGAACTCAAATCCCCTATCCTAAGACATGTCCAAATAGCGCTCAAGCTTTTCACCAATTAAGTGACAGACACGTACAGCAGACACCCGCCTTTATATACAGTCAGAAGAAAAGAATCTAACTTTCTCAGCCCTAATACGCAGCTTCAAGTAAAAACATAAGATTTGAACAAGGTCGAGAAGAGAAAAATTCTCAGCTTAGTAAGCGACTTTTATGCGAGTCCTCCATGTCGCATCCCTCATCACTGCTAGCAAGGTAAGACATATTTGTATTCTAAGCCTAGTAGTTGCCGAGACCGTATCATACAAACATTGATGGGTTCCAGATTGAAAGACGGCACATTCACGATGCAAACTATGAGCCCTGCACCACACTCATTCAGCGGCACAACGATGCGACAGTAGCAGAAGGCGTGATTTAAAGTCTTCTCCTCGTCACCACACCGTTTACAAATGAGAGATCTTGCCAAGTCAGCTGATTGAAGACTCTTACTACCCAGAGAGCATTTCGAATTACTAGCCATGCCAAACATGCTTCGTCGTTTCTGAGACACTCCGACCCGGCACACAAAGTCAAATCGAGCTACACTGCCACCTCGTCAACGTGAGCCTCTCAATAGTATCATCCCAAACGAATTCCCTCACTAATACCTGATATAATGCCTTTCAGGACAAACGCAAGGTGTCATGGAGGATTTTTTCACCAGTAAAAGGAGTTTCAAATCGCAACAACACTCTCGATAGAAGGAGCACTAACTTCGGGGCAATATGTCTGCTTCCCTCCTCACCCGAGTGCACACTTCCCAAAGCTGGGAAGGCTTTCTTCTTTTTCCAGAAACCACTGTTTTCATCAACTTGTGTACAAATTCGATCTATAGAGTACAACCGAAGCGTGTGTTTACGAATCTCCACATTTGCATAGCCAGACCGCCCCCAGAAGGATGGAGATAACAAAAACTCGCGACGCACTATATGGCCCTTTCAAACCCATAAAAACGTAAACATAGCCTGTTTCAAATGGAGCAGTATATCCGCCGGGAGTGGAATAAATAAAAGCCGGTATAAGAAGATTATATATATATGTTAAATACATATCTCTTCTCTCCCCTTTAATGAAAGATTTCTGCAGATCAACCGACTAGCGGCACTTCGCACCGTATTCAAGACTGCTTACCAATTTTTCTTCAAATAAGCTCAGGACAGAACCAGATGCCGAGTTTCTTGCAAAGCCTGTCACTCCAGCTATAGAACCCCTAAAGGGAAACAACCCTTCAGGAACCAATGCGCAAGCCACAATACTTATCGCAGTTAATTTTGGGCCCTGCCATTGTCTCATGCAATTTGATTTCTGTACCGACGACACTAATCTCGACATTGTTCGCTACAAACAGTGTTACATCGTTGGCAAAGGTGGAGTACTTTACCGTGGTAGGGACACCGTGTACAACTGGATACACCCTTAACCTACGCAGGAAAAGCTCCAATGCAAACAGATAGAGCATCGATGGTAATGCACAACTCTGACGAATGGATCTGGATCAACTGAAGACCTCCGATCTCCTTCCATTCACTTCTACCAGCACCGAGTGATTGGCATAAAAGAAGGTGAACCCACGAACAACTGCGGGCTAAAACCGGCCCCCGATAAAAAGGCCTCCAAGTAACGATGTTTCGCCCTATCGGAGACTTTGGACTGATCTAAATTGATCAGCCCAGCTTCAGTGTCGACTTTTTCGATGATCAAGCGCATCGAATGCAGATCATCCTGAATTGTCCTGCCTTTCACGGCGCAATTCGGTCGAGGTTAATCAGGTCAGCCAAGACAAGCTGCAGACGATTGACAAGAACCTTGGCCAAAATCTTAAACTCCGCGTTAAGCATTGTTAAGGACCGATAATTATCTAACCCATCCCCCTCATCTTTCTTTTTATGTAACAGCTTCAGGATACCCATGGTTGGGGATTGAGCCATTCTTCAACTATGAGTTAAATAAAACTGCCAACAAAACAACAAAGATGTGTAACATCATCAAATACACTTCGTTAGGCAGACCATCGATCCCCGGAGATTTGTTAAGGCCAACCGACTTCAAGGCCTCGATGACCTCATCCTCTGTTATATCAGCTTTACGTGTAGCCGCTTCAATCGCGGAAAGGTGTCGATGACAGCCAAATAGGTGTCGAACTGTTCCAATGACAGACCGGGTTCTTTGGTAAAAGACTCCGGAAAGTGAAACCTACACGCCTCCAGAAGGCTTTCGTTAGTGGTCACAGTTCGTTCATCCGGCAATGTGACTTGCGCGATGTGCCGATCGGCCGCTTGTCGAAACTCCTCTGCCTGCAATTCCGTGGCCATGTTTGTCGCCTCCTGGGGGCATTCTTTTAACCCAGCCTTAATTGCAAGAGCTTGATGTTCCTTTTTGTCAAGGAGGCAAGCTGAGACTTAATTATGTTTGCATAAACACTATCCCCCCTACCCCGCCGCCCGATCTAAACTAGACTAGTGCCGCGTTAACTGACCTAGATTCTTGGTTGAGTCGTCTGCTAAAGTTGTCAGAGAGGACATAATGGCATCCTTAAGATAATTCCACCATATATTTCCAATTATAGACCCTTAATTCCCGCTGTACAGTTAGTAATAGCACGTCCCGGTAGACCTGCACACAGAACAACGACATGTTGAGCTTCCAGTAAACGGCCAACTTAGGATTAGGTCAATCTAAGTTTAGCCATACGTGAACTAGTTGCTGGTCCGAATAAACAATGTTATTAGAAACTTGGACACTCTAATACTTTTATATCGATACGTCTAACAAAGAACCGGTCGATATAACTCGAAAGTTGTACTGCACCGGAGCTGCGGCTACCTGCTCAAGTCCACATACATCACGGGGCCTTTCATTTCGGATCTTGTCAATAAGATCAAACTTATCAAGAAACTCTAAAAAATAAAAAGCATCCCGACCCTTGTTTGTTCACCTAGATGTTAACCCCAAGCGATCTAAATCGGGATATAGGACCACGTTTCAGTCTACCGCTAAGGAAACCGTTTCAGTGTCCCGCTAAGAAAATCGTTCGGGAAGTACTCATAAACTACTCAATACGGCGAAAAAAAGCTGCAAGCTCATCATTGCTATTAGGCGCATAAACACGGATAAAACGAAAAGCCCTACCTTTTATGGTAACATCCAGAACGCACAGCCTCCCATTCGGATTCATGAAGCACGGGTCACACAACGCACCCAAAAACCTTTTCATTAGCCAAGAAAAAACCCTCGAGGGAGAATTAAAGCTCCTTAACAGCGCACTGAAATGGTCACCTGGAATTAGCTGAGTTTCTTGAACACAGCAAACATCCACTCCGAGGTGCTGAGGATCTAACCAGTCGAAAATCGCGCGAGTCACCCCTCAGCCCTCACACATTTATACTTGCTAGTTTGATGTCTATTATGGGGCCTTAGGTGTGGGATCCAGAAACGAACATCACTGTCGTCAGCGTGCCAATGGCTCTCTTGAGCAAATACGTGACCATCTGCGTATCGAGGAGCCCGTCACGGGAGATACCATCAACATGCAAAGGATATGTTAATTTGGCTATCCTATACAAGAAGGGGGGCATCTTTACGGGAAGCCGCCGATATTTTCTAAAATTTCTTATATCAGAGCAAAAAAGAAAATGACTAGAGAAGGTGAAAGTTCAAAGGCTTTATTTGCTTCCTCCAATATTACTCATAAGTCATTTATCTCTTCTCTATTCCGGATGACGGTTAATATCCGTTTCACATTCAGAAAATTTCAAGGATTTTCGACTGGCATTTCAACCACCTCCTTGAAATCGTGTAATTTCATCAGGTCAGCATTTTTATAGTAAACTGCGTTGTTAATTTGCGGATCGCTGACCGAACAAAAGCCTTTACCGAGAAGTTAAAGTGTCCTTTTCTTTTTGTTTTCCAAGGATGAGGTTTGCGCTTTTTTTTAGAAGGGGCAGGATTTTTAATATTACTAGAGGTGTGAGACACGGGCAGGGGCTTAGCAGGGGCTGCATGCGGAGTATTTAAAAGAGTTAGGGAAATGTCCGCAACAATATAGGCGCGGATTTCATTTATTTTTTACGGGACTAAGGGAGATTAATTTCTGAGGTATGAGAGCTCTGACAAGAAGAGGCATAACCATTGTAGGTGATGGGGTTCTGGTTTTATAGGGAACTGGGCGCAGTTTTTGGATGTTGACGGTTTCGCAGAGGATTGTGGAATTTTGAGGAGAGGATAGAGTTGCAGTTTGCTGGGAAATTCAAGAGTGTCCATTCTCAAGGCATCCAAATTTTATTGAGATTAACAACCTCGACAAACTTGTTCTTACCTGGGTTATTTGCTAACATAGTCTCCTCTCGCATTTGTTCTGGAGTAAGGCAGCCAGGGGTCTTCTTCCCGGATACAATCTGTCCGGCCTTTAGTTTTAATTTTTTTAAAATAAATGTCTCAAAAAATTCAATATTAAAACAAATAAAATATAAATTAAAACAGGAAATTCATTTCTTGTTTTAATTTTTTCACGTGTAAAAATAAATGTGTCATCCGGGTTAGCGTCCTCTTTAGCAGGTTCTTGAGGGAGACAGCGGGGTTCCATAACAGACAGAGAAACTCCTAAGTGTTGTACAACTCTTGTCCTCGGATTTGGTTGAGATCTCCTTTGGGGGCACTCCATGGTGATGTGCCCTATATCACCACACGCCCAACAAAGCGGCCGCCTGCCCGCAACGATCATGGGGAGTTCTCGTTATCAAGTGATAAGGAATTTTTGTAAATCCCTCTTGATCAATTAAAATATTGGACATCCAAATACTTTGGTATTCCTCATTTGACACGGCTATTATTCCACCAAATTAAAGGAGGGATGTACCAAGGTGCTCACCCTTCACGCGGATCAGGACATTGAAAACAAAAACTATTGTTTTTCGTTTTCCCATGTATTCAGCACTTAAAAAGTACTCTGACGAAAGAATCTCTGTTTTTGGAGATTTCCACACACTCGTTATCAGTTGAAAAAAGAGTGTTCTAGGTTTTATACCCTTTGCATTTTATAATACGCCGAGGTTTATGCCCCACTATCGCCAGCAGCTTGTAGACAATGTCAGCGCTCGGTCGAATAACTTTTTGATCTTCCTATGGACCTAGAAGACGACAAGGCTTTATTTTAACACTCTCCAGCTTTGGTAATGCATTGTGAATCACAAGGTGCCCGTATTTTTTTAGCCTTTTCACCAAATTTTGTAGCATCAATCATTACTTTCGGCGACTTGTTCCATTCCGAATTATTGGAGGTGGAAAGTGTGACATTCGACCCTGTTTCATTAGTTTCCATTGAAAGCAGCGTACGGCCTGACCGAAGACCGTTTAAAACGGTAATAATAGTAAAAATAATTTTAACAATAACAGTAAATATATAAATAGAATAAAACAACAACAACTCATAAAAACAATAACCACGGTGATGTCAAAAGAAAGACTTACTTTTCAATAAATGATTCACCAGGCGGTGAGCAGCATAAAAGACGTGTTAACACGAAAATAATTATGTGTTGGATTCTAAAATATCCAAGATGTTTTATGGAGTGATTTTCAATTGATCTTATAGCATGGTGTCAGTCCATTCATTTTATCAGTTCCGATCATCTCTGTCTATAAATAGAACCTTCCAATGTTTTCTTATCTTGTCCTCATTATAGCAAAAATATAACACCCCTGTTTTTGTATATATAGAGAAAGACCCTTTAGTTTTAATTGCGTTCAAAAGATAAATGTGTCAAAAAAAGTCAATATTAAAAAAAATAAAATATAAATTAAAACAGGAAATTCATTTCTTGTTATAATTTTTTCACATGTAAAAGTGAATGTGTGTGTAAAACAGTCAAAGTAAAAAGATATCAATTTTATTTTATTTCTACTTTTAAAAAGTGAGCATTTAAATAGAAAGTCATCTTTATTTTAATGTTGTTAAAATATGTAAATATATATAAATCATATGTATTTGTAAAGACGGAAGAAAAATATTTTCAAAAAGTAGTTTTTTTAGTAAGTAAAATTTAAAATATTTGCACATATTTTTTGTTAGAAAAAGTGTTTGGAAAAACAAAATGGATGCAGTGTGATGTCGTACCCAGGACCTTTTATTTAAAATCAAACTTCAACAATCGACACTTTCATTTGAGTTGTCTCAACTTATTTATTTTAGTAGATTTCATGATGGCCGACAAAAACACTACGAGTCGCTTGGTCGTAAATTTTGATGTTTTTATTGAAAGAAAAAAAGTACTTGTCGATTTACGTGATTTTTGGAATATGACATCTTCGTTCTGTAACGGTTACGTACATCATGCAGACTTTTCTGCTTTGTCTTCACTTTTAATTCCTGCGATAAGTGACAATTTGAATAAACACGCAAAATTCATTTCATTTCAAGTTCTTTTTAAACAAGTCAGCCATTTTAATATTTTTTAATAACGAAAAAAATTTTGAGAAAAAAAACATTACCTTAACAGCATTTCGTTTTATAACAATTTAGTTCAGTAATGACACTATAATCTATAAATTAATTTGGCGGAAGTTTAGGAAATTGTCCCCCCCCACCTTTAAATCCCACAATTTATATATTTTTTTTCTTTTTTCATGTTAATCTTATCGATTACGAACTTAATTTTCAGATTAAAACAAAAAATTGGAAACTTTTTTTGATGACTTTTATCGTCCGGGATCAGTGTTCAATTATAACGTTCTACTAAAATGAACACCTTATTTGTGACAATCTCTCTTACGCGACCGGTGAATATTCCCGTCTAAAAAAGGGCTCGGTAGGGAACTTTCCTACCCCCCTCACTAACTCTCCTTTCTCTCTTACTTATTTGAAAAACTCCTAACTATAAGAAATTGTTAACAAATTGAAATAGCAACTCTAAGAATGGATTTTTTACAAAATTTTACGGAAAATACTGTGTTACTTTGATGCACGGACAAAACTTCTTGTGAGCATGCCGTATGTATAGTTACATATTTAGCTTCCAAATTGCATATTAGTAATGTTCTATTTTAGCGTCGAAAAAATGTATGACTAAATATTATTTGTATCAAATGCGATATTAGACCCGTTGAATTGCCCTGTTACCTCTTCTCTGATCTTAGCACGTCGTACAATGAGAAAAGAGGTAGATGTTTAATTTTAATGCATCTCAAACCCAGCTTCCATCTTTATATCATCAACGCTCCGATCCATATCTGGCATCATTTGAAATAAATGGCCTTCGTCTTAACGAGGCTCCATGTTTTGACAAACTTCTTGGCTTCACATTTACTCCTGATTTGAAATGGAACACGTACGAAAAATCTGTTTCCAAAGTGGCTGAAAAAAGATCCTTTTGCCATTCCATTAGATATCTCACTGCTGGTGCAATTCTCTACCCGTATAAGAGTCAAGTACGTCCACGGATGGAGCACTGTTGCCACATCTGGGTAGGAGCTGCTAGAAGCAGTTTATCCTGCCTTGAAAGAGTTAAAGATAGACTTCGTAGCCTTGTGAGAGATGCCCTTTTTTCTCTTCTGCAAAATCTTTCTCACAGAAGAGACGTTGCGAGCTTGTCTTTGCTTTATCGTTATTTTCATGGCAAGTACTCGTATGAGCTCCAATCTATGGTTCTCCTCTCGCCAAACGTTCACGAGAAACACTCGTCTAGCTGAAATCACTATCAATAATTTCCCCACTTTATCTGTGCCAAAAGCTAAATGTAAATGTAAAAAGCAAAATGTTTTTACTCATAACCAAAAAAATAGCATGTTTTATTTTTTGTACAATTACACAAATTAATTTTTGTATATATTTCTTTGTTTGAATTGAATATTATGTTGGTGCAACACTAATTTATATATATATATATATATATATATATATATATATATATATATATATATATATATAGCTGAACGTCAAAAAAACGGCATCATTATATTCATATATATAGTTGAACGTCAAAAAAGACATTATTTTTGCACTAACCTAATATTTTTCCAATTTTTTTTCCGACGCTAAAATACGACATCACTTTGATTTTCATTTTCAGCATATTCGAACACTTGTAACAGCCGTCATCGAAGTGGAAAGAAAGTAAATATTTACCCTAACCCCCTTTTTAGACAGCAATATTCACTGGTCATGTGAACTCACTTTAGTAAAATGTTATAATTGAAAATTGATCACTGACGACAAAAATTAACAAAAAAGGTTTCATTCTTTTTTTTGTTTTAATCTAAAAAAGCAGCAACAATGTGTTATGTTGCATTTACATAAAAAAATTGTAAATTCATTACTCAATTCCTTTTAGCTGTAAAAAAGAATTTGCTGGCGAGTTGTTTTAAATTCGTTATTTGTTTTATTTTATTTTTAATATGTTTACAAAACATTTAACTACCGTGGAATTTTCACGGGTTGTACTAGTTATTATTATTATGTTATTATTATTATTATTAGTAGTAGTAGTATTAGTAGTATTAGTAGTAGTAGCAGTAGTAGTAGCAGTAGTAGTAGTAGTTTTATGCTGGGAACATTAGAATCATCTGAATCCTGTTGCGTTATTTGATATAGGTTAAGCAATTAATTACGAATAGGTACAATAAGAAAGTCCGAAATCGAAATGATGCAAAGCAATAAAAAATAAATAAATAAAATCAGGCTCTTTTTACTCCAATGTAAGACACAAAATACATTTGCAGCCGCATCTGGCAGTAAGTCATTCTCTTATACGCATAAAACATTCATAGACTACATCGTGTAACAACTCTAGTTCTATTTCATTTGTAAAACTAAATTTATCCTACACACATAATATTGTTGTCTACTACATTAGAGTTGTTTTCCCACCTCAGTCAGATATCATGGGACCATAAATATCTCTCAGATATCATATGGCTATAAATGCCAGTCAGGTATCATGGGACTATAAATACCAGTCAGATATCATAAGACTATACATACCAATAAGGCATCATATGACTATAGATACCAGTCAGATATCATAGAAATATGACTAGCAGTCAGATATCATAGGACTATAAATACCAGTCATATTATCATTAGACTATAAATATTTTTTAGAAATAATAGGACAATAAATACCTGTCAGATATCATAGGACAATAAATATCAGTCAGATATCCTGGGGATATAAAGGCCAGCCAGATATCATATCACTCAGATATCAGGGCTATAAATACTACTCAGATATAATGGGAATATAAATGTCATTAAGATATCATGGGATTATAAATGCCAGTCAGATATAATGAGACTATATCAGCGAGATATCATAGGACTATAAATACTATTCAGATATCATAGAAGGAGGAAAACCAGTATGATATAATGGGACTATAAGTACCAATCAGATATTATGAGACTATAAATACCAGGTAGATATCATGAGACTCTAAATGCCGGTCAAATATCATAGGGCTATAAATGCATGTCAGAAATCGTAGAAGTATAAATACTGGTCAGATATCATTAGGCTATAAATACCAGTCAGGTATCATAGGAATATAAATACCATTAAGATATCATACGATTATAAATACAAGTCAAATTGCATATGACTTTAAATACTAGTCAGGTATCATGGGACTATAAATACTAGTCAAATATCATAGGAATATAAATACCATTAAGATATCATACGAATATAAATACAATTCAAATTGCATAGGACTTTAAATACCAGTCAGGTATCATTGGACTATAAATACCAGTAAAATATCATAGGAATATAAATACCATTAAGATATCATACGAATATAAATACAAGTCAAATTGCATAGGACTTTAAATACCAGTCAGATATCATGGGACTATAAATACCAGTCAAATAGCATAAGTGTTGTGGTGGCACACATTCATTTGCATATGTGGATAGTAATTACACATAAATAGGAAGACTCAGTTAGTCTGAGGGGGTGTTCACCAGAAGCCACCGAAGGCCGCCGAGAGCAGATATGTTTCTCCAGCAAAGACTCTCTTATTTGACACCATTATGTAAATATTCTGTAAATATACCTTTTCCTGATACACTTCTTATTTGATCTACCTTTGTTTGTTGAGTCGTCATTTGTATTGCTTTCTATGTTACTTGTTTCAACCTGCAAACTTAACGGTGACGACGAGGATGAACGTCAAATATAACAGTTTGACGAAGAAATGGAAAGAACTCAATAAAAAAAATAAAGTACAACGCAACGGTTTACCTTTCTAAGGAATACAAGTTTTGACGAACGAAATAGTCGTAAAAACGGATTTTACGCTAAAGAGAAGTTCGACTCAAGCGGAAAAAATGAATAATTCAGCGAACATTTGAAAACTGTAAAATATTTTCCTCGCGAAGTACAACACTAAAAGAAAGAAACGATTGTTTCCCAAATTCCAAGAACAAAAACTACATTCAGGTTAAAAAAAAGTAACCTCGATTAATAGTATTTTATTTACTAAAATAGTACTCGCGAAAAAAGAGACAAACCAAAACCTTTAATTGCAGTCTCCAAGAAAAAAAATTCGAACGTGGCAAAAAAAAGCGACGATTTACGCTGTTTCCCGTGGAATCCATCTTAAAAAATAATAACAAACTGTATAAGTGATTTTTTGTAAAACGACAAACAGATTCGTATTACTAAATTACGAAGAACAGATTCGTATTACTAAATTACAAGGAAGTAACATACGAAGAAAAAAAAGTTCGCCAGTAGATTTCCTAAATTGCTGTAAATACCAACTAAAGACTTTTTGGTAAACCAAATTTTTCTCTTCGGTATTTAAAAAAAATACCACAGTTAAACAAAAATTAAGGAAAGATTTTTGTTAACTAAAGTTGTCACTGGATAACGGATATAAGACAGTAAAACGTCACGTAAAAAAAAAATTAAATGTAGTCCATACATTTTATTTTTTTCAATTGTGACTCGAGTTGAAAAACTTTTTTTTTCTATGGAACGAGTTGTACTTAAGTTCGGCTGTTATTTATTAGGAAATGCCTAAAACGGAAAAGTAAATCGTATTTTGTGGTTTCAGCAAAAGGCTCAGTTCTTATGTTGTGGTTGGATGAGCTTGACTCGCTAGCGAAGTGAGAAAATATTATTCGAGCAGCGATATTACTATTGAAACAGGAACTATGAACAATTTTTTGTAACACAAGACATTTTATATGGTACGGATATTGTGTTGCATCTGAAATTGTACAATTTTTCTTCGTAACATCATTACTGCTACTGAAGGATACAAAAAAATTGCAGACGTAACAAAAGGCGCAATCCGAGCTAGATGCACGTAGAGAGGAGAAATTATTGAAATGGTAAATGGAACAAGAAGAAAGGCAGAAGAAATTACAATTTGAACAAGAAGAAAGGCAGAAGAAATTACAACTTGAACAAGAAGAAAGGCAGAAGAAATTACAATTTGAATATGAAGAAAGGCAAAATGAACGTTTTGCTAAAACACTGGAACTATTAAAGACTAATCGAGAAAATGTCGACAGTACTATTTTCTCGCATACAACTATATTTAATAGCATGGACACATTTAATTATGTGCCGGAGGAAGAAAAGGCTTTTGAAGCATACTATACAAGATACGAGGATGTCTTTCAACTGGACTGCAAAAGTTAGCCAAATAGTCAGAAAGTGCGCCTTTTACTCAGGAAGTTGGGTGTAAGAGAACACAGCAAGTTCGTAGATTATATACTACCTAAAAAACTACGGAATTAGATTTCATGGAAGCTGTAAAATTACTAAATAAATTATTTAATCCGAATATATCTCTTTTTCATAAGAGATGGTTGTGTATGAATCTAAGGAAGATGGACAACCAAGATTATTTGACATACGCATCAGTGGTCAATAAAAACTGTCATAATTTTAAGCTAACGGAACAAACAGTAGAAGATTTCAAATGCCTAATCTTCGCACAAGGGTTAGTCTCCACGGAAAATGCAGAAATACACAGTGTTGTCTAAGCTGGCATCTGAGCAAGATCTAACACTTCAGAAATAAGCAGAGGATTGTGAAAGGGCCATTACACTAAAAAAGGATTTAAAAAAGATAGAAGAATCCGGAGTGGCATATGTAAGAAAGGTTAGAAAACCATACACACCAACCAGGAACTATACAAATAAAAGCAGTCAAAACGGAACGAGATATTCCAAATATAATAATTATAATTATAGTGAAGAATATAACAAGTCTCTTCCTAGATATTACTGTAAGAGATGCGCAGAAAGACATTGGGAATCGGATTGCCCTTATAAGAAGAAAAAATGCTACATTTGCAAGAAAGTCGGACACAAAAGCTATTGTTGTAGATATAAAGATTTCACCAGAAAGAGAGTACAGCAAACAAAATCAAATGAAAAATTAGACAAAAATCGGCGAAAATACATAAAAGCGGAAATATTTAAAACGCCAATAAAATTACAACTAGATTCAGGATCCGATATTTCTATAATAAACTTGAATACATGGAAAAAGTTGGGTAAACCAACCATGATGAAAGCAAGTAAATCAGCTCGGACGGTAACTGGTGGTGAGATAAAATTTGAAGGAGAAGTTATCCTTCCGATAAAATTAAAAGAGATTACGAAGAAATTAAATATGTTCGTATTGAAAAATAGCGAAAACCTGTTTGGAATAGATTTAATTGAGAAATTTGGACCTGGGATAAGCCAATTAATACATTCTGTAAAAAAATAGAATGCACTACTCCAACAACAGAAAATATAAAAGAGGACTTGAAAAAAATATTCCCTGCTGTATTTATGACTAAATTAGGTCGTTGCAATAAATTTAAGGCCTCGTTTGAACTTAAAGAAAACACCAGCCCAATTTTTAGAAAAAAGCGAAACGTTCCGTTCGCTGGGTTGGAAAAGATTAATAAAGGATTGGACAGATTGAAACAGACAGGAATACTATCAAAAATAGAACATAGTGACTGGGCAGCCCCCACCGTATATGTAAAGAAAAAGAAGATGAAATCACCGTTTGATAAACTATTGCCAAGACAGGCAATTGTCCGAAACACTACACACATGATAAGAAAGAAATATAACTCGGGAGATCGAGTATATTTCAAGTGCTACAGGAATAACACTTCTTACTGGGAATGTGGAGTAGTGGATAAACGCATTGGTGGTTATGCATACGTCACTAAAGGTCCACAAAATATACATAAAAGGCATCTGAACCCAATTAAAAAAACGCCACATTCAAGATGGTGATTATACAACAGCAGTCGAAGAGGAGGACACCATGGACATCATATACGAATCCTTTAATTTGGAACCGCCTAAATATACACCTAAACCTCAAAGATCAGGTAGAAAAAGAAAGTTTAATGAACCATTAATGTTAAATCCCAAGAGAAAAAGATATTGAAATCTGTGCAACTTTAAATCTTGGGAGGAGGGTGTTGTGGTGGCACACATTCATTTGCATATGTGGATAGTAATTACACATAAATAGGAAGACTCAGCAAGTCTGAGGGGGTGTTCACCAGAAGCCACCGAAGGCCGCCGAGAGCAGATATGTTTCTCCAGCAAAGACTCTCTTATTTAACACCATTATGTAAATATCCTGTAAATATACCTTTTCCTGATACACTTCTTATTTGATCTACCTTTGTTTGTTGAGTCGGCATTTGTATTGCTTTCTACGTTACTTGTTTCAACCTGCAAACTTAATAATAAGAATATAAATACCATTCAGATATCATATGAATATAAATACAAATAAAGGTGCATAGGACTTTAAATACCAGTCAGGTATCATGGGACTATAAATACCAGTCAAATATAATAGGAATGTAAATACCATTAAGATATCATACGAATAAAAATACAAGTCAAATTGCATAGGACTTTAAATACTAGTCAGGTATCATGGGACTAAAAATAGCAGTCAATATCATAGGAATATAAATACCATTAAGAAATCATACGAATATAAATACAAGTACAACTGCATAGGATTTAAATACTAGTCAGGTATCATGGGACTATAAATACCAGTAAGGTATCATAGGAATATAAATACCATAAAGATATCATAATAATATAATACAAGTCAAATTGCATAGGACTTTAAATACTAGTCATGTATCATGGGACTATAAATACCAGTCAGTTATCATAGGAATATAAATACCATAAAGATATCATACGAATATAAATACAAGTCAAATTGCATAGGACTTTAAATACTAGTCAGGTGTTATGGGACTATAAATACCAGTAAAACATCATGGGAATATCAATACCATTAAGATATCATACGAATATAAATACAAGTAAAATTGCATAGGACTTTAAATACTAGTCATGTATCATGGGACTATAAATACCAGTCAGTTATCATAGGAATATAAATACCATAAAGATATCATACGAATATAAATACAAATCAAATTGCATACGACTTTAAATACCAGTCAGGTATCATGGGACTATAAATACCAGTCAGGTATAATAGGAATATAAATACCATTAAGATATCATACGAATATAAATACAAGTCAAATAGCATATACCTTTAAATACCAATCAGGTATCATAGGACTATAAATACCAGTAAAATATCATGCTAATATAAATACCATTAAGATATAATAATAATAATAATAATAATAATAATATAAATACAGGTCAAATTGCATGGGACTTTAAATACCAGTCAGGTATCATGGGACTATAAATACCAGTCAGGTATCATAGAAATATAAATACCATTAAGATATCATACGAATATAAATACAAGTCAAATTGCATAGAACTTTAAATACCAGTCAGGTATCATAGGACTATAAATACCAGTAAAATATCATACAAATATAAATACCATTAAGAAATCATACGAATATAATTACAGGTCAAATTGCATAGGACTTTAAATACCAGTCAGGTATCATGGGACCATAAATACCAGAAAAATATCATGGGAATATAAATTCCATTATGATATAATAATAATATAAATACAAGTCAAATTGCATAGGACTTTAAATACCAGTCATGTATGATGGGACTATAAATACCAGTCAAGTATCATAGGAATATAAATACCATAAAGATATCATACGAATATACATACAAGTCAAATTGCATAGGACTTTATATACTGGTCATGTATCATGGGACTATAAATACCAGTCAGGTATAATAGGAATATAAATACCATTAAGATATCATACGAATATAAATACAAGTCAAATTGCATAGGACTTTTAACACCAGTCAGGTATCATGGGACTATACAGACCAGTAAAATATCATGGGAATATAAATACCATTAAGATATAATAATTATATAAATACAGGTCAAATTTCCAAGGACCTTAAATACTAGTCAGGTATCATGGGACTATAAATACCAGTCAGGTATAATAGGAATATAAATACCATTAAGATATCATGCGTATATAAATAAAAGTAATATTGCATAGGACGTTTAATACCAGTCAGGTATCATGGGACTATAAAGACCAGTCAGGTATCATGGGACTATAAAGACCAGTCAGGTATCATGGGACTATAAATACCCGTAAAATATCATGGGAATATAAATAACAGTCAGATATAATAATAATATAAATACTAGTCAAATTTCCTAGGACTTTAAATACTAGTCAGGTGTCATGGGACTATAAATACCAATCAGGTATCATAGGAATATAAATACCATTAAGATATCATACGAATATAAATACAAATCCAATTGCATACGACTTTAAATACCAGTCAGGTGTCATGGGACTACAAATACCAGTCAAATATCATGGGAATATGAATACCATTAAGATATCATACGATTATAAATACAAATCCAATTGCATACGACTTTAAATACCAGTCAGATATCATAGTACTACAAATACCAGTCAAATATCATAGGAATATGAATACCATTAAGATATCATACGAATATATATACAAGTCAAATTTCGTAGGACTTTAAATACCAGTCAGGTATCATGGGAATATAAGTACCAGTCAAATATCATGGGAATATAAATACCAGTCAGATATAATAATAATAATAATATAAATACTAGTCAAATTTCCTAGGACTTTAAATACTAGTCAGGTTTCATGGGACTATAAATACCAATCAGGTATCATAGGAATATAAATACCATTAAGACATCATACGAATATAAATACAAGTACAATTGTATAGGACTTTAAATACCAGTCAGGTATCATGGGACTATAAATACCAGTAAAATATCATGGGAATATAAATACCATTAAGATATCATACGAATATAAATACAAGTCAAATTGCATAGGACTTTAAATACCCGCCAGGTATCATAGGACTATAAATACGTTTTGTGTTGCTGATTGATTATAAATTTGGGACCACTCTTTTATGTCTTTATATATGAGGGTTTTTTTTAGTTTCTCAAATTGATTATTCTGTTGCAAAACAAAACTTAATTTTCTTGTATCTTTTTTTTAACATCGCCATTCATCATTATCATGTCGTATGACTCCGACGATTTTATTGTTGCCATTGGTTTCCCTGATTTTTCCCTAGTCAGAATTCTTTGTAGAAGACATCGGGTATTACGGAAGCGATCACGCCAGCCGGTTGCCAGCATCGTTAAGTGAAAATGATTTTTTTGTGAAATGAACTGTATTCAAACTAGAGACACTCAGGTCGTCATTTCATGTCGTTGATCACTAGACCACTGTCACCTCCCAATATTGTAATTAAAACACACTGATGGAAAATAACTCAATATCCGCAGTTATCAAACTCTGCGTGCCCTTTCATAAAAACAAAAAGGCACCAGAATCTAAGGGGAATTGCGGTAACTAATAGGGTTAACTAATATATATTTTTATACTGAAAACTGTTAACGTTACTTTTAAGAATTGAATTTCTTGAGTTTATCTGTTTTCCTCGGAAGAGCCGGGACACGAGATGGCTAGTTATATGTAAGCTAGTTTGATATAGATCAGGCGCCGATAGTAAAGCGGGATAAAAGTGTTAAAGGAAGTGGAATGGAGCTGCTAAACAGGGTAGATAGGTATCCAGGATATTTTTCATTGGGTGAGGGTTTCGCCATGGTTAACATGAGCTGGCGGAATATGCCGACGCAATATCGACAAATAAACGGGTCATTCTCTGCATAAATATCGAATATTTATTGTTTTTCATTCATTTTTTCTTGTCAAAATTAAAACGATCAAACGTTTCTATTTTGTCTCCTGTATTTTCCAGATACCTTGTAGTTACACATTTATTCAATGTCATTATTCTTTGTTTTGTTAGTGGTAGAATATGCAACGTTAGATAGAAAACGTCTCAGCATTAAGATTTCTCTGCGATATCAGGAGAGGCGCGGCGTAATCGATAACGGGGTCGTGTCGGGGTGAATTTCGTTGTTAGTTTTCGTTGCTCAATCGGCACATCTGAAACCCCTTTCCTCTGAGATGCCGTGGCAGGGAATCGATAAGGCAATAAAAGGAAATCACAAAACAGTGATGAGACATAAAACAAGAACGAATATTTTGCAAGATACGTCTATTTGATTTATGCGTGAATGATTGAAAGATCGATCGATCGATCGACAGACAATGCCTCTAATACAAACGCATTGACTTGTTTAGAAAAAAAGTACTGGAGGTGTATAAGGACCGTGCTATCGTTGGAATCGGCTGAATGATTTAAAGAAAACGCTGGAATGTGTTGAAACGCTAAACATCCTAGTACAAAATGCTATAAAGAAAACATTTGTCGGGAACTATTAATATATAATAAAAATTATAAGTGTTTATGTTGATTTGAACAAAAAAAATAATACAGAAACTTAAAACAGAAGAGCAAAATCATATGAAAGTTATTTTTATTTCTATCAGTTGTTTGTTAATCTATCTATATCTATATATCTATAAAAACAGAGATGTGTGTGCCACAGACGATTTCTGATTGGTTGATCCAATAATCACATCTCCTAAAAAACAATGGTTTCTACGCTCTTACCTTTACCATGAAATATTATGGCTTTATTTATTGTCCATCTTGGAAGGGTTTAATTTTTTTCTAACTTATTATTTACAAATTAAAAAAATACGAATCTTACACAATCTTACAATCCAACCTACGACATCCACGGCCGCCATTCTGGTGCTACCGCAGACATGTACACAACACGAAAACGATGTTTTGAAAATCTAGCAAAAATGAATTTTCCTGAAATTTTTCAATATTTAAAAATAAATTATGCCGGCTGATAAAATTTTAAAACTTTTTGTAAAGCTAGAAAGATAAAATTTAAAAATACTTATTTTTATGTAAAACGCGCGTTCCCTCGTGGTCTTTTCATTTCGGGTTTGTATTACAGTACACATAGATTCGAAAAAGTTGTCAAAAAACAAATATATAACAAATAAATGTTATCAAAGGCAAGATAAGTTACTTTTCTACCAAACTGGATATATTTTTCGTGTTTTTATTCAATGTAACACATTTATTCAGCTCGAAAAACGGGTTTGTATTACTGTACACATAGATTCGAAGAAGTTGATAAGATACGAAACAATACAGGACGAAAACACGCGCACACACGCACACACACTCACGTCCACTACCGTCCTTGGCTACGTCACGTTGTTATGGCAACACGATAAATACACAGTAAATTTGATTTTCTTCATTTCTACGCAAATATTACGCAAATATAAATCATATAGAATATCTGTATGAATATAATTACACGTAATAGTTAAATAAAGATGATCATCGTAGAAGAGAACCGAAAAAAAAACTAATAGGGAATTTGTATAAAGTTGTATTTTCTTTTTAAATAAATAGAAAAAAGGGGTGTTGATAAGACTATCGATACTTATACAGTTTAGTGACGACATTAAAAAAATGAAAATATTGAAAAAAAATTTTATTGTACGTAACTGTTATAGACTGAAGTTCTCCGAAAAAAAAATTTCACTTCATTTGATCAAGTATTTTTGTTCTTACAGCGAAAAACAATTATTTATCACGACGACGTCAACGTGGCCATTTTGGAAATGTACCTAGCAGAATACCTCCATTTTAGGCCAAATTTCGCAATCTAGCCTTTTTTTTCTCGCCGTATTGAGATGCGCACAACACATCTGCAATTTTTATACGTTTTTTTTCTTTTTTTTTTTAAATCTGCAATTTTTTTGCGTTTTTTTTTAAAATAAGAATACTATTGAATATGCAAAGAAATTGAAGAATGCAAAGAATTGAAGAATTTTTATACGAGATTATTTTCGAAACATGCTCAGTTGGACACGCATGGATAACTTCGAAACTTCGTTTATTTACTTCTGTTACAACTTAGAAAAAAAAAAAACACCCCAAAAATGGCATCTGTCTTCGCAAAAAAAAAAAAAAAAAATCTCATTCTGGTGGGGGAAAAAAGGGCTAGATTGGCCTAAAATGGAGGTATTCTGCTATGTACGGCAGTTACCTGCCCTTGGGGAATTCCTGGGTCTGCAATAACATTTCCAAAATGACCACGTTGACGTAGCCGTGATAAATCATTGTTTTTCGCTGTAAAAAAAAACTACTTGATCAATTGAAGTGAAATTTTTTTTCGGAGAACTTCAGTCTATAACAGTTACGTACAATAAAATTTTTTTTTCAATATTTCCATTTCTTAATGTCGTCACTAAACTGTATAAGTACCATACTATCATTACACACAAAAATATATAGATTTATTTTTGAGTAAAGTTCCCCGGGTTTTCCTTTCACTTCAGTAAATAATGGTCTTTTGTTATATATATGGCGTACTATTATCCTTATATATATGATGTTTATGTTTATATATATGTATAAGTGATAGTGTCTGTGTGTGTCTGTGTGTGTCTGTGCGTCTGTGTGCATTTCTCTACGCTAAAACTCTGTCAATTTTAAGCCTACAGATTCGAAATTTGATATACAGGGTACTGAGATTTGGGAAAATCAATGTGATAGGTTTTCGACAGAAATTTGGCGATTAAGTGCTCAATATTCAACAATTAGACCTTTGAGAACTCTACCAAACTTCTCCTACAATTTAAGGTCTGAACACGTGATATTTTATATATAGATTCCTTGGACATGGATCTAACTTATTAACTTTACTTGATCCCTGAACAATAAATGTTAAGAGGTCATAATAGGGGTCAAAGTTTTAAAAAATTGACCGGTTTTTTTTCCTCAGCATACACTTCAAAACACCTGGGCAACGCCGGGCACCGATTGCTAGTCAAAAATAAATATTTATTCATAAAATATACCGTAAAATGATTTTTTTAGTTTAATTTTAATTTTCTAAAACTTTCGTAAAAGTTGTTCATTTATTATTAAAGAATATTGTTGTCATTTTTTTTCAATTAAATTTTCATTGAAATTGTCTTTATTTCATTAAATTAGCTTCGTACTAGAAAAAGTAATGTTTTTTTTTTCATTAAAAAAATTGGCCAGTGTTCTCACTAAAACAAAAATGATGAAACTTTTGTTCTGCACCTTCCAGCATTTTCCGTTTATTGTCCGGACGATTCCAACAATAGCACGATGTTCATACTACATAAGTATCAGAATAAGATTTGTTTATTTAATAGTAGTGTTTCCCGATCGAAATAGATTTTTAACTTGAAACTTTAAAGGCCGATGAAAATGCAGACGCTCTTGTTGTGATGAGCGAATATCCGAAAGATACATTCACCAATTCTTAATACTATTTCAAAATTAACTCCGCCACACCTTCTTTTATTGATGCGTTACTACTTGTCAAGACCTGAAGACATTCGAGATAAAGGTTAAAATATTATATATCGGAGGATGATCGAAGCTAAGAGAGAATTGGAAACAATGGAGAGTAGATCAATTAAATGGTCTTGCTTTTTGTAAGACGGTTCGACAAGTATTTGTTTACATTAGCCTCGAAGACGACCATGCTGTATTCGGTTTGGAAAAAAGGTTCGTAGTATTTTGTTTGGTGCAATATTTTTGCCATAATAGCAGGGTATGGGCAAATATTACATTTATTGCTACGCAAAATAAGAAGGAAAAAATTAGGTACCAGAATCGCTGTATAAAATTACGGAATCACTTTTAAATTTTCAGTCATGGCTTTTCGCCTTGATAGAAAAAAAAGAAGCTACGCTTTTCTATCTCTGAATCGATTAATTCTACCGTTATTTACCTGGAAAAGCGTCTCTGATTGGATTAATACTGCCAATATTTTCTTGGGATAGACGCATTTAATATTCGCAATTAAATAATTTGCTTTTATTAATGATAGAATTATTTCTTTTGTCATCTCTTTTTGCATCATCTAAAATTCTTCCTGAAATGTGAGGTTATAGAAAAAAAGGGACTTTGTTCATGGAATTTCCATTTTATTTTTCTATTTGAGTTTCTCGAGGGAGAGAGAGAAAGAGAGAGATAGAAAGAGAGAGGGTGTTTTGTTGCGGTTGTTGCTAGTCACGTTCTTACTGTGAGATTATATTTTTCACGCTTAAGCATAGCAGAGCCATATACGAACAAAGAGCGTCCATCTTGATATTTCAAATTGAAGCGTGACCGACCTAACGATAATCAGTTTCTCTTATCAAAATTAAATAACGTGTCATAAACACCAAGAAAGTTTTAATGTAGACGCCCACGTTGAATTTTATGTAAACCTCATCTGATTTCACTGGGGGCAAAACTGCACAACCAAATCGAATCATAGCCCGATATCGTGTAAAGGCACAACTTTCACCTGCAACAAAAAATAAAAAAAGAAAACACTATAAAATGCCTGTTAAACATTAGTATTATCTCATATTTTCTACCAAGGATAATCAGCTGTGAGAACCAAACGGTTCGTCTTACAGAATATAAAGACGTTGTGTAAGAAAGAGATATATTTCCTGCATCCAGTCGGACAAGATGGTCGCTATGAAAATACGTGACTTGCTATTTTTATCAGTATTTTTCAGAGAACAATATTCCATTGGGATGTCGCACGTTTTGATACATAATCAATTTAATCAATGTCAACAGCGTTTCTCATGTGTAGGATTCTTCTATTTCAAATCCTGAAACTCCTTAGATATCTAAAGCGTGCACACCACTGCTTTTATCTCAAAAGTATTTAAAAATGTGACAATATCAAAGTCAATATGTATTTGTGTAAAGTCTGAGTTTATGTGCGAGAAAATGAAGTAGTAGAAATCGTTTTTTAGGGAGAGGGTCACTTATCCTCATTAGACCAGGATTGGTAACAAAATCTTGGCGAGGAACAGGTAAGAACTCAGTTTTAGAGGTGTTAATTGCATTACAGGAATCAGAAAAAAATGAACAAAAGAAAAACTTGATTACTAATGCTCTCCGAAGTGTTCCCATAGGCAGTTGAGTTTCATTTAGAGATATCAATGAATGGTTTTAGAATATGATTTTGAAGGATGAAGGTTACTGAATCAAAGAAATATATTAGCAGAATCGTGTGTTTTATTAATGAGTCAATACTTATTAAGACGAAAAAGCACTTAAGGATAGAAATAAAGCTTAATGATATAGAATAATTATCAGTTGAAAGATGAAGAATAATATGAGATGATTAAAAATAATTTAATGGAGACGGTTTATAGGAAGTATAAGTTTTCATTGCATTTGAGGACGGCCTTGTTATAATATGCAGGGAAGCAAATACACTGGTAATGTGATCTACATGCCCTAGCAAATAATTTTTGTTCATGGAAATTCCGTCTGACAACCTTTGGAAGATAAAGAAAAAAGTTCGTCATTGTAGAAAAAAGAGTTCTTGCTGTATATGTCTTACAAATAGGAAGCGAAGATTGAAGCTCGTTTGATTATTTTTTACGAAAATACCGATGTAGCCAAAAATAAGTGTCTTTTTGGAAGATCTGGAATTCTTCACATTTTAAACACTTGTAGCTGACTTTTGGAAGACGCATAAATGCTAGGTTTCAGTTCCGCTTCCAGAAAAAAAGAACAAAAAGAACAAAAAAGGGGGAGAATTCGGTGTTTTGTCTTAATATAAAAAACAGGTAAATACAAGTCGACACTTGAGTCATTTAAGAAGTTTTATCACTGCACCAGCAAAATGGCGAGGCGTATAAAATAAATAGCAGGTTCTTTAATAAGAGAAAGGCGCGTTTAGAATGAGTGTTGCTATTTAGACCATAATTAAACCATGATACTTGATTTGTGCATATTGAACTTTATTTCAAGTAAATAGAAAATAATTACATAAAATTAACAATAGGTTCTTTACAGTGCAATACAGACTACATATTATTGTGCACTAAGACACTGCGTAGAGGCATGTGAAGCTTCCTTCTAGTGCAGAGCGATGAGTTCATGTATATGTTTGTTTTTGGTTTTTGTTTTGTTTTGTTTTTGTTTTTGTTTTTTCATTCCGAAAAGAGACATTCCATTGAATTCCTGGAAAAACTGCATTGAGAATGATGGCGACTATGTAGAAAAATAAATTCGGAGAACAAAATATCGCTTCTTTTAATAATATCACACAGGTATTCGTAGCTCTTCGACTTTTTAAGTTGAAAGGAAGGCTTTACTTTTAAAACGACCCTCGTATAAAAAGCGCGCTCCGGAAGCATATAAACAGCTCTGCTTTATCGTTGGCAAAAGTAAAAGTTGTTGGAGATGATGTAGAAAGTTAAATTCTTGAGCACAAAGGAATGTTCGTTTTAATGGTACCACTTTTTACTTTGTAGCTCTTTAACATTTTTTAGTTAAATAAAATAAGAGGCTTTACTTGTGGAACGGCCTTCGTAACAATTTAATATTTGTTTTTTATCCTACGCGCGTTCCTAAATCATTTAATATTTCGTTGTAAGGAACTATGAAAGTTAACTACAAATAATGCTATTCACTAAAACTATAACAGAGATGGCGATAAATTACATTTTTATCCTTGTCTTTATTGATCTGTGAGGGTTTTCAACCGTTTTCTTTTGTTTTACTTTTTATTACTTGATTATTTCTTATCGATTTATATTTTTCCTCGTTTTTTTTTTTAATTTGGCTGATTTCATTTATTGTTTATCGATGATTTTTTTCTGATTTTTCCTTCAGAAGCGATTGTGTTATCCAATCTCTGGGTAGCGCACACTTGCAGCGTTCATACGGAACCTGTAATAGAAGTCTTTAATGTTTCGCCGCTGGGAATAAAGCGATTGTTTTACATGCTAGAAAAAAAGAGACTTGCCATCGTTTACACTATTTACAGGTCTAAAACTGTTTCTCATCATCAAGGCTGTTTCCATTTCCAGACATGGGATTATTATACACAAGATACAGCATATATCAAAGGATCTAATAAGTACTATAGCAAGAAAGAGAGAAAGAGAGAGAATTCTATAGTGTTTTGGTGGTCGGTTTCGTGCCGTGCTCCTATCTGTTTTAAGATTCAATTGACGCGCGTCTACGCATTGTCTTTGTCCGTCAATATTTCAACAAAACTAACGCCTAAATATAGACAGTTCAAACGGACGCATATTACCATAGGAATCGTTGGTTATCTAAGTTTCAAACTTTATCATTTTAAACTAGGTGAATTATCAGGTCATCTCATAAGTTCTATCCGAATTTTTACCTCTGTTTTGAAATTGATTACATTTATTTTACAGAATAACATTTAAGTTTGCTAGATTGCAACTTTACCAACATGGCAGTTCCTAAGAATCATTTTAGGCATATAATGCTTTATGAGTTCAAGAAAGGAAATTCAGCAGCCGAAGCGGCTAGAAATATTCCCTCAATACAAGTTTGGCAGCTCTTTGGCTGATTTGCCTCGCTTCAAGCAGCTAGTTACGATGGTCTGCTCACGGAACATTAGATCATTACTGCGTTGAAGCAGGTTGGCTATTACAAGTCTCCAGGACTTGATGGTCTTCCCTATTCTAAAGGATATGTTCAACCATTTGGTTTGCTTTAGGCTCCATTCCCGGTTAGGTGAACAAGGGAGTAATCACATTGCTTAGGAAAGATTAACGGTATGGTGGGAAGAGAAAATTTTAATGATTACAGGCCTTTGACTCTGCTACACACAGAGTTGAAGATTTTGGCAACGATTCTTGCGAACCCCTTGCAGGTTTTCATCACTGACTTGATTGAACCGGACCAGAGTTATGCTGTGAAGAGGAGATCGATTCAAGATAATCTGCATTTGATCCGCACGATCGTAGAGGGAATAGAAGATGACACCAAAGATGCGCTGATCAATTTAGATCAGTCCAAGGCTTCTGATATGTACGTCCATCGTTTCCTGGAATCTAGTTTAGAGGCCGCCGGTTTTTTATCTGAGCTTCCGCAAGTGGGTCTCCGTTCTGTACCACAGGCCGACTGTTGTGGTACAGATCAACGCTACGATTTCAGGGTCTTTCGCCGTCTCTCGATCGGTGCGTCAGGCCTGCCAGCTGTCGCCTCTGCTAATACGTCCTGGCGTTGGAATCCCTCCTTCACAAGTAAAGAGACGAGGCGGTTACACCAGCCCTGCGTAGAATAGCTCGCTCTGGTGGTATGCGAACCAGGATTTCCACGTTCGCCGATGACGTCGCCATGTACGTGTCGAGCAGCACAGACATCGAAGTGGTGACCAAGGCGCTCGCATGATACGAGAAGTAACAGAGGTCGTCTTCAACTGCAGCAAGTCTGTATGGTTGGGCGCCTGGAGTGGCGAATCTGCGTTTCCGGGCATATTCAACTAGGCCAATGGCACAGTCCACATTCTCAGTCTTGTTTAGACCGGGTCTACAACTGGATAAAAACTGGTCGGAAGTACAGACAGGTGGAATCGTCGGTGGAGACTTGAATTCGAAAGAGACTATCCTTGGATGGTCAAGCTTAGGCGTGCGCTGCTTATGTCTTCCCGCTTATCCATTACCGGTTGTCTGTAGTGCCCCTTCCTGTGAAACGCCTCCAAGCTTTCACAGAGCCCATATCCTCGCTTTTAGGAGAGAAGAGAAAGCATTATCTTCGCATGGAGGTCTGCGCTCAAAATCTGAGCGAGGGAGGTCTGGGAGCGCCCCATCTCAGATGTCATAGACATGCATAGAAGTTGGCTTTCCTAGGTCGTTCGTTAGAAGAGGAAGTTCCATGGGTCCCAGCGATTGAAAGCGCTTTTCCCAACCTTAAATCCAACTCTCGGTCGAAGGCTGTCATAGACAGAAGGGGGAATCAAAGTTCTTCGCCGAATACTGAGCTGGGCTTAGAGCTGTGCTGAGAACCAGTGTCCTGTCGAAGCCAAAGAAGAAATTTTATCGGGCATTATTACTGGGTACCGCTTCAGATCTCTTTAAGGAGTGGCGTAGATGGTCGAAGGAGGAGATCTGATTAATAATTTTAAGTTTTTCCTGACCTGACGACTGGTCCGAAACGCACTGCCCTTCTTTGCCAAAATCCACAAAGAAGACGAAAGCATCTCTCCATGGTGTCTGTGTTGCAATAAGTATGAAATTGAAACGGCCGAGCACGTCTTTTTTTATTGCAGCCGACTTCGGGGACTCATGTTAGAGAAGTGGCGGCTCACATCGATGCCAAGCGCTCGCTTTTCCTTGGTGCAACATACGTGATTGACAACATAGATTCGTCGCTTCCCGGGGAGAAAAGAATGTTTTTTACTGGCTATCCTGTCATATGAGGGGGACATTAGTTCCAGATCGGGATCTAAGCGTTTACTTTAAACATTTGCTTAAAGTGAAAATCAGCTGCGATTAGAGGAGGTTGCCTCGAGTGGATTTCAATTAGAAGTGAGTACATAACACTAGTTTATGCATCCGTCAAAAATGGCTCCTTGACGGATGCATAAACTAGTGTTATGCATTCAAAATTCGTGATCCCCTCGGTTCTGGGTTGTTCGGTACATATTCCGTAGATTAGCATAGTCCTTTAAAAAAACTCTTGGTCGGTGGTACAAATGAGATCCCGTTCTTGCTTTTTTTGTACTAGAATCCACCCTTTTGTTGCCACGGTCGTCCCCCACTCAGAGGTCACCCTCCACTTAAACTTTCCCTCCCTAATATTTTATCCCCATAACCTCTAGTAAATCACTCCAATTCCAACTAGAGACTGTCCTGCTTTTTTTCGGTTCCCGGAAAACAGTGGGCGATTTAATACTTAATTAGGGTTGGGGAGTAATTTTATGTGGGACAATCTTTAGTTTTTGGGGGGTTTTCTTAGCTCTTCCCCACTCCCCAACACTAACTTTTTTACACCATTAAATTTAATGACATTTTATCTAATGAACTTTTTTCTCATTTTGCATCTTTCATCAATTATATTTTTAAAAAATTGTATATACAAACACGCACGCTCACATGAACGCACATAATTTTATTAGAAACATTTTTTTACATATCATCACCACTTCTCAAGGCCCAGAAATCACTCGAGGATTAGGATTAATAAGTCACTTGGACAATATAGTTATAGTTAGTATTAGAAATTCGGTAAATTTGTTAATTAAGTGGAACAGCTAATCAAGATTTTGTTTACGTTGGACTTAAAGAGGACCAAATTGTAGTCAACTGGAAAGTAGGCAAACGGAAGACAGTTATACAAGCGTGCAATTCTAAGAAAGAAGCTTTGTTTTGGAATCTACGTTAAGATCCAGGCATAGATAAAGAGTGGGAGAAATTGTTGATAGTATTTTCAGCTAGACGAGTGTTTCTCGTTAAAGTTTGGCAAGGAGGAACCATCGATTTGAGCTCAGACAAGCACTTGCCATGAAAATAACAGTAAATCAGAGAGACTCGCAACATCTTTTCCGTGAGAAAGAGGTATCATGGAAGAGTAAATGGCATCTCCTATGAGGCTACGAAGTTTAGTTTGAACTCTATCAAGGCAGGATAAGTCCTTTCTAGCAGCTTCTGCCCAGATGCAGCAACAGTACTCCATCCTTGGACGCACCTGGCTCTTATATAGTTAGGGAATGCATCAGCAGTGAAATATATACTGGATCCATAGAAGGATCCGGTCATTTTTCCAGCGGCTTAGGCAACGAATTTGATGTATGCCTTCCATTTCAGATCAGAAGTAACGGTCAAGCCCGGAAGCTTGTCAAAAAATGGAGCCTCCCCAAGACGAGAACCATTTATCTCAACTGATGCAATATGGGGATCAGAGCATATATAATGTCAAGATAGAAGCTTGGTTTTAGATACATAAACAGTAACCAGCGACTCCCCCCTTGTACCACGTGTTCAAGATCAGAGGAGAGAGTCTTTGATGTGCTACCATAGATGCTAGTGTCATCAGCATAAATGTCTACGAATTATGAAAGGATATAATTTGGAAGATCATTAATGTAGATCAGGAAGAGAGTTGGGCCCAGGATGGACCTCTGAGGCACTCCAGGATTAATACTGTGAACTTCTGATTTCTGCCCATCGACCACTACTTTTATAAACCTATCGGAGACAAATGATTGAATAATTGAGAAGATATTTCCAGCTATACCATAACTCCACAGTATAAATGCGGTATTATGGTGAATGCTGCCAAGAGTATTCTTTAAATTTTATGGATATGTTAGAAAGATCCTATGCCCAAATTTCTTATAGAGCTTCATGCTTAAGTTTCTGATTGCAATTTTTTTCATTTTTTGTTTTGAGAATTTATTTTACGAGTAATAAACTATATAAATTTTGTGGGGTACAAATCACCTCTATTTGAGAACTAAGTGGAATCAACCAGTCTTATTAATACCACTGGTTCCAAAGGCCAAGGGCAGATATTTATGCCATGTTTAACCGCATGCTACGAAACCGTTCCTCTCATACCACTTTAGTGGCTTCTGTGTTCTTTATGATAATTCATATTATATTTATACACTTTACACAACTTGTGGTTTCTTTCATTTTTGACCCCTAGCACGGGTCTACACCAACTGGCTGACGAGGATGATTCAAGAACTTCCTGGATCAATCTACAACAATTGGTTACAACAACTGGATGACGAATATTCGGGTAATGACTCACTCTAAAAAAATTCGAAAACAGCATTGAGCATCCAAATAATTCCAGAAAAAAGAACACGCGGAAATTCGAAATAAATTTTTCCTACACACGGGGGAAATTCGAAACGGGAAAAACTACTTGTCAACGTTGGGGAAAAACAACATTCGATCGTAAAAATCAACAAATACGGGATTAAAGAAGACTTCGAAAAAGAAAGATATACCTTTTGCCGAAAAAGGATTTTACAAAGATGTCATAAAAAGCTTTATTTTGCTGTTAAAAAAGCTACAACAAGTTTAAGTACGAGTTAAAACAGAACTCATAAAGCAATTGCGTTGAGAATTATTACTACTGAATCAACGATACGAATTTTCTAGTAAGTACAACAAATGTTTTTCCATCTCTATACATACAACGAATGTTGAAAAACAATTGTCGTTCTAAAAAGCATGTATCACTAATACTTCGTATTGTTAAAGGCATAAGCATTGGGAAAAGAAAAAACTCACGCAAATACAGCAAGTAAATTATAGTATATTTTATTTTATTGGCTAAAGTGATTAATTAAAAGTACGTCGGATTTGTATCCGATTAAAATAAACATTTCTCTGGTCGACGGATTGCACATCGAAGAAGAAGAAAAAGCACGACACAAATAAAGTGTCAACGAGAAAATATGATATTCTCTTCGCACAGAAATTGAAAAGTGAAGCCAATATTAAATAAATACTATGAACTCGCTTTCACAGATAAATAACTAATTTTTTCTAAGGAAAAAAGAAAAAATGTGTAGGATCAACAAGAAATTGAACCCAGTACCTGCACGTTATGAAAATTGAAAAAAGGCAAACTCAATCTATTACTTTCTGTATTAACGCTGCACGAGGAAATAAATAAATGAAAGAAATATTAGTTAAATAACCAGGAACGAATTTTTTAATGGGTTTTCTTTTCTCTTAAGTTGTTACTATAGGAAAAGTAAATCAACGAATTGTGTTGTTTCTAAAAATACTCATTTTGTCATATTAAGTAATGCTAAATCTTTCTAAAAACAAAATGGACGATTTTGCAAAGCAGATATTGGAAATGATGAAATTCCAACAAGTAAACAATTAGAACTTGACAGAAGTTTTCGAGAAGCACAATTGAAAATACAGAAACAAAACGACGAGAAGCAACTGACAATAAAAAAAACAGATGGATGAGAAACATTTAAATTTAATGAGATACATTGAGGAAAAACAGAGAAGAAAAAAGAAAGAAATGAACGAACAAATATTGGAATTGAAAAAAATTACATTTAGAGCAACAAAACCAATCAGATAAAAAATGGATTTGATAACGCAAGTCTAAATGAATAAGGACGGCGGAGAGAAAACCAGCACGGCTTTTTCCCAAAATGTGATCTGGTCAGCTATTGATACATTTCACTATGCTCCAAAGGATGACTTTACGTTTGAGACATATTTCAGGAGATTTGAAGACCTTTTCAGAATTGATTGCGAGTCATGGACGTATCAAAAGAAGGTTCGTTTATTGCTACAGAAGTTGGATGCATCCGAACAGAACAAATTCGTGGACTATATTTTACCAAGAAAAACCAACGAATTGTCGTTTGACGAGGCAGTCAAGCTGTTAATGGATTTATACTGTCCAAAAACAAGCCTTTCCCATAAAAGATGGAAGTGAGTTAATCTTACACATAAGGAGAGTCAGGACTATACGACTTTTGCGTCGATAATTTATAAGCACTGTGACGATTTCATTTTTGTTATTAACTGCGGATACTTTCAAATGCGTAATATTCGCAAAAGGTTTGATAGACACAAAAGACGCCGATATAAGACGCCGTGCTCTTAATAAATTGGAACCTGATTTGACGCTTCAGAAACTGGCCGAAGATTGTCTGCAGTTCGTGGTAGTGAAGCAAGATTCCCGAAACATAGAGGAAGCAGGTATCGCTAACATTAAAAAGATACGCTCCAAAAATAAAGGACAGCGACCGCCAGCAATTACCAACCAAGAACCCTTCACAAAATTATCAGGATAGACAAAATCCTAGGCCCCCTTGTAGCAAATGTGGAAGACCTCATGGGTACAATGCATGTCAGTACCAAAGGAAAATAATATGTGCCCTATGCAAGCGAGCAGAACACAAGGCCTCATATGCAGAGCTAAAATAACAAAAAAGAGTTACGTAACAATTGCAAAAATTGATCCTTCACCAACAGAGAACATAAGGAAATACGTTATGGTGAAAATCAGAAATAGAGAAGTGAAACTGCATCTCGATCCAGGGTCGGATTTATGGATTATAAATTTTCACACGTGGAAGAGAATAGGAAAGCCCACGATGAGAAAGACGAATAAAGTCGCAAGATAGGTAACTGAAAAAATAAATTACGAGGGTGAGGTAGATATTAATGTGTCACTAAATAGAACGACAAAAAAGATAAAAGTGTTCGTTCTAAGAAAGCCCACAAATTTATTCAGGACTGATTGGATTAAGAAAGTTGGGACTCGCCAATGAGTGATTTTGTCACAAAGTCCAAAACCTTTTTTATTACTTTATTATATATTTTTTTATGATTACATTTTCACCCCAAACACGGCACATTGCAACTTTGTTGTAGGGGGCTACTATCAGGTACATAGGCATCAGGGGTACTGTGTAGGGAGTTGGACAGCAAGCTATCGGTTCCCGTTACACTTGAACTTCTGCGTGTCAGTACAGTTGGAGGAGCAGGGAAACAGTGCCTGCGAGGATTTCGAGGTTAACCACATAACGACGCCAACCTATCATCCCCGCTCGAACGGTCAGGCAGAGAGGTTTGCAGACACGCTGAAAAGAGCTCTGAAGAAGGTTAAAGGAACGCTCTCAGAAAAGGTTCTCCAGCAGTTTTTACAAGTTTACCGAATTATGCCAAATGAAAGCGCTCCATCGAAGATGTCGCCATCAGAGATGATGTTCGCGAAGAAAATTAGGCCGGTCTTCGAGAAACTTGAGCCAAAACAGGTTAAACCGCCGAATACTACAGTTCCTAAAAAGAGGTGCTTACCTTGCGAAAAGGCATTTTTCCAGGTACACAAAAATAATACGATTTGGGAACAAGGAAAGGTCCAGAAAATGATGGGGCGGATGGTTTATACCATCGAAGGTCCAAGATTTACTCACAAGAAGCAAATTCGGAAACGTATCACAGATGACGAACGATAACCTCCTGCTGAACAAGAAGAGGTAATGGACCAGATATATGACACGTTCGACCTGGTAACACAACAAGCAGCTGGACAACGCCGGTCCTCCAGGAAAGGGAAAATGATCAACCTGATAGAGATCAAATCCAGGAAAAAGAGCTATACGATCATTCCAGGATAATGAAAAGCTCGGGAGGGTTGTTGCGGGGTACAAATCACCCCTATTTGAAAACTAAGTGAAATGAACCAGTCCTATAAATACCACTGGATTCAAAGACCAGATAGAGACATTTATACCATGTTTAACCGCATGCTATGAGCCCGTTCCTCTCATACCACTGTATTCGTTATGATAAATACGTATTATATTTATAGTTTTCACTACTTGTGATTTCTTTCATTTGTGACCTCTCTAGCACGGGTCTACAACAATAAACAAGATCACAGTGTGGTATCTGTTCTCATACTACACTTTACTTTTTCTATCTTTGGTCAGTGGAAGAGAAATCCTTCATAACTGAGACAATTTCAATTTTTGTTTCTATCCAGAGTGCCTTTCTTTTTAGGGAGCTGGATTTCCACACATCAAAAACCGACCCTTTGTCTAAATCTGCTCTCGTGGGGAGACAAGTAAATAGAAAGATCACAGTGTATTATCTGTTCTGATACTACACTTCACTTTTTCTATCTTCGGTCTGGGAAAGAGAAATCCTTCATGATTAAGACAATTTTTATTTTTATTTCTATTCAGAGTGCCCCTTTTGAGGAGTTGGATTTCTTTATATTAAAATCCGACCTTGCGTCTAACTCTGCCTTTGTGGGAAGGCCAGTAAATAGTATAATTGAAAAAAATAGAGAATGATATTTCAATCTCAAGTATGAGATTCCAACAGGACGCATAGATTATTGGAATCAGTTTAACGAACTGGCGAAAAAACTACTTCAAACTTACTGACAAAGCAACGAATATACTCTTTCAAATGTGATCCTATATTATATGACGTCACAAAGCATTCATGAGTTAAAGAAAAAGCTAATGGAAAAAGTAGCGGAATAGACGAATTACGTAAGAATGATTAACATTTATTTATACTTGTTTTACAATGAACGCAAGCTAAAATGCAAAGTTCCTGTCCGCGTCAACACTGATAAGGCGACTGGAAATATTTTCCGCTTCATCATATAATTTGTCCGCTTGTAAATGAGCCGCAGATGAGTGTGACCATCCATTTATGTCCCCATTCCACTACAGATCGGAGGTTCGAATCGTGTGGCCGGCTGAATAGTTATCTTCCACACTGGTGATTTCTATTATGATGAAACAGTCAAAGAACAAAGTGTGATTAAAAGTATTTATTAAAAGTATTTATAAAGAGTATTTTATAATATGTAAAAAAAATATTTATTAAAGATGTTTATTAAAAGTAATTATTAGATGTGTTTATTAGAAATATTATTAAAGTATTTACTGAACGTATTTTAAAGATATTTATTAAAAGTATTTATTTAAAGAATTTATTAAAACATTTATAAAAATATTTATTAAAAGTTTTTATCAAAAGTGTTTATCGTTAATTGAGATTGTCGGACTGACCTCCTCATCTTGGTTGTTATCGTCACAACCTTTCGGCCGTTTTGCCCTCTGGCCTTCATCAGGTGTTTTGTATCGAACTGGGGAACCATTTGTTAGGAGTTTAGAACCCAACCCTTTATTATTATTACGGGGGTACCGTGTTCGGACTCCAGCTAGGCTCTGGGACATAGTCGCTGATTCTCTGGTTTGAATGTTACTTTTTACTGCCTTCGTTCAGGATTGAACTCAGCACCTTTAGGTAACTGTAAACTTTGATACAACGTCTAGGACCACTCGGCCATATGTCACAATTCTCAGTTGGCTTTTGCTAATGTTAAACCTATGTTGTTATTCTAATACAGACAATTAAAAGTGTTTATTAAAAGTATTTATTAAAATAGTTATTAAAAGTATTTTTAAAGTATTTATATGAAAGTATTTGTGGAAAGTATTTTTTTAAATATTTTTTAAAGTATTTATAAAAGTATTCATTAAAAGTATTTATTTTAAATATTTATTAAAGGTTTTATTAACGGATTTATTAAAAGTGTCAAAACATTGGACAGCTTAGACTTTATCGTGACTGTGATACAGTGAGACGTATAAGTATTGGATAAATGTTATTTTTTGTTACAACTCTAGCTTTTTATGAGTTTTTTTTTTAAATAGGCATCACCACTTATCAAGGCCAAGAGGTCACTCGAGGATAAGGGTTAAAGAGTGTACAGTAGAAATTGGACAATATAGTAATCGTTAGCAATGGAAATTCGGTAAATTTGTTAACTTGGAACGGCTCATCAAAAACTTTTTTACGTTAGACTTGAAGACAACCATATTGTAGTCAGCTGGAAAGCAGGAAAACGGAAGACAATTCCATAGGCGTGCAGTTCTAAGAAAGAAGGTTTGCTCATGGAATGTACATTTAGGTTTAGGCACAAATAAAGAGTGGGGGAGGATTAGCGATAGAGTTTCTGCTAGACGGGTGTTTCTTGTGAAAGTTTGGCGAGGCAGGACCATAGATTGGAGTTCAGCCGAGCACTTGCCATGAAAATAACGATAAAGCAGAGACAAACTCGCAACATCTCTTCTGTGAAAAAGAGTGTGCAGGGAAAAGAAAAGGGCATCCCCTACGAGGCTACGAAGTCTATTTTGAACTCTATCAAGGCAGTTAATTTTGAACTTTGATATAATAAATATGGATTTAACCATATGTTTTTAAATATTACTTTCCAAATATCAGACAAAATGGCGAGTATAAACAATGTTAGAAATGAACATGCATCCATTTTGTTTCATTTTGCTTCAGTCGGAGTTCTCAAAAATCAGGTGGGGGTCACCTTCCTAGGGTTTACATTGGATCTCTATATGAGATGAAGACATATATTCGAGTATTCCATAAAAAGTTTTTTTTTTTCTCTCGAACACTGAGTTAGAAGATATGTTGAAAATATTTGTACCTCTCTTAAATTGTTTATTTTAATATTTTATAATATATCTTTCTTGTGGTTTCTTAGTTCTACTGGATTTCAGCACAAGAATTCATCTACTCTGGTGGAGTATTCAGCTTCGCGATTTTGCTTCAGTTAATATCACTTGTGGACCATTGGTAAATTGGGTTACTTAAGTGGACCGTATCATCAAGAACTTGTTTACGTTGGACTTGAAGACGAACATATTGTAATTAGCTGGTAAGCAGGCAAACGCAAGACAGTTCCACAGTTGTGCAGTTCTAAGAAAGAAGCTTTGTTCATGGAATCTATGTTTAGGTTTCAGCACAGATAAAGAGTGGGGGAAATTATTGATCGTGTTTTCAGCCAGATGAGTGTTTCCCATAAATGTTTAACGAGGGGGGGGCCATAGATTGGATGTCAGATGAGCACTTGCCATGAAAATAACGATAAAGCAGACACAGGCTAGCAACATCTTTTCTGTGAGAAAGTGGTTGCAGGGAAGAGAAAAGGGAATCTCTCACTAGGCAACGAAATCTATTCTTAACTCTGTCAAGCAGGATAAGTCCTTCCTAGCAGCTCCTGACCAGATGCGACAGCAGTAATTTGGACGTACCTGGCTCTTATATAGAATATAAATATAGAGAGAATTGCATCAGCAGGTAGATATCTACTGAATCGATAGAAGGATCCCACCATTTTTCCAGGACAAACATGTTATATTCTGCAGGGAGGCAGTCATTTGGGAAGATAGGAAGCACGATTAAAATAGAGAGCTTGCAGTATTACTATTTGTTGATTCGCATCGGTGCAATGTATCAGGATTCGATGTGTTCTACCAATTCTATATTAATAAAAACGGCGGCGACTTTTATTTCTTCAATAGTTAACAAATTGTGTTTGAAAATTAAAACTCAAATCTCAGGGTGTGGTCTATATTGATATAAATCGTTGCTATGTATATACCTATACTAAAATAAACATCAAACCCTTCGGTATTTCTGTTGTACCTTCCTTTCAACTGGACCTTGTTTCTCAATGTTTTGTAGATAAGACATTTGAGCAGCAAAGAAACCAATGGAGATGGTATCCCGCACTTTTAATCATTCATTTTATTTCAGCATCTTCTATATATAAGCCCCTTAGATTTACACGGCACTATACTTATATATGGTACTGGGTAATTCAGGGAGGGGGGAGGTATCAATATACATTTTTCTCAGCTTGTATCCTTTCTTCTGATCAGTTATGGGCTATTCCTAAATATTTGTAGCTACGTTTAATTTACACCACAATCCAATTACATCTGTTTCTTATTTCACCAATACTTATACGTTTCACTGTATCACAGTCACGATAAAGTCTAAGCTGTCCAATGCTTTGACACTTTTAATAAATTCTTTTAATAAAACCTTTAATGAATATTTTAAATAAACACTTTTAATGGCAGTCCATTTAAAAGTAGCCCCCAAAAATATAGTAGAAAGGAGAAAAAGATTTTTTATTGTATAAATTATCTGTAGTGTTATAAAAAATTCTGGAAGTGCTCCCCGTCGAAATCTATACATTTCTGGGCACGTTTAACAACGTTTGCCGATACTACATGTAGATCTTTCTGGTGATTCTCCCGATAACGTTGGTAATGTTTTCTTTTAGTTAGTATAGATTGCGAAGATTATTTGCATAAACTTTTTTGTTTTAAAGTCCCAAACATAAAAATCACATGATGAGAAGTCCGGGAAACGTGGTAACCATAACCCTTTGCCTTGTTCTCTCGTGTCAGTGATCTGTGAGACGTAGGGCATGTAGCGTCAGTTTGTTGGAAAAAGAATTGCATTTTGTCTTGTGGTGTCAGTTGGTCGGTAAGAGAAAGATTAGAGATATCAGACTACTTCAAAGTGGGCCGCTTAATCTGAAAAAAAAATTGATTAGAGAACGATTAGAGAGATTGGGCTATTTTTAAGTGCCCGCTTAATCTGAAAAAAAAACTGACGATAAAGCAGACACAGGCTAGCAACATTGTATAAATTATCTGTAGTGTTATAAAAAATTCTGGAAGTGCTCCCCGTCGAAATCTATACATTTCTGGGCACGTTTAACAACGTTTGCCGATACTACATGTAGATCTTTCTGGTGATTCTCCCGATAACGTTGGTAATGTTTTCTTTTAGTTAGTATAGATTGCGAAGATTATTTGCATAAACTTTTTTGTTTTAAAGTCCCAAACATAAAAATCACATGATGAGAAGTCCGGGAAACGTGGTAACCATAACCCTTTGCCTTGTTCTCTCGTGTCAGTGATCTGTGAGACGTAGGGCATGTAGCGTCAGTTTGTTGGAAAAAGAATTGCATTTTGTCTTGTGGTGTCAGTTGGTCGGTAAGAGAAAGATTAGAGATATCAGACTACTTCAAAGTGGGCCGCTTAATCTGAAAAAAAAATTGATTAGAGAACGATTAGAGAGATTGGGCTATTTTTAAGTGCCCGCTTAATCTGAAAAAAAACTGATTACAGGATTAGAAAAATCAGGTTACTTTTAAGTGGGCCACCCTGTATATCAGTATTTTCTCTTCTCTGTCTTCTTGTCTCATTTTTCTTACTCTCTCTATCTCTTTATCGATTTCGCTCTTCGTGCATCTCTCTGATTTCGATATTGCCCCAGAATAGGTACTACATTGTATCTGTGATATCGTAAAATAACCGTTCGATCTTATCTAAAAAATTCTCCAGAAAACACAAATAATTTGTGTCAATCCGTATTCAAAATCCATGTTAAAAAAAATCTAGTAGCAAATAAAAGTATTAACATTTACATATGACAATTTGACTATGATATTGTCTTTTCTTTAAAACAGTAGTTGTATCTATGCGTGTGTCTGTGTGTGTGAATAGTTAACTGATAATCTCTTAAACCATTAGGCACATAACACTGAAACTAACCGGAAATAGTAATCATACATCAACGATGGTGTATAACGAAAAAAATCTTTGTGTAGATGGATGTATAGCGCATACAGAAATACGTCAGCAAGTTGAACTGCAAACTGTTCATTTCAACTTGGTCACATATATCTATTAGTTTTACGCATGCGCAAATTCCATCATTAGATAGATTTGTTTAATTTTACATCTATTTTTCTAACTGTCAGATTAGTCTAACGGTAAGGCTGGGGCGCTCAATGTTTTGGTTTCCATTCTAGCTGATGGCAACCAAGTCATTTTTAATCTTTGATCCATCTCTCTCTCTCTCTCTCTCTCTATATATATATATATATATATATATATATATATATATATATATATATATATATATATAATTATTACTATAATATTTTAAAATTTTGCCTCATTTCCTTTTTCAGGTATGCTTGATCTGACTTTTTCATCACCTGAACGTTGACCATATTTCATATTCTTTATTAGTTATTTACACGAGACACCCACATTTTAATCATGATTTTCTCTAGTCCAGATGGATGCAGTAAATAAACTTTTAACTCGAAATGACCCCGAATGTACGCATGCATGACATAAGAAACAGGAAAGAAACATTTGTTATGCGTACACAGCTTTATTTTCTCATATAACCACAATACGCTTTGAAGTGATTTTACCACTTTCGCTTATTTCTATTCTACATTCGATTATGCCGAGCGTTTTTAGATTACATTCATTGGAGAAATATCCCAGAAAAAAAGATAAAATGAGACAAAATTACCTAGGCTGAATAATTGGAAATAAATTCAATATTTATTTGTAAATAAAGTTTTTTTTTTTATCTTAGTTCAGTTATTTCAGTTGAGTTGCAATAACAAAAAGCTATAGCACCATGGAATAATGTGCTAGCATGCCGTGTTCGAGTACCACCGTGTTTATAGCAGCCCTTTTAGCAGTGTTGGCATACTTTATGTTTGTATTTTTAAAATAATATAATTTTTAAAATAATTTATTTTTAAAATAATGATTCGTTCACGAACCCAAAAAAAAAGGAATCAAGAAAAATGTTTTACATCTATAAAATGGTTCATATGATGGCTCAAGTACACATATAAACACACATAAACACATATAAATACACGTTTACAAATACGCATATACTCAGAAAAAACTTGTGTTCCTCTAGTAAAAACCTTACCTTTTAACTCGTTCTATATTGGGATGTAATCACATTTTCGGTGAGCAAAATGTACATTATTTTTTATTTGTTTGGTTCGAGCGTACACCCAAGGCCGTCCAGAAACTCGCATAAATTCTGGACAAAAACATTCTCATCGCTTATTGGAAAAATATGGATTCACTGGATTCTAAAAAGAATACTTATGTCCAATGCACGGTAATAAGTAATGACGGGTTTGGGAGAAGAAAAATAAAACATAATAATGGTGATAAGGATAAATACGAAAAGAAGCAAAGCATATAAAAGACCTCAGCAATGAACGAATTCTTACACAATGTTAACGTACACAAGTTTACAGCACGCAAGACCAGGAATTCTATTAATGCATCCATTTGTTTTGCGCGTTTAATGACGATAATTCTATTTTAAATGAAAGCACTATAGAGTCAACTTGAAGACTAATAGAGAGAGCGATATATAAACATATGCGGACGTATCTATCTATTTTACTTTTAAAAACAAAAGTGTGGCAGACACATGCACAAGTCAACGAAGGAGAGGGCCTTTTTATAGAAATACGCAAACATACCTACAATCACCGCACAGACACCGCCTTTAATAGATCTGCGAACGAATCTTAACATTCTATTTTTAAAAAGTTGACAGACACGTGGGCATATCCAGGAACGAATATACATTTAATAGATACGCAGATGCATCTAAACGTTCTATTTCAAACAATTGTGACAGACACATTGACAAACTATTGACAGGACAGAGCTCCTTATAAAAATAGGCAGACGTATTTACACATTCCATTTCAAACAAGGGTGGTGGATAAAAATAAATAGCATTTAAAACTTAATTATCAAAAATTGAACGAGCGACATAGCACAGGTATAAATGCATGAGAAATGACGTCACTGATCGGGGAAAAGGAATTTAAAAACGAGAAAGACAAAGATTTCAAGAGAGACGAGATAACAACTGATATCTCATGAGAGATGTGGACAACGTTCGCGATCATGTACAAGGCGTGAAGGAGATCACGTAGGTAATGTTATGCCTGTAACATTAAGGAAATAAATGTTGTTAAAAAGAACAACCTAGTCGGAGTTATTTTCAATTCTTTGTCTTGGTTTCGTTTGCGACTGAAACTGCGTGTTGGTCCGCGACAAGGTTACAAAAGAAAGACAAAATATATTCTTGAGATGAATACTTGCATAAGAAAATGCAATTTCAGTTTGTTTTTTTTAATTCAGACGAAAGAAAATAGTATTTAAAATTGGAGCGTGACAAAATATTTAAAATGTTATTTCGACATAAACTATGACATAACGATAGATATGATAAATGTATATTTTTGAGATGAGGATTTATAATTATTTTTTTGTATTATTTGGACTATTATTCTCATCTTGGTTGTTTTCTTCACAACGTTTTGGCCGATGTAACTTTCGACCATCTTCAGGTGTATTCACACTAGAAGTTATTGGTAAATAGTGTTAAATGTTTTTGTTTTGTTTTTTTGTTTTTTTTTTGGTTTTTTGCCCTCCCAACGAATATAGCCGTTAGAAATCCAAGGCGCAGTTAGCTCCAAGTCTATTTTCAAGTGATTCAAAAAATATTTCTCAATCTCATATCAAAAATATACATTCATCATATTAAAAAGACGGAATGGACCCAGATTTATTAAAAGATAAAAAACGAAATAGACTTGGCGATAATTGCGTCTTGAATTTCTAACGCCTATGTTCAATACAAAAGCAAAAAAAAAAATCATTTTTGACTATTCACCAATAAAATTCAGTGTGAATACACCTGAAGATGGCTGGATGGTTATATCAGCCGAAACATTGTGAACAAAACAATCAAGAGTAGAATAATAGTCGAAATAATACAAAAAATATTAACGATGGATAGTTTTCTTTTACACTCACATGCATCTAAAATAAGACAGTCTACTCAATTTGTGCATTTAGTTATGAACCTAAAAGGACAAAACTAGGCCGCATCTAAAAAGATGAAGAATGAACAAATTGCAACGTATTGATAAACCAGAAAAAACATTGATGACAAAAAAAATCTCATAATTACAGGCTAATATATACAAGGGGACGCTGATGCAATCTGCTGTGTGTCCACACCGAAATCCTTAAATATCAGTTTCGCTTGTTTGTTGTTTTTTTACCCCATGATAGAATCTGTAATTGGGAATACACTGATCAATGCTGAACGTGAACAGGCATGAACTCATTCAGATCGTGTGTTCATTTCAATTTAACAATCCGAACTTTTTAGACAAATGACTTTACGTTGTCACAAAAATGTAAAAAAAAAAATAATAATAATAATAATATGTCGGTTTGTACGATGTCACACAGATTTCAGAAGTGGTTTGAATCGTAAAATTATATTGAATTGAATCGTATTAATTATTAATTTATTTATGAACTATATCTTGAGCTATCTAAATACTATGTTTTCTATCAATTTGCAATCATCTAGACTTTATATATGATCAAATAGAACTTAAGATTTTAAACATATTACTTACTAATCCAATAAATTAAGAAGTGATGATATATAGGTGTTATTTGGTTTGTGTGCATAAGGGTTTTAATTTTCTTCCACTACAAGAACTTGGGAATCAGGGTCGGCAAGTGGGATTGATAAGTCAATGCCCCCGAGAATGGAAACTCTTACGTGCAAAAAGTGCCTGAGAAACCCCGTCGGAATTCCCCGGTAAGAGCACATCAGGCGATGAGCAATAAATGGAACCTTTTCAAAGAGAAAAGGTAAGGTCTGGGAGAGTGGATTTCGCATACATACGAGGGGTGTGCAATAACTAATGCCCCTGACCCACTTCCCATAGTAGTAGAGCAACGAAACTTGGCACAATTATTAGTCTTTCTCTACATAGGAACCATCCAGAGTAATGCATTTCTCCCATCGTTTGATGCAGCTCTGGAAACCGTTTTTGTAGAACACCCCAGGTTGGTCCTCCAACCACGACGTGACTTCAGAAATCAAGGCTGAATCATCTGGGAAACGCTTTCCTTTCAAAAACATCTTCATGGTTGGGAAGAGGTAAAAGTCAGAGGGTGCAAGGTCAGGAGAGTAGGGAGGATGGGGAAGGATTTCATAACCAAACGCCTGTGCTTCTGATCTGGCGACATGCGAGTTGTGGACCGGAGCGTTGTCCTGCAGGAGGAGGGTACCTTTGTTGATCTTGCCCCGCCTCTTGATTTTGATAGCTTCCCTCAATTTCCTCAAAAGTGAAGCATAATAGGCTCCTGTAATTGTGGTACCCTTTGCCAGGAAATCTGTCATCACTACTCCGTTCTGGTCCCAGCAGACTGTGAGCATTACCTTGCCAGCGGAGGGCTGCACTCTTGCCTTCTTTGGAGGTGGTGAGTCCAAGTGCTTCCACTGCATTGACTGGGCTTTGGTCTCTGGATCATAGTGATCAGCCCAGGTTTCATTCTATGTAATCAGCCTTTTGAAAAACTTAGACTCATCTTCTTAGCACATCTCCAAATTCATCCTCGAGCACTCGACGCGTTCTCGCTTCTGGAATGGTGTGAGTAACATGGGAATCCGTCTGGCAGACACCTTATGCATATGCAAATGGTCATGAATTATAGTTTCTACAGACCCTGTACTAATCTTGACATCTTGGGCTATTTGGCGAATAGTAATGCGCCGATCTTCCAAAATGGCAGCCTCAAATTGACGGACAGATGCCTCATCAATAGCAGAATGTGGGCGACCAGGTCTGGGAGCTGTTTCCACAGACTTCCGGTCATATTTGAATTCACAATACCAGCGTTTTACAAGGTCATATGATGGGACATTATCACCATAAGTTTATTTCATTTCATCAAAAGTCTCCTGTGGTGTGCGTCCTTTCAAATACAAAAACCAGATCACTGCTCGACATTCAACAGGCTCCATTTTACACCTGACTCAGTTCAAACACCTGTAAAACAGAAACCACAATTAGTTCAAAGCTGTAATTTGTCACATAACCCCTAGAGATATAAATCATTGCACATGATAAATTTCAGCTAGATCAGACAACTAGAAGTGGGTCAGAGGAATTACTTATCGCACGCCTCTCGTACACAAAACTTAAACGTGCATAAATAACGGTTTATATTTCGTTTATATATACATATATATGTTTATCTATATACATAAATATATTATTTATATATGCAAATATATTTATGTGTTTATGAATCTCAAAAATTAGACTAATTTTCTAATTTTAGTTTTGATTTCAATTATTTAATTGAACAATCACTTCACATTTCGTAGACTTTTAGAAAATATCTACTTATATATATATATAAGGCACTTTCTCTATGTGTGAGTGTGTGTGTGTCTCAGAGAGTTCGTTCCCTATGAACTCCAAAACGGCTGGTCGGTTTTTTTTGTTTTGTTTTTAAGATTACACAAATAGGCTTTATAGGTATGACAGTGTTTTATGTTTTATATAAGAATGATTCCGATAAGTATTGAAAACCGATAGTAGAAAAAATCCGGTTAAAGAGGAAACAGTTCGATTTTGATTAAAATTAATACCGTTATCCAGCGTAACATCACAATTGCACCTACAAAGTTTGATCATGATACAAGCAGAATGACAAGGTGTATAAAGTCAACAGTACATATTTGAGAAGACAGAGGCGCGTTCGAAATTAATGTTTATGTTTTGGAGTAGAATTGAACCACTTGATTTTCGAATTTTAAGCTTTTATTCACGGTATTATACGATAATAATTTTTAAAAAATAAACAGTAGGTTATCTACAGTACAATGTAGACTACAATGTATTGTGGGTAAGTCCCTGCGGGGAAGCTTATAGACCTTCCTTCCGGTGATCCGAGGTAGGTTCTCCACTAGAGCCGACAATCAATCGATTGTATTGAAAAATGGTCGATTTCATCGATTTCGGTTACAATAAAAGTATTGCAAGTGTGGAATATAAAATCCCTGGCAAGGTTAGATCTCCCATCTAATAAATATAAACTTTAAATTTGACTTGAATATTAAATGAATTTGAATAAATAATAATAGTATCGTATTGTTTAATCACGTTGTAGATCGCATACTCTAACTTTTATTCCTGATCTTAGTTAGTAAAACGTGTTTGGATTATATTAATTTATGTTATTACATTGCATTTATATGAGAATATTACAAAATAATTGAAAAATGATTTTATTACGTTTAATGCAGTTTTGTGCGTGGATAATTTTTGTTAATCGGGTTTTAGTGTATTTGTAATTATAATAATATAATTACTAGCGGTACCTGTGAAAATTCCACAGCGAGCTCTTTTTTGTGTAATATATTGGTGTTTGCATCCTGTGTATGTTCAGCGTAAATGGAGACGCTCTGATATTATTGTAGCTCTTTTGTTAAATCTGCAAAAGTATTTATCTAAGGTAGCAGCCCCTGCTACCTTAGATAAATACTTTTGCAGATTTAACAAAAGAGCTACAATAATATCAGAGCGTCTCCATTTACGCTTAAACGCTTTTTACGGCGTAGAACGGTCGTAGAATACGATATTTTAATTTATGCAGATTTCGTATATCGAGTCAATTTTTTATCCATACTTAGATATTATGAAGTTGTGATTTCAAAAATAAAAAATATATCCATATGACTTGGGTGCATCAGCTTGAATCGAAACCAAAACCAAAATTTATGAATATATATATATATATATATATATATATATATATATATATATATATATTGTGACGATATTGAGATATGTCAATATCGTATTAATAAAAATAAATAAATTTAATGGTTAAAATTTCGAGACACGAAGGAATTAAAACGACCAAGTGAACCGTCGCCATGACAACGACGGCGACAGCGAAAAAAAAAACGCTGATATACTCATGAAATAGGCGCGGTCTTATCTCAATATGACCAGAATGGACAGTTGCGACCCGTCAGTTATTTCTCCAAGAAATTAGATAAATATCAAAAAATCTATTCAACAAGAGTGATCAACAAAAATCTATTCAACGGAGTGGTCAACAAAACCTAAACATTAAACGAGTGAAAGATTTTGAACTCCAGAGACTGGAATAAAGAAAAAAACAATCATTTTTCTTTTATTTTAAATGTGTGAGGTTGTGACGATATTGAGATATGTCAACAGCGTATTAATAAAAATAAATAAATTTAATGGTTAAAATTCCGAGACGCGAAGGAATTAAAACGACCAAGTGAACCGTCGCCATGACAACAACGGCGCCAACGAAAAATAAAAAATAAAATGCTGATATACGAAACATACAGAAAGATATAATCAGCGTTCCTACAGGAGAAAGTTAACCGTTAAGAATTGAGACGAAAGCAGTTTCAGAAGAGATTCCAAGAATTGAAGACGTCTAAGCAACTCTGCTGATAAAACAACAAAAAATATTTGGCGTCAGTCAGCGTAAATGAAGGTCGGTCTGTCTTTTACTCTTCATTTGTCAGTTATAAATATAAATCGGAGAACTATTAAATGTCAAAAACTCAGAAATCTCGCTAGAGTTTGATAAAAAAATATCGCCCGAAAAAAAAATAAAAGGAGTAATATAAAAACAAACAAACAATAAAACAAAAGAGACAACTCGAGGCATAAATAAAATGAATAAAAACAAAAACCAACGGAAGTAGTCTTTCTTGTTCTATTACAAAAAAAGAGATATTGATGTAAGGGGCGCAACTCCATAAATTATTTCTATTGTAAATGTGTCTTTCTCTATTTTTACTGAGAGTTTGGTATGCGATATATATATATATATATATATATATATATATATATATATATATATATATACATACAAAGAAAAGAGAAAGGAAAAAGAGAAAAAGACGTATGAATCTAAATATAGGTAATCATCTTTTGAAATTTGTATATATTACCTATTCGTTCTTTGACTTTCTTCATTATATATAAAAAATAAAATAAAATAAAGATACAGTATATATATATATATATATATATATAAATATATATATATATATATGTATATATACATATATATGTATGTATATATATATATATATACATGTTGAATCGGTTGTCTTTTTTATTTAAAATATATGCTGAAATTTCTCTGACCTATCATTTCTAACAGCGATAGAACAGCCGATTGCTCAATACATCCATCCATTCATCTGACATCTATTTTATAAAACCACAAGCCTAGAGTCCGTGTTTTAAGTCGAGAAGACCAAATATTTGTTATCACCATTTAAAATGCTCTTTTTGGTAGAGGAAGTTTAATTAATTTATCACAATCGGATAACAAAGCTAACTTCAGCAGGGGCACGTAACAATACAAACCAAAATATATGAAAAATTCTAGGTAAAATCATTTATTACAAGAAATAGAAGGTCATAACAATTAAACGATAGTCACTCGGAATAATAAAGATGTAAGCGTGACACACAAAATTACACACGCGCTATCATATTAATGTAGAGATTTTACACTTATATTGGTTTACTTTAGTTGAACTGGTCTCATTTCAATTTATATCATTTCTATGATAGTTATCAACTTTAAAAATGTCAACAGTTACTAAATTGCAGGAGCGATGTAGTAATAAACTACATCTTTTAAACCCATTATTTTCTTACGTGTGCAACCGACAGCTGACGAGAACCGACGGTAAAAGCCGAGCAGTGATTGATGATGTCGGAAAACTTTAATAAATATGCAACAACAAAAAAACAACAAAAAGAAAACAGAAAAGGTATAATTCTCTACCAATGCCCGACCGCACGTTGCTAAACTGACCCTGCAGCAGATGAACGAATTAGACAACGAAACTTTGCCTAATCTGCCAGACTCTCGCAACCAGTCACTTACCGACTACTACTTTTTTAAGCATCTCGACAACTTTTTGCCTGAGAAATGCTTCAAAAACCTCCAACGACTTCATCGCAACCAGAACGCAAGAGTTGTACATTGCTGGTATGGATACACTCGTGTTGCCTTGGCAACAGTTCGTTGATTCTGATGGTATGTATTTCGATCAATAATTTTTTGTTTGAGTCAAGAGACTTCGTGTGGTCGTCGGATCGTGTCGTCTACGGCATATACAGTCTTCTGTAGTTCGCGTAATATTCAAAGTTAACATAGTGGTTGATATACAAAACGTATTCATGTAAACGTACCAACAGACACCAAACGTGTCTCTTTTAATATATATATATATATATATATATATATATATATATGTATATATATGATGATGATGATTGCAACGTCTTGTCAGACGAGTGCCACTCCCTCAGACATTTAAAATCCATGAGCCAAAATGTCTGAGGGAGTATCTATACAAATATGATGTTACAGAGTCTTAGCTTTGTACGACAGCTAAGTCGTACAAAGCAAGTCTCTCTCTCGGTTCGAAATGTTGAGATCCAGCAACAAGCAAGAGCAAGATAGCCAGCAACAAGTTAAACTACAGACCAGCTTAATGCGGGTACTGGTCTTCCGCTTTATGGTTTTTTAAATCAGAGATTTGCTTCTCCTAGAAAGGTTGCTTTCACCACGGCTTACGGGAGCCCTCTCTACCCCAATACACATATACACACACACAAATATACACGGTGCTAGTTGGCCGTTGACCCAGAAAAAGAGTTCATTCGCCCTTTGATATATAAATATATATATATATATATATATAATTATAAATCTCAAATGACCTTGTAACGATGTATGTAACCCACTTTCCGGTTTACGACATCCAGTTGCGCATGCGCATAACCTGCGCACTGAAATATTAACGTTATTATTTCGAAATTATTATTAACATGGGAAGAGTGGGGTTTAAAATAATTTAACCGTAATACAGAAATAAATGCTGTAAAAAAAAACCCAGACAGTATTAACAATTGGTTATTTGGATAATTTAAACGCGAAAAAAAAAAAGAACAATTGGGACGCTGAAATATTAACGTTATTATTTTGAAATAATTATTTAACATGGAAAGAGTGGGGGTTAAAATGAACAAAAAAACAAGAGAGTAATTGGGACGCTGAAATATCAACGCTATTATTTCGAAATTATTATTTTTAAATAACTTAAACGTAATACAGAAATGAACAATGTAAAAAATGCAGATATATCAAAATTTGAATTTAACTATTATAAGTATTATGGTATCTGTTCAGTGCACATTTACTTACAAGTATGACCAACCACTTATAATTCAGTAACTGTAATTTTTTTTCAAAGATAATCAATTATAATAGACAGAACGACTCATAGAAATCTATCTATATACTTTTTTCATTTTAATATACTTTCATAGAAATGTTTCTGTTATGTCCAAAAACAAACTATTTTCTTTACGTCACAGGTGTCACGCTCATACATGAATTCCATAGCTAATATAACATACTGACCCAACGGGTCACGGGTAGTCTAGTGTATATATATATATATATATATATATATATATATATATATATATATATATATATATATATATAAAGGGGGTTAGAATAGTAGTCTAAAGAGAAGAGTGTATTTTAATGTGATAGTAAAATTACTAATTTAATTAAAATACAAGAAAAGAACAGTGCCCGTTGTAATTCAGATATATAATAAGCTCGATAGGCAAATATCCTAGAGCTACTTTAATATTTAGTAATGTGATAATTAAAAATTCAAATTAGAATTAAAAATTAAAAATCTGTTTCATAAGAAGGAACAACAACAAAGTCAATAATTTGTACGATCGTTTCGGAAACGATGTTTTTATTGTGATAGATATTAAACCACGGACAATAACTTTGACATATAGTTCTTTTAAACAAAGTTTCCTCATTAGCAAAAATATTGGGTGGGTTTTTTTATATGTAAAAGACACAATAAACAAACCTAGCAATTTTTTAGTAAGGCAGATTTATCTTTTAATTGTTCACCTTTTGAAAACCGTAATTATCGTCAAAGCATTCACTTGGATGTTGATTGTATGTAGCTTATAAATATACGAAATGTACGTATATATATGTATAACATGCTCGTTTTTTCTGTTTGTTGTTTGTGTGTGCATGTATGCATGTTACACATTAAATCACAGTTCACAAGACATGTTTACAAGCGTAAACGTTAATAATCTCATGATCGCGTACACGTATTAACTATGGATGGTCAATACTGGATCACTAACCTCCGTTTCATATTGTTTAACTTCCCAGCGGTTGTCTTTGACTTGAAGTTCTGTAATAAATAAATGCCCCTCCGAAAAAACGCTAACTACCAGGTTATATATTACATAGAACTATATTTCCATGTCCCTTGTAGTTTGCGAACGTTGTTTTTGGATTCTTCATCCTGATATAATGCGTCACAACGGACGTAAAAATATATCGATCAATTCCGATTTCAGTCCTCGGTAAATTGACTGAGTAACTCGCTTGACTATCTCCCTCTTTTGTTTTACTTGTATCTGTTATAACCGTTTCTTTGTTTTATCCTACGTTAGTCTTAAGGCACACAGGCCAACCTTGTTATTGTTAAAGAAATTCGATCATTACTTAGTTTATGTAAATATTAATGTACATGGTAATTAATTTCAAAGATTTTTATTAGATAAATATGTAACTGATTTTTTATGATATTTGACTTGGTAAATATTTTTATTTGCTATTGACATTATTTTACATTTCAACAATATTGAACATATCATAGAATTATCTTGTTTTACTCGCTTTCATAGGTAACCTAGTACTTCCCGGAAGCTATAAGATTCAACAAAATCTTTACTAAACTAAAATTATTACTAAAATTATAGTTTTAAATACTAAAAAGTATTCATTTATATTGTTCTTTTATGAAAATAAACTATCGTAGATGTGAACAATTATAATTGTTTAAGAAATATTTATGGAACATTACAAAAAAACCCAAGTCCATGCTAATGAAATCAATATAACTTGAAGCAAGATTAACTTCTCGACCTAACGATATTATCATTTAATCAAACATTGGTTATTCAATATTTTCACAAAAATAGTATGATTATGAAACTATTTCATATGATTGTAATGATAACAATTCTCACGAGAATTTCAAATACGAAAGTGTAATTTTTCTTGTACACATGAACGTGTAAATTTCAGAGTAAGAATCTTTTATAATCTGGAAAATAAAAATATTGAGATAATTAAGAATAAGGAAAAATAATTTAAAAATTAGAATTATCTCTACTGATGATTAATTGTAGAAGTATAGATGGACAACATTGTGAAAAAAGCAAACAAGACACGATCTGCATCCTACCGGATTTTATGTAAATAGTAATAAATAACTCTTTTCGCTTATAATATCTCAGTTAATAAATTATCAGTGTACTTAGTGAATTTAATTTTCTTTTCCACCTTAACTGTGCAATTTTACTTTTATTTAAAATAATATAATTTTAATATATGGTCACAGCAAAACAAATAAGAACAAATCGCGTCATCATATAAAAAATAAATGAATAAAATAAAATAAATAAATAAATAAAACTTACGCTGTAAGCATTTTACAAAGGTTTTATTTCTCATTTGAAGCATTTTACAAAATTTTTATTTCAAATTTTAAATGATTAACATGCGTCATCAATAGTTTCAGACTACTAGAAGATTTGGGATTTTTTAACTATTAATACCCCTGAATATCGTACAAAACGACCATGAATTTATAACTAATACAAAGATAAATATCAATCTATATATATATATATATATATAAATGTAATTTTGGTTCGTTAAAAGTGAATAAAACCATATTTCTACGTTACCAATTTAATTGAAATTTTCAAAAATTCTATTTTTAAAGTCAAGGAATGTTTTTATGTTATTAAAATAATTTAACATTGCGAATTATAAAAATATTAAATTAAATAAAAAATATTTTTCGTAACTGCGAGATTATCGCCATTTTATTTCCGGTAGAAATTAGCCTTTCACTTACTGAGATAAGTATTATTTGTATTAATTTTTATGATACTCATGCAGAGAACGATCCGTGCTGAAATAATGTTATTATTTAAAAAGTCATTCTTAACATGGGGAGGGGAGGATGTTCTGTACCTATTCTGTACTTTAACTTTACAATTGAATAAAAAAAACATATCGTAAAACGTTAATTAAACGTGGAAATATGATTTAAAAAATAGCGCGGATCGCTCTCTGCATTAGCACCATTTTTATTTATTGCGGACTATTATTCTCATCTTTATTAGTTGTTGTTTCACGACTTTTCAGTCAACTATTCCTCTAGCCTTCATGAAAAGAAGTATATTTTATAAATGTTCAGTAACTTTTTCCTTTTATTGTTCTTAAAGAGTAAAACTTTTCTTATTCATGAAAAGAGTTAAGCCTATGTAAATAAATAAATGTTTGTACACGTGACAAATTATCAATAAATGGTTTAGTTACTTTTTTTAAAATTATTTATGAAATGAGTTAACGTAAATAATGTTTGTAAAAGTGCGAAAGGCGACGTTTTACAACCATCACTCCCGTGTTTAATTTCTATAATCATTATTTCGACATTTGAAAGTGGTGCTTACTTTTTAGTTACAACGTTCTGATAAATCAGTCACCCATTTTGTAAGCAATAAAAACGCGGTATATCAAAACCATAGAAAGTAAAAATAATATGTGCCTTTACCGCATTTGTAAGTCAGAAATATATTTGTTTCTCAAAGAAAAAAAAATAGATTGAACATGATTTTTTTTATTGTTTTTATGAAAATAAAGTTTCGAGTTTTTAAAAAAAAAATTTTTAACTTATTTAGTTAAAAGTCAGTTTGTGGGTGTTTTTTTTTAATTGTTTTTATGAAAGGTGAGTTTTTTTTTTTCAAAACGTTTTTTTTTTTTTAAATTTCACTAACATGCTGGAGAAATGTTTAATAACTTGTTATTTTTTTAGATTAGGTCCACCTCCACAATTTTCCTTTCAATGACGACATTTATAGGTTTCTGAGTATGCTGAACACGCAAATCGCATTGAAATTTTGCGGAAATAAATAGTTGTATTATGCATTGTATTCTTCGGCGGCCATCTTTTTACGTGCACACGCGCCATAAACAAATACACGCACGTAAAAAAGATGGCCGCCAAAGATTACAATGCATAATACAACTTTTTATATCTTGATAACTACTTATTTCTGCAAAATTTCAATGCGATTTTCGTATTCAGCATAGTCGAAAACCATTTCAAGTTGTCATTTAAAAGAAAATTGAGGAGGTGGACCTAATCTAAAAATTTACCAATAATTTTTCATCCCGTACGCCTCCCGATACATTGCTTCGTCAACATGCGGCCATTTTATATCTCCCGAAGACACTTCCGTATTTAGAAAAAAAAAATGAGTGACCGATTTACCAGAACGTGGTAATTAAAAAGTGAGTACCCCTTTCAAATGTTGAAATGATTTTTTTTTTCAATTTTTTTTCATAATCTGGTTAGTGTTCAATCAATAATAATCCAGTGAAAAAATTTCAAAAAACCTATCAGTATAGAAACTCCACCACGTAAGTAAATAAATAAAAAATGTTACGTGCGCATGCGTTAGCCTTGACTAGGGGGGTACTAAGGGAACGACCGTTAAATAATTCTGCAGGTCGCCATGGAACTCAACGCCCAAGGAGTACCAAAATAGTTTTCATGATCTGAAGAAATTTTTTTCGAAAAGTGGGCGATCACTTTTCCATGTAAATTTAACTTAAAATGAGCACCCACTTTCTGACCACCTGAGGAAGGGGCATTTATTTTCGTGTTTATTGGCTTAAAGGTTTTTTGACAAGTCAGTTTGGTACGCGAATGCATATCTAACATTTTCCGTTTATGCTCACGCATAGCATAAACAAAGGCTACGTCTGTGAAATGGAAAATAGTCCCAGAGTTCAGGGGTTAATACCATGCAAAAGAAATCAAACAAAAAACTTTTTAGCCAAATAACACACAGAAAAAAGAAAAAAAAATAGCATCCATTTTTTTCTATTGAATTCATTTGCTGTTTTTATTGAAAACTATTTTCCCCCGGATTTTTGATATAATTTTCCATTAAGGGCCGTGCGTTTCACGTTCGTAAATAACAAAAAATATTTTGTAGATTTTGGTGTGCTAAAAACGAATCTGCAAACCGTTTCCGTCGCAAAAAATAGTTTTTATGATATGAAGAAATTACTTTTTCGAAAAAGTGGCGATCACTTTTCCATGTAAATTTAACTTAAAATGAGCACCCACTTTCTAGCCACCTGAGAGAGGGGGGATTTTTTCCCATGTTTATTGGCTAAACAGCTTTCGTTTATGCTCACGCATAGCGTAAACGAAGGCTACGGCTGTGAAATGGAAAATAGTCCCAGACTTCAGGGGTTATTACCATGCAGAAGAAATCAAACAAAAAACTTTTTAGCCAAGAAACACAGAAAAATGCTCCTCTCTCAGGTGGCCAGAAAGTAGGTGCTCATTCTAAGTTAAATTTACATTGAAAAGTGATCACCCACTTTTCGAAAAAGTAATTTCATGAATATGAAAACTTTCTTTTTGCTACGGAAACGGTTTGCAGATTCGTTCTTAGCACACCGAAATTTACAATAAAATATTTCGTTATACGTGAAACGGGCCTTAAAGTAAAAAAATACCGAATTTTTTGGAGCAGATTTGCCGTTTAGTTGTACAAATATCCTCAAACCAGGTAATCACTAAAAGGGACTTTTAAAAGTCGTCACCTGTATCGAGCAAAAGTTTAAAACCACCGATTATATGCCAGCCTACGTCATGGTAACATATATTGAGTGAGTTCCTAACAGTATTTTGTATAGTTTTTTAGTATAAACTCATTTCCCCAAAATTTCCCCAAACTTAATGTGTTCGATACAGTCTGCCGCCATTTGTATTTTTCAGATATACCGATAAACATTGAATGTTTTTGAACCGATTATACATTACATAAAAAACTCTAAAATCTTATCCAGTTAGGTAGAACATTTACTTTTCTTGCCTTTGATAACATTTATTTATATATATTTATTTTTTGACAACTTCTTTGTGTCTGTGTTTAGTAATAGAACCCCTTTTCATTTAATGTAACGTTTAGTCGGCTCGAAAAACAGTGTTTATTGGGGTATTTGAAAGCTAAAAATGGTGGTGGACACTGTTGATTACTTTAAGTTAGAGAAAGTGAGTTAAAACTAAAAAAAACTATACAAAATACTATCAGAAACCCACCGATTATGCCAGCCTATGTCATGCTAACATATATTCGGTGAGTTTCAGACACAGTTTTGTATAGTTTTTAGTTTTCAACTTACTTTCCCAAACTTAACGTATTCAACAGAGTCCGCGACCATTTCTGTTTTTGGAGCCGATTAAACATTTTACATTACATAAAAACACTAAACAATTATCCAATTAAGTAGAAACGTAACTTACCTTTGCTTTCATTTATTTGTTTTTGGACAACTTTTTCGAATCTGTGTATAGTAACCTCCCTCCGCCCACCATCAACCAAATATTAATTACTAACTCACATTTTTGTAAAAAAAAAAAAAAAAAAAAAACATTTAGCGTTTCAACATTTTTGCTACGTTCGGCTTCATCAACTGATTGTTGGTCAAGTCCAAACCATGAACGATTGACAGAAACTCCCGAGGATCCAGATCAAATTCTGCAAGAGTACAATTTTTTTTCATTTTCGCCTTCTTTTTCACTTTTTGCAGTGGATTGCTGTACTAATATAAGAAACATGCATTTTCTCTTTTTATTAAATTTTTCCATTACACCAAATTGAGCCACTGCAACGCGTGGCAGGGTACAGCTAGTATTTATATATAAAACAGTCTCAATTGTATACATTGAAAAGTATTTTTATTTAATAAGCCCTGCATTTTTATTACAACCAAAAGAGGATTATTTAAATTAATGAATAGTTTTATAATCTTCAAAAATCCAAAAACTTTAGATATAATAAAGTTTATATATCTCTGTAATACTTTTAAAAAATATATACTTTTTGACACTTTTTAGCCTCCATACAAAATTTGCACTTCGATTATAGTTTGTTATGATGGAGTAAAACTTGGATTCTGTTACTAAACTGTTGATTTATTGGGATAATTAAGCAATTGTTTTAGTAAAAAGAAGGCGCTTTTAATCCAGTATATTTAGAGTAACTTTTACTAATTATCTTGGAAATAGTTCCAGAAGATTATAATTTATTTTTCTAAGGACTTTTACAATTAATTTACTTAAATCTGAAATTTAGATGAATTTTCGAGGTTTTGCAGCCGACGTGAAAACAGATTTTATTATAACATTTTTGTTTTCATGCGTAAAACTACATTTTCTTCATTTAGAGATTAACTCTCGGCGTTAATCTTTAAAACACACTGATAATAATCAGATATTTACAAAGATAACGAAAGTCAAATTTAATAAACATGGCCATATCTGTTTTTCTTTCACTGAATTCTACGTACCATATATATATATATATATATATATATATATATATATATATATATATATATATGACCTACGGCGATCAATCAACGTTTAGACGATGATTCTCGTCTCGTCATGGGTTCAACACTGACTTAAAATATTAAATAAATATCTAATATACTAAATAAATGACTAAAATATAGAATAAAATAAAAAGTACGATTTTTAAAAGTTATTAGCAAAAGTAACCTTCAGCAAACTGAAAACAATCAAAACGTATTTTCCCATTCACTCCCTTTAATATATTTGTATGACATAAACAGGAAATCCAATTTTCATTCATTTCATCTGACCTCCCATATTAGATGAATTAAAAGGTCAGACATGCCGCGCGTATGTTCTTCTCCAGAAACGGAAAAAGAAAGACAGAAAGAAGAAAAGAGAACCGAAATGTTTTAATATTAGAGTTGCGCCCTTAACAACTTGTCTATTTATTAGCTAAAATTAAAAATATACACATATGATTTCGATATATATATATATATATATATATATATATATATATTAGTAGTTTACATTCAAAAGTAAAATATATTTATATTTTTCTTTCATAATATTTGATTTTGTCTTAGACGTGTTTCGCTAATTTGCTTACAAGTCATATGATTAATAAAACATTTATTTCTGCCGAATACCAAGAACTTCCATTACAGGATTTAGCATACACTTTCGATTTACAGTTCAATATCCCTTTTTTTTGCTGCATCAATATCTAATTTCTCTTATTCTATGTAGTTAAAATGATTTAAAAACTTTAAAAACATTTAATTTAATTTTCTATGTTTATTACCTTTAACAAATTAGGTGCAAACCTTTTATAATATTTGCTAATATTTTTTTTCTACGGAGAGATGTATAAACATCGAAAACTCATGGGTTATGGAAATATATTTTACTATACTGTATTATTTGTCTTGCAAACAATAAAAATTCTAGTTTTGAAATCTGACTTTTTAAAATCACAAATTATGATATATATATATATATATATGTATGTATATATATATATATAGATATAGATAGATAGATAGATAGATAGATAAAGATATAGATATAGATAGATAGATAGATAGATAGATAGATAGATAGATCGATTGGCTGGTATTTACAAGTATTTTTTACAATTGTATAAATGCCACCTTGTCTGTGTGTATATATAGACTCAGAAACGGCTGAAAAGATTTTCTTTAAAATATACAGAACTTTACTTTATAAGTCTGGGAGTGATCTTAGTTAAGTTTTGTCTCAGAATACCCTCTGTAATTACCGATAATTAATAATCGAAATCGTTGTATTTATTCATCTATCATCGGTAAAGCCATTTTTTCGATGTTGTCGCTTAGCAACAATGATAGAATAACGGGCCGTAAAAAATTCACTGTGGAGAAGTTGATAGCGCTTTTTTTTTCTTTCTTTTTTTGTTTTGCATGAAATGGTCTCTAGGTTCAAACTCCGCACGTAAATTTCTTAATGTTTTTAATTAACTGCAATGAATGTTATAAGTCTTGAAAATTTACGTGTTCTTTTTTTTTTTTTTTTTTTTTTTTGCATGACGTGGTCTGTACTTTCAAACTCCGTACGTTAATGTCTTAATGTTTTTGTTTTTTTTGTTGTTGTTGTTGTTAAGTGGAAAGAAGTTTATTTATAAGATTGGAAAATTTACATGTGTGTGTATATATTTTAAAAATATCTGTTATTTCGCAATATAAAACTGGAATATTACGGTACTTTAGTTAAACTTTATAATTGGCAAGCAGCTGATCCTGAAGAAAATGCAAAGCAGTCTACTCACATATTTAGTGAAAATGTGATTCAGAAGTTTCTTATATGTCGATTAACAAAACATAAGCCCTAACAACCAAGCACAAGTAGTATGCCCGGAAACATAAGATAAGGAATTTTTCGACACAGTTGACTAATTGTAGAACTTTATAGCGACGACCACATAAATTCTTAAAACAGATAGATAGTCGATGTTGATCTGTGGTTTCTTTGCCATACAGTTCAAGAAGTCATGGCCCTCAAAAACTCGCCAAAGTAGTTGGTTTTGAGCTGGAAGAATAGCTGCTAATCAGATAAATTGGATTGTTGCTGGCACGTTGCATCCACTAAGTGGGGGCTACGTTGATCAGTAAGGTGTCAATATAACTAAAATTTACTGAAATAATTTTAGAATTACAAAAAGAAAAAAAAATATTGGAATTACCAAAGATACAAATCAAAATAAACATAAAAAGGCATCAAATCTTTTCTCTACCCTGCAACCTCTCTCCCACAGAAGAGACGTTGCGAGCCTGTCCTTGTTTTATCGTTATTTCCATGGCAGATGCTCGTCTGAACTCCAATCTCTGGTCCCCCCTCGCCAATCTTTCACGAAAAACACCCGTCTAGCTGAATCCACTGTGAAAATTTTCCCCCACTCTATATCTGTGCCTAAATCAAAACGCGGATTCCATGAACAAAGCTTCTTTCTTAGAACTGCACGCCTGTGGAACTCTGTTCCGTCTGCCTGCTTCCCTCCGGACTATAACTTGGATGTCTTCAAGTCCAATGTAAACAAATTTCTAATGAACCGCCCCCTTAAGTAAACACTTCAGCAAATCTCCTCACTAACTTAATGTACTTGCAATAACCCTTATCCCTGAGTGGCTTCCGGGCCTTGATAAGTGGTGATCATTGTGTAAAAAAAAAAAAATCAACCCCCGAGAAAGACCGGGTAATACTGCTAGTATATATATATATATATATATATATATATATATATATATATATATATAACGTTAGATTTTACAGTTATGTATATATATATATGTATATATATATATATATGTATATATATATATTAAGCAAGATTTATACAGTTATAGTGAGTTATGCATTCACACTGAAAATCCATAAAGATCAATGTTTATTATAAATCAGCCAAACCCCCTCATGACTATTTCATACCCGATCCAGACTGGCAAATTATTCGGCATTCTGGAGTGCCCTTATTCTGTGTCGGCTTGAAGTATGGCTCTGAGCAATTCAATGAGGTCCATCGTCCCAGACAATACTTTAACCCCTTTTGACAAAGCGTTGAGTTATTGTCTGATTACCATAAGGGCTTCTTTTTCTACTTTGTGAAAATCGGTCCAGATAAGGTATGAAGCCACTTGATGTAAGTAGCTAAAAATATTAATATGTGGCCAAAAACTAATCAACAATAAGTGTTAGAATGATTCTGACTCACAAAGCATCAATTCTTTGTCAGAAACATCGGTCATGGAATTTGCGGGGAAATAGAGACAGAACAACTCAGGTGTTTTTTGTTCATCTCGAAGGCGCTGGTTTTTGAAATACCATTTCCGCTACCTTGTGTCACATTCTCACGCAGCATGAGGAAAATAATTAACGCCAATATATATTATGAAAATAATAAAAATGGTAACGGAAAATTTATTGCTGGTTCTCTCTATATTAATATCATTAGAAGGATGTTTTATTCCTTTCGAAACCTGTAGAAGATGGATTCCCAGAGATAATCAAATTCAAGTTTCCTCGCGATATTGGTGGTCGATAATTCATGTTGTCGAACTGATTTATCGGAACTATCCTATCGAAATGCTCGCCTCTCGTATGACAAATCGCTACGTATGAATGACACCTTTTACGCTGGTTGAGAGGACAGAAATGATACCACTGGTAGCGAACCCGTTTCATGGCTGGTGTGAATATGTAAATCTTCTTATCCAATAGTGTAGCAGCGGCGATTATCTCAAGGCTCGTGCCCCAAGTGCCATCCATTCGCATACGGGTCAGGTAATTCTCCATCGTCTCGTCGTTATTCACACGAATTTTGTCAAAAAATAATGCATGTTCAGCAACAAGGTCAACAATACGATTCCGCAGCCAACTATGAAATCTCTCGAAACCAAAAGCTTCCTTGCTCAAAGCTCGAAATAAACAGTTACCATCGCCCGATATTAGATCGATTCTTCTCGATATTTTTGCCAACGACTCTTCGATCTGCTGGTACGATACACTTGACGGCGGCCGACGAATTGATCCCTTTCTCGAAGACTCAAGTTGCAAGTGACAACGTTTCAATTTCGTGCTTCCAAAAATAATATCGGAACATTTATACGCGTTCTGCTTCCGGCGAATGGTTCTTTTTCGAGTTACCACTTGTCGGATTATCATATTTAAGTCTTTTTAAAATTACCATACAAATTAAGCCGATAGAGTCTTAGACATGTTTGTATAACAAGTTCTCTTTTGGTGTAAAGTATGGTCCGGTGTAGTTGTGGGTCAACCCTCCAAATGTTGGTTCACATTGCTTTTAAATTTTATGCATAATTATGCAGTCATGGAAACAATATGGAAAAAAAACTCCAAAACTAAACGGTTCGAGGAAAACGTTATTGGAGTATAAGGTTGTTCGATATCTCGGAATCTCTACAGTAAAGCTGAGTATTAACGTTTCGTGGATATAAGTGAAGCTAGTTCATTGAAGCAAAATTCGTGGAATTGCTTTTAAAACAAGCATTAAGATCCAAAATTGTGGCGATTGGACAGGGGATGGAGCTTGGTCGACAATACGGGACCTATTAGTTTAGAGACGTCTTTTTTGCACACTGTCCAATAAATAGAAAACAGTATTTGGTGCACCAGTCTAGATGTTGCTAAAATACACCATACGTTGGCGAATACAGACTTTATAGACATACGCAATGTTTGCAAGAGGGAAAAGTTTTCTAGACGTGTGTAGAACGATGAAATGACAAAAACAATGCGTACAATAATTATATGATCCAAAATTTCAATGTTTGAGAGAAAAAGAAAACATTACTCTTCGTCGAGACTGAAACAGAATTCCTACAGTATCGGTCCAGAAGTATAATTTTTAATGACGAAAACGTCCATTCGGTTCCCATGTTTTCGCATAGTCTACTTTTACTTTGGGTAATATTTGCCTTGCTGCTGCACTGGTGTCTCATTGAATAGAAACTGATCATTTACATTCGTGACGCAATATTCCTTTTATCTATATTATTAAGATGACGTCACGCGTTGTAACATCAACGTTCTGCCGGTTTTTAGATGTATTCCATGTTCGATGATATCTGACAATTTCAACGTGTATAACAATCTTCGAATGGTGTTACAGCTAACATTGTTTACTTATCGGCCTTATGTGTATGTATCTCTGCTCATACACATAAACATGCTCATACACATTATGTGTATGAATCTCTGCTCATATGTGTTCGTTTGGATTCTTAATCCGGCAGGGGAGGGGGGTATGCGTCTAGTGTGTTAGTGTCAAGTTCATGCTCGCATGCCTTCTTGCTTCCAGCTAACACCGCTGGCTAACCTCATGGTGAAAAGGGAGCAGCTATGCATAAGTCTTCCCTGACAGTACATAGCCTCGCCATCATCAAGACTCCTACAGTGCCTCCACGTTGGTCACACATGGTAACTGGTTCCTTGTGGCCCCAGGCTAAACTTGTAGGAGATCTCGGAGTAGAAGGGGACCCCCAGAGGTAGTGCGTTATTACCCACCGATGTGTGGACATGGCCTGACACACTACCAACCCGTACCCCACTGTCTTGTCGGTACCCTTTGTTGAGCGAAGACTAGAGGACCCAACTCCAAAGTCAAACACAGCTGCCTTGTGGGCCTTATCACAGCAAAAGGCTAAGAGATAAGAACTCTGACTTCAAATCCTACTGCTGCCTTGCAGTTTCCCTTAAAAGGCTATGGAACCTCATCCAGAAAAAACGGGCGTAGTAACGGACACGACAGGGCGACTGTTTACCTCATTGAGATTACTTTCGGCCAGAAGCTGCGGCATCCTCTGCTCCCAGTCGTAGTGGGTTTGCTTCACTGGACATGAACATTGGAAGTTCAGAGGGTGTCTATTTGATACGCAACAGATACTGCATCTAAACTGCGCAAGCAAGTTTGGAGCCAAGGTGGAAAGTCCTGTGGTGATGGAGTGGGATAACGCACTGAGGCCCCCACTAGTCATCGTCAAGATTGACGGATTTCATGATGATGATGATGATGATGATGATGATGATGATGATGATGATGATCTCTGCTCATACGCATGCCTGAATTAATTAGAAACAAAAACCTTCTAAGCCAATCAGATGCCTTTCTTAAAGTTTGTAAAAATTGCCATTTTTGATTCACTCTGAATGCATAAAAAGACCAGATTTTTCGTAAATAACCAGTTGAGCCAAAATGATGACACACCTAACAATTATTTTGCCCAGTCTCCTTGCCACTCCGCCGAGCTTCGTATATCTTTTTCCGCGCATGCATCCACAGAGTAATAAGCATACGCCCACTGACACTAATTTACACACATTAACCGTTTCACCAAAACAAATGCATAAACTTAATCATGTAAACACTTACTCTTATTTACAATATCTAATCAAATTGTAACGAAGCAATGCACTCTCTTTGTAAGATTTTTTTTTATTTTCTTCCTTTGAAGATTGTAATGCTGGGTAAGGGGCAGCCAAACCAGCTGCCAACATTGCCCCGCTTTTTATTGAAACCAACCAATAGGTCTTTTTTGTATTCTCGCCGTTCCCTTGTCTGGATCTCTCTTGCACTTAGTTCACCAGGAATATTAGATAGGTAGGACTTCAGATTCTTCTTCATAAGCCCTGTGGCACCTATGATAACTGGTATGATCGATATCCCCTTTAGGTTCCGGTTTCTTTTCATATCATACATGAGACCTTGGTATTTGGTCTGTTTCTCTCTTTCAGCTCTGTTAAGACCGCCATCATTAGGAACACTCACTTCAATCAAGGTTGCAACTCTCTCTGACTTATTCCATATAACTATGTCAGGTTTCACAGCAGCATTTTAAAGGTAGGTGGCTGTAGGGATTACATGGTCGTAATGTATGGTATATAAATCATTTCCAACTGTTTTTTCAGGTTGATGTTCCCAGGACTTGCTGCTACACTGGATGTTTAACTAAATGGGCTTTGCTGTGTGTCTTAAAATAGGCAAAATTTGTAGAAAATGAGACAAAGCTCTAATTAATAGAAAGAAAAGGTCAGGCCCCATTGGACGAAGAGTCGTAGAGCTGGTAAAGAGGTAAATTAGCACCTCTGTTACGGCATAACGGTGATGGATAAAACCGCTGATATTGATCATAGGAGGTTGCACTCTGCACCCAAAGGGAAGTATGCCAGGAAGATAGGTTGGGAATTCTGTCGTCGTCGTTGTCGTCGTCGTCGTAACGCTTGACGACTTCCGGGCGCGCACCTGTCAATTTGGTTCTTACTTAAATAAATTCAAAAATTTTTCACTAACTCATTCTGGCTGGCCGATTTTATTTTCAAACTTCGCCTCAGGGCTTCGGGTTTGATCCTATCCCCGCCCCCCCCCCCGGGTTCTTTTTTATTTAACACCACACACACCTACAAACACCCGGGCAACGCCGGGTACCACCGCTAGTATATAATGAAACTCGTTTTAATAATTTTTAAATCGAAAACGTAGGCTTCAATGTTAGAGCGACAAAAAAACTCAACTTTATATGGAACGATAAAATCTTTTTTATTTGCACTTTTAAACTTATTGTTTAACTTGCGTTCATGAATTTACATTTTTCTTGCTCTCTCATGTAAAAATATTAACATAAAATCAATTTCCGCTAAAAAAAATTCATCTTTACATCGCCTTTTTTCAAAAGAATTTCTCCAAAATCTATTATATGAAAGGCTATAATGTCTGTCTGTTTTTGTCTGTCTCACTATTTTCAAACTCTATCTCTCCGAATCTAAAAATCGCAGACCGGCGCTAAGGGCCTCAAATTATTGTATTTTTTTACGGACCATTCTTTTATGAGTCTTTAGCCGGTTAAAATACTTTTTAAGGGGTCAAAAAATGAAAAAGTCGCTTTACATTTTTTATATTCCTCTTTATTTATTTTTTAAATTCTTAACCAGTTCATGTGCATATCACGTTGCTACAGTGATAACATCACTAGCTTTGAATGCTACAGTTTTTTTTTCGGTTTCGATTCTAGATGATGGCATCCAAATACTTTTTTTGCTTTTAAAATTACGAAATCTGGACAAATTAAAATATCACATTTAAGCGTATTTCATGACCGTGCAAACAGGCTGAGCCCACCCCCCGTTAGTGATATATAAAAAGCTATATGTTTATCTGTCAGTTTGTAAATCGTTATATATTTTGTACATTCGTGTTGGTTTATTTTTAATCAATTCGTGTGCTGGTACAGAGGTAACGTCGCCAGGTTTAAATCCTACAGTTTTGCTTTCAGTTTCGATTCTAGCTGATGGCACCCAAATACTTTATTTTTACTTTTGAAATCATGACTATAATAATATATGCACAATCTGGACAAATTAAAATATTATATTTAATCGTATTTTATGACCGGGCAAAGCCGGGTGCCTCCTCCTGCTAGTACTGACTAAACGGATTACTATGGTTGAAAAATCAATAGTAGTTTCCCAAGTAATGTTTACTTCCATGTGTTCCTAAGCGATATTTTTCGTCAGACTACTACTCGTATGTTAATTTTTACATGTACAACGTCGAATCGTATCATCTTTTTAAAATGCAGAGTGTTCATATCCAAATCGCGGACTAAATACAAATTTTGGACTGAAATATTTGTCATCCAGAATGGTATATTGTTCTCATTCTATCAGCCATGAATTTTTTTTGTGTATTTACCTTCGCTCTAGAGGGGGGATAGATAAAAGGTTGGGTGTGGATGCTGGTTCAACTGTTTCTGTGGAATAACTTGGATTCGAACTTAGAACAGTATGTAGCGTTAACTACTTTGCAGCTGTTACCCATCCCCAATATAATTCTGAGTTATTACTGCTTGGTTTATAAACTTAGGATATTGTCAGCATTTTACAAATAAGGACCGTTTCCCAAACAATCATTTGTTGTCAATTTCAACGCATAAAACAATCGGACATATCTTTGCACCATTTTAAAGTGTAAATACAATTTACACATGTTCAATTCACGATTTTCCGCTGTCTAATCCGGAAAATAGACGTAAAGAAAAGCCCAAATGAAAATGATTTTGAATGAATGTATTTCTCTTCGTTACATGCGAATGTTTTAGTAGATGGTGAATTAAGAAGAACTGATCTGAGAAATGATGATACTTTACCATTACGAGCGGAAAGGATATGATTACACATCGCACCATCAGTCCCATTCGAAAGAGAATTGGAAAACATTGTTTCAAATGAAATGGAAAACTAACAACACACATTGGTTAAGTAGTAATTCGGGATTCATTTCCAAAACGGGGAGCGATGACGATAAAAAGTCGGTCAGTACAATTGGTATAATTAGATAAGTGATAAAAAATACACTTTGTTGAACACCACCTCGCGTTTGAACTGTATTGAAGATGCTTTTTTTATCGTAAGATTCGATTCGATGCATCCGTTCAGTCTCGAAAGACAAAGGATACCCTGTAGAGGCATCTGCGCGTGTAATTGTGTGGCAAGGGTTGCGCAATCTCTAACCACACCTCTCCTGAATCAGCACTGTTTGAGTCCAGTAGCAACGAGAATTCCAGGACAACTGGAAACAATGCTGAGATAAGCGGAGAGTACATACAGTACCTGGAAGCCACAAATGGTCACCCAACTGGTACTGGCTAGGCTCATTGTTGCTTTAGTTCTGTGATCTGACGGGAACCGGTGTGTCAAACGTGATTATGCCATATTTTCTTATGCCTTATTTCGTAAGAATATTCTATACCTTATTTCTTCCCTACGATAATAGTGCAGAAGAAAATCAATTAATAAATCGTAAACAAAATACTACAAATAACTCACATATAAAGCAACGTGTTTTAATTATGTACCGACCTGTATATTTTTTAACGTATTGAAACAATTTTTGTTTTACTTCCAACATAAAAAATATAGATGGCTCTAAAACCCTATTTGAATGGCAATAGTCCTCCCGGGCGTAGGGTTAACGGGGAGGGGGCTCGATTTTCATCGAAAGCATATACTTATACATACGCATACACAGGCTGCTAAACGTTGCATGTAGACAAACAGTGACTAAAAACAAACGTTTACAGAAATTCACTTTTAACACTCATAACATTTCTTATGCTTAACTTTCTAATGTGAAAACTGTTCTTATCAAATGAGCATTTACTCTCATAAACTAACATGTATTTTTGTATTTTAAAACGTAGTTTGTTGTTTTGGTTACACTTTTTCTTGCCTGATTTATTTCTTACTAAGAGCGCAAAAAAGTGGTAGTAGGCAGGCAGGCTCGAACCTGTACCACGAAGGAGGAAAACAACGTGAAAAAAATGACGTCTTTGCAGTTGCGCCCATCGCCAAACCGGAAGTGACGTAGGTTTAAATTAAGGCTATTCAATCGAAAAGAGGTGATGGCTTTCGAAAATGTTGGCGAAAAACTCGACCCCTTCCTGTAGAAAAGTGCCAAATTGAAGGTGGAGGAATTGATGTTTATGGCCAATTTTTCGATATTTGTCGTCCGAAGGGTGGAGCTTTAAAATGATACTGATCTCGTGAAAATCAGTCGTATCTCTCGAAAGTTTTAGGCAGACATACAAACATGCATACATACATACATATAAACAGACAGGTGATATGTATATTATAGACTAGCCCAAGTGCACAAGTGCCCAAGATTGCCCGTGGCTGTCTGGGGTTTCCCGGGTTTTGGAGGGGGTGTTGAGCAAAAAAAAAAGTTGATGTGTGCAGGCAGGATCGAACCTGTGACGCGATTATTTAAATTCTTTGGGTTACTATTCTTATCTTGCGTGCTATTTACACAATGTTCCCATCGATATAACCTTCGACCGTTTTCAGGCATACCTTCGAGAACTCACGAGTCTTTCCGCAATGACCCGTGTCGTAGTGGATAAAATACTTTATAAAATTCTGTTGTCAGTTGCACTTTTCTGAAGGTAAAAGTTTCAGTCCGCAATGCAGGCGACACTTAAAATACTATTGTCGGTACTTGTGCATTTATTGATCTGCGATTGTTACGAAGTTGGCTAGGGCTCATTCGGCAGCTGACCGATATAACTGGAAATGGTTGCTTGAGCCTTTCCCATTTTTCTTTCTCTGTTTATATATAATAGGAGTCTATAAAAGCTATTTTTATATATAAATTGGAAGAAATAAAAAATAAAATAGTTTTTATCGCGCGTGTTAGGGTTAGTGTTTAGAGTTAGTGTTAGGGTTAGATTAGATATATATTTGTGATTATATTTATTGTATTCCCATATTTTTCCTGTTTATCATAATTTTCTTGTAATGGTTTAGCATTTGCGGTCGGCCACTTCCCTCAGCGGCCGAGAAACTTTGTGGAAATTGCGGGTCGGTAAATGCAGAAGTACTCAATTGTGAATTACTAGGGACTTCTTCCCATTAATGGCTGACGGAACGAGAGCATGCTACTCTTGTGGATAAGATGAAGGGTTCCGTTCGAAATTCCGCACAATTTCCCTAGTTCGAACAGAAGACTACCGATGTTGGCACGGTACACCTGAAGAAGGTCGTCTGTTACATCCACCAAAACGTTTTGAAAAATAACACTCAAGATACAAACATGAGTCAAAAGATTCAAAAAAATAAGAATAATCAATCTTCATCTCCAAAAACTGAGAATATTTTCTAGCATTTAATTTGTCGATAAAAGGTAGACTTAATAAATCCCTTTTGTTTTCCCGGGACATTGAACAAGCATTTTTGGATTCTGAACTCTGAACAGGCAATCTGTGTTTACTATCCGCATAAGAAACTAGTTTATAATATATATTCATGCATGTGTTTTTCATTCTTATTATTCTATTATTTTGGTGTTGTTTACTACATAATGTTTCTCCTGCTCTAAAGCATAAATACATCCTTACACGATCTTAAATATAGCATTACTAGGATTGTGACAATAGAATATTCTTTTCATTTTTGGACTCTCTAGTATATATCCGACAAAGTTAGACGCATTTAATAAACGGAGAACCACATCCGTCTATATAAAAACATATAAGATATTAACGGATATAAACTCAAGAGTTAAAACAATGAAAAGAGTATGCTGTTGTCACAGCCCTAATTATTATCTTTTATTAATTTTATTAACATTGGTTTGTCGATATTTCTTCAAAAAAGTATATGCTTCAAAATATATGACGTCATAAAGTAAGAGTTCAAAATGGCTTGCCTCTGTAGATTGTTAAAAAAATCAAGTAGCAAGACAAGATACCGGACCATTCCGTCAATAGTCACCATGTTACAACAGTAGGTTGTACAGATAATATTTATAGCAGTCACAGAGAACTATTCTCTCTTGTGAACCAATGCCCCCCCTCGGAGTTCTCAGGCCACAGGCTGACCTATCAGCTAACAGTGCGCATTGATTCATCTGCCCTCTAAAAGTCTGGAGGGAACGTCACCAGTCAGAGCTGGACCGCCAGCGTAACAACGTGTATCCTTTTTCGTCTCCTGTCCACCGGAAATCTCGCTATAACATTGAGGGTCTCGATTTGAGACAACTGTAATCCAGCCGGGGACGACACGGTACTGATTGGCCGACGACGACCTTAAAAAAACTTTCTTTCCCTTCTTCCCTTTTAGCAGCCTAACTTGCCAGTTCCTGCTACCAATAAAATACTCTTCATTGTTATTGTTTAAAAGGAAGTCTGTGTTTCTTTTGTGCCTTTGTTGCAATATTTTGGAAGTATAATGGGGTAGTTATTTAAATGCTGCCCACATCAGCATTATTTGGCACAAGGCCTGGAAAGTGGGAACGCCGCAGGCTCCCCTAAATGATGGGAACTACTGCAATTTTAAAAATTGCCTGAGAAAAAAACCCGTCGGCATTCCCCGGTCGGGGCGCCTCAGGCAGCAAGCAATAAACTTGCCCCACCGGAAAGCCCGGTGGCAAGGCCTGGGAGGGTAGACCTCCTAGGTATTACCCAGGCGGTGTACCTCAGTCCAACAGGTGCTGGGCCGGTTCCTGGCCCCTCAACCTTTTGGGCTGAGTGTCAAGTGACGAATCTTTGACTGGTACTACCCTGTCTCCCTGCAGCCGAGGCCGCTAGGAGACATATCCCATCATCCAGGTGGATAATGGGGTAGTTATTTAAATGCTGCCCACCTCAGCATTATTTGGCACAAGGCCGGAAGGTGGGAACCCCGCAGGCTCCCCTAAAGGATGGGAACTACTGCAATTTTAAAAATTGCCTGAGTAAGCCCGTCGGCATTCCCCGGTTGGGGCGCCTCAGACAGCAAGCAATAAACTTGCCCCACCGGAAAGCCCGGTGGCAAGGCCTGGGAGGGTGGACCTCCTAAGTATTACCCAGGCGGTGTACCTCAGTCCAACATGTGCTGGGCCGGTTCCCGGCCCCTCGCCTGTTGGGCTGAGTGTCAAGTGACGAATCCTTGACTGGTACTACCCTGTCTCCCTGAGGCCGAGGCCGCTAGGAGACACATCCCATCATCCCAAGAGAGTAATGGGGTAGTTATTTAATTACCGCCCACATCGGCAATATTTGGCACAAGGCCTGGAAAGTGGGAACCCCGCAGGCTCCCCTAAAGGAAGGGCACTCCTGCAATTTTAAAAATTGCCTGAGTAACCCCGTCGGCATTCCCCGGTTGGGGCGCCTCAGGCAGCAAGCAATAAACTTGCCCCACCGGAAAGCCCGGTGGCAAGGCCTGGGAGGGTGGACCACCTAGGTATTACCCAGGCGGTGTACCTCAGTCCAACAGGTGCTGGGCCGGTTCCCGGACCCACATCTGTTGGGCTGAGTGTCAAGTGACGAATCCTTGACATGTACAACCCGCCCTCCCTGCAGCCGAGGCCGCTAGGAGACACATCTCATCACACAGTCGGGCTATTCTATTTATAAACGATGCTGCTAGGAACTGACGAATCGAATTAATTCACGTTCTGCTAACAACCAATCAGAAAACAGAATTGCTCCATAAATATTAAACCTTTACTGTACCAATTTCACATGTTTTTTCCGTCTCGGCACGGTAAGAATATTTTGCTCTGTGGGACTGTCTGCTGCAAAAAGTCACCTCTCAGGACTTGTGTGTAATAACGAACCATCGGAAACTGTTCTGTCTACTGCAAACCAGTCACCTCTCAAGAGTTGTTTAGAACAACGAACCATCTGAAACTGTTCTGAAACCAAACAAGGCTTACACTTCTAGAGCCTTGTTCCTTGTTATACTTTATTAGGAATGTAAAACAATTGTCTCCTCTTCCTAAATATATGCCACATGCCTGATTCAAGGCTCGCAAAACAGCTCCTTTATAATGAACTGTCCAAAGGAAAAAGACCCGCAGAAATACAGCAGAAACGATTCAAAGATAATCTGAAGATCTCTTGCAAATAGTTAAAAAAAAAACTAACTAACCCAAAACAGATGTTCATGGTGTGCCGCAACTCACAAAGAGGCTACAATTACTGAATCCGTACGCATCGAAAAACGGAAGAGGGAAAGACATAGCAGTCAGCACCTCTGCTACAAAATTATCCCACAGGTGCCCAACATACGGGATATACGTCAGAGCTGGAATCGATCTAACAAGCTATCTCTGAATCCACAGAACAATTACATGATCACGGTCATCTTCGCAAGCGATGGACGAAAATCATCAATATGTCATTATTGTATTGCAACCCATTTTCAAGCAAAAATATATTTTAGCTTTTTTACACGGAAGTCACAAATAATTAATGCCCGAAAGTAACTCAAATGTACGCGGGTGGATGAGTTTTAGGAGGTCGGTTAGACAGCACCGTTATGATGTTTTGTAGAGGAAATTGGGTAGAATTTGATGAAGAAAACGGCTCAACAAGAACTTGTTAAATTAGATTTGAAAAAAAATCATATTGTGGTCAGCTGAAAAGCAGCTCCGCGGTATAATGTTCCACATGCGGGCAGTTCTGGGAAAGAAACTTTGTTCATAAAATTTGCATTTTGTTTTTTAGCGCAGATAGAGAGATGGGGTAATTGTTTATGGTGGTTGTAGCGAGATGCGTGTTTTCTGTGAATGTTTTACAGAGTGAGTATTTTCCATGAAAATAACGATAGAGTAGAGGTAGACTCGCAACGTACCTTTTGTGTGAAAGATGTTGTAATGAAGAAAACAGGACATGACCTACAAGATTTTGAAGCCGATTTTTAATTATGCAAAGAGAAGAAAAAGGTGTTCCGAGCAACTCCTTACCATATCTGGAAACATAACTAAATCTTATAACGTATTTGGTTCTTATACAGGTAGAGGATCGTGTTGGGAGTGAGATATCTAAAGAAGTAAATTATTTCATATTTATTTAGATGTTGTTTTTCTTTATAAGCGATTTGGTTTAGTTTTATATTGTTTTAGTTTTTACATTGTTTCTTTTTTGTTTTGTTGTTTTGTGTTATATATTATTTTTATATTTGTGCAATTTTGCTGATAGTAAAATATTTTTTTTATAAAATATATATTTATTAGTTTTATTATGTAACAATTTTTTCTTTTATATATTTTTTGGTACGCATGAAAAATTTTAACCAGATGTAACTACTCGTCCGCTCGGCTTTGCTCGGAACATGACGTCATGCGCTTTGGGTTTGCCAGTAATCTGACGTAAGACGTTGATTAATGTGTGGCAAAGGAGCCGACGATCTTTGGGAAAAATATTGAAGAAAAAATTCAACGGAATCAGCCGGGAGTTTTTCGAAAGTTATGCTTTCGAGTTTATGTGTAAACAGAGATTTGGTAATAATCCTTCTGACTTCATCTTAAACCTTAGATGTCTCCCTGAATTCCGCTTTTTTCTAGCTAACATGCCCCTATTCCGAATTCGTAGCAGCGGGTCGATACCGGGAACTTTTTTCTATTAAAACGGTCATTAACAATGTTGTTTTTTTGTTTGTTTTTTTTTGTTTTCATTTTTAACGTATTTCAAACAGATAAAAATTATTATATAATAAAAAAAAAATTAAAACAAAAATATTTTTCTTATTTCGAATTAACTAAAATATTTTTTACCTGATTACTGTATTTAAAAATTTATTATAGCAAATTAATTAAAATTTAAATACACAAAAAATCGTGAAAACTGAATTTAACTTGGAAATACTATGAAAAAATAACTTTTTAGAATCAGTAATCAAGAAAAAACATTGCAGTTGAAATGTAGAATGCTATTTTTTCATAGTATTTTCAGTTGTTACGATATTTTGTTTATTAAATTGTTAAGTATTTTGTTGGAATAACTTTTTCAATTTTGTAATCAATGAAAATTTTTACTTGATTAAATAATTCAAAATAAGTAAAATGATTTTTGTTTTAATTCAATTATTTTTATTGTTATATGAGTTTAAAATATGTTCAACATAAAGAAATTCTTGATGACCGTTTCAGTAGAAAAAGTTCCCTAATATCGGCCTATTGCTACGAATTCGGAATAGAGACCTTTAAGCGAGAAAAGAGCAGGTAGTTCAGGGAGATGTCTCCTACATTAGAGCCCTGGAACTATATATCGTAATACTACCCGGTTCGGTTGGCAAAGTTTCTTCCACGTCCGCTATCTTCTCAGCCCCACTTTAACATCGTCAGATGCGACCGTAAAAAAACTACCTAATCCTAAGGGAATATCCCGGCTGCCTTAATTTAATTTAATTTTAACACATCGCTTGCAAAGACCTACCCCACAGACAAAAAAATCAGGAAACGAAAATAAAGAAATAAAAATGTCTACTTTACATAAGTTAAAAAAAATAATGAAAAAAATAATAATAAATGTAAAACATTAAATGTTTGTTTTATTTTAAACCTTTCTTAAAACAAAATAGGAAAAAACAAACAATGGTTTTCTCATTAGTTTTCTTCGATTTCTTTTTTTTACCAAAAAACTTGGTTGGAAAAAAAACTTGATTATTTTTTTTCACTTAAAAACATTTTTTACAAGAATAAAACAGAAATTGTTAAGATAAGTCATTGTTTCATGATTGGTTCGTTCACGCTAAGAATTACCAACTCTGATTAGTAACACTCGTTCAGTATAGAAACTTACTAGATTATAATTCGAATACTGTTGCCAATACTATATAGCTCTTTTTTTACATAGGCATTACCACTTCTCAAGGTTCAGAGGCCACGCGAGGATAAGGGTTAAAGAGTGTACAGTAGTCAATTGGATTATATAGTAATCGTTAGTAATAGAAATTCGGTAAATCTGTTAACTTCAACGAAACGGTGCATCAATAACTTGTTTGCGTTGGACTTGAAGACAACTACATTGTAGTCAGCTGGAAAGCGGGCAAAAGGAAGACAGTTCAACGGGACGGGCGTGCAGTTCTAACGAAGATATCTACTTCGCAGATAGATATCTACTTTTTTCGCAGATAGATATCTACTTTTTCATATGAAAAATTAATTAAAAGAAGCTGGCCTGAAGTTATTAAATTTGAATGCCACTTTTTCTGTACACCTGAACTGTTTTCGCGTATACATTTTTATGGAAATGTTGAAAATATTAATAAATAATTAAATAACTATCAGCAAAGTAAAACAAATTTTATTTTTAAAATTTTATTCATAAAATGTGAATTCTCTTTGACAGAACAAACACTGCGAGACTAAACAATCTATATAATTATAACATTCTGTAAATCGTTTTGCTGTCCTTGCTTGCTGGCTTAAATTTTGTCCTCTTTTAAAAAGTGATTGACAAGTGAATATGTATATATATATATATATATATATATATATATATATATATATATATATGTTTGTGTGTGTGTGTGTGTAAATCTACTTGTCATATTTTTAAAGATAATTTATTATACTATACCTGTTCACACTGAAACACTTATCACAATAGTCTGTGGATCTATATTAAAAAACCTTGTGACATATTCTATGGAGGTCAGGTGCCAACGAACATCTCATAATTTTATTATACCATATTTCTTCAAACTGAAACATAATTATCAAAGTATACTTACACAGATAGATGTGAAAAGTCTTTATTAAAGTGTGTGCCTATTTCCATTCTATTGAGGCCAGGCGCGAACGCAGACCCCACAATTTTATTATACCATCCCTATTTAAGTTAGAACATACTTATCAAAGTATTCTTATGTACATCTATATCAAAAACACTTGTAAACGTTTTTTTTTTTAATTTTTAAATTTTTATTTCAATATTTTGTGGACCAGGCGCGAACGCACACCCCACAATTTTAATGAACCACTGTTCTGCCAGATCAAACATACCCATTCCTGTGTCTTGATACATCTTCCATCATTATATGTAATCAGTTTTTTTTAAATAGTCAACCCTATAGGAGCCTATTCGTGACCACACACACACACATACACATACACACATATACACACACAGACATTCAGCTTTATATTATAGATATATTACATATATTCACTTGTCATCCACGTTTTAAAAGATGACAAGATTTAAGCAAGCAAGCAAGGGCAGCAAAACTTTTTACAGAATTTTATACACGGGGGGGGGAGATTAAAACTTGCTGCTTTGGTTTCAAATGATCGGAAATAACAGCAAGTGAGACTTGATTCCAAGTATTCTTAAAATATTATATCTCCCTTCTTTTGGAAATAGGGTACGATTATTAATATCTCCAGAATCAAATAATTTTTATACACTGTGATATTTACTTTATGCATGAAAACCAACAAGGGAAGATATTACATATACGAAATATGTTGAATCAAGTATCCCCGTTCCGTTATTTCAGATCATTTGAAAGCATAGCAGAAAGGTTTATGCTCTGTTCTATAAAAGCCAGGCGTTTTGGGGAAATATCAAATATTTTGTAATTCATATGCACATCGAGGGAAAAATAACTATGATTGACACATTTTATGGTTGTAAAAAGTGCTAAAATTAATCTATGTATTATGGGTAATTCCCTTAATGTGCAATCTTAAGAGCAAATGTCACATAGCCCACTACACAAGTAATGGCATTACCTTTCCAACGAGCTTTCATTTGTTAAATTTTGATTAATAATTACTCAGATTTCGAACTTATAAAATTGCCACAAAAGTGGTATATCTATCTATCTATCTATCTATCTATCAACTATCTAACAATCTTTATATGTATATATATATATATATATATATATACATATATATATATGTATATGTGTGTGGGGGTGCGCGTGTGTGTATGTGTGTATGCAAGATTATATGCATACTTTTTGTTCTTAATACTAATAATTCCTCAATAGGCGAGGGTCGTTCTGTGCCCCATATTGGTGTTGGATATTGTACGCTACTTAGTCCTCTTTCAGAGGTTGATGGATTGGAAACATATTTGTAAAACATGTTTAAATAAAGACTACCGATCGGTCTCCAAGACCAGGTTCCCAAGATCTTTCATAATACTGTGTTTCTGACTAGCGTCTCAGGGATAAAAAAGACGGCTGTTGGATGTTCTTTTTTTAATAGTGGATTACTATTAAGATTTCTATGTTATTAGATGGTCTACTACTCTTATTTTCACCTAAAACAAGGCATACTGTCACTTGCTACGTAAGAGACTACTATTTGGAATCGTGTCTAATAGATTGTGGGGAGTTGAGAAACGAGATGTCTGTTCACATTACATTTAAATTTCTGCGGGTTAGTACAGTCAAGGGGGCAGAAAACATAACGTAGGTACAAAATCTAATAGTCCAAGGTAAGAAGCTATTAGAGTAGAATGCTTCCCGATATTTACGGATCTCGTTAGTGAAAATCTAATATTTTATTGCTTGTTAGTCAGTAGTATACACGTCTAGTGTGCACAGGTGTCATGAGTTAATCAAAGCACATTCAATTAAAGCACTTGAAAAACAGCAACAGGGATGCAACACTCCAGTGATGAGACAGATGTCTGAGGTTGTCTGATAGTTAGGGACTTATTAAGTTTGAGATTTTATGGGGCTCTGTGTTGCAATATTTTTGTCTTATAATGGGGTATCGTCCCGCACAATGAGGAGGTTCTTTTTATAAACGATGCTGTTAGGAACTAACGAATCGAATTAATTCACGTTCTGCTACCAATCAATCAGAAATCAGAATTGTTCTATAAATATTAAACCTATTTGTAGAAACTTGGCTTATGTTTTCTTCGTCAACAGGGGAAGAATTTTTTGCTCTGTGGATTCTAACTCGGGAACTGTCTACTGAGAACCAGTCACCTCCAGGACTTGTGTAGAACAACTAACCATCGGAAATCGTTCTGAAACTAAACATGGCTTACACTTATAGACCCTGAATTGTGGTTGTGTAAAGATATAGAATAGACTCTGGTTTGAGTCATTTTCTATGGAGGTAGAAAGATCCCACATTTTTTGCAGCAGTCTGTCCTCAATATATTAGCTTCAATTCATATTGCCTGTAAATGTAAAACCGAGGAGTTTGTAAGAAAGGATATAAGGTAGTGTGGGGAAAATAGAACCGGACATACACATGACCTCCCTGTAAAACGTCCACGTGTCTGCTTGTCATGCGCGTTGAACAGGAAAAAGAAAAAGCAAGATGGCGTCTGTGATATTTAACAGAAACGGTCTCATGTAATCTCGCGAGATTCACGTGGATGAAATTAATATAAAGCAGGTCGCTTGGAGGTGTGTTTGGAGAGCTTTTGCTGTTCAGACGCTTAACAGGTGATGTTACAAGAGAGACGGTTACGCAGTGAATTGGGGCGAGTGAAGGAGGTTCTAGTTCTACAGGTAGGGTATTATCTTTTACGGCAAACGGTGATTTAGAAGTTTTCATGATAGTTGTTAAAGGAAAGAGGGTTAGCCTTAGTTGCGTTAAATGATCCCATCTATGATCGGGCACTTTCTGACATTGCTTTCAGTCTTATTGTTACTTTGTAATCATTCCTCACCTAAAGCAGGTTATCTTCATAGTTATCCTCCAACCAATATTTATGCCAAGACATTTCATTAGCAAAATTTTTCTATAATTCTGTGAGTCGGTATCATCTTTTCCGGTTTTAGAATCAGGATAATTGCTGTTCATTTCCACGTTTGGGGAATTATCACTGATCCAGATTTTGCACGATAGGCGCAAAATTATATACCGTAACCATTTAGGCTAGCAAAATATGAAGAATTTAACTACTATTGTTCTGTTTTCAGGCATACGGATCGCCATGTAGGCCTAATATGAGAACCATTGCGGGGATGAAGGTCTTACCTCAGTACAGATGTGTACTCAGTCGACGGAATCGGAGTAAAACGATTTGACATATTTTGCTAGGATCGTGAAAGTAAGCAACACTGACGTATGGTGAGACTCAGTATTGTCTGCTCATTTAGACTTCCGGTTTTCTTGATAAATGCACACATCAAACGAAATAAAAAGCTAGTTTAAGCATGGGGAAAGGGGTTTACGTTGTCTGAAAGGGAGATAATCATGGAAAAGAAACTACATCCTGTCACTGTTTTCCTCTCTGGGCGCAAAAATTTGAAGTACAAAAAAATTATCTTGACACAAGCCGAATAATTTTCTTTGACTTCTACCTGTTACTACTAATGGTCTGGTAAACCTCCAGAGTCGAAGGGGCGGTGCATGGTGGATTAACAGTTGACCAGCTGACTCTACTTCCTTCGGTTGTGGACGAGTGTCTGTGTAACTATTTTCTGTGACCAATCAAAGATGTTGTCGGCCTACTTCTTATTATGCTTGCTTCCAGGCTGCTCTTTACAGGATAGTCTTTGTAAGATCTTCTGAACATGTTAGGTGTCCATACTATACGTCCTCTTTTTCGCCATCGTCAGTAGGTCTTTATAGTAACGCACTTGTTTTGATCTTTCGTCGGGCTTCATTGTTGGTGACATCGTAGCTGTACGAGATGCCAATAAGTCTTCTAAGGTATCTAATTTTTACACCTTGGATCCTGCTTTTTATGTATGATACCTAAACGATGGCTTTTTACACGGTCTCAAAACTAACCATGTTTTACCTACCTCATTTACGAAGCTCTTGAAGTTCGAGAAATATTGTTTGAAGTATCTCGTTACTACATTGCGCTTTTTCTTTTCGCCCAAAATATGTTTTTTAAGTGCTTCCTCGGTGAAATAGCATGATTCGAAACCGTAAGTTCCGTAATCGGATTATGTTCTACATTTCTTGCTGTATCCTTCAATTCAAAAAGCAATGCACAAAATGCAACATCATTAAAAACCACCTTGAACTGATTCACACGGGGATTACACATTACAACCGTTCATATGAATTTGTTGCAAAACTTCTGACAAACTTTTGAATATGCGAATACATTAGTTTTTTTGTTTTTTTTTTCAACGGTGGTCACCACTTATCAAGGACCGGAAGCCACTCAGGGATAAGGGTCATTGCAGGTACATTACGTTAGTGTGGAGATTTGATGAAGTGTTTACTTAAGGGGGCGGTTCATTAAGAATTTGTTAACGTTGGACTTGAACACATCCAAGTTGTAGTCAGGTGGGAAGCAGGCAGACGGAACAGAGTTCCACAGGCGCGCAGTTCTAAGAATCCACGTTTTGATTTAGGCACAGATAAAGAGTGGGGGAAATTTTTCACAGTGGATTCAGCTAGACGGGTGTTTTTGGTGAAAGATTAGCGAGGGGGGGGACCAGAGATTAGAGTTCAGATGAGCACCTGCCATGGAAATAACGATAAAACAAGGATAGGCTCACAACGTCTCTTCTGTGGGAGAGAGGTTGAAAGGTAGAGAAAAGGGCATCCCCCACTAAGCCACGAAGTCTATTTTGTACTCTGTCAAGGCAGGATAGGCTATTTTTAGCAGCTCCTGTCCAGATATGGCAGCAGTATTCCATCCTTGGACGTACTTGGCTTTTATATAGATAGAGAATTGCATCAGTAGTGAGATATCTTCTGGAGCGGTAGAAGGGCCCCACCATCTTTCCAGTGACCTTGAGTTTTACTTCTCAATGATTTGTGCTCGACTAAAACATTCACGGAAAACACTTGCTTGGCCGGAAGCAATATCAGCAATTCCCCTTTATCTTCTATCTGTGTCTAAAACGAAATGAAAATTCTAGGAGCAAAGCTTTTTGCCCAGAATTATTGGAATACAATACCTTAGAACTGCTTCACAACATGGTCGTTTGCAAGTCTAATGTAAACAAGTTCTAGTTGAGCCGCCTTTATAAATATCTAATTTCTACTCAATCATCATTATTTTATGTTGTTTCACCTTACCTTTCAGACAACTTAAAATCCTTTTCCTTGAGTTACTTCCGGATCTTGATAAGTGGTGATATTATAGTAAAAGCTCTAACCTTAATTTACGTTTTTTTCATCAATCTATATTATCAAAGTCCATTTAGTAAATGAATATCAATAATAAAGATAGTCGAAAGTGTAGGGGAAAAAGTTCTAAAACATAACAAAATAGAGATAATACAAAACGTGTCTCAACTGTTTTTCTATATAAAAATATGAATGGTTTGTGGTTGTATTATTACCCGTATTTTATCTGATTCATATAAAATATATACATTGCGATGAATGCTGTTTAGTTCTTTATCAAACATGTTTCGATCTAAGCAGCTTTGTTCCTAACGAATCCATTAGACATACAAATCCAATTCTATTCCCTCGTTGTAGCCGCACTGCGATGCAATAAGTTTCGCGTCGGATATTATTGTCATTCATCCTAGAACGTCCATTATATCGATGCAAAAAAGCGTCAGTTAAAAATAAAAGAATGTGACCCAAGTATATGTCGAAGCAAGGAATAATGGCAAATCGATGAATATTAGGACGGTTTTCCTGCATTACGTTTATGTTTCTTGTTCTTGTTTTGTGTTATTATTGCAATGAGACTATGGCTGGGAGTGCAGAAGTCGTTACCTTTTACCCAGATGATCCAGATATACGCTAAGCGCATGCGCAAAAAAGAAACAGGAAGTAAATATAAAACAAGAAGGCCGACAGTATAACAATAAACAAAAAATATGTCCTTTGAGCTCAAAAATTGATGATAGATTATTGGGAAAACATGAAATCTTTATGAACTGGGAAGTAACAATATGTATAACGAAAACTAGCTATATATATATATATATATATATATATATATATATATATATATATATATATATATATATATATATATATATATATGAGGAAAGTATATTGATAATAGAAAAATATATACTGGTGCATATAGATTTAATGATCAATATCAAAATAAGAGAATACAATAGAGTGTGTAGGGGTTATGAAAGCGGTGGATGTGTTAGATAACAAGATATGGATGCGACCTCTAGCAATTGGTCCATTATAGGATCTTTTTATAGGTTGTATATATTATGGGGGGAGAAATAATTGTCTAAGAAATTATCAGATAATTATGGTAATTAAATCATGGTACAGTGGAGCTTTGGTAAGATAGATTGGGAGTAGATAATATGTTATTGGATTCCATTAACTAATTAATTAATTAAATGATTGATCAATTAGGGTCCAATAACAGATATTGGTGTCCTGGGACTCTTTACACCTGTAGTTATGTATAATATATCTTCCAGTAAAAAAGAGCAATAATTAAATGTCTGAAGCCATTAAATTTTTTCCATATAAAGCATTTGGCACTCTTTAAGAAAGGGTTTCCGAATCCCCTAAGCCTCACTCGCGGATCCGTGGAACCCACTTTGGGAAACAATGGTCTAGATTACTTTTGCTCGAAATGAGACAATCTGAAAATCTTTCAAATTATAACAGCCCAAAAATTAGGGATGAACCCGGATATTTTCTTGCTCACAACAACTGAAAGATCTGACAATTCTATGTAAAAACAATGTCGCCTCAAAATACAAATAAAATATATTTCGATGTCTTTGATGAATTTAACTTTTTGACCCCGGTTTTCTAAATTTGGACTACTGCATTAATTAACGAAATATGTAGTTATATATGTTACGATACGAAAATAATACGAAATGAAACTGGCTAATTAGAATCCAAGTTTGTTATGTCAGCGTAAATGCCCTTCAGCTCAAACTTCAAACTCCTCCCCAGATATTTATAGGTTAGGTCAGGGGCTGGCAACTTATTTTATCTCCCGGCCCGGATCGCCTTTTAATAAAGAGTCGCAGACCAGATCGAGACCATTAATAAGTAACCAAGAAAAATTACATATGTAGACGCCTGTTTACCTAACCATTTAAAACTATATTGAAAATAAACATTGAGGAATCAGAAAAACAAAAAAAAAAAAATTAAATAAAAAAGCACCTAAAAACTTAGTTTCCGTAAGGAAGGTCAAAATACTTCAAAATGAAAAAAATAACCAATGCGAAATGGAGGAAATTATGTTGTATGTGTTTAAAATGTCTTATTAAAAAATGAAAACATGGGTGATTAAGAGGTGCCAGCAACTTATATTGGGTAAATGGTAAAGGTAAGCGATGGGGGGGGGATCGTTGTTGATGAAATGAAATAGAAAGCCGACTGAGAGAACATTGTCCTTTTGAAACTGTCCTCACCTAATATATGTCCTTGGTTGATCAGTCAAATCGGCTCTCAATCGGTTTTTGTATAATGTTTATTTTTTATTTTTATTTATTTACGCAAAAATGGATGTGGTTGAACTTGGTCCTTTTTATGGTCTTAGTATCCAAATTCGGTTGGGTAGATCTTCTGAATTTGGATACTATACGAATTTGAATACTATACAATAACAGCAAGATTTTTTAATTAAAAGCCTCGTCTCTCATGTCAAAACGTATTCATTGGTAATCAGGCTTGCAGGCCGATAAAAATGCCTCGCGTGCCGGATCCGGCCTGCGGGCCGTAGATTGCTCTTTTGTATTAGATAATAAACATCATTAGATGGTACTTATGCCAAATGCATAATATCCAATCGGTATTTAATTATTAGTGAATTACTTATTTGAATATACGATTAATGTACATGAAAGTAATGAATAAATGAACTGTTATGCTGCTAATTATAATCATCAACGAACTAACATGGTAATTAATGTATTGGTTGGTATCTAATACAATTCGTTATTATCTAATCTTTCCATAGAAATAGTAGAAATATACTTAGATAATTTTATTATTATCGTCTAAACTTTCATTTGTATTAATCAGCAAGGCAAGATAAAGATTTTATCTGATGAGAGGAAGAGTTTAGAAAATATTTTTACATTAATAATTCTTTTCCGACATCATATATTGATTTCTTTCAAAAGACAAATGAGAATTGATAATTTTATTAGATGTATTATTTATATACTAGTGTTCTTATCATAAACTTATGGCGCGCGAATAAATTTTTATTCAGTAAATGACAATTGCTATCGGATTGACAAATCAATCTTCAGTACATTCGATACTAAGAATATAATTACTAATACCTAGGGGTAGGACAACATCATATTTTCATTGTTTGGACTCTCGAGTGTGTATCCTTTGATATCTTATATGCTGTTATATAGAGTGATGTGGTTCTCGGTTGGTTAACTGTGTATAACTGTGTCAAATATATATTAGAGAGTCAAAACTATTATAAGACAATTCTGTTGTTATAGCCCTACTAATTACTTAAGGGATTTTTATCCGATCATGGCTGACGGAACGAGAGTAGTGTTCCATTCCGGATTAAAACGTTCCGTTCGAAATACCGTACAGATTCTTCGGTTGTGCAAGACTCACTTGAAGTATGTCAAAGGTTAGACTGACCGAAACATTTTGTGAATTGCATTTAAGATGTGAATAGTATCTTGAATCATTCAGATAATATAATGTAAAAGCGATAGAAAAAAAATTATTTGAAACCATAATAAGAACGTGCAAGTTCAATATGAAAGAGGATTAAAAGTAGATTATCAGTATCAAAACTTAAAGTCTAGACTAGTTTTGTGACAGTTAATCAGAATCGGGAATGAAGAAAAGTAACCTTCTTGGAGCATCAGAATCAATATCAAATTCAGAAAAATTATGATTATTTTCGGATGCCAAAAACGATTAACTGTTTTTGCTTGTTTGTTTTGGCTTCAAACGAAATTTTCAATTATTGGTACTAATCATAAAATGATGAATTGATTTTAAAATAAAACGAAAATGTATAAATCACATCCTCGCCTTGCATTGGCAAAAATATGTACACAAAAATATGTACACAAAAATAGGTACACAAAAATATGTACATCAATATATACACAAAAATATATACACAAAAATATGTACACAAATATATACACAAAATGTGTACACAAAAATATGTACCCTAATATAGACACAAAAATATGTACACAAAAATATGTACACAAAATATGTACACAAATATATACACAAAAATATGTACACAAAAATATGTACATCAATATATACACAAAAATATGTACACAAAGATATGTACACAAAAATATGTACACAAAATATGTACACAAATATGTACACAAAAATCTGTACAAAGAATGTTTACACAAAAATATGTACACAAAAATATGTACACAAATATGTACACAAAATATGTACGCAAAAATATGTACACAAAAATCTGTACAAAAAATGTGTACACAAAAATATGTACACAAATATGTACACAAAAATATATACACAAAAATATGTACACAAAAATATGTATACAAAATATGTACACAAAAATATGTACACAAAAATGTGTACATAAAAATATGTACACAAAATATATACATAAAAATATATACACAAAATATGTACACAAAAATATGTACACACAAAAATGTACACATATCACATTGGGTTTTACGGTTTTGCACTTCCATAACGGAACTCACATCCCTTACGTTAATCTTGCCTCGCCAACGCACCGTTCTTGACACTTCAAAATGCAACCGCCGAGAGACAATGCGCGGATCTTTATTACTGACTTTTATTTCTCCAATTTTACAAAATGGCAAGAAAAAAAGAAAAAGAAAGAAACAGAATACTGAGGATGGTGTTTGACTTCAAAATATGTTTAAATTATAAATTTAAAGCAAGTAAAATGTTTATTTTCGTAAAATTTCGTTGTAATTTTGCTTTCAAACGCACTTGATTCTTGTTTTATTTTATATATGTGTGAAATATCTACGTTTTAAAACTGTTTTTATAGTTAATTACATTTTATTTTTACTGTTTTGCAACACACTTATAATAAAAAATTATAAATATATGTAATCTTTTCCATCTATAGATTTTTTAGTTTTTTCTCGCATATCTTTGCAGATAAGTAATTTTATATAATTATATCAGGTATGTTAACTTTTTGCACCACCCTTAGAAAAGAAAGATATAAAAATAATTTACCTTTTTGCAACCATGAATTTTCTTATTTTTATCGTATCTCTCGGCAGATAACTATTTTCTTGAAGTTATTATCTACTTTTTTGCACCACCCTTATAATACAAAGATATAAAAATACGTAATCTGTTTGCATCCATTGATTATTTTTTTATCGCATTTTCTTTGCTAATATGTCCATATTTTCCAATTTGTGCTTACGTACCTCAATTGACAGACCTACAGGCGTGTTTGATTTTATCGCCCAATCACCTACCCTACAGTTTGAACGTAAATTTCATTAACCAGGGAACCGAATTTGGTTGAGTATTTGAGCTTTAGTTATTTTATGGACTGATTCTCGAAATTGCGCACACGTTAACATTTTTATGGTGGGAGGTAAATTTGTACATTAGGTCCAACTCCACAATTTTCTTAAAACAACGCCTTTTACAGGTTCTCCACAATGCTGATTACGAAAATCTCATTCAAAATTTGCAGAGACAAGAACTTATAAATACATGACTCTGTATCATGTACTATAATTCAGTAGCTGCAGGGTTTGTATGCATGCGTGATAAACACATCAATTTTTCTCCTATCGATACTGTCACCCCCACATTTTTTTTTTTTTTTGCATTTGCAGGTTGCTATGCTGGCAACGATTATCACGGTTACATTTGGGGGAATTATCCCCCCACAAAAAGGGGGTTGTCTACGCTGAATACCATTCTTTACATGGAAATGTTGGAGGTGTCTATTCCAAACGCCGGTCTTAAGATGAAGAGGTTAGTGGTGCCTATTCCGCAAGCCGTTCTTAACATGGGGAGTTTGGGATGTATTTTTCAAACGCCGTTTCTAAAATGGCAATATTCAAAGACGTGCAGTGAAAAACATCGAAATAGTTTTGTTTTAAACGTTAAAAAAAGACATAAAACTTGAATTAAATTAACTACTATTGGTGGAAGAGTTGAAAAGAAGAGGAAGACTCAAACAATAAACGAAAACAACTAGGACTCCTACCACTGATTTCGATCACTATAAACAGGTCATATACAGTGAGAATCCCTAACCTCTAAAACTTCTGTCTATACTTTCCATCATTATCCTAATGGACCATTTCTTGTACTTTTATTAATTCATACTGATATACGCATTCCCTCAATTGCTATTTTTACATTAAAAAGTACCTGCATGTTATCTACCCAAAACATCACTACTCGCCAGTGAAAGCCAGAATACTTCATTTCGGCCACGGCCGCCAGTGCCCGCATTTTTGTAGGGACGGCAGTGGTCACCAACAACAACCGTAGTTTACTTTTTTGCTAGGAGATCAACCAACGAATGATCTCAGCACTCTAAAATACACTTAAAACTTAAAATTGTCACAGAGTCAGAAAAAAAGTTACAGCCAAAATGTTAAACACGTTAAATCTATAATTTATTCTTTCTAACATTTAACAACCCTTCCTCCATCTTCAACATTTGTTGAACATAAGCACAATTAGCATAAGGTAATGTGTAAGGTCTCTGTATGTCCACGCATCCACTCCTCTCCTAGACAATAAACATACTTAGTTTTACCAAAAGCAAATAAAACTACCGCAAATCTCTCTTCCAAACACACACAAAACCACCACTCTTACACTCTAATAACCGTACATTGAGCTGAGATTTTGAGGGAATCAAATACAATCGAAGGGCCGTGACCCCGCTCTCTTCTTGCATCCTTCCACCGCCATCTCGAAAGAGAGAAACCAATCTATTGTTATTTTTTGGTTCAGTGGAGTCTGGAAAAATACGGACAATTGTATATAAGTATATATATTGTACAGCTTATCTTTAATTAACCAGTAGAATAGATATTGGAGTTTGTCTTTCTTTTGTATGCATGAGATTGATTTCCTTCCAGCACGACAGATCGACGAAGCAGCGGCATATCAACCCGATCGTGAAATTAATATCAACCAAATCGATTGACGGATCCTGTTACACTTGACATACCTTGCAAAGGATTCCCTGCGAAGGACGAGCACGGGTCACATGTGGTGATCTGCGACGGGGATAACCTTACATGTGGAGCCGTTTAACCAGTATCAGACTATATATATATATATATATATATATATATATATATATATATATATATATATATATATATAGGATAAAGTAAAATAAAATAATGTTAATATGATTTTCTACTACTTTTATACTTAGAGCTGTCAATGACTTTTTTTTAATTTAAAAAGTCATAAATCAAAATTTAAGTTCAAGTGATATGTCTATATAGCCTCAAAGTAAAATCCCAGTGATGCAATTTAGAAGGATTACAATTAATTAAAAATAATATAGAAATACGATAACAATTAGGTCCAGATTTAGTTGTGGTTTTATGTATAAACCTGTGAGTTTTTCAGTGATGAAACAGAAAGTCTATATATCTATAAAAGTGAAAGTGTCTGTCTGTCTCTGTGTGTGTATCTGTGTATCTGTGTATCTGTGTATCTATGTGTCTGTGTGTGTACATTTCCCTACGCAATAACTCTGTCAATTTTTAGTCTACAGACTCAAAATTTGATATACAGGGTACTGAGATTTGGGAAAATCGATGTGATCGGTTTTCGAGCAGAAATCTTGCTATTAAGGGGTCAAAGTTCAACGCTTTGACCTTTGAGAACTCTACCAAACTCCTCCGACAATTTTGGGTTTATAAGCACTTGACTTTTTAGATATAGGTTGCTTGGACATGGAACTAACTTATTAACTTGTGTTGAGCCCAAAACAATAAATTTTAAAGGGTCATAATAGGGGTCAAAGTTAAAAAATTAAATTTATTGCTCAACATACATCTCTAAATACCCGGGCAACGCCGGGCACCCATGCTAGTAAACTATAAATATAATATCTATTACGAGTGTCGCGGTATCACAGTTAAACGGTTAATATAAAAGTCGAACTGACGGCGGATTTGGAATCATAACCTAAGATCTAGTATAAATGATACGATGTCAGGTTTCCTCAGTTTTTTATCTTTTAATAGTTGTTTAGAAGATAATTATATCAGGGTGGACAGAATCCGAGCTATGATACACCGGTACACTTCTTTGGTGCTAAAATGTCTATTTCGCAATTAATACTAGGTCCATCATGCGTAAAGTAGTTTGGAGACGTTAATGATTAGATTATTCTATAGCTCCAGAAATTGCTTTTGTGACCCAACCACATCTGATGGCAAAATATTGTCCGAGAAAGGGGCGAAAGACCGTTGAATTTGAACTTTTATTTATGTTACCAGCAAATTGCCTTTCTGGTTAAAAACACGTTACAGAACAGTTGTGCGTTGATTGACTTCGATTAAGGCTCTTAATTGATCGTTGTCAACATCCGATGGCCGAGCACTACGCTCATTATCTTCAAGAGTCTCTTCGTTGCCACAAAATTTCTTAAACCACCATTGTGCTGTTCATTCAGTAGTGGTTTCTGGGCTAAACGCTTCGTTGATATCGCGAATTGTTTCGACAGCTTTTCGGCCTGGCTCGAATTGAAATAAGAAAATTGTGCGAATTTGTTTTTTTTTCCCATCTTGTATTAACCGTTCGGAAAAGAATACATAATTGTTTAGAACGATTGTAATTTAAACGATTAGATAAAGCGAAAAATACTTTTTAAAATAATATATAAAGTTAAGGTATTATAAGGAAAACTTATTTGAAAATACATCATTTGATGTAAAAAGTAAAAGTCTCGCCAGAACATTCTTTTTTCACTTAAAGATACACTTACCGTAAATAATACCCTTTTCTCTCTGTATATCCTTAAAACCAAACTTCTCTAAACAAGTGTTTCCCTACAAACGTCCAGCTTATAAAACACAATACAACATCCCCACTTCTCAACTGAATAAGCATGGTTGTTTTGGAGACTAATGTTGCCAAATTCGTGTTGGGTAATCCATATAAATAATAATACTCTGCCTATTTTATTTATAGTTTCCAATCCTCTCAAGATGTTAATCGTCTGACAAACTATCAATGTTATCCTCGAGTGTCATTTGACTCCTGATAAGTCGTGACTAATTAGTATAAAATACTAGTCTGTTTGCTTAAGTAGTACTGTTTCTAATGTGTGAAGTAGAATTAAGAGACTAATTTACATGCTAATAACGATACATAATTTCTAGACAACTGCATATAATAAGTATGGGATTAAAGCCACGGCTATATAATTGGCATCAATTGTGATGGATGGCTCTCGTCTGGGTGAGGCCCCGTGTTTTGACAAGCTTCTGGATTTGACCTTTACTCCTGATCTGAAATGGAACACGTACATCAAGTCTGTTACCAAGGTCGCTGGAAAGATGGTGGGATCCTTCTACCGCTCCAGAAGATATCTCACTACTGATGCAATTCTCTATCTATATAAAAGTCAAGTACGTCCAAGGATGGAATACTGCTGCCATTGCCATATCTGGGCAGGAGCTGCTAAAAACAGCCTATCCTGCCTTGACAGAGTACAAAATAGACTTCGTGGCTTAGTGGGGGATGCCCTTTTCTCTACCCTGCAACCTCTCTCCCACAGAAGAGACGTTGCGAGCCTATCCTTGTTTTATCGTTATTTCCATGGCAGGTGCTCGTCTGAACTCCAATCTCTGGTCCCCCCTCGACAATCTTTCACGAAAACACCCGTCTAGCTGAATCCACTGTGAAAAATTTCCCCCACTCTTTATCTGTGCCTAAATCAAAACGCGGATTCCATGAACAAAGCTTCTTTCTTAGAACTGCACGCCTGTGGAACTCTGTTCCGTCTGCCTGCTTTCCTCCGGACTACAACTTGGATATCTTCAAGTCCAATGTTAACAAATTCCTAATGAACCGCCCCCTTAAGTAAACACTTCATCAAATCTCCACACTAACGTAATGTACTTGCAATAACCCTTATCCCTGAGTGGCTTCCGGGCCTTGATAAATGGTGATCACTGTGTAAAAAAAAAAAAATTGACGCTGACTCACGGGCTGTGTAGAACTAAGATTAAAAAATGTGTAGTTTTTTTTTATAATATTAATATCTTGCTTATGACAGACCAAGCGACCGACAAAGGAAACGTCTCTGAAAAGTAGGAGTACATGTATAACATGTTATCTTTTGTATTGTTTACCTAATACATTTTGAAATTTGTCTTCAAAATAAAATACATCATCAAAGATCTGTTGTATAATGTATACAATACCTGATAAAATTAAGTTATAAATATACTCTCTTCTAGTGGTTAAAGATCCAAATCAGCAGTGAGGACGACACTCATAATGCAATTGCTAATTATTTAGGATTTAAGTCCGTCATGGCTGAGTGAACGAGAACATCTACCACCATTGATTAAATAAATTCTTTCAGTTCGAAGTTCCGTAAAGATTCCAAAGTTCAGCAGAAAGATTCCCATTCGATAGAAAGAATCCCGAATTCGACAAGATATACTTGAATCTTGTTCGACAAGATATACTTGAACAACACTCCGTTAGTTCTACTGAGGTAACAAAATAGGATGTGCACGAGGACCACCGTCATTCGAACCCGGAATCTGTTAAACACAGAGAAAGATATTCAAATTGTGGTATTATCACGATTAAAAGTCTGCATATAAGGACGTTTTTTTTTTGTTTTGTCTTTTGTTTTTTCGTTTGTTTTTTTTATTTGTTTTGTTTTGCTTTTTTGTTTTTTGTTTTGTTATTTTTGTTTTGTTTTGCTTTTTGTTTTGCTTTTGTTTTGTTTTTTTTTTTGGGGGGGGGTTGGGGGGGGTTAGTTTTTGTTTTGTTTTTGTTTTGTTCTTTTTTCTTTTTTGGCGAGAGCGACGGGACGTAATTGTGATATTGTGAAGGAGAAGGAGAATAGAAGGGAAGAAAAGGGAAGAGAAGAGAAGATTGCTTTGCTAACTCGGAGTTATTTTTTGTACGCGTCAGTGGGAAGGAAACGAACGACGGATTATTTTCTTTGCACAAAACGGTATTCGCCAAAGAGTACATCAACCGAAACGTTGTGAAAATAACATTCAAGGTAAGAACAGTAGTTCGAAGAATCCAAAAAATTCCAAAATATATTTAATCATATAGAATAATAGAATATGTTTGTAATTGTGCGAATGATCTGGGAAACCTCGTACCTGTTGAACACATAATGCTCGTATCTGAGTTGCAATTCTTTCTTTTCTTTGCTCTTGCTCATTTTTATTATCAGTTGTCGGCGTAATCTAGAAGACTGACTGACTTATCTCCCTTTCTCTTATTTTCTGTTTCGGTTGTTAGCCATGGGTTTTCATCACACGAACGAGAGAAAAAGCGAAATGGTTTTGTTTATATTTTGCTTAAAGCGACACACACACGCTATTTTCAATTTAAAATTAAGACGCACAGACAGGTATATGGACACATACACACACGCATGCACATATGTTATACAAACACTCATGACTCCCAAGAGACGCATATAAATACAATTCATGAGGAAGACGCGCGATCCCACAATGATACGTAGAACAGTTTGCTAAAGGACACGCGTGCTTCTGATACTGATATTCATAAATTCGTACACACATCTGCCAAGGGACACATAAAACATGGCTCCTAAGTGATGCACATATATTAGCTGACAAAATTGCCAAAGTATATGCACACAAATACACAGAAATACACAAACGACTGCTAAGAGATATATACGCATGAGTGTTAAAGGATACATACAAAAACACAACTGAAGAACTTGAATGCTTACTGGAGAGAACTTGAATACTTATTAGGAGACAACTTGAGTGTTTAGATCTTGAATGCCTACTGGAGAAAATTTGAATGCCAAACGGAAAGAACCCGACTGCTTACCGGAGAGAACTTAAATACCGACTAAAGAGAACTTCAATGCATACTGGAGAGAACTTGAATGTCTACTAGACACTGCCCCGTAGTGTTTAAGGTCTTTCTGTACATTGTTTGTCAAGACAACTTAGCATGAGAATACTTTTCACTAAAACTATACCCTAAATATTCTAAATCACATAGTATTTGTGGCCCAAATAATATATCTTCGGTATGACTAACATATACAAGGAGTAGTGCATCTTCTTCAAGTAGTGCTTTCTATACTAACACTGTATTCAGCGATTAGTGTTGCTAGTAATTCACCGCTTCTGCGAAAAGAGAAGTAATAAGTGAAACAGAGAGAATGAAAGCATGAAAGGGAGATAACTGGGGGGATTTTATTTAAAGCAGACGAGTGCCGTACATTGTTATTATATATGTGTATATTATATATATGGGGGGCAAAAACTAAGACTGAAATTAAACAAAGAAGAAGTTAATTTAATGGAAGCCTAAAAAATTCATTGATTGCAATAGAAAAGTGCGAGCATGAAAAGAAATATGGTTAAGCATGAAAATAGAAAATTCAATTTAACATTATATAACCAATTCTTAATGCTGCAATAACTTGAGTTATAAAGTTATTATAGTGTTTAATAGAATATCTTGCCCTTTTCTTTTCCATATTTAGGCTTAACCATATTTATTGTCATGCTCGCATTTTTATATTGTAATATATATATATATATATATATATATATATATATATATATATATATATATATATATATAATCCTACAATCAGACAATGAAGCAGCCAACACAAACCATAAAAACCCCAGACTGGAAGTCATCGCCACCAGTTTCGCCTTTCTTCGAGATCATCAATATCCGAATTCAGGATTAAAAACACAAGCCACTTGCATATTAAAAGAGTTCTCCCCCACGGAGACCAGTAGGTCACATACAAGAAAGTCCATTAATTAACACAGGCTAACACTGATTGTAGGATTAATTATATACCATAACACACTGAATATACATACATATATATATATATATATATATATATATACATTTACTACTTAGCTCTGCTTACGTATGGAGCACTGCCGAAGTAAATACTGAAAATATTTGTTATTATTTACTTATTCTCACAACCCATCATCAAAGATTGCTTATTTAGAACAACTTGTGGTGTTCTCTAGAGCCTGAGTGTCAACAAGTCTTTTAAGATTTTCAATAACCTTTTGCAAAAAATTTGCCTTATTGACATTAACTTCTTGCCATTGATTTCTCGTTGGCAACGACCATTGGTCTTCACTGGAATTTGAGTGACAATAAGCGTCTCCAAAGTGCTAGTTCTTTTTTCACTCAACCATCGGAGGTCTGGCTAGTGCTTTCTCACATTATTATTATTATTATTATTATTATTATTATTATTATTGTTGTTGTTGTTGTTGTTGTCGTCGTCGTCGTCGTCGTCGTCGTCGTCGGTCGTCGTCGTCGTCGTCGTTGTTGTCGGCGGCGGCGGCGGCGGCGGCTCACGAGGAGCTTTCACAGAGGCCATCAAAGATCTCCTCTTGAAAACAGCCCGCGGTGTTCCCTGGAAGTAAAGTGACAGCAAATCTCCCCAGATTTCCAGTATTCTCAATCTCTTTCGATAGCATTTGCAAATAAATTTGCATTATCGCAACAGTTGCTTGCAATTGATTTCCCATTGTCAGCGGCTATTGGTCTTAACTGAAAATTGAGTAGCAATAAGCTTCCCCCAAGGACGTAGTTCTCTTCGCACTTATCCAGCGGAGATCTGGCCAGTGCTCTTTCCTCGGTCTTTTTTTTCCTTCTTGACTCTACTTGGCTGTTTGGTCTCACGTTTTTAGGGAGAGGCAGCGATGTGCTAATAGGAGAATGGGGATGGAGATTGCGGTTCAATGTTCTTGGTTCAATGTGCCGTTTTCCAGTTTTGCTTCTGTGGCAGTTTGTTTGATCCGCGCTTGTTGCTCATGTGCGTTAGTTTCCGCATTCAAGGATTTTCCTTAATATTTCAGCTCTTTTCTTTATTGCTGTCCGTTGTATTTTCCCAGTCATTCCTCTGATTTCAATTTTCCCCATTCTGTTTTCAAAGTTTTTCGGTACTGTTCCCAGTGCTCCGACTGTTATAGTTATTATTTTGTTTTTCATCTTTCATATTGCTTTCAGCTCTCTGGCTATCTCTGGGTATTTGCTCCGTTTCTCCTTTTCTTTTATATTCATTCTGAGGTCAGCTGGAACAGCCAAGTCTACTATTTGACAGGATTTTTCTTTCTTTTTAATTATTTCGACATCAGGTCGTCTTGCTTGTATGGATTTATCAGTTTGTATGTCCATGTCCCATAGGATTTTCTGATTCTCATTTCCAAATATTGTTGCCGGCTTATGTTTGTACTACTTTTCTGTACGTTCGAGATGCAAGTGTTTGCATAATTCCCAATGCCTTTCCCACTTGGTCGTGTCTCTTATTGTATTCCTTTTGGGTCAGTTTGCTGCATTCACTTATTATATGGTTTATCGTTTTTCCTCTTCGTCTAGTCTGCATTTGCTGTTTTCTTGTGTTTTGTCGATCTTTGCTTCGACGTGGTTGGTTCTTATCGAGTCATTTTATGCTGCGATTATTAGGGATTCAGTTGCTCGGCTTATGTGTCCTTTTCACATCCATGCCCATGTGTTTTCCTTATTTTTATCTTTTGTCATCCTAATGAATCTTCCATGTAGTTGTTTTTCTTCCTATTTTTCTTTTCTCGTCTTATCATTTATCTCTGTTTTCTGTTTTGTCGATTTTTTTTTCAGTGTTTCTCGCTGCCATGATTATCCTTTCCGTGTTTTGCGTTATGTATTTTTCTCATCCTTGTGTGTGTGTGTGTGTGTGTGTGTGTGTGTGTGTGTGTGTGTGTGTGTGTGTGTGTGTGTCATGCACGCAGTCTTCTATACAAACAATTCCTCTTCTGCCTTCTTTTCTTTTCACGTAGAATCGGTCAACATCATCGTTTGTAGTGCATTGTGCATGGTCATAAGTTTCCTAGTCTTCTGAACGAGCTGTCTCGGTTCTTCTTTGGTCCATCCTATGAACGGTCCTAAGTATCTTACTAGGAACACTGCCTATGTGTTTATACCATTTTATTAGGTTTCTGCTTTACAATTTTGTTTCTAGAAGCTCTCTTGTTTTCCTGAGTTATTCCTTTCAGATTCTTTCTTTAATTTTTGTGGTTTTGTATTATTATTATTATTATTATTATTATTATTATTATTATTATTATTATTATTATTATTATTTTATGCATCTACATAAAATTTATGCAAATATTTTCAGTATTTACTTCCGCAGTGTTCGATACGTAAGTAGAGCAAAGTAGTAAGATATATATATATATAAAGAGAGAGAATATAATTATGTTATGAAATAGTCAAGCTTATCATGATAAGAAAGCTCAACACTATTAAGAGGAGCAATATTTTAGTTTAATATGTATATATTCTAGGTTTCTGTTTTTACCGTCATGATTTTTTACAATATTATTCATTTATCTTATAACGATTTGTATTTTATCCCCAATCCCTCGAAATGAGAAATTATTTTTCAGTAGATGCGTGTGCACGTTAATTGCACGTTTGCAACGTGTGATTTCTTGGGCTTGGAAATTTAAATAGCGATGATTTTGATGAGAAAAAGTATATATTGTCAAAACTAACACTATTAGAGACATACTGATTATCTTTGGTGGGCTGCGTATTGTGACTGACGGGTGTCCATGTAATTACGGTCTTCGTTTGTGCCGTTTGATGATCGATCAATGATTACGAAGCCGGCGTCATGACATAAATTGCGCAATACGTGATATTAAATGCTTATATATCGAAATTGATTTGACAGATATAAGAATAGAAAATAAAGATATAGTTAAAGAGGTTGTATTATGGATAGATATATACAAACTGATATACTAAGCAACCAAAAAGTTATTTCCTTTTCTTTGTTTTTGGGGTTTTCTGTTTTTTTTTTTTAATTTTGCAGCAATTGTTTCCCAGTTCGGACAGTCGGAAATAGTAACGAAAGGCGTTTAAAAAAAAAAGGAAAAAACATGCGCCGTGCCCGGCTATTAGTTATAACCCAAGCAGCTGTGAAATAGATGGAAATATCTCGTTCAGTTTTGCGTTCTTTACATAAGGGTCACAAGGCCCGAAACCACCCGAGGATAAGGCTGCCGTAATCATTGGGACAAAAGCGTAGTAATCGTTAGTAGTGGAAATTTGGTATAATAAATTTAAGATGGCGTTTTTTTATGTTGGACATCAAGACAATGTTGTAGTCAGTTATAAATCAGACCAACGGAACAGAGTTCCACAGGCGAGCAGTTCTCGGAAAAAAAGCTCTGTTCATGTATGTTATGTAGGGAAGGGGTTGCAGAAAAGGATAAAGGGCATCTCTTACAGATTACGGTTTTGAAATCTATCAAGGCAAGATAAGTTTTTCAAGCAGTTCTTGCCCAGATATGTCATTAGTACTCAATCCTAGGATGTACTTGGCTCTTATGCAGGTTAAGGATTGCATCGGCAAGAAGATACCTATTGGACCATTAGATTGGGGTTGTTTGCTTTACGGCTTCAAAGTTAGCTTATAATTCCCGGTTTATTTTTCGCCAAATTCATTGAATTAAACAAACAACGATGTAAGATACCAAAGTAATTGTCAGTTCTAATTTTGTTTAATCGAAGTTAAAGTATATACATATATATATATATATATATATATATATATATATATATATATATATATGAATTATATAAATAATTAAAAGATTATATATATATGAATTATATAAATAATTTAAATATTATATATATATATATATATATATATATATATATATATATTCTAATTGTATCGTTCTAAAATCAACCAGTGTCAAAATAAACAGTAACATTTTATCAGTTTCAGTATTATTGAGAGAAAGATTTGTAATCTGTATTATTTTGAATTTTTTTCAGAATACTATTCGTCGACCTTCGCCGATCCATATTTTCTGTAAGTTGGAACTCCCTATGGAATATTAATCTCGAACGTGCCTTCTTCTACAAAGCTTCAAAATGAACTCTTTCGAAATCTGAAGTAGAACTTTCCCTTTTCCGTCATAAAGCATTAAGTGTTTTTTTATCGACTAGTTCATTAATAGTTATGTAACACTTTAAAACATCATCATCAATAACAAAATAAAATGATTGTGATACATGCAGCTGTTTATAAGCCTTTCCACAACTGATTATTAAAACAAACTGACAAATACAAAGTCTTTTAATAGAATAACGTGTGTCTATGAATCTATTGATTTGTCTGCGCTGTTTGTCATCGTCTCGTTTAACGAGTGACCGTTGATGATCTTGTCTATTTGATTAAGATGAATAAAACACTTCTCATGTAAAAAAAAAAAAAGACACATGGAGACGTTCGCTAAGTTTTCTTCGAGCTTCTATCTAAAGAAAATAGACTAAGGAGAAAGAGACGCATTTCATCTTAGCAATTATTTGCTTCTTAAACTTAACTTTCTAACTTAAGCAACGAGGGTCGCAGACAAACAAACCATCGAAGTAACATTCGCCTTAGATTATTCTACATTATGAACCTTGTCCCGTTCGCATGGTTTCTTGTGGAGAACTGATCTGAAAACCATAGTTTTCTTTCGCTCAAAAAACGGGACAGCGTTCAACTATTTTTATATTTACTGCGTTATACTTCTACCTTCTGCTTCAACTCTCGTCTTCCGTCACTCGGTAACATACTCTTTGCAGATTAAAGCCATCTGTACATGCACAGAATTTGACTGTTATCAAAATTCACGCTATATAATTAATCGGCACTAATATAGGGTCCCTAATATGTCACAGCTATGCAACCCCAAAACAGTTGATAATTTTTTAAAAAAGGGGGAGAACTGGTTTTATTCAACGCAGAAATGGCGGAGACGCGGAGAAAACTGTACAAAATAGATATCATGAATTATTTGAAATAAAACATCGTTCCTGACAAGTGTCCTTGAAAATAAGCCACGCTTAGCATCTAGAAGACCAGAATGTTTAATGCATTAACGCTTTGAATATAAATCAAAAGAGGATAAATATTTACTAAGTCGAATGCGGGCGCCTTTGGTGAAGTCTTTCCATTATTATTAAATATTCAGAATGTATTACTTTCTTTACATAGGATTTTGCAGCAAAACATTTGAATGATTTAATCTCATAGTTTTATTATTTGCGGGAAATCCCCATGAATTATTAAACACGTGAAGAATCAGATTATTTGTTTTACTTTTTCTATGCCCTGTTGGTAGACAAGGAAAAAGATTAAGCTTGATGCTTGAGCAACTCGGATTTGTCATTCTTATAATCTATAAACTACACAATCGAAGCTGTCCAAAATGTAAGACACTCGTTAAATAATTTTAAAAGAATTTGCATTTATAAAAGTCTGTTCGAATAATCTGTGATGCAAAGGCCTTATTATTAACACTAACTAAAAATCTACGCTCCTAGTTGAACGTTTAAACAATCTCACTGATTTGTTGATTCGGTATTCAGTTAGATTTTGCTTATTGGGCTATGTAATAGTTTTGTTTTTGTGTGAGCGTTTTAGAGTAATGTGTGCCGTTAATGCTAACTACAAAGCCACGCAGCATGCCGCTGCTTTAGCGTTCAATACATTTCACAGATTCATTGATTGGTTCTTCAGTTAAATTTTACAATCCTTATTAGATAATTTAATGGCGAATAATTATTTGCATGAACAGTTCTTACTTGTCTTCACCTATTGTCTACACTAACAAAATTTATGAGTTAAAAAAAAAACTAACGAATGAGTTTAATGCATTTCGTTTATGCGTGTGTGTGGATATTTTTATACTTGCCCATATACTTATATCTTTTATACAAAACAGAATTTGAAAATTAAAGAAGAGAAATGTAGATTACTGATCCCCCAACTGCAACAAGTATTGTTGTGGAAATGATGGAATCTACAACAAAAAGGGTTTTACATATATAAAGTTATTAAAATATAAAATTATTTATATATAGTTGGTTATTTTTGTTTTACGGCATATCAACCCTTTTCGGGTTATTTAATGCCGAATCCAAAGATTTGGAAGAAAAAATTTTTAATAGAATATATTTGCTGTTTGCAAGTCGGTTTCTATTTAACTCATAGTTGGGACTCTAACAGGTACTACCACTCCGGGCTAGAGTGGACCTGGGAGCAATAGCAATTAAAGGGTGGCTCCACACTCCTCAAAGCTCTCAAGCTGGAGCCTCACCACTGGATATAGTTTAAGGTCATACCCAGGACCTTATTTATATATAACCTCACAATCTTATTTATATATAATCTCACAATCTTATTTATATATAATCTCACAATATAAGTTTGTTGTTCACTACGGACGCTCTGTTTTATAGATACAATCAATTGCGTTGATGCTTTTCTGATTATTTGTCTATGGATAACGTAATTTTTAGAATTGTTTTTCGTGCATCCCTCAAACCAGCATACTTCAAAATAAAACAATAAAATTTTTACAATTTTTTATTACATTTTCACCCCTAACAAGTCACAGACAAACGTTGATGAAAAGAGGCTACTATCAGGGACACGAGTTGCAGGGATACTATGTAGGGAGTTGAGCAGTAAGATGTCTGTTCACATTACATTTGAACTCATGTATGTCAGTACAGTTGGGGAAACAAGAAACCAGAAGGAAATGCCAAAGTCTAGCAGTTCTGAGGAAGAAACTATTACAATAGAAGGCCTCTCTACTGTGTAAATTTCACAACTTTCGTTATAGTCTCAAACTTGAAATTATTATAACAATCAGAGTCGCATTCCAAACGAAACGTTTATTCTCACAGATTACCT
>NC_136505.1:61307358-61422358 GCF_053919585.1 Euprymna scolopes
TTTCAACATCTCTCTTAATAAAACTCTCTCAATGAAACCCCTATATAACACAAAGAGAAATGGAAAAAGTTAACAAAACAAAGAGAGAAAATTCAAATAAAAGAAAGAGGAAAAAACAAAAGCATGAGTCATTTCTGATATTTGATTAAGATGTCCACAAATACACACCAACGTCATGTTCATATGTGTTTTGTTTTTTTTAGCTTTTCCCCTTTTGAAGCACACAACATAAGCTATTAAAAACACTCGATCAACAGAAATTGATTTACGAAGTGATTCGATGGCGTGTGTAGGGGGTGTCTTCTTTTTACATAGTAGTCACCACTTATCAAGGCCCAGAGACCACTGGAGGATAAGGGGTAATGAGTGTACAGTAGTCAATGAGACAATATCGTAGTAATCCTTAGTAGTGGAAATTTGGTAAATTGGATTACTTAGGGGAAACGGTTCATCAAGAACTTGTTTACGTTGGACTTGAAGACGACCTTATTGCAGTCGGCTGGAAAGCAGGTAAACGAACGTGAGTTCCACAGGTGTGCAGTTCTAAGAAAGAAGCTTTGTTCATGAAATCTACGTTTAGGTTTAGGCTCAAATAGAGAGTGGGGGAATTATTGATAGTATTTTCAGCTGGACAAGTGCTTCTCGTGGAAGTTTGGCCAGGGGGAACCATAGATTAGAGTTCAGACGAACACTTGCTATGTAAATAATGGTAAAGCAGAGACAGGCTCGCAACGTCTCTTCTGTGAGAAAGAGGTTGTAAGGAAGATAAAAGGCTAAGAAGTCAATTTTGAACCCTGTTCAGGCAAGATAAGTCTTTCTAATAGTTCCTGACCAGATCTGGCAACAATATTCCATCTTTAGACGTACCTGGCTCATATATAAGTAGAGAACTGAGTCAGCAGTGAGATATCTACTGATTTGATAGAAAGGGGCCATCATTTCTCCAGCGACCTTGACAACGGACTTAATGGCTAGTTACTTGGTTCCTTACAAGGATGTCGGACACAAAGCCATCCACCAATATAGAAAAATGCAGTTTTGTTAAAGTCCACTGTGCCACTCTCATAGAGATGCGAATTGAAAAAGAAAGAATAAACAGAGTATGTTGAGAGGTGTAAAAAGATTGATAGCGGAATACAAGGAACCGCGAGGCAGGATTGGGCAATAGAATATAAAAGAAGAGAGAAGTTAGTACAACAGTAGAAAAAGGTAGAGCGAGAGAGATGACAGAGTTAGAGAAGAAGAGATATAGAGTGTAGCAGGAAGACATAGAGATGGGGAGAAAGGGAATGAATACAGAGTATCAAGGGAGATGACGAGGAGAAAGGATGTGTGGATAAATATAAGGGGTGAGAGAATGGAAAAGTAATAATAGTATTATGTAGTAGGAACACATGAAACTATTTGTTATTTTTCTATCTCGATCTATTTATCTAACTAACTGGCGATATAAACAAGAGGAGAGATATGAAGATGTTTTGAAAAAAGTTGTCAAAACATTATTGAGCCATAAAATGGACAAGTTGCACCGGAAGCTCTAAAAATAGCTGACCGGAAGAACGTGTTCTCGCGTGATCAGGTAAGCTGAACATAGAGTAAAATTTGAAATTTGGGCTTGGAACAGAGCTGTTTGGTTGACTGTTGTCTCTCCCCCTCTTGGGAGGAAGATGGCGTGTCTCACATTGGAGACCAAGAAGAACCCAACGGGGCAAAAGAAACCCACTTTCCATTCATGTACGTCGACACCTGGAAAGTGAAATAAAAACTAATATAAAAACAACCATCGTTTTTGAAGTGAAATGCATTTAGTCCAACAGTTTTCCAGCTTCCCCTCCAAGAACAAATGAAACTGAGGTGGACCAACGATGTAGTTGAAACTATGTCAAATATATGTAAGACACACACGCCCGCATAAGAACACTCCGATCACGGAAAGAACTCAAATAGGTCATAAATAGAATTAGGGTTCAGATAGTAAAGAGCCACTATAGAAATTAGTAACAATGACACATATACACGCACACAAACCCAATAACAACGTAACATTTTTATAGATTATAGATTATTGATTAAAAGACTATATAACAATAGCTCCGTGACCCAACGCTTAAAGGGTTAAGGTACCAATCAGTGGCAGTTTTCTGAAGGCTGAAGGAAGGGAGAAACGTTTAAGGGGAGCTCGGACGTGTCGATGAACTTTAGAGTATTGACACTGGGGGCAAGCACAGACCTAACTAATGATAATTTGTCGCATGTTCGGCCAAAAAAAACGGGCTGTTTATGATTAACCACAAGCAATGACAAATATACACACACTCAAACCCAGCAACAATACAATATACGTTTGATTAAGTGACTACACAACAATAATTTAGATAACAGAATCCATAACTTCTATTGCTTTTCATGTTGATCTTTTTCTAGTGACGGAATCATAATTATTTGCAAGGTTATTTTCAAGTTTAACTTCACCATTGTTTTACGAAGTTTGTGCTTCGATTGGATTGGAAAATCAAAGATGGTGTCTTATCAATCTCGGTAACAATGAACATCACAAAAATAAAAAAATTAAAAAAAAGAAGATCTGCATTACATGCATTTCGCCATCAATTGATTATTGAACGAGATCGATTTGTTTGTGGTCTGTTATTTTTTCTGGGAAAATCACATATTTCTATTTTTTCCAATAGTTTTTATTCGCGATTTTATTATATAAGCAATATGGATAATCGAAACCCCATAATTTGATCACAGAAATCAACATGTGGGATTAATTATTAATATAAAATAGAGTTGGTGTACTTCTCGAAGTTTGTAATCGATAATTTTTCCTCTATAAAGAAATCAATATTTGCTTCTGACTAGCCAAGTATTCTTTTTATTTCTTTAAACAAACATTTTTGTTTATTTTCAGCCATCTACCCCCAATAGTTATTCTATGTTGTATTTATTATCATTTTTAATAAATAAATAGATAAATTATCTAAATAATTCATCAAATTACTTTAAATTATAACATTGTTCATAAGGTCAAATATACAATTACAAAATTAAACAACTATAACCATGAAATATATACTTAAACCACAATAAACATGCCGGTGACATTAGTTTCGTAATCATATTAATCCAATTAGGTTGAAAACAAAAATCATACAATAATTAACCCTAGCAGCGTCACCTTCATTTGACTGTAAAAATGTTCGTTCATCGAAACGACAAAGACCACGTGATAATCGTATGGATGATGGATGGCACGCGTTGGAAGTTTGTGAAAGTCCAGCCTTATTTTCTTGTCCTAACCAGTCTGATCCAGCGGCAGGACAGTTGACCAGCTGACCGCCAGGAATCTCTCACAAGTGTCGACGCCCTCCTACATCTAGTGCTATTCTCAAATGGTCACCCGTTTTGTACTGGCCATGCTAAACTTCGGTATTTACGGCATATAGACCTAGTGATGTTTGCATGTGCCTCGTGTTTGATCGTGTCAAACATTCGGGGAGCTGATTGTTGTTTCTAGGACGTTCTCAACCGATTTACTCTCCCTTGGCAAATGATCGGTTGTTATAATAAGAAAACTAATGATAATAATTTAATCTACTCTACAAAGATTTTATAGTTTTAATCAAAATAGTCGAAATCATACGAATATAAAAAAAGACATGCATCTTCTGTTACCTAATTTATTAAAATTGTTAATATTGACTTTATTAGAATTACAAGTAATTATAAATCAATAAATAATAATTTATTAGTAATTGATAATGGATTGAATTGTATAAATAGAAGTAACAAATACATTATAAAAATTCATTAGACAATTTATTTTTTAGATTATTACATCATGATAATATTAGTTAAGTCTATAATTTATACATTTTTTTTAATTATATATTAAGATAAGTGGTATAATCTAAAGAAATTAGAGTAAAAACAATAAATATTTTACAGCTTAATGAGAATTTTATATCATCTTATTTTAGGAGAGAATGTCACAATTGAATATGAGACAACCTGCTTTGTTAAGAAATCATTAAGAGCAAGTACAAAAATCATATCATTATGATAGTACATATTAAAGCTAAGAGTGTATATTATTTAAATTTTTACTATACAAAAATGATTTAATATTATGAGAAGTGAAATTTACAATTTAATGGATGATTGCTTTTTAAGTCAGTTAATATATTCTTTTAAAGCCACTGATAAATTATAGTAAGTGTTAAATAACGTCTCCCTTTGTAAATGTCAATAATATACAAGTGAAAAGAAAAATGCTGGATGAAATCTTTTAAGATTGAAACAGTAGATTCATTGTCGCGACCAATGGTAATTTTGTTTACCTAGTTGTGATAAAATAGTATATATGACTTTACTTTATTTTGCCATTTCCATATAGATTTATTTGGCAAAAAATGTAGAATCTCATTTTATTTTTTGTTAAATTTATAAATTTTTGCCAATGTCTCTTCTTAAAGAAAGTTTTCGATATAATGTTCATCTAAGACGTTTTATTCACCCAAGGGTATTTAATTTTGTGTAATGAGTGTTATAATTAGTTTTCAATACTATTTACTCGAAATCAATACATCTTTACAAATCAAAGATGTGCTTGAAATTATATTTCATAGAAATTCTCTATTTAATTAGATTTTTGCTTGTTTTTAAAAAAAATATATTTCATTAAAATTGGCTCTCCTTAAAATAATTAATAATACATCTCATTTACAGACCCTCTAATGTTTATAATGCTTTTAATCACGTGATAATTATTGGCGTGACCACATCTGTGCGTGATTAGTACAGATTGACCTCACGCAAATATCCAATTCAAATTCAAAGTTCTATTTTTCGTTTAATAATTAAAAGTATCCCCACATGTGTTCTTGCACGACAATATAATGACTTTTACTTTCGAAAATCTAATTAAAGTTTATGTTACGTTGATTAACAGATATAATAAACAAAGTATACTAGTCATTTTTATAGAAATATGCTTTATAGACACACATACACACACAAAGACTCACGCATATGCGCACACATAAACATGCATATCGTGAGTTATAGTTCCAAAACAAGAAGACGTATGTAATTCACACTGATAGTGATTTATTTATATTTTTATGTATTATGTCTTACACGTGTTTCATTAAAAGGCTGAAGTCCATCTAATAACTAATCAGAGACAGATGTAAGTTTCTCGGAAAAAATATTCAGAGTTTTAGTCTAATATATATATATATATATATATATATATATATATATATATATATATATGTATGCAGTAGTCGAAAAGAAAGCAAGAAATTTTAATTTGACTTATTTGCTTTTTAAATTTGCGTGGGTGGCATTTTGAAAACATGTGGTTATATCATAATATTTATCTTTAAAAAAGGTTTGAAAGGTTCGTCTGTGTATAAATAATATGCCTTTTACAAATGTTCGACTTTTCTAGTAACCACCATATATATATATATATATATATATATATATATATATATATATATATATATATATATATATATATATATTCAATCCAATTTACACTTTTCATCCGGCCAAAATTGATGCGTTTGTTTGGCTGGCTTCAAATATTTGGAACTCCGATTTCTTATGCTTTGTTTTTCAATTTCAACAACGGAGGCGAGCACCTGCTATGATTCATTTACCTGCAAATAATAACCTACATTACACTGGACTCTTTAATTAGGGTTGGTTATTTTCATTTTAATGTTGAACTCTGTATGAACTGTTCACATGAGCTACTTACCATATTTATGTTCTTATGTTATTTAAATTTTGTGACTACAAATTATAAAACTTTTAGTTTCATCTAGTAAATACATAGAAGTGTTTAAAAAAAATGTTAGCGTGAATTTTTTATTATTTTGCTAACAGTTTTTTCCTCCTGCGAAGAGAAGAATTTTCATTTTTTGAAACTCCGCGGATTAAGGAGCAGCTAGCATTTTTAAATTTCTAACTTACATATATATATATATATATATATATATATATATATATATATATATATATATATATATATATGTGTGTGTGTGTGTGTGTGTGTGTGTGTGTGTGTGTGTGTGTGAAATAAAATACGCATCAAATGTAATATTACGAAAATAAACAAATATTTTACTTGTTTGAAATTTATCACAAATATATTTCGAAGGTAGCCTTCATATTCAGTGTGTTCTTTGATTTTTCTGATTTTTCTTCTTTCTTGCCATGTTGTTAATTTGGAGAAAGGAGTCTGCCTAGGGCCGCGCGTTGTATCTGGCCGTTGTATTTTGAATTGTTTGAACTGTGCGCAGGTAATGTGAGAATAACGTCAAAGAATGAGGGTTCAATAGAAACGTTGTTTTTATTTTAATAAAATAAAATACGCATCAAATGCGCTTGAAACCAAATCACAACGTAATATTAGGAAAATAAACAATTAAAAATACAACCGCCATATACAACGCGCGGCCCTATACAGACTCCTTTCTCCAAATTAACAACAAGAAAGAAGAAAAAGAAAACAAAGAACACACTGAAGATGGAGGCTACCTACCGAAATATATTTGTGATAAATTTCAAACAAGTAAAATATTTGTTTATTTTCCTAATATTACGTTGTGATTTGGCTTTCAACCGCATTTGATGCGTATTTTATTTTATTCAAATTAAGCTGTCGCGTTTAGCGATATGTTAGAGTAAGGACAACTGTACTACCAGTAAAAAAAGCAGCAGGAAGACAAGCGGTCTGATGTGTATGCTCAAGCAGCCCGGTCTAGGCATGTAAAACTTAGTGACAAGTATGTCTCCACAAGTGACCGAGACAGAGAGAGAAGTAGAGATGGTGGGATGGAGGAATAATTAATATATATACGCATACATACATACATACATACATATAGACAGACAGACAGACACACATACATACATATATAATTATCGTTAAAAAAAATTTACAGGAAATCTAAAAATTATAAACGATAAAAGTAAACAGTAATATCACACAGGAGTTCATGGCGTAACGGTTAAACGCGCCGGACGGTGATACACATGATCCGGAGTTCGATTCCTAGAAACACTAAAGCTACGATGACGAGAGGTAGTTACCTTGAAACATGCATGTACGTAGATTACTGTTTTAAAATAATAAAAAAATTATGGGCGACTTTCATATATATATATATATATATATATGTGTGTGTGTGTGTGTGTGTGTGTGTGTGTGTGTGTGCGTTTGTGTAAGATTTTTAGAAGTCTGTTAGTAATGTACGGTACACGGATGATGAAGTTACATAAAAATACAAACAAACGAAGGAGGCATTTAAATTATAAATCTCACATATCTTATTATTGTTAAAAAAAGTCTCCAATTATAAATTAGTAAATATGGACTTGTTCTTGATTAGAACGTGAATAATACGATGTATTCAGATATTTTCGTGTTATACATTTTTTTTTAAAAGAACAAAAAACAAATGTAGGGTGTAAAAACGAGACAGCAAATACAAATTCAGAATAGTTGTCAAAAATACAAAGGTCCGAGGATCGATCCCTGAGGTTAACTCGATTTTATATAATTTTTTTGCACGTACGCCCATCGAGGACAACCTGGATTCTTCTCTCATTTAAAAGAGATTTTGTTATGCTAAGCATTCGTCCAGTAATATTATAGGATTTTATTTTCATGAGGAGACCATCGTGCCATACCGTGGCCTTCGTTATAAAGATGGCCGGCCAGCTGAAAAAATGACGTCATCGCCGAGGTCCCAACAAGCAAGATATGTGGAACTCTTAGACTGTCAATAATGAACAGTAATTTTTACAGACAGCGTTACAAAACCTCAAAATTGGATTGAAATAAAAAAGAACACGATTATTTATACTGAAACTCATCTAATATTAATAATAAAAAAATAATTAAAAAAACACAAGTTGTTTGTTTAAGTATTATAAGCAATTGAATATTTCGTTGTATTATAGATTTTAAAGATTAGAATGCGTTCTTTAATTACTTATAAATTACATTTTAAAAAAGTGAAGGAACACGATTTGATTTGTAGTAAACGTGAAGTTTATTTAATATAGTTAAATGAAAATTATGCATGTAAGATTATGAATATTTGAAGCAGAACACAAGCAAAACATTTGATATGAGTTAAGACAATAAACAAATATTAGAATTAAACTATTTTTTAATCAAAATGAACAATATTTTTTACATCAAAATGATTTTTTTTAATAAAAATGAATTTTTTTTAAATCAAAATGAATATTTTTTAATCAAAATGAACAATATTTTTTTAAAATCAAAATGAATATTTTTTAATCAAAATGAACAATATTTTTTAAATCAAAATGAATATTTTAATCAAAATGAACAATATTTTTTTTAAATCAAAATGAATATTTTTTAATCAAAATGAATATTTTTTAATCAAAATGAACCACAATATTTTTTCCAAAATCAAAAACAATATTTTTAATAAATTCATGAAATATTGCACAGTAAAAAAATAATTGACCTAAAGAAAAAATCATGTTTCTTATTTAAGATTATTTCACCACATAACAAAAATAACATGCAAAATCATTTCTTATATCCATATTTTCAGTTTGTTAAAATACGTGGGTTTGTATTACTGTACACAGATTCGAAAAAGTTGTCAAAAACAAATATATAACAAATAAATGTTATCAAAGGCAAGATAAGTTACTTTTCTACCAAACTGGATATATTTTTGTGTTTTTATTCAATGTAACATGTTTATTCAGCTCGCAAAACATACAGTGTTTACCGATGTATTCGAAAATTCCAGATGGCGTCTGATTCTCTCTTTAACACGGTAAGTTTGGGAAAAAGTGTTATAAATACAAAACCGGATAAAATACTGTTAAAAACTCGCTCAATATATGTTAGCGTGACATAGGTTGACATATATTCGGCGGGTTTTTAATAGTATTTTGTATAGTTTTTTTATTTATAACACCTTATCCCAAACTTACCGTGTTAAAGATATATATTATATAAAAAATATATATATTGTTTTAAAATTTAGACACGTACGTTACGCCGAATACAGGTCCAGGTACGCTGTCACGCATGCAATAACGAGTGGGGGAGGGATACTTATTTTCCTGCAACATATTTATTTTTTCATATTATTAGATGCTGTTAATTTAATTATTAATTATTTATTAATAATACTATTCTTTTTGTACATTTTCTATACATATGTTTATTATTTTGGAATGTAAACACGTGTTTATTTTTTGTTGTTTATTTTATTTTAGTATTTATTACTTTATCGATTAATCGTTTTCTTAATGAGTTAAAATAGTGTAAGCTTGTGGCTGGGTAATTTGCGGTTAAAGCGAGAATTACATGAGATTAAATGATCAAATTATTTAAATATAATGACATGATATGTGGACACATGAATATGGTGTGAAATAGATCAATACAATACAACTTCATGTAGAAGTGGTGTAATAGACAGCAATGTTAAAAATATATATATATAAAAAAGTATATATAGGGATCGTTATATTGCTGCTATTATAGTGCCAGCGAAATGGGGGATGGCAGATGGTCGTTAAGTTGAGATTATACAAAACCAAATATTAAAATGTGGATAATAGTATACTAGAGATAATGTTAAATGTAGGCACCGCCAAAACTGGGGGGGGGCAGGTAAGTACTTTTTGACGGACCGTCTTTTTAAAAATCTACCAAAAATTAGGTAATTATTCAATCAATACGAAATTTTCAGCGATTATTAAGAGAAGAATGAACTTTATAATAGTGTACTTATTTTTCATAAACGATATTTATATATATATCTTTTTTTTGCTTACAAAACCCGCCTTTGTTTTGAGGGGGTTCCAAATATGCTTAAAATAATCCTCTGAAACTGAACAAAACATATTGTTGTTGTAAGGGACAGGATAATAGATTTTTAAAAAAAACTTGTTTACATACCTTATTTTGACGTCTGAATATCAGAACTTCGATTGTGTTTAATTATGCCGCTTTTGAGTTTTGAAGTGTGGAATTCGGTGAATATGTTAAGTAAAATAATTAATTTAAGTTAAGCAAAACAAATTTTTCTTTAAATATTTATACAAAAAAGCCATTTTAAGATTTTTGATAAATAAATTAACAATTTTTTAGCGAACCGAATAATGCATAACCATTATTAAACAGAGTATGCTTTGAAGAATCAATACAAAAAAAAACATCGATAAATATTGTGCCCTTTCTGTTAAAAATATCATCATTTTTTCGATCCCGTTTGAAAACGTTTGTCGCCTTTCGACTACGGTGGAACAAACGCGCTGAAATAATTTTTTTTATTCTGCTTTAAATCCCCCCCCCATTTTGGGGAGGCTGGCCCCCACATACATACACGTTAAAAACCAGACTCATACAAATGGTCACCCATCTGGTACTGGCCAGCCTCAGCATGAAATAATTAAAATTTTCGTCACTTAAAAATAAGTTTTTTTTTTGCCTTTTTGGTCTTCCATAGTTTGCTTTTTATCAGGTAAAAATGTAAACATTGTCTAAATCGACGCGAAGTAACTGGTTGCCTACATGAATAAGTGGAATTATTTGAAATCCAGGTACTTATATTATAATATTTTTGCATACTCTCATAGAAAATCACCCTAAATCTTAGTTAGACAACAAATAAATGAATTAATTATTTCAAAAACCTTTTTTTAACTATTTATATACGTTTGTTGTGCAAGACAAAAAATGTCAATTGTTAACTTTTGGAGAAAATTTAACATTTCAAATTTAATTAAAAATAGTAGAAAAAAGTTTGACATTATTCTGCTTTCTATACGATAAAATTCAGGGTTTTATCTTTCTAGAAAAATAAAAGTTACTAAGAAATGGATTTTAATAAATGTAATTTCGTTTTAAAAACCAACAACAACTTGATTTTTCTGCCATTTTTGGCGGTGTCTAGTTAAATGTGTGAGCACTGTGAAGCCATGCCGTAAAAGCTGCTGAAGCATTAGATTACTTTGGGTGGCAGTATTAATTGGGAAGTGTCTGAGATCTATAGAAGAAAGCTGTAGAGTAAGTATTTATTTAATGAAAAGGAATTTAGTTCATGTTTGTTTAGTTTTGTTATTAATGGAAGGCTTGTGCTTATAGAAAAGGACTTCGTGCGAAATTGTTAAGCTATTAAATGTTCTAACTGCTGCAAGGATATTGAAACATATATTCCGTTGAGTGTTATTGCTTGAAATGATGCAATTATGGAAAGAGGAGATTCGGGTGTTCAAGTGGTCTTTGATGCTCTGGTGTAAAGGGTTGGCAGTACTACATACGAGCTGCTTTAAATAAGTTTCCAGGCTTTTTTCGCATGGGCACTTTTATTGATAGTAAACACATAACACTCTAGTCCTCTTTGAAGTAATCTCCTCCGGCTGCAATGCACTTGTTGTAATATTCCAACAACTTCTGGAAAGCCTCATGGAAGTCCTCTTGCGTCACAGCCTCTATATTTCTCCAATTGTCTTATGTCTAAGTTTTTTCTTGAGCTGTGAAATAATCAAAAGTCACAAGAAGCAATGTCTGTTCTACAGGGAGGGCAAGGGACTGTCTTGAATTTTCTCATATAACCTGTGATCTTCTCTGAGCACACTTAGGGTAAACTTCGCGTAAATCATCCACATGTTCAGTTCCCTGCGAATAATTATGTATATAGTTCTTGCACTGACGTCAAACGTTACACTTATTGTCCCTATAAAAACACGCGAGTCCTCATCTATGAAATTCTTTATTTGGCCAATCAACTCTGGTGTTCTAACTTCCTTACACACCTCTTATCATTCATCCCAGATTCTCTGCTTTTTTTAAAATCCCTTTTGTCACTCAAAAACTGATGCTTGATTCATGCAAGATGGTCCCAAAGCAATCTGAAGCATTCCATACGTTTCTGTGGCATTTTTTCTAGTTTAATACATACTTCTAAAGTGTCTTCACATCCAGACTGCATTTATGAAATTCACCAGCTGTGAAAATCAGGTGAAGTGTGTATTCCAATTCCTGCTGTAGCTGTTCATTTTAACCTGAAATCATGAAAAATTGGTCAGTCATCTCATAAATTGTATAATAATAACACATTGCATTTTCAAGAGTCTACGACAATTTTAAATGTCTGTACAAAAAAGTCTGAAAACTTAAGTAGGGCACCTAGTATATATGAGATTATAATCCCTCCATCGATGTGTCTTCAATAAATTTTCAGACGACGCATTGAAGGTCATAGAAAACATAATATAAAAAAGTGAGTTTGATATAATCAGTATCGAGTCAATTAGGATGCAGTTTTCAAATTCAAAAAACAAAACTCATTGTTATACTCTTTTCTTATATATAAAAGGCATTTTGTCTGTGTATGTGAGTGAGAGAGAGAGAGTTCTCTATTGATTCATAAGCGAATAGGCCGAATTTTTACATTACACAGAAATGTACTTCATGTGTCAAAGAGTGTTCTTAGATAGTTTTCGTATCAGAATGCTCCCGAAATATATATAAAATTGATATTCGAAAAAAATATATGATTAAAGATGAACCTTGCGATCTTCACAAAAGCCTAACATCACAAGTGCATTTCAGAAGTTTAAAATCAACCGTATTTTGTTGGTAGTAAACACATGAAACTCAAGTCCTTTTTGAAGTAATATTCTCCGGCTGTAATGCACTTGTTGTGCTAACATTCACTTCGAACACGCCACTGTCTTAATTACGGAGGCGTATTCGAAGTGAATGCTTCTATTTAGAGCACAATTGGACTGTGATGCTCGACTGTTTTTTTTATTTTTAACTTTAATTCAAGCAATTATTTCGAACAATTTTTTTATAAAATCAACAGTACACTGTAGATTGCAAAATATTGTAGACTAAATTGCTGCGGGAAGACATGTGAAGTTTCTACTCGTGTACCGCGGTGGGTCCCTGACTAGAGCAGCTGTTTAAAAAAAATAGGCAATTTCACCAATTTCGAAGACAATAAATGAATTAGAGGGTGTACGATATTTGCTGAACATTATTTAATCCAGGGTAACGTCGGATATCCTTGCTAGAATTAGATAGAGCTTAGAATAAATAAATAAAGTACTAAATATGTCTACCATTACTATGTTTGAGCGTCTTCAAAACAAAATATTCGATTGTCTAGCCTTAATTTTAATCGACGTCACTGCCGGTTTGGTGATGGGCGCAACGGTTAACGCGTCATGTTTTTTTTTTCCACTTTCTTTTCCTCCTTCGCGGTCGGGTTCGAACCGGCTTACCTACTACCATTTCTGTTTTTTTTTTGTTTTTTTTTTGCTGTTTTTTTTTTTGTTTTTGTTTGTTGCTCAAGACACACCTTCAAACACCCGGGCAACAGCGGGCACCCAGCCTAGTCTATTATATAAATCTAACCTATCTGTTTAAATGTATGTATGTATGTATGTATGTATGTATGTATGTATGCCTAAAACTTTCGACAGAGGCAACGGATTTTTACGAGAGATATCGTTTTGAAGCTGGACCCTTCGGACGACAAATATCGAATAATTGGTTAAAAACATTTATTGCTTCACCCTGAAATAGGCACTTTTCTACAAGTAGGCGTCGGCTTTTTCGTCGGTATTTTCGAAAGTCATCCGCCCCTTTTCGAGATACTAGCCTTTATTTAAACCTAAACAATTCCGGTTGGCGACGGGCGCAACAGCAACGACGTCACATTTTTGTTCACGTTTTTTTCATCCTTCGCGGTACGCGTCCGAGCCCACCTGCCTACTACAGCTTTCTTTGTTGTTTTGCTTGACACACACCTCAAACACCCGGGCAACGCCAGGTACCCAGGCTAGAAATAATTAAACGACAGTCACTAGGAAAAAAAAGAGTAAGCATGACACATACAAAAGCAATCATTTTAATATATACATTTGGGCGCATTTAAATCAGGAAGCCAATATCTTCAGACTGCCTAATTTGGTAGTACTAGATTAATAAATATAGAAAGATGCACTATATTTTTTTATGTATTCAGTAATTTATCTTTCCGAAGAGATAGTGCTGTTGTATAAGGCTAATTCTTTTGCTCACTCCTGCACTCTCTTTGTGTCTCTGTTTTTCTTTTCTCTATTCCCGGTTAGAAAAAAGATATTCAGATCAATAATAGATCGAAGAAACGCATAATAGTCGAAGTTATTTCCGTTGTCTTGTTTTGATTCGTTTGGCTTCGGTGTGTGTGTGTGTGTGTGTGTGTGTGTGTGTGTGTGTGTGTGTGTGTGTGTGTGTGTGTGTGTAAATGTGTGTGTGTGTGTTTCTTTTTTTTTTAATCGTTGTTTTCATCGCGCAGTTTGTTGATTGTTTGTTTAATGGCGAACGACTTGTCAGCCACCATCTTGCGAAATGTGCGAAAATAATGGCGTCCGAAAAAGTGGATAAAAAAAAAAATCAGCATGAAAACGCCACGTCTTTTATTAAAACGATTAATTTATCAAAAACATTGATTTAATTTCTCTTTTTTAAATTCCTTCACAATTGCTTGTCTTTGTTTTATAATTTCCGGCTTTTGTCAATTCGCGTCAAAAATGTTGATTTCATTTGCGGTTTCAGACAAGTCAATTAGCCGGTAAAAGATAAAATTTTCTTTTTTCACCTGCCGTCTAAAAGAAGACATGCCAACAGCCATGACAGGTAAGGCGTTCATTAAAGATCAATAAACATCATTTAGAACGAAAAATATGAGCGTTGTTTAAAGGAAAGGTGACTCCGAAGAACATCTTAATACGACTGTGTGGAAATTCCACGGTTTGATTTATTTATTGAATTCATGTTTTTCTAAGTTCTAAATGCTATTATATGTAAGCGTCTACGTCTCTCCTTGGAAGACGTACACAACAAAAACTCGTCCGATATAACAAGGAAATAATATGATTATATTAATTTACATTAAGATTTTGGAAGATAAGTTATTTAAACAACTTCTAAGTGTTTCACGACACGCACTGGAAACTTTAATGTGCCGAGTTCGAATCCAGTTCGTTCTACAGAAACACTTTCATCAAACCCACACTTAACTCTGTGTCTAACCTCCTATATAGAAGGTAAATAAAATAATATAATGATGCGTGTAGATGTGTAAACATACTGATCAATATATATATATATATATATATATATATATATATATATATATATATACGATCATACTGAAATATACAAATGGATATGTAAGAGTGCACGTATGGCAGCTTTATGCAAATTACCGAGCCAAGTGCGCGATGACGTCACAGCAAAGAAGGAAAAAAATTATCAAAAGAGGATCAGGAATCACCTTAGATCCACATGGGTGACGTCGCAACGGAGACGAGAAGTCACGTTCGAAGAAAGAGAAATAATAACCTCTTGTTAATACCTGAAATAGCTAGTTGAATTTCTTTCCTTTTCCTTTTTTATGTTCCTTGCGACGGAGTCTACAGCGTGCTGGGTCCCTACATGTTAAAACATGTGTGTGAATGTACAGCTATAAGCGTACAAACACGGATATGGATAGGTTGAAAAACAAGACGGATATGAACGGATCAAAAGTAATAGACGCGCGAAAGCAATTCTTGTGAATCAGCGTGTTTTGACTTTCTGATTTGATTCTGTTTTACTAGCTTTGGTTTACCTCAATGAAACCAGCAACCCACAGGCTGGATCCCGTATAGATTGCCAACAGAACTCAAACAGTGCACGCCAAGACATCGATCAATATCGGTATCCTTTTCATCACCATCATTATTTCTTATACTGATAGGTAGCTATGTCGGGTATTTATAAAATCGATGACATATATTCTGATGTTTTATATTTATAAATAAGGACACATATTTATATAGGTCCGGAAACGCTTTGTTTATAATTTATGGGGCAGCGGAGCAAACATTGATAGACATCATTTTTCTCCCCATGTGGCTTTTATGTAGGCCGCATTTTTGCATTTTCTATTAATAATTTATCGGGATTATATGTATTATTCAAACTAGTGTTCTCATCTTGAATGTTATTCGAACAACCTTTGGGCCGATGTAACCTCAGACGTTCATCAATTATATCTGGTTGAATTCGAAAATATTTCTAACTCAGAAATCTGCACGGAATTTGAAACGGAACTCTATAATATATAATCCACGAGGTGACATGTTCTCGTTTCATCAGCCGGATAGAAGTCTTAAGCAATTCGTAATTATATTTTTCGTTCAGCCGCACCGATGGTTTAACTTTCGAGCTCCAGAAGAGTGTTACTTACAAGTCAAAACTTATTACTTTATCCGTTACGTCACGTTTTTTTTTTTTTAATAATCCAAATGATTCATTTGATCAATCCTCGACTCAAAAAGTTAGAAACATAATTTTTTCTCGTGCGTTTATTCGGTTTGAACGATTAGCGCTAGGTACACAAATCAGTAGAGCGTATACGCATTTATTTTATAGTTGGACAAGTTTTAATTGTAGAAACTCCCATCGTTTGCACTAAGATAAGTTTCATAAATTAAGATTCTCAGGGAGTAAAATATCCCAGAGCATTGTCCCCTGTGTGAATATTAGACTTCCAAACCTCGTGGTTACAATAGGAGAATACTAACGTCAACACATCCAAAACAAGATTAAATAGATATTCTATATGCTCCACATTCCTCCAAGCAACCCACAACGTAGCAAAGTAGACCAAGACAAAGTATAAACCGACTCCTTTTTTTTTTGTAATGGCGACATTTATTTCTTTATTTCACCACTACGCGTGATGTCTAGTTACGGCCGTAACTTCACCCACCTCTCTAACGTGCACACACACACACACACACACACACACACACACAAACACTCTCTCTCTCTCTCTCTTTCTATCTCTCTCATTTGTATTGTCTTCTTCCTTACAGGAAGGTAAGCGGCTATTCCTTGTTTGAGTGATGCGAAATTGTTGCCGGAATAAGGTTTATAGCGTTATCATCTACAAGCTGTGAAGGCGCTGATTAAAAACAGATTACTTTGCATGATTTTGACTCTGTCAATAGTTTCTGAAATACTTTGTTGGAAATCATCTAGTTTCATCTTATTCACTCACTAGATGTACCCTGCTACGCGTTGCTGTGGCTCAATTTGGTGTAACGGAAAAGACTAATAAAAAGAGAAAATGCATGGTTCTTATAATCTTAGTACAGCAATGGACTCCCCCATAAAAATAAAATAAAAAAGGCGAAAATGTGAAAAAGAAGTGGTAGTCTTGCAGTACGTAATGGTCTGATTTGTTAGTGTTTTTATTTAATGTAAAATGTTTAATCATCTCGAAGAACAAGGTGTTTATGGATGTATTTGGAAAAGACAAATCGTCGCGGACTCTAGCGAATGTGTTAACTTTGGGTAAATAATTTAAAGACTATATAAAACAGTGTCAGAGTGTTTTAGTTTGAACTGACTTTCCCGAACGTAACGTAAGCAACATCATTTGTATGTTTGAACTAAATATATATCAAGTGTAATTTCGTTAATAGCATTCATAAATGTAAATTTAAACACGTGCAGATTTCTTTAGTAAAGAAAAAGCAATCATATTTTTCGCATCTTAATCTGACCTTTATCGGGTTCTTTATTTTGTTTTTATTTTTCAATTGGAATGCAAGTAATTTCCCGATATAAATATGTAAATAATAAATATAAATAATAAATTGCTCATAGTTAGATTCCCAGGTTAGAGTAGTCCAAACCGGAATAAAAACCGAGTAGTCGCGCAGTTTATGTTTATATTTTTGATTTTCAAGTGTAATGCAAGTAATTTCACGATATCGTAGCGTTCTAATAGTAATTCCTAAAAAACGGAATGCTTGTTTTATTAAAAAAATGTGTAGTTGAAAGCACTAATAAATGAACCTCATAGTTAGATTCCTAGGTTGGAGTCGTCAAAACCGGAAGTAAAAACTGAGTAGTCTCGCAGTGTGCGTGTTACGGTAAAAAATAAAAATGCAAAACATAACAATCTGATCTTAATCGGACGTTGAGCGCGTTCATTATTTTTTGTTGTTTGTTTTTTTTTTTTAAGTGAAATGCAAGTAATTTCATAATATCGTTGCGTTGTAATAATAAATTGTAACTCCGGAAGTGTTTGTTTATTTAATAACTTTTTAGTGGGAAGCACTAATAAATAAAGCTCATAGTCAGATTCCTCGGTTAGAGTTGTCAAAACCGGAAGTAAAATCCGAGTAGTCCCGCAGTGTGCGTTCTACAGTAAATAAAAAAAGCAAAAAGGAAAAAAGATAATGTTAATCGAACCGTAATATTTTTTTTTATTTATGGGAGAAAAGCGAAAGAAAGAGAAAAAAAAAGAAAAAATGTCCTAAATAATCCTTTATGATTCAAAACCGGTGTTTATTCGTACTGTTCTTTGTGGACGCATTTTTAGCGGTGTTAAGTGGGAGCAGGAGTAGGAGGGATGTATTAGAGAGAAAAGAGTCTAACCGATTTGGGCAGTGAACTCTCACCGGAAAAATATAGGAATGTACGCTTACCGAGGAAGTGTAAGCACACTTATAGCACACCTTAGATGCTATGCTACAGTTTGTGCACATTACACTTGCATGTAATGTCTTGATTTTTAATCGTATTAAGTTCAAACTCACACGGGTAAAATGAGTTCATTTTATTTATATAGAACATAGAAGATAAATCACCGTTTATACGAAATGGAATCATAAACTTCCATGATGAGCAGGTGACAATCTACACGTAGTTGTTCTATCACGTATCAAACAACGGTTCTCGCTTAACATCTGGGTGATTCTGCGTGGTAATACGGCTGTATTGCCACGTACTTATACATATATGTATTTATAAGTACCATGTACTTATAAACAGATTTCGAGGCGAAGTATGTCATCGCATCTAGAAAACCATGATATATTTTGTCATAGATAATATTTCATTTACTAATTCTCAAGGTTGGTTGGTTGGTTGGTTGGTTGGTTGGTTGGTTTACGGCATATCAACACTTCCCAGATTATTTAATGCCGAATGCAGTTGTTTTGAAGAAAATTTTTTTAATAGAATATTTTTTTTTTCAAGTCGGTTTCTATTTAACCCATAGTTGGGACCCTAACAAGTATTAACACTCAGGGTCAGAGTGGACCTGGGAGCAATGCAATTAAAGGGTGGCTCCACACTCCCCAAAGCTGGGGCCTCACCCTCGGATATAGTTTAAGGTCATATCCAGGACCATAATTCTCAAGGACTGCATTTCATGCGAGGTAGTGTTCGCTTATTTCAGTCGGGTAACCCTCGGATACTTTAACAGACATTTAATAGACGATGGATCAGAAAATATGGAGCAGTTTCGTGGCCTAATCACCCACTTGATCCAATTTTTTTAAATGTCCGATTTGGTACGTTTTAAAACAAATGGTCTATTCAACTTCAGTACATGTTGAGAATCACCACAATTGAAGTGTGGCAAAGTACGAGACAATACGAAATCCTCATTTATTTCTTCCTGAATTAGATGGTTCTAGTGTTGGGATTGGTTTTCCCGATATCTTTTTAGTTAGAAATCTTTCTAGAAAGACATCTTTCAGCGGCCTAGCTTGAGTCGAAATAAGAAAATTGTGCGAATTTGCTTTGTTTCATCTTGTATTCAACGTTCTTAAAAGAATACATAATTGTCTCCAAATGATTGTAATTTAAACGATTAGACAGTGCGACAAACGCCCTTTAAAATGATATACAAAATAAATGTATTATAACGAAAACTTATTTGAAAATGCATCATTTTAAATCAAAATTAAAAGTTCCGCAAGAATTTTTTTCTCAACCTAATATAATAAGCCAAAACAGGTATTTATTACTATTTACATAAAATACAATGGGATGCTTACATGTATATATGTATGTATGTATGTATGTATGTATGTATGTATGGATGGATGGATGGATGGATGCGACATAATCAAGCTGACACACCGGTTCTCGTCAGATAACCGAAGTTAAGCAACATTGAGCCTGGCTAGTACCAGAGGGGTGACCATTTGGGAATTTTAGGCGTTGTGTGTGCTCTCCGCTTATCTTGGTATTTGTTTTCAGTCGGCCTGAACCTCCACTTGCCACTGGTATTCAACAATGTCGGCTCAGAAGAGGTGTGGTTTGAGACTGCGCAACGTTTGCCACAAAATTTTTCACACGCAGGCACCCTTATAGTGGGTATCCATATTCTGTGAACTGAAGGAAGACTTTTATTTTATGTATGTATAACTGTAAAAATGAACCCAAAAATAATTCATGCAAACCATGATTTACAAATTGTTTCAAAATCATGTTATTCCAAACTGGACGTAAAAAGTGAAAGACGATGAATAAAATAGTAATTTTATCTATCGTTTTAACTTTTTATGTCCAGTTAGATACACAGATTATGAACAAAATGACTTTTTATCAGAAGAAAACATAACTAAAATATACTTTTTGTCCAAATAGCTGTATTGTTTCATGATATTTGTCATCTGATTAAAAAAAATTTCGTTTTTACTACCTTAAGAAAGGGACAAACAATTGATAAATATTGTATTTATGTTCAGAAACCAGTGATATCGAATTAATTGAAAAAATATTTGTCGATCACCTTCTTTACATGCACATGCATATATACATATGCGTATGTGTGTGCCTGTACGTGTTGAGTCATATATATATATATATATATATATATATATATATATATATATATATATATATATATATATATATATATATATATACAAGAATGAGTTTGAGGACACTTCTCAACCTATATACTCAATAAATTTTTGATCTAAAGACTTGAAATTTGGTATATTGTATATCCATGCCTATGAGAAAAATGTTTCATTGGCTTTCATCCAGAAAAACGATTGCTAAGAGCTAAAATTGAGAAAATTGGTACGTTGAGGTTGTCGAACTTTTATCTGTCAACTGTTTTACGACTGCGCATGTACGATCGAGAAACATGACAGCTTATTTATGTGAAGAATAAGATTTTTTGAAAACAACTTGTAAATGTATTGTCGAGCTGGTGTCTTTAAGTTTTGATTTTGATCTCAATCAGAGTATTTGCTTTTTTGGGTTTTTTTTTTTTACTTACAAGACATAATACTCGCAAAAGACATAATACTCGCATGCACATGTCTCAGTTCTGTATAAATTAAAATATAATATTTATGCGTATTTTACGACCAAGCTTCGCTGGCCTGCTAGTATATATATATATATATATATATATATATATATATATATATATATATATATATATATATATACATATTTGCAGATATCAGTGTTTCCTCTTTATGGTAATCATCAGTGCAGGGAGTTACTACTACCGGCGGTCGAGAGATTTGAATCCGGCCACGAAGGCATCTCTGACTTTAATAGCAAGGAGCAAACTGCTAGGCCAACGGTAACGGTGTTCTTTTATTTATTATCAATATGTCTTATAAACGTGATAATAATTATTTCTGTAAAGACTAGTGAAGTTATTGGATCGTTGATACGATTCAGTAATTGAAACAGGTGTAACTAAGCAGATAAAACGGTTTTTACTAATTACCATTTTTGCTATATATATATATATATATATATATATATATATATATATATATATATATATATATATATATATATATACTCTAGCAGGATACCTGGCGTAGCCCGGTTGTAAAATACGCTTAAATCTGATATTTTAATCTATGCAGATTTCATATCTTTTATCATTATAGAGCCAATCATATTATTATTATGTTGTAACAGATATATAGTAGTGATTTCAAACGCAAAATATATATGAATTGTGTGCCATCAGCTGGGATTAAAACGTGTAGCTCTTCAGTTTCATTCGTTACCGTCTAATCTAAATGCACATAAAAACTAAGAAAAATATTGTAAAAGATATAAATGTATATTTGCGCATGCATAAGAATAACACGTTTAGTCGACTTACTCCTGCCAAATTCGACTTTTTTTTTCAATTTAGACCCATTAGCAAGAATTCTATCTGCTAAAAATTAAATCGAATTTATTTTACAAATCTAAACCCCTTATATAAAGGTTCAAGTCCGTAGACCAAACGTTAACACAATAGTTTAGCAGAGATAATTGTTCACACTATATTATTTTATTCATTTTATTTGAACAAATTTACCATAAGTCGCTACAATAAATCTATTGTTTAGTCTAAAAAGACATCGTCAGGTGACAATAAACCTTTGTTCTTATTCCAGGCAAATTCTTTTAATGAAAATGAAAACCTACTACGAAAATAGAAATAACAAAAAAATAGAAAGAAGAGAAAATAAAGAAAAAGAAGGAAAAGAACAAATCGTCCAGGAATGATTTCTTTTAATTCGTTTTCTGTGAAAGTGTAGAGGACTAAGATATATAAACCCTAATTCCGTTAAAAAAGAAAATAATGAAACGGATGGAAAGAAGGAAACAAAGACTCAATTGCTGGAATAGATAAACGTGTCGTTTATTTACTGTTGAAAGAATGAATGTTTTAGATATAACACGTGTTCATGTCCGCGCGGGTGTAACCATCGTTTGTTGCGGGACTGGTGGTATAGAAGGAAAAAGGAAATGCGTGTTCATCTCACGTTCGGGTCACTATCGTTTGTTCGCGCGTTTGTTCGCGCGTGTAGTGGTAATGAGAATGATAGTCCAGCGTGTAGACAAAGACAAAGGATATAGGGTTGACATCAGTTAAACTGTGCGCCATGTTAGCCGTCAGCTACGCGGTGGTGTTCTCTGGCACAAGTAGTAGATGGAGAGAGAAAGAGTAAGAATGTCAATCCAGTTAAATGAGAGAGAAAGCGTATAAAGTGTACGTACTGTATGTTAGCTCTTTGTCGCACATAGTAGCAAGTAGCGCGAGGCACGCGCGTGCGCGCGTCTGCCGAAAAGACACGCTGTCGGTCCGTAGACCGTCCAGCTAGGAAGCTTGTCTGAAAAGGGCTGGAAACAGCTTGTCTCTTGCTTTTATACTTGTTTCCGGTGGTCTTTTGCGCATGTAAGGATTTCCTTTGAAAGGGAAGTGACGTCGTCCATTTGTGCGTACATGTGCGTACGTTAGCGTGTGTGTATATACACGTGGATTTGAGTGTATGTACGCGAACGTGAATATATGTGCGTGTGTGTACGTGCGCGCGTATGTTTGTGTGCGCGTATGTATATGACAAGTAATATAGCTTGAGATGTGAACGCGTGTTTTTGTGTGAGACTAGAAAAGGCTGGCGCAAAAGTGACCTTTATTACTTAAATTACTTTATTTAAAGTACATGACAATATAAAGCCTCTGTGTGGGTTTAAGCACTGTGGTTAAGGATATCGCTGGCTACTAAATAAAGAGGTTTCTGGAAATTGATAAATAGAACAATGTGGGAGTGGCGGTCAATGTTTTTATAACGGTATTGTAGATATCATTCAGTAATGGCATTTTCCCGTTGTTTTAGTGATTATAGCTCCTGATATTGACTAGATTTATATTGCTTCGATCCCGATTTGGGATGTTTGCGTTTTCAGCCACACTGAAAGCTGTGATACAGCAAAACATTCTGCCTGTGGATGAATATATATATATATATATATATATATATATATATATATTAAAAGTTAAAAGCAGAAGTCCTCATCAAGCGACTTGATAAATGGTTGCTTTCCACAGAAATAAATCAGTCTTTAACCCTTAACATAACCTACCTATCTAACATATATAGAGAGATATGGGTGTGTGTGTGTTTAAGTGATTGAAATACAGTAACCTTTATGTTACTATTCAACATACATTTTTTTTATACCCGTATTATATATATTATACATATACATTTCCTTCTTTAATTTATTTTTCAATGTGTCTTATAACAATATTTGTTTGCATAAATATGTGTAAAATATGCCTGATTAACGCCCTTCCCCGCTAACTCTCTTAGTTGTAAGATTATATTATTGAGCGAGCCGAAATAGTTTTCGACACACCTACATCGGAAAGATACTCAGCTCGACTTTCGCAATAACCAAATTCTCTTTTTTTGGTTTTCTTATCCAGTGTAGAATTGTACAGCCTTGAACATGTTCTCCAATGTTTCAGTCAATATGTGTCAGTGTTGTTTCTCGCAGACTGAAACCTCGAGTTGTTTCATTCTCTGCCAAGGCGTCGACACCCGAGTAGTTTCACTGACTCATCGCTGTTTTCCCCACAGACGATTCGTCCGGACAGAAAGACTGCGATTCCGTTTCGATTTTCAACGGCTCGTCAATAGAATATATCACTTTAGGAGAACGAAAATAAATCCAAGTGTATTCACAGGTTAAGTTTTGGCTGTTTGGTGCCGTCTCAACGCGCATAAACTAGTCAGTTGAGTTTAAGTTGGCTCTGGACATGTCGCAACGACAATAACCTCGACTTTCAATGTAAGCCAAATATGCATATGTACCAATTATGCTAACAACTACTTTAGCATTGAACACTGTTGGAACAGATATATGCAAAATAATGATATCAGATCCGTGCAAAAGTTTTTGTCACTCAATAGAAGGGATATTTTAAACTATCGAAATGTATTTTATGCATATTGTTATTATTTAAATATACTAAGATGATTAAGTTATAACTTTTTTTTATTTCAGATTGTTAAAGCATCGTTCATATATTTCTGCAATATTCTCACTTATATTGATCCGAAAACGACCTTTATAGTAAAGAAGTCATCTTCCATCATGATACTGCCAGTTCTTACATGGCATTACTGACAGCAGCTTTCCAGGGACAACATTGCTTGGGAAATTATCCCCATCTTGCAGATTCTCCTGATAATTATCTTTCTCGAATTATTATTTATTCTGGAGATGTAAAAAGAAAACATTGAGATAGCCTCGTTTCGAGGATTTCAAAACCATTTAGACTAGCATCACAAGAGCATATAAAACATGAACTAGATTCGTATTTCACATCAGACTCTAAAGAATTTTACAAGCGAGGCACTTGTAAGTTCGTTGACAGATGGAATCAGATTATAGATAGCAAAGATCGTTATTGTTAGGAATAACAATTTTCAAATCTGTATAGTTTTCCATTTTTCAAGATGAAATTTCAATCGGCGAAAACTTTGGTGATCACCAGATATGCTTAAATGTATCATATAACAAATGCATTGTGTGTATTATGTGTTTGAAATGTATTGTGTGTAGTATGTGTTTGAAATGTATTGTGTGTAGTATGTGTTTGAAAACAAAGTATACACGAGAGATGGGACACTTGATTAGTTATTTACAAATTACACAGATAGATTCTCGAGTTTGACTAATTATACCTGCAGAGGTTACATCGACTGAACAGTGGTGAAAAAAACACTCAAGATAAAAAGTATAAACCGATGAATCCGAATAACACAAATAATCAATCCTGGAACATAAAATATGTTTTGATTATTAACATTGTTCTTCTCTTTTCTGGAAATCATAAATTAAACCTATGAGGAATAAAAATGTTGATTCCCATTTGTTATAAAGTGATAAAACTGTCCACGAAAATGCAGTATTCAGTTCGAAAACACCGATTGATTAGAGGGCTCTATAGTGCCAGATCCGGCTTGCCGAGGTGTTTTATCCCACTAGCAGAGCTGTTATGGAAAACGTAAAAAAGGTTCATGAAAAAAATTTTAAATAAAAATCTGTGAAAAGATTATGGTGTTTGTTTTTTGTTCAGAAAAAATTATGGTGTTTGTTTTTTGTTCAGAAAAAAGATTTTACAAATGAGATTTGGGATTACCAGTTTCACTAAGAAGTAAAACTAATCATCGCAGCAACATTGAACACGTTCTCTTGTATGGCTATCCCGCCTCCTCTTCTTCTTCTTCATTACCTTGACTCTCCACTACCGCCCCCCATGTTCACTTTTCTTCTGGGCGTGCGTATTGCACCCGATACAACTCAACAAATATTTTATGAAATCGCTCTACACATTTGGCCACTTTACAGGCACATGCACTCATATCTACTGACGAACTTGAAAACAAATTTTCTAATGAAACTCAATAAGAACTATCCACCTTACTTACTAAAAAAAGTGAGTGCTAGTTTATTTTGGTGTCTAAAACTTCTCCCTCCTTTCTTTTGTGCTGGTGAGGAGATTATATTCTAAAACAAAGTATTCGTCAATTATTGTCAATGATTATTGTCAAATGTAATAAAATAAATATCGTTTCCGAAACGATCGTACACTCAATTTGATTTTGTTTGTTTTTTTCCTTTTAAACCTGATTCATAATTATCAATCTTTATACTCAATATTAATATAGCTCTAGCATAAATATACTTATTGAGCTTATTATATATCTACAGTACTATCAGCAATGTTTTTTAAAGTATTAATATATTAAAATAAACTCCAGGTCTAATTCCTTACATAATATATGTATATATATATATATATATATATATATATATATATATATAAGAATAAAACATATATAAATACATTTGAAGTCAAAACGTCCCCGCGAAATTTAGAGAGAGAGAGTGAGAGAGAGATAGAAAGAGAGAGAGAGAGAGAGAGATGGCGTAGCCTAACGAATCCTTATAGAAAGGAAATGCAGAAAAATATTTGTAGATTATTAGATATATATATTTTCAAAGCTTACTATATATATATATATATATATATATATATATATATAAATTATATAATGTATACAACTGTAAATGTATAAATTTATACATTCATATATGAAGATGAATAGATTCAAAACATTTTAACTCAAATTCTAAATAAAGGACTTAGATAAAAGCACTATCTTTGCTTACAGAAGAGTTATTCCTTATTTTTAGAAACCTTGTTCGAGAAAGTGTTTATTTCATGCGCTAGATAACTGAAGTCATTATCTCTTTCTCACTTTATCTATTTATCTATCTCTCTGTCTCTTTATCTATCTATCTATCTATCTATCTACCTATCTATCTATCTATCTATCTATATATATATATACGTGTCTCTTTATAGCTCTATGCTACTTACCACTGAGCTGTTGATATTTACAAATAGTTCATTTTCTAAAAATTATTTAGATTATTCGAACTACTGTGCTCATCTTGAGTGAATATCTCTTCCTCCCCTACATTTTTCTACATCTCTAACACAGTCACACACCTTTATTTTTCTATCTCTAATCGTCTGTATTTCTCATTTACTCTCTCTCTCTCTCTATCTCTCTCTATCTCTCTCTCTCCTGCTATGTCTGTCTATCTATCTATCTATCTATCTTTCTATCTATCTATCTATCTAATCATTTGGGCGCATGTATCACTCTTTCTTAAATATATTCTAGCTATGATAAAAGATTGACTTTAGCCTCAAACCTAAAATGGCGCTCGTGCATAGAAACGACCATTTTATTTGACTTCATTTTAATCATCTTTGGCGTTGAAGGACGGGAAAACATGAGATTTGTTTTGTCGTTCGGCTAACTTGAAATTTCTTCTTTTTCAATCGTTTCTGTGCTGACCTTTGCGTTATCTAGCATTCAAGTTTGATTATGTGTTCAGCCATAGTTGCAGCGTCTATTGACTGGCTTTGCCATTCTCCCTCGATCAGTTGATTGGTGGAAATAAAGGACAAATGGGATCGAAGAGGTCGCTTTCTTCACCAAACTATTGACTTGCTCGACAAGCAATACACTAGTCTTCAAACCTAGCTTCGCTCTTATACTACGGCCCTGCATGGTCGTATTCGTTTTAGAAAGCCAGCTGATACCTGCTAAACACGTTTATCGCACATCAGGCAACAAAGCACCATATATAACTTTTTTTCAGGTAATACAGCACCGAATCAAAATTAGTAAGATATAAAGTGAATATTTGTAATACTTTGGTGTGTTTTTCATGAAGGATTTTACACAAAGGAGTTACCATTTTGTCAATGTTTGAAGACCACTCGAGGAAAATAGTGTATGAGTGTAAGATGGTCGATGAGATAACAGCGTAGTGATTGGTAATGGTGACAATTGGGTAGAATTTGATGGTTGAAGTGAACGGCTCGACAAGAATTTGTTTATATTAAACTTGAAGACGAATGCGTAGTAGTCAGCTGGAAATTAGGCTGATGGTACAGAGTTTCACAGGAAGTTCTGAGAAATGAAAACAAGCATTTTCTTGTCGGTATTCTTTTCGAAGTCTTGTTCTATTAACAAGCCAGAGATTGGTCTGTGGATACTTCGTCTCTCGGGTTCCTTTTCTTCTTTCTGCTGGTGGCTGTAATTATGAAAGGAGTTTCAAAACAACAAATAAGTCATTATTTGTTTGTGGTGTTTCGTTTATTTTCTCTCATTAATTTACAGAAAAATATATCTAGATAGGGTGTTATTTTTGTCTCACCCCTGTCAAGGTGATGGACAGCAAAAATGTCGTCTGCTCATTTTGATGTCGTAGGCCTCACAGAAAAAAAACGAATTGAACTCGTTTTCCTGCCACGCCCTTCTTCACATGACGTCATATCCTAACTCTATCATCCTAACTCTAGTTTGTTAAATTCTAATGAAATTTACCACTGATCTAACATTATGCTTAGTTTAGCCTGATGTGGAAAATAATTTTCACACATCCGTCCTAATATCGCTAATTCTCTCTCAGTGTCTTTCATTTTTCTTCTTGTAGCTGTAATCAGGAAAGATATTTAAAACCAACAAATAAACCAATATTTGCTTCCGAAGTTTCGTTCGTTTTACACAGCAATTTACAACATGGTACATCGCTTGGTGCAGTAATGCCTCCCACTTTTGAAGATATTATCATGATCATTAGCGGCCTTGCTGTTTTAATTACCACGGCTTCCCAAATTGTACAGCCATGGTAATTTCGAGAAGACAAGTAACGCTGGTGGTTTCACATTGCTTCCTGTCTTGATTCTGGGATGCTCCCCCGTCTCCCAGTGAGTTTAACGCATCCATAAATATCAACCTGGAAATTGGATATATGGTTAACCTCCAAAAATTTATATAACATTTCTGCTCTGTGTTTAATCCGGAGTTTTTTTTTCTGTTTACACATTGCAAATTGCTCTGCGGATATTTTGTCTCTCGTGTTCCTTTTCTTCTTTTTTTTCAGGTAGATGTAATGATGAAAGGAAATTTAAAAACAACAATAAAGCCAATATTTGCGGATCAGGTTTAATTTATTTTACCCATAAATTTGTAGCATTGTACATCTAGATGGGATGTTTGTTTCCCCAATTCATTCAGATGAGATAGACCTAAAAAAATATATAACATATCTGCTCTGTGTTTGGTTTAGAGCTACGTTTTATTAAGACAAATTGTTTTGTAATTATTTCGTTTCTCACCATCTACTTCCATTCCTTTTGGTAGCTGTAGTAATAGAAGTAATAAAAATTTCAAATAAGTAATTATTAGGGCTATGACAACAGCATATTATTTCCTTGTTTTGATTCTCAGGTACATATCCATTGATATCTTATATGGTTTTATGTAGAGTGATGTGGTTCTCGCATGATTAATTGTGTCTGTAATCTCGAGTATATATCCGACACAGACATATACTCGAGATTAAAAGCAATGTAAAGAATATGCTGTTGTCATAGCCCTAGTCATTATTTTCTTCTGAGTTTAGTTTATTTTACACGGAAATTTATAGCACTGTACATCTTGAACAGTGGTTCCCAACCTGTGGGTCGTGACACTATCTTGGATTATGCCATGGGGTCGCCAAGGGATTTTGAGTCGAATGTTAATTTATATAAAACACGGTGAAAAACATGTTCATAAGCAGCAGTTACAATAATTTTCTGAGTAAAACTACGAAAACTTCGTTGTAATATCAGAAATAACAAAAAGGAATTTATTGCCGTTTCCAACAAATTATTTGAAGCAGCATTTTTACAACTTCTCATCCTTAAAAACAAATACCGAAATCAATTAAATGTGGAAGACGATTTGAGGTGTGTCATATCAACAATGGTTCCAAAAGGGAATTGCTTGCTAAAAAGCTACAATACCAATCATCTCATGAAGATCATGTCATAAGCATATATCAGTACACTACGATAGAATTTTTGTATTGATTTGCAATTAAAAAAAATGATTTTTGTAGCAGCTTTGGAATTTTTTCTGAATAAATTTGAAATTAACCATGAATGTTCGAAATGTATACTTATTTCACGAATAATAATTTAATGATCGCAATATATGGCAGATTTTTGTACAAAGAAATGAATAAATATATTTTCTAAGAATTGGGATCGTTTCCTCATTGCTTGTTCTAAAAGGGGTCGCCATATTTGAAATGTTGGGAATCACTGGTCTTCATAATCTATAGTTTTCTCTCAACCCCTTGAATTCATGATTTTTTTCATTTTTACTTCATGGTTTACTATTTCATAATTTAATTGATCGATTTTTTGATCTACTATTCTATTGAGAAAATTAACACTAACCGTTGATGCATTTTATTAATGTTTATCCCCTAATGAAAGACGTTGTCCCTTGAATGTCCGTGGATTCAGAATTGTTCTTTATTATATTTTTTTGTTTAAATAATTACACCGGCCAACGCATTTTTGTACCCAGGATTTCTGAGCTGATTTAGATTAATTGGGGATACTGATTCCGAAAGTCATATCATTTTTTTTCATCAGTTCAAGTTGTTGACATATTTGTTATTTTAGACCTTTTTCGCTTTAAAATTAGATTCTACCTCCCTATTTTGAATCCATTATCTTTTTTCAAAATTACTCTTAACTATGAAGCTACATTCTTCCTAATTACCTTTTCCGGTTAGTTTTTACTTCCTTTTTGCAACCACTGACTACACCGTATGCCTCTTTCTTCTGTATCCGCTCGCATTCCCGGCATCAACGGTATATTTTACTCATTTCTTCTTCTAGGCAATATGTTTGTTTACTTAGTCAGGCAACATGACATTTCATGCTTCATTTCTATACGAACTTATTCAGTCTTTCGATTTATTTAACGCCTTTATTTTCGTTTGTTGCTATTGTTTTTACTTTTTCATACCAGCCATTTTTCTCTTTCAGTGTTTATCTTTTCTCTTTAGATAAATATACCTGTTGATTATTTACTAGTCTTCAGAGTCGTTAGAATAGTTTATCTGACTGTGACGCGTGGGTGCGTGTGACGACAGTACATTAGGCGTGTTTCTATATACCTTCTAGCTTCATAATTACAATTGTAAGTTGATATGTGTTAATTGATTATGACATCACATACTTAGTTAAAGTCAAATTTGCTATATAATGAGGTATGTAGTTAATAAGAAGTGGACATTGAGTAGTAAATACGCCTACCGATTGTTTTAGTTGATTTCTGCGTCAAGGTAACGTTTATTCTTTTTTTAGATTTAATTTATAAGTCAGACAGTTGTGTTATTTTACTTCCGTTGTTTATATACGCGATGAATATACGTTGCAATCAACAGGAAAAGGATCATTGAATTTGTGAAGAGTGCTAATTTTGTTTACTTCAAATAATGCTGGGTGATCCAGATAAAGCATGAACATCCCATATTGTATGTAAACAATGTGTTAAGCATCTTTGCCAAACAAAGATAGAGAGTAACTCTGCTTCAGTATTCCAATGGTCTGGCGTGAACCATTTCGATGATTGCCATTTCCGTGCAGTCAAAACGAAGGGACTCAACAGGAAGAACATGTATTCGTTGATGTCTGGTTCTGAAAAAATCCCTCTATTTTGGCCTTCAAGACTCCAAGAAAACATTCTACTTCAGCCTAGAACTCTCATAACATTCTACATAAAACGCAATATTGAATTATTGTCATATTTCACTCAAGAAAATGACATAGTATATTTCAACGACGTTCCCGGCCTGCTGTGGAAAGTTGGTGTCAAATAGTATTTTACTCAAGATATAGACAGTTTCAAAGGATGTTTAAAATGTGTCTTTTTCACAACGATTATTTATATAGATCAGTTCCTCTAGCCCATTCAACGACACTCCAAGAAAAGAACGATGAAGTCAATTTTTTTTTCTGGGAAAGATTTCATACTAACAGCATTAATTGATCATATGTGTCGATTTCAAAATGGTTGGGTGACTTCTCGGGCTACATGAATTTCCTTGCTTCTTGTGTTTGTGGAATAGCAGGACACGTGAACAGAGCACGTGTTAAAAAATATTGGCCTGTATGCAGTAAACTGATACCTGGATCTCTCAATGTTCTGGCTTTTCCTTTGGTGGAGCGTTCCAATTCGTGCTTCCTCCTCTTCAGGTTGGCATCATGAAACAGTTTGTGAAAGTTTTTGAAAAATGGCGACTGTTTCAAATATATTTTCATAAAATTTCCAGCCCTAACCATAAAGAAAATAAAAGCTGAAAATTTTTATGGACGCTAGATTCGAAATTTAAAGAATGACGCAAATTTCTGTAATTTTATAAATCCTGCTGAATTGAGTGCCTGGGCGGCGTTTACGAATGTAGCAAAATTCTTCTTGGTAAAAATTAAGGCACCCAATTACGAAGAGCTTGTCGAAAGATTACTCATGAGTCTCAATCAAATGGATGCAAATATGAGCATCGTTACATTTTTTTGCACTGCCATCTTGCACGTTTTCTAGACAATCTAGGTGATGTGAACGACGTACAAGGAATGCGCTTCCATCAAGACATTAGCGATATGGAAATTCGCTAGCAAGTTCATAGGGATGCCACCATGCTTGCAGACTATCAATCGTGATAATGCCAGAGCCCCCATTCTAGAAAATCAGTAAAACATCTATTTATGGATATTGATGTCTATGAATAGCATTTTTTACAACTTTAAGCTTAAATTGTGAATATTTTGGTATGATTTCATGATTATATGCCTCAAAGTTTCATAAATATATTATTTCTCCGATTTGCCTGCTTTTATTGTAGCTATCAGCTGCCTATAGAGGGGGTATACCAAAGCAAAAAAAAAACTTGATTAAAAAAAAGTGACAGCATTTCTGAAATCAGCGTTCTCAAATTAGGTAAAAACAGTTGAAATATCATGACATTTTTTTTTTTGCTGGCCAGTATTATAGGTCAATGATTATAATTTTTTCAATTTTTATTTTTCACCAAGAATTATTCTTATTGCTCTGTCTAGCTTTTATTTAATAAGATTTTTTACTTTTTTGATGAGTTCCAATTTTAAGATATGTTGTTTATATTTGTAATTCTACATATATATATATATGTGTGTATGTATGCATGTATGTATGTATGTATGTATGTATGTATGTATGTATGCATGTAGGTATGTATGCACACACTATATATATGTATATAAAGACGCAAGGTAACGTGGACATATTGATTGATTAAGAAATCTCAAAACACGTTAAATATAGAATTTTCTTTTGCTTTCATCTTGCACTTATTTAAATCAAGTTAAATAAAAGACAACTAGCACTTCGGCAAAAGAGTATTTATGCGTATTGTTGTGTTTAGTGTCCACCCTATAAAAGGCGGATCCAATAGAAGTCTTGCGAAATGTATCAGGATTCGAAGGGCTGATATTATTCAATGGTAAAGATCAGTTTTGAAGCTGGTATCGTTGTGGAAAAGTATACAACGTAACATAGTATTAGTGGTGAGAACTTTGTTCCCGAGAACAGTACGAAAAACTGTTGAAAAAATATGTACTATGCGATAAACATCTACTGACGAACACGTTATTGCACTGAATACGGTGTTACCTGTAGAAAAGTATACGACCTGATAAAGATCCGGTGGTACGTAGTGAAGCAGTTTGACAACAATAGTTTCTACGTGATAAAAGCCAATTTTACTTCTTTATTTTGTTTTTCCTTGGGGTGCGTTTTCTGTCAGCTAGAATATCCTTCCTCAGATTTAAGGATGTGTGCAAAAAAAAAATTAAAATCCGGCAAGATCAACCCTGTAAACCTTGAATCCTATGCTTCAGACCGTGACTCCTGGAGGGTCAAAGGCAAGACATGTGTCCCGCTGAGCGAGGAGAGAAGAGATTAACAGTGGGAGGAGAAGAGAGGTAGGCACAAAAAGACAGCATCAGCATCAGCATCGGCAGAGCATGGCAGGGGGTATCCCTCCGGGAAATGCAACAGAAACTGCCGCTTTCGCATCGATCTGTTCAGCCACCACTCATGACAACCTTCAGGCGCGATTCTCCATCGTCTATCTAGACGGAAGGACGACAACAACAAGAATATCACAGCCTATTAATGCATCATTAAGGATATTCACGTAATATGGTTACATACAACAAAAATTCTTCCAAATAAATTTTCTACTGAAACCGGTGAAGCATTTTTCGAGGACTCATTCACTCAAACCACTACGCAGAATTTATGATTACATATATTTCAAGATTCATATAAAATAGAGAAAAAATTACGCAAACGTTTACGGGCATTTAAACTTCGTTTTATGAATGGCATTAAGTCTTTTTTTTTTCTCCGGAATCGCGAAGCCAGACATTAGATAGTTTCTTGATTTTAATGTTGTCTTCGGAACAATGATTTATTGATTATCTCTTGTCGATTTCGTCGGTTTGCGTTGATGTGTGGCGCAGTTATTAGTTGGAATTCTCTGAAAGCAAAAGAGTGGAAAATGTAAAAACAGACATAAGAATATAGGAAAACAGATCTATCGAAGGTAATGAATATCACTCGTAGTGCAAGTAACGCTTTGTTATAGATATACAGTAATACTGTAAAACAGAGTTTTAAAGCTACGTATTTTGTACATTATTTGCGATTTATATATATATATATATATATATATATATATATATATGTATATATATGTATATATATATATATATATATATGTATATATATATATATATATATATATATATATATATATATATATATATAGCTTAGAGCGTTAGAGGAAAAGAGCAAGCTCAATTCTATGAGAGGAGACTTATCTGGACAATATAAAGTTCAACAAGTATCAATGGAGCTTATATATGAAGACAATAGGAGTTGGAAATGAAGACACAGAACTATATATTGGTGGATGTAGATTGGTTCGTTTATTCAATAAGGAAATACAGTCGATTAGTTGAGGGATAGAAGGGACTCTTCATGCCAATGCATTTCCAAGCCTAATTCTTCTCATCAGAAGAATAGAGAAGATGCTAGGTAGCATAGTGGGGATGCGGCGTCTAGCGTTGGATTCTTTAGGAACGAAATAGATCAAAACAAATTAAAATTATAGATGATGTTGGGGGGTCGAATTCTAAATAAAGAAGGGGCGTATTATATATAGTATAGTGCAGAAAGGTGTATAGAGTCTTTATCATAGTCTTTAGTGTATTTAGTATATGTTTTAGGGTTACAGTTGGGACTTAACTGGATGTGTGGTGGTTCTAATTTAACGGCGTGTAAGAAGTCTATTATCTATGGAGGGGTATTTTTTAACATATACAAGCGAGATGACATTACTATGAATTAGTGTATAATTTTGGAGGGATATTATGGTGGTGATTTAAGGCGAAAGGGGTGGGTCTGGGTGGATAGTTATAAGGCTATAATACTGGATTTTCAAAATATACTATATGCTAGGTAATATGTGGCAATATTTCTATGTTTTCTTTTTTATAAGGAAAAGGTAGAGAGATAGGGTGGCAAATTCTTTGGGAGTGCTTAACAGGACAAAAATAGAATTTGGGATATGGATGACTGGCGTGGTGGAGTAATAGTGGGAATTTTACCATTAACCATAGCAGTATTAATAATAACAACAGTAATAACGACGATGGTAATGACAATAAAAATGATGATGATAGTAGCGATAATAATAGCGATGACGACGATAATAAAATAACAATAATAATGTTAACGAAATAATAGTATTAATAATAATAATAATAATAATAATAGTGACAATAATAATAATCATAATAATAATAATAATAATAATAATAATAATAATAATAATGGTAATAATAGCAACAATTTGAGTGAAATTAAGGGGTACAGATAAAGGCAAGATCCAAAACACATGAAATATATTTAAGGGATAGAGGGTGAAGGGTAAATTAAAACGAACAATATATATATATATATATATATATATATATATATGACAAAAGTCTATATTCCAAATGTGAAGATGTTTACAATCCTACTGTTTACTTTCTTTAGTATGTTGAAATGCACAATTCTTGGCAGCAACTGTTTCCTAGGGCAGAATCCGTATGGATTGGAAGAAAAGTTGCAGTTATTTTTAAAAGTATTACGTCATCTTTGAATTTTTGGTAAAAAATGTAAAAATGGCGTAACCCATTAAAAAATAACTGCAACTTTTCTTCACATTTTCAGATTTTGCAATCATGCCTCTATTCCTTTATTTTCCTTTAAAGTTGATGAGTTCCTTTTCTTCTGATCGGTTAAGGGTTAAATAAATTCAAAAATTGACTGGTCCTGGATATGACCTTAAACTATATCCGATGGTGAGGCCCAAGCTTGCGGGTCTTGGGGAGTGTAGAGCCACCCTTTAATTTCCGTTGCTCCCAGGTCCACTCTGATCCGGAGTGGTAGTACCTGTTAGGGTCCCAACTATGGATTAAATAGAAACCGACTTGAAAAAAATATATATGTATTCTATTAAAATAAACTTTCTTCAAAATAACTGGATTCGGCATTAAATAACCTGAAAAGGGTTGATATGCCGTAAAACAAAAACAACCAAACAAAACCAAACCAAACATTGACATAATAATTACACGAATGATTTTGCGCTACGAAACAGGTGCTGTCAATTGTGCATTTGAACGTACTTAAAAAAATAAACGGTAAGATGGTCAACATCTTGAAATTTGGAATATAGAATTCTGTCATTTATTGTATATGCTCTGTGTTTACATCAAACTTTATAACTTAAAGGACTGATATAAATAAAAGGAGAAATATAATTGAATAAACATATTTCGTCATAAACATATATATATATATATATATATATATATATATATATATATATATATATAATAAACATTAACAAGTATTGCGTGCACCTACGGACATCAGTTTTTAATGCTTACGCAATCATAAGTGTAGGAATGGGTAATTACTGTTGATCTTGAGACTCGAGAATTGTCATGCAGTCACCCATGACTGTTTTGGTTAGCATTCTACATTAAAGCCGGTGGCTTTGATGTAGAATGCTAGCCTAAACTTAAGTTAAAATTAAGTGCTTATAAATGCTAAGTCAGCGAGCACACAGAGAGTATTCAACGACCAAAAGTCGGAATGTTGCATTTGCACTTAAGTTCACCGCTTTTTCTTAATAAATAATAGAAGTCCTCAAGTTTCATTGCTTGATGGCGTTTATAACTACTATTTTTACATTTAGAATTTATATATATATATATATATATATAAAGATATATATTTATATATATGTAGACACTTAAATACATATTAACAATTATTTGTAATACTACACACATTAATGTTTCATACTTAGGCAATCATCGGTGTAAAAAGTGATAATTAATACTGGTTGTGAGATTCGAACCTATCACAAGAACAACCTTGGCATTACAGGTTATCAATTTACCTCAAGTTCATCGAATAATTGAGACAAATTAAGTGCCTAAAAGTGCACAGCTTGCGGGCATATATAGTAAATTATTAGAGATAATTAAACGATCGACACTTGGAATATTGAATATATATATAACTAGCAAGGCCACCCGGCGTTGCTCGGGACCGTATAAGACAATGAGAAAAATTTTGAACATGCCTGTTATTCTTAGGATAGAGGAATTTTTGATGTCTATATATCATTTGCCATCTTGAGCAAAGAAATATTGTACCTACCCTAGGATGGGTATTACACAATATATGTATGGATTAATTGTACCTTAATTGGACAGGAAATTTATAGCACGTATGTGGAAAAAATTTCCTTACCTAGGACGGGTTATGTACAACACATATTTCAACAAGTTTATGCTGTGCTAAATTTTCGGTATGTCACGAGTAAGAGTGTGTTTGTTTTTACATCAGAGTGCTATAGTGAAAAAGCACCGGATTTTTTATATAAATGTTATACTACTCGAATATATTACATGATTTTCGATTTTGATAACTTATGTACGTCACAGATAAGAATGTATTTGTTTTTCATATGGGTATAAGTACCTTATTTCCTGGGTAGGATACTGTAGAAGTACCATTTTTTTCTAATTTAGAAATGAAAGAACTCGATATTTTTAAGTAATTTTCTGTTGTGCAAAATTTTCTGTGCGTTAAAATTTTTTGTGCATTTGTTTGTTATTTAATCTATTGCTATAGTGAAGAAGCACCTTATTTCTCATTTAAAAGCCATGCTATTCGATTATATAACTAGATTTTCGGTTTTAATGATTTTTATGCACATCACAGGTAGGATTTGATATGTTTTTTATACGAATACTATATTACACAAATACCTTATTTTTTGGGTAGGATAATGTATAAGTACCTTATTTTTAATATATAGATGAAAATACTCGGTGATTTTACATAATTTTCTGTTGTGCGAACTTTTCCGTATGTTAGAGGTGAGAGTTTGTTTGTTTTTATAATGGAGTTCTATATTAAAGAAGCACCTTATTTCTTATATAAATGTCATGCTAATCGAATATATTATATAATTTTCGGTTTTGATTACTTTTATGTACGCCACGGGTAAGATTTCCTTTGTTTCTCATATGGGTACTATACTGCACAAGTACCTTATTTCTTGGGTAGGATACCGTACAAGTACTTTTTTCTAATGTAAAAATGAAAAAACTCGATACGTTTATGTAATTTTCTGTTGTGTTACTTTTTCTGTGCGTCAGGAGTAAGAATTTGATTGTTTTGTTATCAAGGTGCTATAGTATAAGTCATACTACTCGAATATTACACGTGATTTTCGGTTTTAATAACTTTCATGTGTATCTCAGGTACGATTTTCTTTGTTTTTTCATGAGTACTATACTACACAAGTACCTTATTACTTTGATAGAATTTCTTGTACACATACATACATTAAAAACTGATCATTGTATGTGATTTTTGGAATATGACTATACAAATATACAAACATATATAATACATTAAATTTATAATGATCAGTTAATGAGTATATGAGTGAATTCAATATATGCAAATATATAAGTATATACTGTATTAATCATTCATAATGATGGGTTAATTAGTTTAGGAGTGAATCCAATACATACAAATATAAAAACATATACACATAATTAAAATTCATAATAATCGGTTAATTAGTTTAAATGTGAACCCAATGCATACAAATATATAAACATATACACATAAATTAAAATTAATAATGATCGGTTATTTAGTTTGGGAGTGAATCCAATACATAGAAATATATAACCATATACACATAATTAAAATTCATAATGATCGGTTAATTAGTTTAGGAAAGGATTCAATACATACAAATTTATAATTATATAAACATATTTAAAATTCATAATGATCTGTCAATTAGTTTAGGGCTCAATCCCAGACATAGAAATATATAAACATATACACTTAATTAATCTTCTTAATGATCGGTTAATAAGTTTAGGAGTAGATCCAATACAAATGCAAATACTTGATCTATTTATGTGATTTTTGGAATGTAACAAATAAGCTGATATATCATATATATATTTTGAATATGACATTTTTGTTACGTAAATCAAAAACATCCTTCTGTATTTTTTTAATAAGTGTTCTTGTATATTTATTACATAACATTTAAAAATCAAGAATATCGGAATGTTAAAAAGAAACGAAAATAAATTATGGAGATCGGAACCGTAACACTTGTAATCGGTCACGATAGCCATTGCACCCGTGGGACAAAGGCGTCAAAAAGCGTTGTGGAATATCTAAATAAATAGATTACTCTTTTACTCGATGTATGCATGCGCACAACGACGCTATGCCTCTATGCTCGTCAAGGTGTCATTTCTTTCAAGTTTGAACCCCTTTTTTAACCCCTTAGCAATTGTTTTAACCGACTATATACCTCTAATAAAATCCTGCACCAAAAATGCAATCTTTTGAGCTATTGCACGTCGTCCAACGATCGTCCGTCAAGGAGGAGAAACAATTTGAATAACGGAGACAGACACACACCTACAGAGATATATATTAGATTATTCTATCATAATATATAATTATATAATTATTATATATAACTAACATTATATATATGATTAATATAATATATACTACTTACTATGTAATATATTGCTGTTGGCATTTTGTAGAGTTTCAGTGTAAATTGAGACGCTCTGATATCATTGTAGCTTTTTGTTAAAACTGCAAAAGTATATACCTAATTTAACACGAATGCCTGGCAAAGCCCGGTCGTAAAGTACGCTTAAATATAATACTTTAATTCTTGCAGATTTCGTATATATTATTATAGAGTTAATGTTCTATCGATTTTTATATTTTATAAAGTTGCGATTTCAAAAATAAAAAAATATATCCATATGACTTGGGTGCATTAGCTTTAATCGAAACCGATATATATATATACTATATATACTATATATATATATATATATATATATATATATATATATATATATATATATATATATATATATATATAGTATTTTTTATTTCGGTTTCGATTAAAGCTAATGCACCCAAGTCATATGGATATATTTTTTTATTTTTGAAATCGCAACTTTATAATATATAAAAATCGATAGAACATTAACTCTATAATAATATATACTACATATATATATATATATATATATATATATAGTAGAAATGGTAATTAATAAAAATATGAAGAAAGTGCTCAATATGTTGTAGAGCAGATATGCGTTTTATTTTTTATTACCGTTATTTTTTTCTGTCCAGGAACTTTTCTGTAAAGTCTGAGGAGGCTACATAATGGCCAAAATACGGTCGCGTAGCTGACACAGTAATATAACTGAACAGAAAAAAAGAATCGGTAATAAAAATAGAACGTATATATATATATATATATATATATATATATATATATATATATATATATATATATATATATAAGTTGACTTCCTTCGGCCATAATCGAAACCAAAACTAAAACTTATGAAAAATTCTTGATAAAATTATTTACAAAAAAAACAAAACAATAAAACTACTGGAGTCCATCAGTTATAACCGAAACCGAAACCAAAACTTATGAAGAATTCTTGATAAAACTATTTATAAAAAAATTATTTACAAAAATAAAAATAAATTATTTGAGTTCCATCAGCTATAATCGAAACCGAAACCAAAACTTATGGAAATTTCTTGGTAAAATTATGACAAGAAATGGAAGTACATAACAATTAAACAACCCGGGTGTAAGCGCGACACAGAAAATAACACACATGCTATCGTATTAATGTATGGAAGATTATTTATCAAAGAGTAAATTTCTACGAAGCGAAACTTATCAAGATAAGAAAAGCTCAACACTAATAAAAGGAACAAAACAATAATAGTAAAAGAAAGTTGGGCATCCAAATTATATATAATTTTATTATATCATCAGAACCATAAGAAAGAATTCAGGGGGGGATTATTAAAAAAAAGCTTTAAGCCATGGCATTTCGAAGCTTAATGCTTCTAATCAGAAGAGGAGAGGGGCCAAAAATATACAAAATACAAATGTAGAAAATTCTGGCTTCAAGACATTTAGAAATAAATGAGAATTAATGATTTGTTTGTTTGTTTGTTTGTTTGTTTGTTTGTTTGTTTGTTTAACCAGCATATCAACCTTCTCTGGGTCATTTAATGTTGTATACAATATATAAATTTTGGATACTTTTAGAGTCGATATTCGGACAATGTTTTGGTATAGTTTGTTATTTGATGGCATTTATATTTCATGGTAAAGATTTGGTCTTTTTAAGAAATTTAGAATAGCTTTAGGATTTTCTTTATCAAAGAGTTCTTTTAAGTTTGTGGCCTTATAGTTGTGTTGACGAATTAGTGTGACGCCATAGCAGTCAGGTAAAAGAATTAAGGAATAAAATAATATGGTAAATAGTAATCAAATGTAGGTATAACATAAAAGGGCAAATCAGAAGGTTTGTAGATATTTAAAAAATAGAGGCCACTATGAAATAATTGGGATCATTAAAGAAGAATCAATAATAAAAAAAGAAAGTAAAATAATGAAGATATATAAAATAAAGTTACGGAAGAAGGGGAGGAGATGGAAACGGTAAATAAAGAATACGGAAGGATACAGAAATACATATATAAACAAGTAATAATAATAATAATAATAATAATAATAATAATAATAATAATAATAATAATAATAATGATAATAATAAAGCGATCTGAAATTGAAGAAAATGGGATTAGAAAACGTGTAAACATGTTAAAAATAAGTTACAAAATAAACAAAACTAAAATGAAATAAAATAAAATGATACAAGTTCAAGTGAAGTCTTTAGTTTGAGTTCTCGGAAGGCGAGAAATATGGTAACTTTTTACAAATCTATCAAGGTAAAAATGTGTAGAGCAGCAAGTCTTAGTATAAACCTAATAAATCCAGAAAGTATTTAGACAGTATAGCAAAATTCCCATTATTTTATAATGGTCTATATATTCTTAATATTAACTACATATATATTACCTTATTTAATATCATATTAACATTATATATCATTAATTCTAATATAATACATCACAGTTGTATAATATCCGGATGTTTGTAGTGCCATGTATTCATCTCCGATGGGCTTTTCTGAGGCCACAATCCTAACAGATGAAAGGTAATCTGATGCTCTACTTGTGTTGCGTGTTTGGTAGTCTGTATAACCACTTGTTCAGCACCCCTTACCTAAACTGAACCTCTTAAAATATATATGACAATACAATAACAAATTACGCTTAAACTAGACTTAAACTCCAACAAAATCAACTTACCTCCTCCTTTGAGGAGGCTTGCATTTACAAACATCTGTGGGCTTAGAACTAATTTAGATAATGTGGAAGCATTTCTCCTAGAAACCACCTTAGCACTAAGTGAGACTAACCTACACTCCTCCACCCTCTCTAACTACTTTAACATGCCTGGATATCTCCCACTCTGCAGTAAGGACTCTGACAGACGCATGCACGGACTTGGAGTCTATATTCATAACACCACCCGATTTGAGAAACAAACCTAAAATCGGACCATCAAGCCTTTATGTGCTTTAGACTTAACATGCAACATAACATTACTTTCATTTTCTCTACCGCTCTCCCTCAACCCAGAACTGAACCCTAATAAGCAAAGTCTCTGACAGCATAGATACAGCCCTCTCCCTCCACATTAGCTCACAAGTGCATGTATTTGGTGACTTCAATGTTCACCAAAGCAATTGGCTTGGATTCTCTACTTACATAGACGCAGCTGGTAGCACAACACATAGCTTCTCTATATCCCATTCCTTATCACAGATGGTAAGTTTCTAACCCGTTTACTAGACCAGCAAGAACAACACGCATCGCTTTTAGATCTGTTTCTGACCACAGTTCCCGATGATGGTATAACGAATGCCCACAGCCCACTTGGGAACGCTGATCATGCAGTGATAATGGTTGAAATCTCCCTAAACTCTAGAGCTAAAATTAAAGAGCCACTGCTCACAACAACGAAAGATTGACTAAGAAGCCATCAAGTGTTGCGTAGTTGGGGTCTTTTTAGAGAGATACGTGGGTACATATTGATGAAGGGGAGAAGAGAGAGGAGTGAGAGAGACACTTATATATTTTACTGTCTGTGGTTCTTATAACAGATATTTGGAGAGGAGGGTTATCAGTTCTTATGACACAGGAGGTGACAGTCATTACTTAGATGGAGAGGGGGCACATTTCTTAGATGGAGAGGGGGACACATTACTTAGATGAGTTATACACAAAGTTCATTATAAAGATGCTTGGGAACAAGGTCATATAAGATGAGAGGACACAAAGTTCAAATTAACGATTAGTTCACATTACCTTCAATTTGGTAGAAAGATGACACAAGACGCAGTTACAAAATATGATGTGTTCTTTTATTACATTCGACCGGTCGCAATGATGATGATATCCAGGAATTCAAAATCGACTACATGATTAAAACTTCCTCCCTCGCTTCCAAAGGGAGACCCTCCTCTGATTCGATCCGGACTCGACTCTGGACTCCGTTTGTCTAAAACTAGCAAACTATATTGAGAATTCATTTCTCCATGATGTCATGCGTGTGTCTGGCCACGTGATCGGTCCACGTGGCCTAAACCTACGTTGTTTGGCACGTTTCCAAACCACTTCTGCAGACAATGAATTTTCTCTAACCTATTTTTCGACCTAACTTATTTTTCAACATATTCAAATTTGGTATTGTTCGTTCTTCTAACTGACCTTATTTTAATTCAGTTTTCATAAAAAATAATTGAACAATCAACATTCCTTTTACTCAAACATATCTACTATTTTATATTAAATTAAACAATGCGAATTCCTTCTTGAATCCATTTCCGAACCTATTTCCGAACCTTGCTTACAAGGTTCGAATCTCGGTCTATCTAATCTCATTTTTACTTATTTAATGTTTTTCTTACAAGAAAATGGGACCTTTCTTGTAACACAAGGACCTCATCAGAGATGTCCCATGCGGAAATATCTTTTCTTTTCCTGCTGAACAGTGCGCTATTGGGACCATTGAATGGTTAAAAATTAAAATAGGGGTGGTGTTGACTCAACCGTGCCCTGAGAAGGAAGGCCCCGTGCCTGGCATACCAAAGGAAACTCCGATATATTTCCTGTCACATAAGTTATCCGAAACCTAACAGAGGTGGCCAGTGATTGAGAAAGAAGCTTTTGCGATTGTATATGCAGTACAAAAGCTAAATTTTTATCTAAGTGGGGCTGAATTTGTGGTAAAAACCACAAACCGTTGAAATATTTATTTGAGGCGGATTGGACGAACAAGAAAATCCAGTAGTGAGCACTCAAGTTGTCCGGCTATCAGTGCCGGATCGAATATTTACAAGGTAAGGAGAATACCTGTGCGGATCTTCCACCCCGGAGTCCAGAGCAGCTGGAGTCCGAAGCCACCCGATTGGAACCGGGAGTGGATGACAGGGCTTTCCAGGTGGGAGTGATTAATTCCCACACCGTAAAGGAAAGACCGAACTGGAGTGAGGCAGATGTAACTGAAGCTGAACCTATAGTCGACCCACATTGAGTCGAAATGATCGAGGCAGGTCAAGAAGATAAAGGATTAGTAGGGTTAAGAGTTCGGGTGGAGGAAGGTCAAACCCAAAAATACACCCTCCACCACGACAGGCTCTATTATATTGCTGGTCGGGATGGAGAAATGGGATTAAAGATGGTGGAACCAGCCCAACTCTGGAGAGAAGTCTTGGATCAAGCCCATGAGAAGGCAGGCACTTAGGAATCGAAAAGACGTATCAGTTGATATTTAGAAATTATTATTGGCCGGGACTGGTAAACAGGTGTGTAAAATGTCAGACTCACATTAGATATCAACCGCTTGCTCCACTGGCGAAAGCAGATGTTCCGCAGTACCCTTTTCAGAAAGTGAGTCTGGAATTCTCCGGACCCTACCTCCTAACGGAGCGTTGTACTCAATATATCATAAGCGTAGTGGACTGGCTCACTAACTGGCCAGAGGCTTACGCAGTGCTAGATAAGACCGCCCAGTCGGTGGCCGGTGCAATCCTGGGTGAGATTTATCCGAGATATGGGTCCCCAGAGCAATTAGGTACCGACAATGGTGCAGAGAATGTGAATAAGATTATGAAGGAGATACCCGACGAACTTGGCATCTAGCACGTGTTGAACTCCACCTACCACTCTCAGAGTAACTCCAAGATCGAGCGATTTCACAAGACGCTGATGGATATCCTGAGTAAGATTGTCACTAATAATCCGGCGAAATGGGATCGATTCCTCACACAAGCCTTAGCAGCAGTGAGGTTCACGATGAATGAAACCTCGGAATTTTCACCATTTGAATTGGTGTTTGGGTGATTCTCCCGATAGACAATCTCTTGACGCCGCGTAGGAAATATCTGGGTGAGAAGCATCACCAATTATTGTTGGAACAGCAACATAAGAAATTTGTCCTGGCAAGGAACCGTATTAAACGAGCACAGAAAAAACGGAATGCTAGAGTGAATAAAAATAGAAGGGAGGTGGAGTTCAAGTTGGATACCCTGTGTATTATAAGGTGAAAACTCGAGAGGGGAAGCTGGATAAAGGTTAGGCTCCTTACTATCAAATATTAGAACAGACCGGCCCTCTTTCCTTTATAATCTGGGGCCAGGTCGCTGGGAAGATAAAAAGAGTACATGCAAATGACCTTAAGTTGGCAAAATTGGAATATGATGTAAAACTCGTTCCGCGAAAATAAGGGAGACGCCCACGTAAGGCTACCTTGTTTGCACCCCAGGAAATAGAAACCTCCGATGAAGAGGGAATGTCCGTTCAACTCAACGTAGATGTTATGATGACGGTTAGAAACCGAAGTAATAGAACGACGATGCCAGTTTCTCGGGAACCCCAAGCGGTCGGAAACCGGCGACAATCCGAGCAGATTTCCGATCCAAGAAACACAGAAAGCGTCCGCATTGGAAATGATTCCGGGGAGGGGTCAAATGCGGACAGCGAAGTCCTGGCAGAAGAGTCGAGCGGAACTTGGGAGGAAGAGGATCAAATCCTTCTATCCGTATTGAAAGAATGGCTGTCACAGAGAGCGGGACGCTGCTAACCAAGGGAACGCCCCTAAAGGATAAATTGAGGGGGACTGCGGTCAGAAGGAAAGAGAACGAAGGGAATCGTTCGACCTCTAAATAAACTCGGATAATACCCCAGTGAGGCGAAATGCTGTTCGCACATAGAAATTGAATAGAATATAAAACTAAGGGAAAAGGGGAGACAACTGTTGACATCTTATTTTTGAATATGAGTAGAATCAACTTGGTTTATTTTTGCGAATAGGGAACAGTAATTCCTAATTGTGAAATTACGAATATGAAGTTTTGACGAGTCAATCTGTATGAAAAAAAAAGATAGATAGATATAATAATAATTTAAAAAAAAAAAAAGGAAAATTGAAAAGAATGAGAGTATTATTTTAACAGGTTTTGTAGAGATATTAATTTGAGAATTGAATTGATTTTTGAAAAAAATATTTTCTTTCTTTCTCTTCTCTTCCTCCTCAGTCTGGAAGGATGTCTCTCATTAAATGGGACAGATTTAAGTATAATTCAGTTGAGAATAATTAAATTCGGCGATTAAATTGACTTTTGGGAAGAAATAGAATTTTGCCTCAGTCGGGAAGGATTTCTTAAGTGCTGAATAAGAGTTCACAGGCCGCTAATTCAGTGGAAATTCAGCTGAGAATAATTAAAGGCATTAATTTCCGCGTTTAAATGGACTTTTTGGAAGAATTAGAATTTTACCTCAGTCAGGAAGGATTTCTTAAATTGCGAAATAAGGATCAAGACGCCGCAATTTGAATGGGGATTAATTGGAAATAATTATTAGTATCATTGAATAAGTAATGGATTAATTGTAATGCACTCCATTTAACTCGAAAAGCGATTTATTTTTATGGACTGTTTTTTAGCATTAAAAAATGTGAACGGTAAGGGCTGATGTCGGGGAAATGGGGGCGTATGCCATTGTAATGATTGTCGGATAGCTTATGGTTTTGAATCCGGCTGGGAGTGACCTAATCCCAATGGCGATGCCTCCGCTCTGCAGAAGCCCTGTGGTCATTCATAGGTGCGGTGTACGAGAATGGGGGTGTAGAAGTAAGCGTACTATGAATGATATGATCGTAAGTGCGTTGCTGGTGGCGATGGTATGGTGTATAAAAAGGACGAATGAGGGGATGAAGCGAGGCGATAAGCATCTGGAGGCTGGTTGCACAGATGGCAAAAGAAACCCCGGTTTGAACCCGCCTGTGATTCTGGAAAATGTGATTGCAGGTGCTGACGAAATCGATGTCCATCCCGAAAACCTCCCTGATGCTGAGATACAGAGGAACTGAGGACGATTCGAAGATTTCTCTTCTTTTCTTTTCTTATCTTTTCTCTCTGTTTTATCAAAATTCTTGCAGGATGCTGAGCTGAGAATTCTCGAAAGAAATTCTTACAAGATGCTTACAGCACCTGAACTGTGAATTATACGGTGAAGTTTCAACTACGACTTTTAAGGTGAGAAAGATTCCTCCTAGCTTAATAAAAAGCGTGTCCTTTAAGTACCCTGATTAAGGCTGTATACTCACTAATAAAGAGACTGTGCTATTAGTAACAAAGGGGAAAAAAGGAAATCTTGTAAATTGTGATTGGAACTCTGGGAAAAAAATTTATGAACTGAAAAAAAAATGGTAAAAGGGGAATAACTCTTATAAAACCCTTGGAAAAAAATCGAGTAGCTTTTTTTAAAAGCAAAAAAAAAAAAATTTTAAACAGGGGAAATAACTCTTATGAAAAAAAGAATGACAATTAATACTGTGAACTTGTGCAATTTATCAAGTGAAATTTTTAAATGGTGAATTTATTTTGAGTTATTATTGTGAAAAAAGGAGCAAAAAAAAACTTGCATGTGGAAAGAAAAAGAGACTTAATTGACTGATGAACACGTGAACTATAAACTGCTTTTATTGTTCTTATGAACTTTTGATTTTTGGCGAAAGAAATTTCTTGTGAACATTTGTTGAAAAAAGGGGAGGACCCTGATTGAAGGGTGGTTAGTAGACTGTGTATATGTTATCTTTTCTTAACAGGTAAACAAACGATGGAGAGAGAGCTAGGCGTGAAAAAACATCTGATGGCGAGCTGTGGGGAGAGCGGAGCGGTTTATTGAGGAGTTAGACTCCATTGGTTCTATCGAATCAATGCAGTCTTATGGGGGGGGCGAATGTGACGTGATCGACTCGAGGGAGCGATTTGCTTCCCATTGGGGAGGTTGAGATCCTTGGGGCCTACGAAAGACCGGGTAAATATGCTAAAATTGTTAAATTAATTCCGGACGAGAGCGGATATCAAAAAGACTTTAATTAGAAGATATAGATATATATTACGTTTTGTTGTCAAAATCAGATATATATTTTGTTTTATTGTCAAAGCCAGCGATATATTTGTTATTTGAAAAATAGACGGCGGGTAATGTAAGAATAATGACGATGACATTCGTCGGGCCTGAAGAACACCAAGCCAGGTATTCTAAATGACGAGGATTAACCTTTAAGGTCATGAGAACAGATATCGGTGTTGGTCCCAGATTTCAAAACTCTAGACTATGGCTGAACTGAACACCCGCAATTCGCATCTGAGGTTTCCCCCAAATACGTATCTTAACTTGATTGGCTTAGTGGATTGTCCATCTCGACCCGACCCGGACTATATAAGGCCAATGTCGCTAAAAATTAACCAGATTTGCACAGAATATCGAGATAATAATATCGCTCCCAAAGCGTGACCATCACCCCTCTCCATTTCGCCTACGAAGAACAGAGATTTGAGACTTTTTAAACGTGCTAAGAACTGACTCATAATAAAATGGTAAGAATGGAAGTGTACATATCTGTATATAAACTAGGCGCCCAAATTTTCTAACCAGATTTCTGTTTGGAGACAGAGATTTGCGCGGAATCTCGAGATAATATTATCGCCCCCAAAAGCGTGACCACCAGCCCTCTCCATTCCGTCTCAGTGCCATCTACGAAGAACAGAGATTTGAGACTTTAAAAAACGTGCTAAGAACTGACTTAAAATACGTGCTAAGAACTGACTTTAAAAACGTGCTAAGAACTGAACGTGTACATATCTGTAAAAAGATTGTAATTTTGTGAAATTAATTTTTGGTAGAATAGAATTTTTATTTGTTTGTCTTCCTTCTGTTTTGCATCTGCGAGCTTCGCTTTCAGAGAATTCTACATCGAGGCGTTCAGGACTTAATTCGTCTCGGAGACTAGACATCACGAGCCAAACTCCGAAGACGATCAGGGGTCAGTTGTTTGACCTCACCACGAGAGGGGTGTCACATCATAAAAAATCTTGACACTTCAAAAGCATGTGAACCTGATCCCATCCTGGCTGTGTTATTAAAAAAAATTGCTCCGCCGAAGTAGCTCCAGTTCTCTCTAAACTTTACAACAAATGCCTTAAAGAACCTTGCTTTCCTGACTGCTGGAAAACTGCTTCTGTATTATCTGTTCTCAAGAATTATGGCGAAAGAAATGACCCAGTAAATTATCGCCCCATTAGCCTCCTCCCACTTTTCGTCAAAATATTTGAGTTCATAATTAACAAAGCTCTAGTCCATGACCTTACAGATGCTAAACTTCTGACCAACCAAACAATATGGATTAAGGCAAGCCCGTTCCACAGCAGAAGTCGTAACTTTAATATCTGAACGTATATACCATTCACTGGGCAAAGCAGGGGAGGGTAGAGCGGCAGTTCTAGATATATCTTAGGCTTTTGACAGGGTATGGCATGAAGGTCTTCTCAGGAAAATCATACGGTACCACTGGACGAATACTCAACATAATTAAATCCTTCCTAGATAAGAGAAAAATCCCGGTCGTCCTCGAGGGTTGTACATCTAAACAATATGATATAAATGCGGGATTGCCTCAGGGGTATATCCTTGGACCTTTATTATTCCTAATATTCATAAATTACCTCCCTGACAAAATTGTCTCTGAAATGAGTATACATGCTGATGGCACAACGCTCTATAACGGACACGACAGGAAAACAAATGAACAAATATCTAAGGAAATGGCAGAAAGAAGAGGATGGCCTCCAATCAGTAGTGAAATGGGGACAAAAATGGATGGCCACATTCAATGTTACCAGGACTAAACTTTTTTCATTCAATAATTACAAGAAAACTTCTCTATCACCAATAGCAATGGGACAAGACTCTTTATCTGAAAGTACTTCTTTTAAACTCCTCGACCTAACGTTCACGGGAAACATGAGTTGGAACATTTACATTGAGATCATTGCCAGGACCACTCCGAAGAAGGTAGGTTCTCTGTACCGTGCTAGAAAGCTACTAACGCCCGAAAATATACTGTACCTCTATAAGGTCACCATTCACTCATGTATGGAGTATTGTTGTCACATTTGGACTGGTGCATCTGCTACTAGTCATTCACTCCTAGACAAGGTTCAAAAGAGAGTCACCAACCTGATAGGTCCTGAACTGTCATCTAAGCTTCATTCTCTGTCCCATCGATAAAATGTGTCATTCTTCTGCCTGTTCTACAAGAATTTTAATGGTGAATGCTCCGACGAACTGCAAGCACTTGTACCCCCTGGACGTAAATACCCCCGACAAACCCGACAAGCAGCTAAATCCCACCACTACACAGTAATCCCTTTGACATTTGAATTCCTTTCCGGATCCCTGCTTCCCCAACTGTACTGACATGCAGAAGTTCAAGTGTTACGTAAACAGACATCTTGCTGCCCAACTCCCTACATAGTCCCTACATCAAAGTGGCAATATGCCTTGTTTGGAGTAAAAATGTAAATATATATATATATATATATATATATATATATATATATATATATCATTTAATATTTAGTATATATATATATATGTATATATATATATATATCATGAGAATAACGGAAATAGTATTCAGACAAAAAAGAGAAATAAAAAGGAAAAAACCGAGTTATGTGTTTATCAACGTTTCGTCTTCATTTCGAGACTTCCTCAGGTTGAAGGAGATTAAGAAAACAAAAACGACAATACAAATATTTGAATATTTTTCATGTGTAAAGTGTGACGCTGTTCTATTTCAGAAACGGAAAAATACGTTGGAAATTCAAAAAAGGAGGGGGGAGCTTGCGCTGTTAGAGAGGGAGATTTTTTTAATAACGTCATATAGTCGTTAATATGTTTTTAAAAATATGAACGCAGTTAATATTCTTTCTGGAAAGAGTGTTAAAATTCAAATATATGTGTGTAACAGAAATGAAATAAGTGTGTTTTTGTTATGTTATTTATTGATTGAGATTATATGTTTTAATTGTTAAAGGAGGTGTTTCCATGGTGTGAGAAGGTTAACCGGTATCTACAAATAAATTATGTTCTTTTAATAAAAGTTTAACAAATGGCGCTACATTATAACGTTGTTTAATTGTGCTTAAATGTGTGACAATCGCTAATTCAAGAAGTCTTCGGCGCGGTTTATTTGAAATAAATTTAAATATTTTTGCTTGTTCAAAGTAAAAGGTGTGATTATGCTGCAATGAATGAGAGAATAATGCACTTAGAGAATTGTTATTTTTTCATATCTCTTTTATCTTCACCGAGCCTTTTTTTCTACTTTATGCTGTATGATTGGAATTCCTAGTTTGTTTAGCGTGTTGCACACACACACATATATATATATATATATATATATATATATATATGTATATATATAGTTGAGATGGTAATTAATAAAAACTGAAGAAAGTGCTCAATACTGTTGTAGAGCAAATATGCGTTTTATTTTTTATTACCGTATCTTTCTGTTAAGTTACATTATTGTTTTCTGAGATCCTTCTACGGCTCCAGAAGATATCTCACTGCTGATGCAATTCTCTATCTATATAAAAGCCAAGTACGTCCAAGGATGGAATACTGCTGCCATATCTGGGCAGGAGCTGCTAAAAACAGCCTATCCTGCCTTGAAAGAGTACAAAATAGACTTCGTGGCTTAGTGGGGGATGCCCTTTTCTCTACCCTGCAACTTCTCTCCCACAGAAGAGACGTTGCGAGCCTATCCTTGTTTTATCGTTATTTCCATGGCAGGTGCTCGTCTGAACTCCAATCTCTGGTCCCCCCTCGCCAATCTTTCACGAAAAACACCCGTCTAGCTGAATCCACTGTGAAAAATTTTCCCCACTCTTTATCTGTGCCTAAATCAAAACGTGGATTCCATGAACAAAGCTTCTTTCTTAGAACTGCACGCCTGTGGAACTCTGTTCCGTCTGCCTGCTTCCCACCTGACTACAACTTGGATGTCTTCAAGTCCAACGTTAACAATTTTTTAATGAACCGCCCCCTTAAATAAACACTTAAATCTCCACACTAACGTACTGTACTTGCAATAACCCTTATCCCTGAGTGGCATCCGGGCCTTGATAAGTGGTGACCACTGTGTAAAAAAAAAACGGCCGTTTGTTTTTGGCCGTCTGTAGCGTCCTCAGACTTTTACGCTATTTTGGGATGAAAGAGTGGAAGAGTGAATGAGGTCGGGGGTGGGTGCGAGGAGGGCGAAAGAGGAAGAGAGGAAGGGAACAAGGAGGGAAGGTGGGGGCGTTTGGTATGTCGATAATGTCTTAGTTTGGGGGTTTAAGGAACTTGTGGGGGAGGGTCTGGGAAGTTCATTTTTGGTATGGCTGAGGGCATAGGGATACATGAGGGGAAGGGGAATATGTGGGGGTGGGAGGAGGTGGGTTACTTTAAAATTCGAGTCTTAGTGTTTTCAAGTTTTAGCGTCTCGTTGTTGAGGTGATTTCTTGGTAAGTATGTCTTGAGCTGTTGGGTGTTCGCTTATGTTTGGAGGCGGGGGGTATGATTTGGTTTATTTATTTTTAGTTTTTATTTTGTTGTAAATTGTTTGGAGAGGGTCAGCTAGCGGTCGCAGCCACGGGTACACACATGCGCACGTACGCACATATATACTTAAAAGAAACGGTCACAGGTACATATACATGCCCGCCCTGGCGTGCAAATATATGTGCATATGTGTGCCTGTATGCATAGGAACCTGCGTTGTTCTCGCTTGCGTCAAATTTTCTTTAAGGTGCTAAGATTGGGAGCGCATGCGTAGGCATATGCGCGCATGATGATTGCAACGTCTTGTCAGACGAGTGCCACTTCCTCAGACATTTAAAATCCATGAGCCCAAATGTCTGAGGGAGTATCTATACACAGATGATGTTACAGAGTCTTAGCTTTGTACGACAGCTAAGTCTCTCTCTCGGTTCAAAATGTTGAGATCCAGCAACAAGCAAGAGCAAGATAACCACCAACAAATTAAACTGCAGACCAGCTTAATGCGGGTACTGGTCTTCCGCTTTATGTTTTTTTTTTAAATCAGAGATTTGCTTCTCCTAGAAAGGTTTCCTTCACCACGGCTTACGGGAGCCCTCTCTACCCCAATACACATACACACACACACACAAATATACACAGTGCTAGTTGGCCGTTGACCCAGAAAAAGAGTTCATTCGCCCTTTGCGCGCATACACAGATACATATATACATCGACGCCCCTTCCACCAAGGGCTCATATGCGCATATTGATTTAGGCATACTAGCACCCTACGCAGGTGCTCAAGCGCGTGCGCGCATGCAGATACCAATACTGGCGAGCACATACATCGGCATATATACACAGCTACACGCTCTCCCACACTATGTTGACAGAAGGCAGCGGACATCTATACTCTCACATCCAAATACGCATACACAGGCACGTACACACACACACCGGTACCCCGTGTACACACGGGCGCCCGCTGGATGTACACGTGCGTGCGTACACACACATACACACCCAGTTATATAGACAGTTATTGGTATAGACATATTGGTCTGGATAGATTTAAATCTAAGTTCATTTGTGGGTACATAGGCGCAATACTTTCGTTCGATGTAGATATGGTTATACATAGATATGAGCATAAGCTCATTTCCAGAGTTCTGTACATAATGTTTTCATTTTCATTAGTGTTTTTTTGGGGGGGTAGATCTGGGTGCACACGGGCGCGCCGATGCATTCCTCGGCATACAAATATAACCCACAGATGCACGCTCCCACACGCATGCATGTACACAGATAAGCATGCATCCGCACATATACATACGCACGCACATATGCTCTCGTTATATACATCTGCAAAGATACGCACCCACACTCCCGCCAGCACAGATATGTGCGCACGTATATACATACGGGTATATAGCGTGGCATGTCGTAAAATATGGGCGCGGTTGTCATCCACATGTACTTAACATATGCATTAATAAGCGCCCACGTACCCGGGATAGTGGTTTTAGGTAGCCATGTTTATAGATTTTGGGGAGGAGCTTGGGGTGGTTTATATGGGGATTGAGCGCTGTAGTTATTGTTCTAAGTTGGGGTATTTTTTTTATATATGGTATTATTGATCAGTTTTGGCAGAAGGCTATATTGGGGATTCATACTCTAAGGCGTGCGTCTATGCACATGAGGCATCGGTTGGTTGTACATTTCCATGTGCACTTACCTGTGCAGGTGTAAATTCACATAGTCATATGTAAGCAATTTCCGTGTTAAGTCGTAGAGGTTGCGTGTAGAGTGTGTTGGGTTTGGCGGGGGGTTGGCTGGGGGGGATTGATGCCGATTATTGGGTGGTTATGTGGGATGAGGTTATGTGGTGTTTAGAGTTGGTGGTGATTGGGGGTATGTGTTATTCTGTTGAATTTAGGGGGATTCTTAGGGGAGGGGGTAAGGTGGTGTGGGGTGTGGGGGGAGTTGGTTGAGGGGGTTTGGTTAGTGTATGTCATGGTAGTTGTGGTGGGTGGTTGTATTGGATATATAGTTAGGGGGATTTAAGGTGGTGTTGTCTAAGGGATGTTTTATAGAGGTGTATAGTTGCTAAGGTGTGATCTGTAATGCCTACAGTTTATGGTGGTTTCCTGTTTTTTGTTTAGTAATTTTGTATAGTAATTTGTCTCTGTCTTTAAAATTGGAAATAAGGAGTTTCTCGTTAAGGCAGAGGAGACATGGGGAGTTTAGGGATTTACATGTGCTAGATTTTCTAAGGAGTTCTCATTTAATGGTTGGTGTAAGGTTATTTTGGGTTAGATGTAAGTAGTGGATAGTTAGTGAGGTTTTTTTAGGGTGGTTAGGGTTTGTGAAGGAGCATTTATGTACTCTGAATTTATCCTTAAATGAGGTACTAGCCAGGCCAATATAATAATTTTTGTCGTTTGGGTTTTCTTTAGGTGCGATTGTGGCTTTATATACTACTTCTGTTTGTAGGCATTGTTGATTGAGTGGACATTCCGATTTGTTGTTGCAGTTTCACTTGTTCTTCTTGGTGTTTGTATTTTCATCTTTAAGTATTTTTCTGTTATGTTTTTGATTATTTGTTCTAGGTTGTCCGTACAGCTGTAGCTGAGTTTAATCGTGTCTTTGTTGAAGATTTTGTGTAGTACGTGGATGGGTGGGAAGTGGTTGTTTATTAGTTGGAAGAATTTAGTGCCAAGTTTTGTTTTGACCATTGTATTGAAGGGGGGATGAACCAAATTATTTTCCTAGTTCTATTTCTCTTGTTTGCAGTATTGGGTGGATTTGGTTTAATATAATTGAAGGTAGTGTTTGGGTGACCACTTTCCTTAAGTTCATTTTCGTAGAAGGGTTTATGTTTGTTGAAAATTTCGAGTTTGGAGGAGTTGGTGCTAAGTCTTTTTTCGATAGATGTAGGGATGTGTTTAATTATATGTTTTGGGTGGTTTGATAGTGGGTGTATATAGAGTGGGTAGGTGTTGTCTTTGGTGTAGGGTTCGTATGTGTTGCTTGAGAGGTTGAGAGTTGCATCGAGGAAGTTGACGGTTTTTATGTTGGATTCGATGTCTAGTTTTAGGTCTATTCTGTTCATTTCTTTAGTTAAGGTTTTCTTTATTTTTTCGCATTTGGGGCCATTTGAGTTTTTAACTATTATAAGGCCATCGTCTCTATGTAGTCCTATGTTTTTGTTACATACGAAAACGTGACATCATTCTTCATCGTTCGACTTTGTTTTGTTTATCGTTTAATCTATTATTTCATGCCTTGTCAACCGTCTTTCATTCAATCTTTGGAACGATTCTGTTTTACCGATCTGGATTATCATGCACTAAATGTGACCCTTACCAAAATTAACACTAGAAAACTTAATCGTAGGTTCTCGAATGTGTAACACAATGATAAATAAGTATCTATATTTGCAGAAAACTGTTGTAAACTGAGCACACTTTAATGACACAAAGTATATTTTCTATAAAACTGATTCACATTAAAAGTTACTTGACGTTTATCTCTCAACGTGCCTGATAAAAAAGTTTTTATTGAAAACTAAAAATTAGTTCCTTTTAATCAACAACAGCACAAGAAAGCAAACTTAATCAAGACATAATATTGATCGTAAAACACAATCGACTTATCACTACATTAAATTAAGTACACCTTTCCGGAAATATTTGATCTTTAATTAAATCTCAATCGTTAAATTGCCTTTCAAATCACGAATTCCTCACCTTTTCACTATATTCACGAAGATAGTGTCAATAACGTTTACGGGAATTGTTTAATAGAATATCTCCTTATAACATGAGGCTTGACTTTTATTTGTATTTTCTTTGAAATTGTAAAAGGTCACTAGTTTCACACATGCAGGCAGTATTAAACTACATTTCGGAACATTACTACATCAATTACTAGTCTTGTATTCTTCTCAAGTAGGATACATAGGTACATGAATAGTATGTATGTATAAACAGAAGTAGGATACATAGGTACATGAATAGTATGTATGTATAAACAGTTACTTCGAAAATTCGAATAAAACTAGTGTGTATACGTATATAATATTGATATTATAATTAACAACATTTAAATTAAAAACAATTAAATTCGAAAAACACTAAATATAGTAAATTTAAGATGTAATAGTTTTATAAATGACGCAATTAACCTGTTTAACTACTGAACTTTTTATTTAGCCGCGTCTTCAACACGTGAACACATACTAGAATATGGCATTTACTATCCACTAGCAGGCTGTTCGACGTTTCCCGGTTGTTAAATATGCGTAAATATTATATTTTAATACATGCAGATATTCTTTTACTAATTATTATAGACCTAATATTCTATTGATTATTATTCAATATAAGGAGCATGAGTAATAATAAAAAAAACGTTAGTCGTGAACGTGATAATGTCACTGTCTTTTATCCTGCCACCCCGATAACGCCTAAATATCCATAATCTCCTTCGTTTCATATTATGTTTTTTATCGGACAGGTTCTAAAGTTCGAGTGCCAGTGCTTCTCTCCAGAGGACACACGTCAACTGTGAGCGTTTATTGCTGCGACTGTCCCAAGCTTTAATACAAGAATACATATCTAAAATAAAGAAAAGATTTTATAATAGCAATAAGCGTAACAGGAACAACAATGATTACAATTTTTTAGTCATTTTGGGGCGTAAGAAAACAAAATAAGCAGATAAATAAACACACGAATAATAACAAAACTTCAAGCAAGCAAGACAGTCCAAAGAGTTTCATAATTATATAGATACGTAAGTTAAAAGAAGCTATAAATTGCAACACAGTTCAAACTCAAAAGGCATAAATAAGCCGCCTAGTGATAACTTAGACAATTCAATCGAATATTCTCGCAAAAAATAAACGAAATGTTACTTACAGATCTTATATATATATGTGTGTATGTATATATATATGTATGTATATATATATATATATATATATATATATATATATATATATATATATATAGCAGTTAAGCAAAAACACAAAGATGATCATGCAAAAAGTATAAAATTTTAAAAGAAAAGAATGTAACAGAAACACAAATTGTTATATCATTTGTTTAAATGAAAACATTGCCTAAATGCACAATATATATATATATGGGGGGGAGATAACTCTGAAATCAAAATCGGTAATCGGTAAAGTAAGAACTTTATAGGAATATCGGAATCGGTATCGGAATCGGACAAATCGTACATAGAACGACTTTTTAAGTATATTTTTTTTATTTTGATTTTGTTTTTAACTTCCTTTGCTGATAGTAATAATAAAATAAACATATTAATTGGTTTTAAACTTTCAGTAAAACTAAACAATATAGATCGCAAGTGAAATTTTACGTTTGAGAAAATATATGCAATTGTGTTTTTTTACTGTAATCAGAACAAAATAAACATTGCATTGTAATCAGTTCGGGATTTATAAAGAATTGGAATCCGTAATCTTATCGAAATCTGAAAATTAGTACGGAATCGATAATTGAATCAGAATTGGGATAAATATTCGAATCGTCTCATCACTAATATATATATGTGTATGTGTGTGTGTGTGTGTGTGTGTGTGTGTGACAGGGAAAAGGGGCTGTCCCCTTTTCCTGTAAATAAGAAGAACATTAGATAAGTGGAAAATGAGATTAGGATAAGCCGAGAATCGAACCTTGTAAGCAACGTTCAGAAATCTATATAATACTAAAAGTCTATGGATCTTGTATGTTTGCAATCAGATTTCCGGTTTTCAACATCCGGTTGCGCATGCGTAAATAGCAACGTCTTCAATCCGTTATTCCAATTCCGGAATTTTTATATCGCTTTTAATACAAACAATTTCATTTAATTTGATCAAATAGTTATTTATATATACAAATAATACATAGATTCATAGATAATTATAATATATATTATAAAATCTATTTATCTATGAATCTATTAATAATATGAAATATTACCCTATACAATTTATGGAAAGAAAACACCTCTCACTTTCCCTCTAATAGATTTCAACACTCCTACTCCCTCTGTTTTCGTTACGTACGCGAGAAATAGTTACGTGTATGTGTGAGAGAGAGAAAAAGGGGGCGATGTAAAACTGGATAGAGTTATCCCCCTTAACTAATGCAGACCTTTTTACTAGAGGGCGTTATTACAAAAAAATTTCTTTTTCTTCTTGCCATGTTTTTTAAAGTCGTCTGCTTACATTTCCAAACGGAAAGCTGAATCGGTAAATGCACACATTTCTATTACATTAAATAGTGTTTTCCTTTACACAATGGGTACTGAATGTTTGCTTAAATTAAATGAAAAAAGTTACATTTTATTTTCATTTTCTATTTAAAAAGCCATTATTAACATGTGGAGAGTGTTTTTTTTTATTATTCTGTACTTTCAACTAACAATTTCATTTAAAAGATGATATATCAAAATTTGAATTTAACTATAATAAGGATTATGATACCTGTTCAGTGCATAAGTATGACCAACCACTTATAATTCAGTAACTGTAATTTAAAAGAAAATAACAATTATAATAAACAGAACGACTCATAGAAATCTATCTATATTCTTTTTTCATTTTAATATACTTTCATAGAAATGCTTCTGTTATGTAAAAAAAAAACTATTTTCTTTATGCCACAAGTGTCACGCTCATACATGAATTCCAAAGCTAATATAACGTACTGACCCAACGGGTCACGGGTGGTCTAGTAGATTTATAAATTAGAATGTTAGAATTTCGCTATTATTAAATTTCATATAAAATAGTTAGATATTGTTTGTATTGTAAAAAGAATTAATTGTTCATTCCTTTATGAAAACTGAATTAAAAAGGTCAGCTAAAAAGAATGAACAATACAAATTAAAATATATTGTAAAAATACGTTAGGTTAAAAAAAATAGGTTAGTTGAGAATTTTTTGTTTGCATAAGTGTGTTTTGGAAACTGTGCTTTGCCAAGTGAGTTGGTCACGTTTTGGAACCACACAACTGACGTCGTAGCAAAAAGGGAATTTCTCAATGTAGGAGCTAGTTTTAGTCAGATCAAGGAGTCAACAGCCGAGCAGAGGAAGCAGAACAGTTGAGTCTGCTAGAGAGAGAGAGAGAGAGAGAGAGAGAGAGAGAGAGAGAGTTGGAGTCAGGGTCCTTTGGAAGCGAAAGAAAGAACATTAAACTATGTAGATCCCGAATTTGAATTCCTGACGTCATCATCATTTCGACCGGTCAAATGAAATAAAGAATCACCATCGATAATTGTAACTGTTTGTCTTCGTGTCGTCATTCAACAATTGAAGATAATGTGTTAATCATCTTAATATGAACTTTGTATAACCCTCTTCCATGTAATCTGGCCCCTCCTCTATCATAAGAAATGATTCACCAGTCTGACGTAAAAGAACAGTAATACACATTCATTCAATAATGAATTCTCTCTCATCATCTCTTGTTATAAATGTCTTTCTCATCATCATCAATCCTGTATTACATGTACCTGTTATACGTCTCCGTCATCTCTCGATATATACTCCCCAATATAAAACCCTCTGCTATACAACATTATATATATATATATATATATATATATATATATATATATATATATATATATATATATATATAATAGGCTCCTTCAGTCTTTACCAGAATCTGGATACCCACATAGGGGTGCCTGCGCGTTAAATTTTTTATGGCAGGACGTGCGCAATCTCCAACCAAATCACTCCTGAGTCGACATCGTTAAATACCAGTGGCAAGTGAAGTGAATGTACAAGACGACTGGAAACAAATGCCGAGATAAGCGGAAATTACATACAGCGCCTAGAATTCCCAAATGGCCATTCATCTGGTACTAGCCAGATTCAACGTTGTTTAGTTGAAAACGCCTCCAAAGAAACTACCGAGAGGAATGAATGTTCAAGGAAGGGAGTTCAAACAACGATTAAAAGATACAAAGAAACAAAGTTTTTTAAAACAAAAAAAAGATCAAGGCCGTAAAAAGTCTACAACCGCCAGGGAAGACATATCTTTAAAAACGGCATCCCTTGCAGAAAGGAGGAAAAGTTCTTCAGACCTTGCAGTTGGACTTAGGGAGGATGAAACAAAAACATATCAGCTCGAACAGTGAGAAATGGGTTAAAGGATTAAAAGAGATAAAAAGGATGCAAAGTAAGGAAGAAGCCATAGTTGTCTAAGGTCAACAAAAAATGGTTCTTTCAGACACTGGACTGATTGCAAGCAAAATGAATTCCACAAGTTATACTAACATGCTGGATGAGGTTTACCAAAGCTTTTTGACTAAAATATTTAATAATAACATTTTAATGTCCCATGCTATACATAAAGAGTTTCAATGGGTTGGTTTGGTAAAAAAGGGATTAAAATGATGAAGTGGGCCCCTCAACCCCATTTTACATTGTGGTCGTATTTTGAGAAAATAGTGAGAATGCACGAATGTTCATCAAAAAAGAATTAGAGGTTAAACAACATGAAGAGTGACAGAAAATATATCCTAAAAATCTGCAACAATTTAAGCAATAACATGCAAAAACGAATAAAAGATGTTATCAAGGCCAAATGATAACATGCTAAATATTGATTGTTGTTAAAATATGTTTATTAATGTTTACTCCGCTATTCTTAACGTTGAAATAAATACGTTTGAATCAATTTCGATTTTTCATTAGTACTCACAAAAAGTTTGACCATTGTTGTATATATATATATATATATGTATATATATATATATAGAGAGAGAGAGACAGAGAGAGAGAGAGACAGAGAGAGAGAACAACTTTTTCATTTTAAGCGATAACAGAAAAACAGAGATGCTTGAGCAAACCAAAAACTTAAAACGTAAAAAATCAATAATGAAACGAAGTAAAACCTTATAGCGAATTATAAAATAATTTGTTTAAAAAATTAAAGTATTCGTAAAAAATATTTCTTCCACAACAATTTTAGTGTTAGTCATATTATTCTGGCAATTATGAAAATTACTTTCTACGGTAATGAATGTGCTTCATCCGTTTCAGTTAACGTTAAATCACTGTAGTTTTTTTGCATAATACTCTACTTCCTGTGCCACTAAGACGCCAATTTGTAAAAAAGGGGTATTAAACTATGGATTATTCTGGCATATTTACAAATTCCAATTGTGTTTTGTTTCTGATTACATGCCCTAAATAGATTTTAACTGGAAATCGTTCTTCGTTTAACCCTTCGACTATGATGCTATTTTTACGCACATTTTTGCCTACGAAGGGGGCGAATTTTTTCACATCACAAGAAATTAAGTCTACGGTCTTTGAAAAAGAATTTTTTAACAAAAATTAATGCAAACATTCAAACATGGGATCCAAGCATGGGTTTCATTCATTGATTAAGGCAGTTAGAGTAAAGAAGAATTCAATTATCCTGGAATATTGTTGTTGTTGTTTGTAATAAGAAAAACTAGGTGTTAGAAAATGAATAGCCAGCGTAGCCTAAGAGTTAATGATATAAAAAAAAAACAGAATAAAACTATAAATATATGTCGTGTTCAATCGTGTGCTTGAATATGTGCGTGTGTGCGTGTGTGCATAATTCAATAAGGATAAACATTACGATAGTATTGTCTATGTTTGAGTCTGTAATTTAAGCATCAAATCCAAAGTTCCAAAAAGCTATCGTACACCTAACGCTTGTTCAACGGTTGGTAACGAGGATGGTGACCGAATTCTTCACAGTTACCTACAAATAACGGTTTCAAAGACAAAATATGCCTCCATTTGAGTAGCGAAAAATACCAGGACACCTGATTCTGACATCATCGACGGGATTTAAATCCATCCTTAGAGGAGGTTTTATACGCGGTCTTCACGGATACCCGTAGATGTCCCACCGTCGCTTTCGTTTGAACAGAACAAAAGTATAATTCTCTGTTCGTGTTTCTCCTTCTGGTACAGTTTACTAGAAGGCAGACGTAATGATGCCTATAGTTATTCTTTTTTTCCGATTTTTCTGGATATCTTTTCCATTCGCCGAGAGGTCTTTTTTATTTCAGCTGGTTGTTATATAAAATGGCACCTAAAAGTTGTTGTCCAGCCATATTCTTAAGCGCTTTCTATCTGTGCAACCGATTATCATCAGGAGCGTTATAGCTGATCCCACACAGTCGGGCGATTCTATTTATAAACGATGCTGCTAGGAACTGACGAATCGAATTAATTCATGTTCTGCTACCAACCAATCAGAAACCATAATTGCTCCATAAATATTAAACCTTTTCTGTAGCAATTTCGCATTTTTTCCGTCTCGGCACGGTAAGAATCTTTTGCAAACCAGTCACCTCTCAAGACTTGTTTAGAACAACGAACCATCGGAAACTGTTCTGTCTACTGCAAACCAGTCACCTCTCAAACTTGTTTAGAACAACGAACCATCGGAAACTGTTCTGTCTACTACAAACTAGTCACCTCTCAAAACTTGTTTAGAACAACGAGCCATCGGAAACTCTTCTGAAATGTAACATAGCTTATACTTCTAGAAGGTATCTGCCCAGCGTGCGTCTTTATTTCGATGGATCTGAATCAAAATTCGAATTGTGGTAAGTTAAATTTCTAGGATATCTACGAATCCAAAAGCTACACAAAGTACTTCAAACACAACCTGAAAACCGAAACGACCCCGACTTCATTGAAAAGAACGTAACTATATTTGCGGAGTTAATACAGTGTTTAGATGACCGAAGTCTATCACTGGTAATGAGAGAAGCCCTGGACGATGGCTGCAAAGCATTAAACATATTGAGAGAGCATTATTTATCGAAAGGAAAACCCAAAATTATTTCTTTATATACTGAACTGACCTCTCTAAAACGAATGGAAGTCAAAACTATTACTGATTATATTATAAGAGCCGAAACGACTGCAAATTCTTTAAAAATGTCTGGTGAAGTTATAAGTGACAGTCTGTTAATTTCCATGGTCCTTAAGGGATTACCGAGTGATTTCAAGCCATTAACTATCGTGATAACTCAGAAAAAAACATGACTTTTAGCCAATTCAAGGTAGCACTCAGAAGTTACGAGGAAACTGAAAAAATGATCACAGAAAAAAAACGAATCCACAAATATCATGAAATTTAAAAATACACACATAAAAACACCAAAATTAAATTATACCCATGCCAAGAATAAAAACCGTAACTTTACCAAAAACAATTTTTCTCCTAAGAAAAATACAAAAATTATTTGCTATAATTGTGGGCGACCTAATCACAAGAGTTTCCAATGTAGATACAGGACTCAAAATGGCGACTCCATTAAAAATGTGGAGAGCTCTGTTAGCGAAAATACATTTTTATTTTCGTGTACGTTTAATGCTTCAACAAACAATAATAATCTTCTTGTCGAATGTGGTGCAATGGCCCATGTGATTACAAAGGAATCTGATTTTATAGAACTAGCTGACGGGAGTCGAGTAAATGATATCATTTTGAAAAGAGGTGATGCTAAAATCTCGCTAAAGAACAATAAAGGTGAACTGTGTTTCTGTATTCTAGAAAACGCTCTTCTAATCCCAAAATTTAAACAAAATATATTTTCTGTACAAGCTGCTACTAAACACGGTGCAAATATAAACTTTAGCCCCAATAAATCAAAACTGGTATACCCGAATGGAACTGTATTCGACATAAAAGAAAAAGGAAGGATATATTATTCAAATAGCGTATTCCCATCGAAAACCGCCTGCTATGATCTACTGACATGGTATGAAATTCTTGGACATTGCAATATTCCTGATATCAAAAAGTTGCCGGCTGTAGTTGATGGAATGAAAATACAAACATCAAAAAACTTCAACTGCGCGTCTGTACGCAAGGGAAAATGACAAACTATCAAAGCAAAATACCAGACAAGAAGGCTAAAAAAATCCTATCAATGGTGCATTGTGACTTGAACGGTCCCTTGGAACCGATGGCGAGAGAACATTATAGATATGTGTTGAATTTCTTAGATGACCATTCAGGTTTACTTTTTAAAGAACAAATCTTATATCCTGCTAGCAACTAAAAAATATTTAGCCGACATGGCTCCCTACGGTGAAGTCAAGTGTATTCGCTCTGAACTTTTACTAATTAACCATCATATCAAGCATAAACAAACAGCTCCAAAATGGCGGACACTTTTTGAAATGGCAAGATGCCTACTCATTGAGTCAAAACTCCCCAAAAACCTCTGGACGTACGCACTTATGGCGGCAGCCTATATACGCAACAGGTGTTTTAACAAAACACTATCTAAAACTCCATATGAATCTTTCTGTGGTAAAAAAAAAACAAATTTAAGCAGAATGCATATATTTGGTTCAACTTGCTTCGCATATATTGATAAAAAGAGCAAATTGAATATTAAAGCCGACAGTGGTATCTTTCTTGGATCCGATAAACAGTCCAGCCAATTTATTATTTTTTCCAGAGAAAAATAACATAAAAAGAATCCGATGGGTAAAATTCACACACATGTTTCATTTTACAGACGAAATCCCGTCATATGATGAAGATAAAATTATATTTCCTCAAATAATTAAAACAAACGAAGACAATAAAAATGACGGAAACAAGAGTATCCATGATGATGATGATGATGATGATGATGATGATGATAAAGGCGAAAGATATCCCAAAAGAAATACAAGGCTACCCGATCTTTTTGTGGTCGACAATATAAAAGATTATTAAATCGACTATTGCTATTCAATTGAAAATGCGCCAAAAAGCTTTAACGAAGCAATTAATTCAGAACATTGTGATGAATGGAAAATTGCCATGAAAAAAGAAATAGATGCCTTAACCGAAAATGATACCTATACGGTAGTGCCTCTCCCAAAAGATAAACATGTTATTTCTACAAGATGGGTCTTACAAAAAGGACTACAGCATCAGGCGTAGAACAGTACAAAGCTAGATTTGTTGCTAAAGGGTACTCTCAGATTTTCTGTATAGAATATTTTTCTACGTTTTCACCGACCACAAACCTAACGACAATTAGAATTTTACTGCAAATCGCATCGCAATATGACCTAAACATCCATCAAATGGACGTAAAAATGCTTATTTGAATGTCACAATAGTCTGTGAAATGTATATTACCCCTCCAGAGGGATGTATAATGAAAAATAAAAATAGCGTTTGGCGACTTAACAAGTCATTATATGTCCTAAAGAAGAGTGCTCAGTGTTGGAACACAGTATTTCATGATTATATTATTAAACAACAATTTAGACAATGCCCTGTAGACCCCTGTTTATATACCCAACACAAAGACGATAAACTACTGATTTTGATTTTGTGAATCGATGATATTTTAATCGCATCAAATTGTGACATAATATTAACCGATGTTAAGAACACATTAAGTAGAAGATTCAAAATGACCGATCTTGGCAAAATATCCTGGTTTTGGGGGATAGAATTTACTCAAAGCAAAGGACTTGTTAGGATGACTCAATCGAGATACATCGACAAAATACTATTAAAATTTGGAATGGGAGAGTGCAAGAAAATCTCTACACCAGTAGAAAATGATATTAATAAAAATATACACACAGAATCTGAAATAATAAATGATAAACAATACCGCGAAATTATAGGTAGTTTTGTATATTTAATGACTGCAACCGGGCCCGACATATGCTATACAGTAACAAAACTGTCACAAAAATTATCACGCCCGACAATGAAGGATTTAAACATTATTTAAAAGGAACTAAAGAACAGAAGTTAGTATTTAGAAAATCAAAAATCACCTAAAATTAGAGGGATTTTCGGATTCAGATTGGGGAAACGACGACGATCGAAAAAGTATATCTGCATATTGTTTCAGACTCTCAGAAAATAGGCCTATTATTTCATGGAAATCTAAAAAGCAACAGATTGTATCTCTCTCTACGTGTGAAGCAGAGTTTATCGCGATCACACACACGACCCAGGAAGCACTCTACCTATAAAATATCCTAAAGACTATTTTAGAGCCAGAATTAACTAAAAAACCCGTAGTAATTAATTGTGATAATCAAGCCAGTATAGTCTTAGCACAGAACACGATAATCAACCAAAGATCTAAGCATATAGATATAAAATACCATTTCATAAAAAACGAGGTGAAAAAGGAATCCATTATTTTGAATTACATATCATCAGAACAAAATATAGCTGATGTATTCCCGAAACCCGCAACAAGAATAAAGTTAAAGCGTTTTTTCTCAACACTTGTTGGGGGATTCGACTGAATAATTTTATTTTCACGGCCATGTATGTATATAGATTTCTATATATCAACAAAAAAGTCCTGAACAAGACGTTAAACTGTATCCATTTTTTGTATTAACACTTTAATCTACTAATGCATAACTAGTACGTTTACTGAAATAAAAAAAATATGTGTATGCGTTATTTCTTTTTTTACCAAACTGCATGATCAAATTTAAGAAATGGCTTCTTTTTCACATACCCATCCCTTTTTAAGGTATAAATACCTTCCATTTCTTTTATTTCTCTTCTCTGTACACATATATCTGTTTTGACATTTGAACACAATTAAAAATGGCGTCTTTTTACATGCTAAAATTTTAAGATCCAAATGATTTCTAATTTTTGTTATGTATAATTGAATATAAATATATATATATATATATATATATTTATTTATTTATTTTTGAGCAGAATAAACACAAGGGGCTTCCCCATTATAAAAAACAGGGGGGATGTTGCAATATGTTTTATTCATAATGGGGTATGATCCCACACAGTCGGGCGATTCTATTTATAAACGATGCTGCTAGGAACTGACGAATCGAATTAATTCACGTTCTGCTACCAACCAATCAGAAACCATAATTGCTCCATAAATATTAAACCTTTTCTGTAGCAATTTCGTATTTTTTTCCGTCTCGGCACGGTAAGAATCTTTTGCTCTGTGGAACTGTCTACTGCAAACAAGTCACCTCTCAAGACTTGTTTAGAACAACGAACCATCGGAAACTGTTCTGAAACTAAACGTGGCTTACACTTCTAGAATAGCTATCGTATTTTGTTTTTCAATTTTATTTAACATCGGGACAAATATACTAACAGTATTTAATACCTAACAAGAAAATAACTAAATAGACTATAAAATAAGAAAATCAAAATTAAATATATAAATAATTCGCTCCTAACCATCCTGCACCCACCTTTAAAACCAATAAAACAAAACTACTGGAAGATGCAAGAAAATATTATTTACCTTGTGCGAGGTGGGTGTCGAGAAAGCATGGAATGACCTAACAATTGGCCGATCCGTATAGAACTAGTGGAATTTGGTATGTCAACCACTCAAGTTAGCAAGACTCGTCTGTCTATTTGTAAATGCGTTTTACTGTTTAATATAAACGTCTGTTATAATTCAACAGTAAAATGCCAGGAGTATATCTTTTCAGTCCGATCAATGGGAATAACTCCAACAAAAAAACGAGCAATACAAATGTATTTAATTATCTAACATCTGATTGTTAGTATTACTTAGACAAATAGTCGACCACACTCATCGTACACCCATATGTATTATATTTAGCGATATTTAAAATTTGGATTTGATCTGAGTTTATCCTATATTTCTTCTTTATTTCGCTTATATATATATATATATATATATATATATATATATATATATATATATGCAACGTTGCCCTGAATTGAATGATGATCATTGAATATATATATATATATATATATATATATATATTCATATATATATATATATATATATATATATATATATATACGGCATAATCACGTTGACACGCGAGTTCCCGCTAGATCACCGAAGTTAGCCACCGATGTGCCTGACCAGTACAAAACGGATGGCCATTTAGGAATACCAGGTGCGGTATGTGCTCCCTGCTGTTATCTCTATTGTTTCAAGTGGACCCGGATTCTCTTTGCCACTAGATTTAAGCAGTACTTCTTCAGGAAAGGTATCGTTAGAGGTTACGCAACTTGTGTTTCACAATTACATGCGCGGCGATACTTACAGAGGTTTTCAATTATCTCTCAAAAGTGAACGTAGGCCATTATTTATATATTTGTCAGGTTAATACTTTTACTAGCAGAACCCGTGAAAATTCTACGGTAGTTGGCAATTTTTAAACACGTTATAAATAAAATGAATAAAAAATAAAATAAAATAAATAACGATGAATTAAAAAAATATAGAAAATTGTTTTTAACCGCTTAGAGCTGAAAATAATGCATTTAAAAGATCTAATTTTTTTCAATGAAAATTCAACACTTTGTTTTGTTTTGTGATTATTTTTAATATAAATTATAAAGGAACAGATGTCAATTCACTTGCACACATTTTTAATTTTAAAAAGAAACTATTATAAAAAAAACTTACAATCTTCTCACATCATGACATTTCTTTTAATCATAACATAAAATTTGCCAATTTGAAACCGTAAGCAGGCACCCATGTTTTGTTTTTGTAACATTTTTGGAGAGAAAATATGTTTAATGATTTTAAACTAATAACGAGCGACTATAAAGGTAATTAATCCCTTCTTATTAATTAATGTTAGCAATGACGATGTTTTTTGTGACACTAGACGTACAAACACGCAAATTAATATTTAGATATAACCTAAAAAAAATTTTGTACAAAAAAGGTTAGAAAAAATGAAGCTATCGACTTCAAAAAGATGTGCTGAGTTATGTTCTCAAAATGCGTTACAAATTACTGTGCAACTATTTGACCGTTTAATCAGCACAAACAAGCTGAACCCAAGCCTACGTCAAAGCAATTAAAGATATACCGCTCACAGTAAAATTGTGTGAATATAAAGATTATACGATTGATGCTTTAAAACAGTTCAACCTTACGAGATTAATTCTCATGGCATTGTCTACAGATTATTTCAATTTGCACAATATCCTTGGAATCTGTACAATTACTGCCCATCGTTGTGTAATGAGCGGCATCCTAAGACAAATCTTTCACCTGAAAAACAAGGTCGTTCATTAGACAAGCTATAGTTATGTGAATCGCTTAAACTGTTTCTGTCTCCGTATAATATAAAATCGCTTGCTTTTGAGGTGAATCACTGATCATTCATTAAACAATTTTATACGGTAGAAGAATACCCGTCCCATGAGAGGTAAAACGATTCCTTGAACAGAACAGAGTTAGAGCACCTTTATGTCACTTAATAAAGACAGTAATAAGGATATAACGATACAACATATTATGTTTAAAATGTTTTAATTGCATGATCTTAATTCTAGAAGTCTAAAATCTATGTCTTATGAATTATAAGAGTAAGAAAGCTAAATACCGATGCATTTGTGTTTTTCTCCAAAATAAATTATTTATTTATCTTCAAGAATAAACTTTCGACTTATGAAAAAATCTTCTTCAGGTTTAACTTTATTTTTTGTAAATGATCTTTTCCGTTAGAGATATAAAATCCCTCATGGATAGTAGTCCGTGGAGGTGTTAGTCACGGTGGTTTAAATATTTCTTGTGCTACATGTGGCTGTGTAAACAATTTTGTTTTTGAGAAAAACACAAACACATCATTATTTAGCTTTTTAATTTCTATAATATTGTTCAAATGCGAAACGATGTTCTCCAAGTGCTATTCTTTCTGCTTAAGAAATCTTTGAATAAAAGTGGAATGTCAGGAATCTTTAAAGGTTAATGTAGTTTGCTCGAAGCCATGATTAGTGTACAGATAAAAGTAATTTATAAAATGCAATACAATTCAAAGATGACACAACCTGAAGCAAATTAAGACACATATCATTGAAATAAGTTCTGCAGATTCACCGTTTTAATAATATAATATGTATGGTTTTAATATATTTTTATAACATGTATTATATTCTTATTTGCCTTAGTTTTGTCTGATGGAAGTATCATATGATATGATATTTCGGGAACATTCCCTTCGTCATACATATGTTCAACCGTAGTACATACGTGCATATAGTTGTAAACAAGAGCATGTACACGATTGTTTTTATTTTAATTTTGTTTCACATCTATTCAAGTATCTATTAATTTTAGATAACTCACAGTAGAAAGTTTATAAGGAGATTAAACAAACACATTAATCGCGCTTAATTTTGTTTACAATAATTCTAAATCAATTCAATGCAAATTTGAAATATTTTAATTTCAAATAGAAGTTTCCGCCCACATTATGCCTTCTAAAATTGCTTTTAAATAAGTTAAAGAGACTGACGTTCGGGGAATATTTTTAATTGATGGCTAACAGCTATTATTACAATTGCGCGTATTTTTGTGAAGGCCTTACACGTACTTTTTATCCCTTTGTTACAAACCGTGTTCTTAAATTCGTAATGCTCGGTTAATTATTTAGGATAACATCTCTTACATAGAATTATACAAACATAAACATTCCTAATTTTATATAAAAACGTGAGATTTTCCTGTGCTTTACATTTCAATTTCAGCAAGTCACACATTGAGAACAAGGGTACAAACATAAAACGCGCCTTCTGACAATTGATCATTAATAGCACTGGATTACTACTGTGTTTTGAACGTTATTTCACGTGGTGTTTATAATTTTTTTCTAAAAGCCGCGCGTTTTATAGTTTTTAACTTGACGTTTACATAAATAATATTTTCGGTGCAATGATTATCCCCAAAGAGAATTAATACACCAACAGGTTTTCGAAATTATTTTCAGTAAACACAAAATTTCGTTCGATACGATAAAATCTAATAATATGTGTAAGGACCGTCAATAAATAAATTGATGAAATCTGATTTAATTTTTAACTTGAGAATAAGAAATTACAGTTTATTGGAAGCTTTCATAAACACGCCTGGGGATAAATTTTGTCTTGTATTTCAACTATGAGATATATCGTCTTCTATATATGTATGACGATGTTTATTTGTTGTAGAAATCGATATCTTCACATTTCATACAAATGAGTTCCACGAAGGTAAACATTTTAAAGAAATCTATGTACGCCATGATGATATTCTTTTAAGCACATCTGTGGTCACAGGAGCAATTATCTGTCAGGTTCATAAAATAACTAAATTATATCAGCATATGGAAAAGATAGATCATTTGTTCAATAACTTTTCTTCATTTCATGGAATAAAACTAAAATTAAACAAAGAATATACTGGTTTTAAATCATTATTATTTCTCATCTTTTTTTAAAGATGTAGAATAAATTAATTTTGGGAACTACAAACAGCTGAAATAATGAAAATTGTTTTTTTTTTCCAGAAAAAGAACAATTTTCATTATTTCAGCTCTTTTGAAAACTTTCCAATCGGATTATATGCATCGTCACGCCGGACTTCTTTTGGAATCCATTCTCTCTAAAGAACTATTTTGCATTTCGGATCAACTTGAGAGGAGTTTCATGCAAGCTGAAATATTAAGCGCGGTTTGTTTTTTTATATATTTTTTTACATATCCAACATTTTTTCACTTTTTTATTTGGAATTTTATAATTATTATAAATTGCGGTTTCACTTAATGCCTTAACTAGCAAATTTTAGCATTGCTACAAATATAATTTGCTGATTTCTTTTCGTTCCCTGATGAGAAGAATAACAAGAATTCTTTGAAACTCCGTGGAATAAGGACTTTGTAACGTGTTTATTGGAGTATTCAGCCAAATAATAAATTTTGATTGTAAAGTTCAACTTGCAGTTTTAATTTTCTTTCTCTTATATATATATATATATATATATATATATATATATATATATATATATATATACATACATATATACGTGTGTGTGTGTGTATGTATTATGTATATATAACATCGGTGTCGTCTTTCTTGCCTTTACATTTATATAATGCTGTTTTTTCTCCTCTTCTGATGAAAAACATTTATCAGGTTTAGAAGAAAGTTCTTGTGAAATTTTAAACTTTGATTGCAAATAATATATTTTCAAATAAGCTTTCGTTATAGTACCTTTACTTTATATATTATTTTAAAGAGCGCTCTTACTTTTCAGAACATTGAGTACAAAGCGAAAAATGAACATTCGCACATTTTTTTCTCAATTTATTGAACGTACAGCACAATAGTGGTTTAAGAAATGTCGTGGTGGTGACGAGATTTATGAAAATAATGAACATAGTGGTCGGCCATCGAATGCTGTCAACGATTAATTAAGTGCCTTAGTTTACGTTGAAACAAAAATTTGAAATAAGCACCACTAGTATCAACAAGCTTTTGCCGATGCAAAACAAGTGTATTTATGCCAGTAACGTAATACTCTTGCGTTCTGGTGGCGATGAATTCGCTGAAGACGTTTTTGATATCAATTAGGTTTTTGCAGCATTTCTCACGAAGAAAGTTATAGAGATGCTTGAAAAAGGTGTAGTCGGTAGATGAGAGGTCAGGAGAGTATGGCGGACGAGGCAGAGTTTCATAGTCTAATTCGTTCAACTTCTGTAAGGCCGATTTAGCAATGTGCGGTCGAGCATTATCTTGGATAAAAATTGGGTATTTTCTGTTGACTAATTCTTGGTGTTGTCGAAGTTTCTGATGAATGTCAACCATCTGTTAACAGTACTTCTCCACTGTAATGGTTTCGCCTGCATTAAAAGAACTAATGGATAAGATCAATCATAGACCACTAACCAGTCAGTATGACCTTCTTTTAGTGCAACTCTGGCGCCCGGAAGTGTCGTTGAGCTTCTTCGACGTCTAACCACCGCCGGTTGTCGTAAAACATCTATTTTTCATAGCAAGCCACAACCCTGTCGAGAAATGGGTCGTTCTTATTGCATAAAAGAAGGGAAGATGACACTTTATAACGGTGTTTCTTTTAGTTGCCGTGCAATTCGCCAGGAACCCATTTTATAAAGTTTTTTTTTCTTTCCAATCTTTTTCAAGTGGTTTGAAATCGACGTATACGCTATGTCTAATTCAGAAGCAAGTTCTCAGCCAGTTGTGCGTGGATTGACTTCGACTAAAGCTATTACTAAATCGTTGTAATCATCCGATGGCCGATCACTACACTCATCATCTTCAAGACTCTCATCGCCGCTACGAAATCACCATTGTGGTGTGCTTACAGTATTGGTTCCTGGGTTAAACATTTCGTTGATATCGCAAGCTGTTTCAGCAGTTTGGGGGCCTTTTTTGAATTGAAAACAGAATATTGCGTAAATTTGTTTTGTTTTTTATCTATCTTGCATACAATGTCCCGAAGAAAACGACATACTTGTTTTTAAACCATTGTAGTTTCAACGATTAGATAGAGCGAAAGACTATCTTTAAAATGATGCATACATAAAAGTATTAAATTTCCAATGAAAAGCCCGTTGATCAGAAAGGTGTATTTCTTTTGGCAGAAGTTTTTTGGAATATGTGTATTGAATTTTGAAATCAGGAATTGTAAGAAAACTAAGATTAGTTAGCATAAACTCTTGGGAATTTACAGTATTAATCCAAGGTGTAAGTCCCTCGTGAAGAGAGTAACGGTATACGTCAAGTGGAGTTGAAGGATGTATAGTCTAAATTGATGTGTGTAGCGCGGTTAGTATAATACTCATTTTAAACAGAGAAATTCAGTAAAATCTGTAAAGACATTATTTGCTTTGAAAATTTGGAAACACGAGTAATTTCTGAACATTGAAAACACAAATAGTGTTTGAACATTTAGAAACACGAATAATGTTTGAACATTTAGAAACACGAATAATGTTTGAACATTTAGAAACACGGATAATGTTTGAACATTTAGAAACAGGAATAATGTTTGAACATTTGGAAACATGAATAATATTTAAACATTTAAAAACATGAACAAGGTTTGAACATTTATAAACACGAATAATGTTTAAACATTTGGAAACACGAATAATGTTTGAACATTTAAATGATTGTTTGAACATTTGGAAACAGGGTTAATGTTTGAACATTTGGAAACACGAATAATGTTTGAGCATTTAGAAACACAAATTATGTTTGAATATTTAGAAACACGATTATTGTTTGAACATTTAGAAACACGAATAATGTTTAAATATTTGGAAACACGAATAATGTTTGAAAATTTAGAAACACGAATAATGTTTGAATGTTTAGAAACACAAATAATTTTTGAAAATTTAGAAACACGAAAAATGTTTGAATATTTAGAAACACGAATTATGTTTGATCATTTAGAAACACAAATAATATTTAAACATTTAGAAACAGGAAAAATGTTTGAACATTTAGAAACACAAATAATGTTTGAACATTTAGAAACACGAATAATGTTTGAACATTTGGAAACAGGAATAGTGTTTGAACATTTGGAAACACGAATAATGTTTACACATTTAGAAACACGAATAATATTTTAACATTTAGAAATACGAATAATGTTTGAACATTTAGAAACACGAATAATGTTTGAATATTTAGAAACACGAATAATGTTTGAACATTTAGAAACACGAATAATGTTTGAACATTTGGAAACACGAATAATGTTTGAACATTTAGAAACACGAATAATGTTTGAATATTTAGAAACACGAATAATGTTTGAACATTTAGAAACACGAATAATGTTTGAACATTTAGAAACACGAATAATGTTTGAACATATTGAAACACGAATAATGTTTAAACATTTGGAAACACGAATAATGTTTGAATATTTGGAAACACGAATAATGTTTGAACATTTGGAAACACGATTAATGTTTGAACATTTAGAAACACGAATAATGTTTGAACATTTGGAAACACGAATAATATTTTAACATTTGGAAACAGAAAGAATGTTTGCACATTTAGAAACACGAATAATGTTTGAATATTTAGAAACATGAATAACGTTTGAATATTTAGAAACACGAATAAGGTTTGAACATTTAGAAACACGAATAAGGTTTGAACATTTAGAAACACGAATAATGTTTGAACATTTAGAAACACGAATAATGTTTGAATATTTAGAAACACGAAAAATGTTTGAACATTTAGAAACACGAATAATGTTTGAATATTTAGAAACACGAAAAATGTTTGAACATTTAGAAACATGAAAAATGTTTTAACATTTAGAAACACGAAAAATGTTTGAATATTTAGAAACACGAATAATGCTTGAACATTTAAACGAATAATATTTGAACATTTAGAAATACGAATAATGTTTGAACATTTAAACGAATAATGTTTGAATATTTAGAAACACGAATAATGTTTGAATATGTAGAAACACGAAAAATGTTTGAACATTTAGAAACACGAATAATGTTTGAATATTTAGAAATACGAAAAATGTTTGAACATTTAGAAACACGAAAATTGTTTACACACTTAGAAACACGAATAATGTTTGAATATTTAGAAGCACGAATAATGTTTGAACATTTAGAAACACGAATAATGTTAGGACATTTAGAAACACGAATAATGTTTGAATATTTAGAAACACGAATAATGTTTGAATATTTAAAAACACGAATAATGTTTGAATATTTAGAAACACGAATAATGTTTGAACATTTAGAAACACGAATAATGTTTGAATATTTAGAAACAGGATTATTGTTTGATATTTAGAAACACGAATAATGTTTGATCATTTGGAAACACGAATAATTTCATATAAGCTCGTATTAAATGATTAAAATTATTTTTGCTTCAATTTTCGTTTCAACATCATCTCCAAATCAGCTTTTGAACCAGCGATTATGTGGTTATCTGACCAATGCTCTACAAAGAAACGCTCGCATCCGGTATAGCAGACAACCTGCTTAAGAATGTGTTTATTCATTTCGATCGTTTGGTTAATCGCATGGGTAGACTGTCAGAAAATGGCGCTTTGTTTGATAAATTGTGGCGAGCCGATGATATAAATTATTTTCAATCAGAGGCAATTAATTTTGTTCTTACGAAAATTTCATCTTAATAAGTTTAGCTAATCGAATTTACAAGCATTTGGGCAGGCACATGTTTAGCACAAACGAGAAGTGTCGAGTAACGGAAAAGGGGATGGGGAGTAAAGGGTGTCAGATGATTAGGCCTATTGAAAAGAAATTAAGTCATATAAAGAAACAGATTCTAGCAGATACGGGCTGACATAGACAAGCTAATAGATATATTGGAAGACGAACAGGGTTACTCGGTTTTGCTCGGGTAGTGTGTGGGATAACATCATATGCAACAGCATATTAAAGAAAGTTGTCTTTGATAGCAACCTTGACGATGTCAACTAGACATCGTACCAATGTTAATATTCTTAGACAAACACTTATAGATTAATTTGATTGTGTAATTAGGTACATTTAAGTGGCAGCAGCAGCTAGAAACGCAGAATAACTTAAAATATTTTCACATGTAAATGGTACATGTGACTACACTTATATTTAAGGCATACTATCTAGTATTCATTCGTTTTTAGAGACAGACATGCACACGGCCATTGTTTTCCTTATATAGAGATACAGTGGAACCTCGTGATACGGAGGTCCTAGGATACGATTTTTTTTCATGTTAGGATGTGGATTACAATGTTTTTCCGGCCTTTGGTTACGGTATTTGCCCCGCCTTATTGTATTATGTCAATCTCGAGTCTGTAGACTGAAAATTGACAGAGTAGTTTTTTAGGGAAATGTACACACACAGACACACACACACACAGACAATTACACTTTTATAGATATATAAATTAGCAGTTTTGCCTTGCTTTGTTGAGGTCCTATGTACTATTCATAACTTTATGTGCATATATATATATATATATATATATATATATATATATATAAAATTTTCACTCATGTCCAGGTTACCCACATATAAAATTTCAAGTGTTTAGACGAAAAATTGGCAGAGGAGTTTGGTAAAGTCTGCAACGGTCAATCCTTTCAACTTTAACTTCTTAGCAGCCAAATTTTCGTCCGAAAACTTATTAAAAAGCTTTCTGTATGCCTGTATATCTTTTATGTAAAATTTTAAATATTTAGACCCAAAATTTTTGAATAATTTACTAGAGAACGCAAAGGTCAACATTTTTTTAACATTGACCCCTGGATAGCCAAATTTTTGCCCTATGTCTTTATGTAAAATTTCAAATATTTAGACCACAAATTGGCTGAGTAATTTGGTAGAGACTGCAGAGGTATTTCTTTTTACTTTGAGCTCAATTTTGACCCCTTAACATGCATTGCCAAACAAATTAAATTAAAAAGTTTGATCCCTGTCCAAGTAACCTACATCTATAATTTCAAGTGTTTGGACCAAAAATTGGCGGAGAAGTTTTGTAGAGTTTTCAAAGTTCAAATCAATGAACTTTGACCTCTTGACAGCGATTAAAAAGTTTTTCCCAAGTCTCAATACCCCTTATATCTAATCTCGAGTCTGTAGACTAAAACATGACAGAGTAGTTTAGTAAGGAAATGAACACACACATATATTTTTTCGCTTTTTATATATATATATATATATGTATATATATGTATATAAATATATATTACATAGAAAAATGCGAGCATGAAAAGTAATATGGTTAAGATTAAACTTAGAAAAGTAAAAGGACTATTTGTTAAAACTGAAAAAATAAAGACCAGATATTCTAGTAAAAAATATACTTAATTCAATAGCTTAAAATATTGAAGCATTAAGATTTTTAAAAATTCAATTTAACATTATGTATAAATTATTAATGCTGTAATATTTTGAGTTATAAATGTATTATATTCCTTACTATAATATTTTGTTTATTTTTGGTTTTCCAGTTTTAACAACTAGTCCTTTTACTTTTCTAAGTTTAATTTTAACCATATTACTTTTCATGCTCCTATTTTGTTTATGTAATCCATTATTTTTTCAGGCTTTGCTTTTAAATAATATTTTCTTTTTTGTGTTCAATACCATACGCATTGTGGACAATCCATAAAAAAATTATTACTAAATTCTTTAAAAAATCAAATAAAAGATATAATTAAGTAAATAAACAGGAAGCTGTCATAAGCGAAATATTATCAGCCCTAGCACGGAAAAAGAGAGAAACAGAATTAACCGGTTACGTCGTAAGTGAAAGCTGATCCGCCCTAGCCCGGCAAAGAGCATCATATTTTTTAACTGTCTCTATATAAGCCAAATAAGATGGCATGGGAGCGACATTTCCACTTTGATTTACGAAGGTGTTGACGACGAGAAAAAAAGTGTATAACAATCAAAAGAAACCGTCTCTCACGTTCCTTACTTATTTTGAAGACTTTTGAACACAGGTAATTTTATTATAATTTTTGTTTTAATGAACGAAAATAGATTTTTTTTTATTTCAAAACATAGCTGAGAAGGTTACATATGAACTGTAAAAGTTGTTTGAGATTTGGTCGAAAAATATATGAGCGGTGAAGTTTAAAGCAGTTCTAAATAAGTAAAACCAACACCACATACCCCAAAACTATCGTGTTTGAATGATATATACTATTATCTGAAAAGAACTTTGTCTGTGTGTGTGTGAGTTCGTTCTCTATGGACTCCGAAATGGATGGCCAGATTTTTTATGAAATTTCACACAAACGTGCTTTATGTTTCTGGCAGTGTTCTTAGATAGGTTCGTATCGAAATGTATCGATAATTAATAAAACCAAAGTTAACACGTTATAGAGCCTAACAACACAAATACATTTCAGAAGTCTTATCACACAAGCAGGAAGGCTAACATATACAATGTTTCTGTTGAAAACACAACTGAAACATGATACTTGACATTTTCATTTTGAACTTAAATTCAAGCCATTATTACAGCACAAGCAGAAAGGGCAGGTATATAAAATCAACAGTAGTTTCTTTGATATGAAAGGAGAGCGTTCAAAATCAATGTTTCTGTTTAGAGCAAATTAAACCATAATACTTGAACTTTGCATTTCAAACTTAAATTTAAGCCATTTTGTATGAAATTATTTTATAAAATCAAACGTAGGATCTCTACAGTGCTATGTGGACTACATTGTATTGCATACTAAATAACTGCGGAGAAATATGCGATACTTCCTCCCGGTTCATTGCGGTGGGTCTCCAACTCAAGCAGACGATCGATCAACGATTGAAAAATGAACGATTTCACGGATTTCGATGACAATAAAAATAGGGGTGTGAAATATTCAATGATCATCATTCAATTCAGGGCAACGTTGGATATATAATGTAATGATATATATATATATATATATATATATATATATATATATATCATTACATATATATATATACATATATATATATATATAGAGAGAGAGAGAGAGAGGGAGAGAGAGAGGGGGCACAGAAAGAAAGAAAGAAAGAAAGAAAGAGAAAACGGATACGGGTATAAGAGAAAACAGCGGCCCGAACTTACTCTTGCGGTGTCAGATTAAACGCAAGCAGATTAAAATACGCAATATTAATGATTTCTTATTATTGATTCGATGTAGAGGGAAACAAATGCTGACAGCCACGAGAAAATAATTTTAAGCTTCTAGCGGCATTAAGAGATCTTTATTTTCGGGTATTTTTATTTTATTTATTTATTTTATGCATAGCCATGCCTGTCTAATTGTTTGTCTCTCAATCTCTCTAAACCTCTCTCTCTTTCTCTCTCTCTCTTTCTCTTTCTCGCTCTCTCTCTCTTTCCCTCGCTCTCTACATACTTTCATATATATACTGTTTTCTTTACAATTGTTCTCTTTGTATGCTAGGTGATTATTTCACATTTCTCTCCTCCTCTTCTTACATTTTCCTCTTTCCTCTCTGCCTCTTTTCCTATATATCTCTCCATATCTAGCTCTTATTCTTATGTTGATTTCTCCTCCCCCTACTTATATATTTCTCCCATCCTCTCAAATATTTCCACACACACACAAACACACACACACACACACACACACATATATATATATATATATATATATATATATATATATATATATGTTCATTGCTTTTATAGATATCTCTCCACCTCTTCTCTCTTCTCCGCTCCTCTCTTCTGATTTATCATTACAAGTTTTCCCTCCTCATTCTCCCCATCTCATTTCTCTAACCATTTTCTCTCTTATTTTCTTTCCACCTTCACTCTCATACATCTCATCACTTCTCTCTATCTCCCACTCCCTCAACTTCTCTTTATATGTCTCCATCCTCTTCTATCTCTTCTCTACACACATATCTACTTCCGCTCTATCTCTTACACTCTTTTCATTTCCTATATTTCTCACTCTCTCTCCCCTTCTCCTTATATTTCACTCGCCTCTTTTTTATTACTACTACTCCCTCTCTCTCTCTCTCTCTCTCTCTCTCTCTCTCTCTCTCTCTCTCTCTCTGTATGCCTCTTCACGGTTTCAATCCCATTTCTATAACCTTTATCTTTAATCTCCTCTTCTTGTTCTATTTTCTTTTCTCTTTTTTTATTCTCGTCACTTTCCAAACAAAAGCTCTTTGTCCTCCATCTTACCTTCTGAGAATATCAAAAGCAAATTATTTTCTTCTCGGTCTCACGAAACATAATTAATCGATAAGCAAAAAAAAAATCTATTTGATTAAGAAAATGCTGGTGTTTATAATTCTCACTCCATCTAGTACCTACTTACCTCAACAATATTTATCTGAACTACGCCCACTCACACCATTTATTTTAGGCCCCATCGTATCTCGAATTCCAAAACCATTAGACTAAGAAAGCTGCGGCGTGTTAAAAACGACAGAAAGAAACAAAACAGACGCCGGGATAAATTCTCCTTTCCATCGACCCACCTATTAATATATACAATTTGATTTATCTATTTATTTATATATAAAAGATATGGTCTATTGGAACTTATGCAGATATATATACAGGATGTCCAAAGGTCACAGAAAGATTTTGAACTTAAATAGATTTTTTATTTTTTATGATATCTGTAATTTAAATACATTTTGACTAAGACATTGGGGTTTTTTTGTTTGTTTTTCTTTGCAAAAATGCAAATTTCAGACCATCTACATTTATGAAAAATAATGTCTTTTAAATATTGTCCATTTTCAGCTTCACATATTTATGCTCTTTCCAAAATATTATTTAGGGTTTAAGGTATCCAAAAAGTCACTGCAAGAACTCAAGGAGAACACCAGGGACGAAATAAGGGAGTTACATGGAAATCCAGAGATTCTGCAATCTGTCATGAATAATTTTTTGGAAAGAGCCGAAATATGCAAAGCTGAAAATGGATAGAATAAAAAGACATTTTGTTTTCATAAATAAAGATTGTTTCAATTGTTGCATTTTTTAAAATTTGCCGATGTCTTAGTAAGATTGTCTTAATATTACAGAAATATAGCATAAAAAAGAATCTATTTAAGTTAAAAAACACTTCTGATAGTTTTTGGACACTATATATACATATATATATGTATATATACATATATATATACATATATATATGTTTATATATATATGTGTGTGTGTGTGTGCGTGTGTGTGTGTGTGTGTGTGTGTGTGTGTGTACTTATTAACTTTGAACAAGATATTCGGCAACATGCCGGGCTGGGAAACAAAGGGGAAAGCGACAATTCGTTACTAAAAACGATTTACGAGTAAATTTATATATTTATAAACTATCGATTATAAAAAAAGAAAACTAAAATAAACCTTGAGACGTCTTTCAACCGATATATTGTCAAGAAAAAAAAATCAGCGGTTACGATTAAGAAAAAATTGTAAATATCGTTTAAAAAAATAGTTTTTATTTTTTTTGTCTTGTTTTTTTTTCTTTAACGTGGTGTGATGAAATGAAAAATTAGACAAGAAAAAACAAAATTAATTGTCGCCAATATCAGGGTAAAAAAAAGTAACACCCAAACCCCAATCAGATATCGATAGAGTGTAGGCAGATAATTCAATATACACATTCACAATATGTGTCTAAGAAAAACAACAATGTTATATATATATATATATACATATATACACATATATATATACATATATATATATTAGAGCTCCTTAAACAATTACAACTTGAGTTAGAGCTCTTCCTGCCTACAGAGCGAAGGCTTATGCATCGTTACACACAAAGCCTCCAAAATATTCAGCAAATGTTTAGAGCGAGCCCTATGCACGATACGAAAAAAAAACATCTGCTTTTGTTTTTACATTGTTGTTACGGTCCCGGGCAACGCCGGGTAGCCCTGCACACAATTTATTATATAGCAAATGTTGCTCGATTGCTGACTAATGAATCGGAGAGTGCCCGGATATGCTAATAAGCGTCCCGGCGTATTCTTTAAACGCCCTGATGTGCTCGTATATACGTTCTTATTAGATATACACGGATTCCAAAATCGTGCAGGTATATGGTGGGCGAGTCTAACCCCCAGGCGTTGAAGAGTTCGACCCACGTAGTCAGCACCACAGTGACATTTGAATTCATAAATTACTAAACTTCTGTCCAGTGTGGGAAGAACTTCTTTCTGAAAAGCCGGGAAAACCTACTTGATACGAAATAACCCAGGGGGGGTTGCACCGCATAGTAAAAGCGGGATACCATAGATCTGATTCTATTAGAGAAACCTTTACTGATAGCGCCAATGAAAGGGAGTTTTACATATACCGGACATTTAGGTGGCCTGAAGAAAATGTCAGTGTTTGATTCCGCAAGTTTTTTTCTGAATAAACTTGGCAATAATGCACTCGGGAAAACCATTCTTCATTAGTATATCTGTTATCTTTTTTTAGTTCAGCTTCTAATTTGCTGGTTATATATGTATATAGAATATTCGTATATATACATATTGTGACGTAACCCATAAATTGGATTACGTAATTAATTAAATTGAAATATTTAATTTCGGGCCAACGAGAAATGTATCGTTTTTTTTTTTTGTTATTTTATTATTTTATCAAAGGCAAAATGAACATATTTTCCAAGAGACAGAGAAAAAGAGAGTATAGAAAAAATAGGAGAGGCTAAACCTAAAAAGAGAGAAAAAGAGACAGTGAGTATAGAAGAGGAGAGAGGTGGGAGACGCGTCTATTACACAGGCTAGCAGGTGGCTGGTGACCACGGTCAAAAACCCGTCTTTCGACCCTGCGGGTTGCTAGGCAACGAAGAATAAAGTAAAGAAAGAGCTAAGAAACGTACTAAGAAGAGAAGAAAGAGTGGGAAAAAGAGGAAGAAAGACCTTTTGGTATAGGACAGTTACTGCTTGGCCGGCGCGCCAAGACGTGCGTACGTGGGAAATTTTCCACCGCTTAACCCAGCGACGGATGAACGAAGATGTGGATACCCACCTTCATCAACAGAGAAAGAAACGAAGTAATGCCTGGGAGAAACTCCATATCAACAGCGAAAGGAAAGAAATAATGCTTGGGAGAACAAGCTGGCGTTGTCGGAATGCAGGATGTTAATTTCACGAACACAGGAGACATAATGCTCCGAGAATAACCGAAATATTGAATGGATACGATATAGGAATACCGCATGCTATGAGCTGTCGCCAAAGGGGAATAAAATGAAGAGTAAAGTTCACTTTGAAAGTTAAAGAAAAACAAAGGAGAAAAGAAATATAAAAAAACGTGAGTTACCTCCCTCTCATATATTATATCAACGAATTCATTTTGTCTGGACTAAAGATATATTTCCTTATTTTGATGTATTTCTCGTTGGCATCTTCGAATAGCATACAAGGATACCTCTCCCCCTCTATATAATTTGATTGTTTTTTAATTTTTTACTTAATCTCATTACCCCCCCCTATCGTAATTTCATTTTTCATAATTAAATTTAATTTCGAAAATATTATAACTGGTGTTTTGTTTCGTTCCTTCTCGCGTTTTTTGTCGTGTTCGTTTCCCGTGCCTTCTTTGTTTTCTTTTTACCCGTGTTAAATGTGCGATAAAATACTTGGGTTTTGCTTTCCCAAAAATTCCTTTCATACACCTATGTCTATTTGTCACTTAAATCCCCCACCTTTTAGTGCATATGTTACAATATATACATATATACATATATATATAATTATATATATATGTGTATATATATATTAATATATATATTTATATATATATATATATATTTGTATATATATATATATATATATTTATAAATATATATATACTTATTTAAATATATATATTTAAATATCTTTATATAGATTTATATGAATGTTCGTGAAATAGTATTGGACAAGTTAAAGAAGTGTCCTAAAGAGTTAAATTAGCCTTAGTAGAATTCTACATGTTGGCAATTCACTCGTTAAGTGTGGATATATATTTGTATATTAATTTTATATTTCAATCGACTGTGAGTTTTATACATAACATCAAACAATTCAATTTTGTATAATTAGCAAAACCTAATTGCTGAATCTTGTATACTCAGCTCTTTTTTTTTTGGTTTATATATCGTCTATGTATATTTATCATTTTGTTTTGATCTCATTTCCGAGCAAATATCCTAATGATAGTGCTTTTTGTATATGTATATTCTTGGCATTTCTCCTTTTCTGGTGAGAAGTATTAAGCATCGAAACGTCATGGACTAAAGACGTTAGCTTTCTTTTTCCTTTTACTTATTGATCCGATGATACAATAAAGCTATTTTTCAATTTTAATCCTGGTCTTTTATTTCTCATCTATACATATATATCTGTGTGTATATGCATAAATATTTAATAATAAATGATGTAGCAAAATAAAATATCTTATAATATAATGTGTCAAATAATTTTATCTATTCCCCTCTCTCTCTCTTTCTCTCTCTCTCAATCTCTCTATATACGTTGTCTGTACTAGTTAACCAATTATGCCTTAAAGAGAATAATGCTGCCCATATATATATATATATATATATATATATATATATATATATATATATATATATACATATATATATATATGATAATTATTGCATGTTTGCAGATGATCGTCGTCACATTGAATTCTTCCAATCTTGTCGTCCATGCAACCTCAGATAACTCTGCACTACTGCCGCAGATTTGCACATCGGTAAGCAGATGTGGCATACAAATTGGGCAATTTTCACTGAGTTGACTTCCTCTAGAGGTTGAAGCGTATTCCTTTGAACAATCACGTGTTTTCTCAAACCAGCAGTAGACTTGAAAACTTTGCTGCATGTTAAACAGATCGTTTGGTTCGGACTAATAGGTGCAAAGTTGACCTGAACAGGAGTTTTGTGCAAAAGCACTCGTTCACAAGTGACGCATTTCCAGCCCTGTGTGTCATGGTTAATACCATAAATAAAACTTTTGCGAAGCTCTCGCTTCAGATTGCTGTGGGCCTGTTTTCTTTTCTCTAGAGCGTCACAATTTTCACGTACAAGCTTTCGCTATTTCGGCCTTTGCAGAGTAAGTTCTTCCCATGTGTCAATGTGGATTTGTAAGACTTTCAAATTATTCTTTTGTAGAGTCCCTGAACCTCTTCATTGGCTTGTGTTGAGGGCGCTTGCCATTTTCCAGCTTCCTGTAAAATTTTTTTTGGCGCCCTACAATCGTTCATTCGAACCAGGTTGCCCACCCAACGCATGTGAGATCTGATTACAAGGATCTCAACACTAGGAATAATATATATATGTATATATATATATATATATATATATATATATATATATATATATATATATAATTTCATTTATATACGTATATAATGTCAGAAGGTGATATATGTGAATACATTTGTAGTATTTACCGTTCTGAATTACTAGTAGAAATTATTATTATTAGTAGTAGTAGTAGTAGTAGTAGTAGTAGTAGTAGTATTGTTATTAGTATTAGTAGTAGTAGTAGTAGTAGTAGTAGTAGTAGTAGTAGTAGTAGTAGAGGGGCAGCAACAGCGGTAGTGGAGAGTCAAGTCAAATAGGAAGAGAGATGAGGTTTATTACAAACCAGATCTCCACTAGAAGAGAGCGGAAAGTACTGTAATCTCAAGAAAGTTCATTTCTACTAAAGTTCTAGTGAAAGCCAACCAATGTTATCAACAATAGACGGTTGTTGCAATAACGTAAAATTATAAGCAACGATTATCGGAAGAAGTTGAGTGTATTGAAAATCCTAGGAGATTTGCTGTAACTCAGAGTCTATAGAGCAGCACCTGCGGTCGCCCACGACCGATCACTGATGCCGATAATTATTCTTGGTGAGAAAAAAAATAAACATCATCGTACTTGCATATTGTTTTTAACAAAAAAATATCTCAATATTTATTTCATACATATTAATCATATTTGGTTTCCACACTAGTTTTACATAATAAAATGATGGGTGTTATGTTTTGGGAATTTTTAGATGAGGATTGATAATGTTATCATTTGGGTTGTTTAAATTACGGCCCGCATCTTTAATTTTACTGACACAGCATTACGGTCGATGTAACTTCCGCTTTCTTCGTTTGTACCTTGCTGCAAGGATATGTGTCGCGACGGATCAAACTCCTAAGTAATGAGAAGAACTATGACAAGAGAATATTCTTATCATTGTTTTGACTCTCGGGTATATATCCGACACAGTTAGATACATTTAATCAATTGAGAACCACATCACTCTACATAAAAGCATATAAAATATCAACGGATACACACTCGAGAGTCAAAACAATGAAAAGGATATGCTATTGTCCTAGCCCTAATAAAAACCTGTTCTAACTCGCGCTCTTTTAAAGGTTGAATTTCAATCTTTAGTACAGACTATACTAAGAGTATACTTACAAATTACTTAGAAATTCTACCAGATTATAGCTGACGCAAACTACACACATGGATTAAGTAAAGAGTTTTGTTTGAAATTCAATCTAAATTCCCTAGTTCGATCTAAAATTTGTTTGTACAATACATACCTGGTGAAGGTCGGAGGCTGCATCGACCGAACCGTTGTGAGAATTACATTGAAGCTGAAAACATTAGTCAGATTAATCCGGATAATACAAAATTGTTGATGATTATGTTCACCTTTCCACTCTTGTGCAAGCATCCTGTATTCCTTATTCATTCCCCTGTTTACAATGCCCAGGTTATTCTTTTTAAAACACAAATTTCTTTAATGCCGCCTTTTATTTCCCTTGATTCTTCTCCATCTCTCGTTTTTATATTCAACTGATCAACTGTTATGTTCCATTAAAAAAAGTGTCTTTATTTATCTCATCGACGATCACACTATATTTCATCGATTAGGAACACACGTGGAGACGGTTTTATAAAGTACACCTCCCGATGGGTAAGGAAACAAAACGAGATTGAAGCAAAGATAAAAAGATGAACAGATAAGAGACATATTGTAAGAGAGAGAGAGAGAGAGAGAGGGAGAGGGAGAGGGGGAGAGGAGGGGAGAAGTAGAGATCAAGGTGAACATATTTGAAAATTAACTTCAGAAATCTGACAGTGAACAATAGTATCTATATAGAAGTATTAGTGAAATAATCACACAGTGTTCACGTTTTAGAGAGAACGCCTGCTACAAAACATAAATAAATTTAAGAAAAATGACTGCAAAGAATCTCGAATTCTAAACGAAATTCTATAAAGTTATGTGCTTTTCGAGCACCCAGCTGTTCCTGCTTTCTGCCAAACGAAACAAAACATTGCATTACTTTACGTCTTTCTATTGTTGTGCCGTTTTCAATAAATGTTTGTTTAGGATTAAACGATTTACATCATTTTGAAAACTAGCTGTTCATACCCCGTGCTGTTCGGGAATTATATTTTTAAAAAATCAATAAAAACGATTTATTCGCCACAAACTAGGTTTAGTGCCACTAAAATGTAATAAACTACGTTGATGGATGGACAAATTTATAAAGATCAATCGAAGCGGGGATTTGAGCAGTGAGATGTTTTCTAATATTAAATTTAAGTTTTTGCGTGTTGATACGGTCGGAGAAACAAGGAACAGGGAGGAAATTCCAAATGCAAGCTGTTTGAAGTAAGAAAATCTTCCGGCATTTAAAGATTACTACAGCGAATGGTTGCTGTTTGTTCGGAGATATGTTTTTTGGGGGGATTTTTATTCATATTTTGAAGGCATAATAAAAGCTTTTTCCGAATTTATTTCAAATATCCGATCATCGCGTAGTAAGCCAATCTAGCTGAATTATTTCGAAAGTCTTTGAAGTAATATCAGTTATTTTTTTTATGTTCAAGGGTCGTTTCAAAAGTACGACCCCTTATATTAAAACTGAAAAATAAATACGTTGAAGAACTACAAAGACAAAAGTAGTACTATTAAAACGAGCCGTCTTTTGGGCTCCAGGATTTATTTTTCTACATAGTCACTACCATTCCCAATGAAGTTTTACCAGCTTCTTTTATGCCTCTGTCGTAAAACCCGGAGGACGCTTTATCACTCCTATCTCTCTCGCCACTCTGAAATCGGGGAACTTATCTCCTAACTGTGCTAACATTAACTGCATCGGTTACGTAAACGTTTAACAGGCGGCATTGAATGTTGATTGCTCCAATTTTTCTGCATCTATGAGAAGGGATGCTTTCTTAGCGTCTTACACTGTCAATATCTCTAATAAATGTATGAAAGTTTAGATCATGAATGCATTAGTTTATTCATCATAACATTGCAATTTGCAATCCCGTCTGATCTATTCGGGCGGAATTTTTTATTATTTATCAGGAGAGATTAATTTTTGGAATGCCAATCATACATTCTATGACTACAGTCGGAAAGTGTTGTTTTTTTTTTTTGGTTTTTTTTTTGGTTTTTCTTTGCCGTTTTTTTTTTTTTTTTTACAATCTTAAGACATAATTTGTGCTTCCTGTCATAAATAACTATGAGTAAATGTTTATAAAAAAATATGTAGGCATAAAAAGTGCATATACACGAAGCTGTTACCGTTACATGTGATCAAACAGTCTTTTTTATGCTGCTATTTAGGCACTGCCAGGCTAAAGAAGAACGCACAACAGAAACAACGAATAGAACAGATAATTATTTTTTCCGTTAAAGTAACCCTAGAGCATATATATATATATATATATATATATATATATATATATATATACTTGCGGGGCCTGTGGAAATTCCACAGAGGGGCTCATTCATATGTAATTTGATGTAAATGGAGACGCTCTGATATTATTGTAGCTTTTTTGTAAAATCTGCAAAAGTATTTATCTAAGCTAGCACGAACGCCCAGCAAAGCCTAGACGTAAAGTACGTTTAAATATGATATTTTACTTCTTGCAGATTTGGTATATATTTTTATAGAGTTAATGTTCTATTGATTTTTATTTATTATAAAGTTGCGAATTCAAAAATAAAAAATATATTCTTTCTGATTCTCTCTTCTGTTCTTGAGCTCGTGGTACAATGGAGAAAGAGATGGCTCGTTACTTTTAATGCATTAAAAACCGAGCTTCTATCTTTACATAATAAACGTTCTGATCCCCACCTGGTAAAAATTGAAATGAATGGTTCTTGTCATGGGGGGTCTCCATGTTTTGACAAGCTTCTGGGCTTAACCTGTACTCTTGATCTGAAATGGAACACGTACATCAAATATGTCGCTGGGAAAATGGTGGGATCCTTCTACCGCTCTATGAAATATCTCACTACTGACGCAATTCTCTATCTATATAAAGTCAGGTACATCCAAGCATGGAGTACTGTTGCCACATCGCGACAGGAGTTGTTAGAAAATTCTTATCCTGCCTTGACAGAGTCCAAAATAGACTTCGTAGCTTAGTAAAGATGCCCTTTTATTTTCCTTGAAACCTCTTTCCCACAGACGAGACGTTTGAACCTGTCTCTGTTTTATCGTAATTTTCATAGCAAGTGCTTGTCTGAGCTCCAACCTATGGTCCCCGCTTTCATAACTTTCACGAAAAACACTCGTCTAGCTAAAACCACTTTCATTAATTCCCCCCTCCTATTTATTTGTGCCTAAACCTAAACGTAGATTCCATGAATAAAGCTTCTTTCTTATAACTACACGCCGTGGAACTCTTTTCCGTTTGCCTGTTTTCCAGCTGACTACAATTTGGTAGTATTCAAGTCCAACGTAAACAAATTCTTGATGAACCTTCCCTTTAAGTAATCCAAATTTCCAAATTTCCACTACTAACGATTACTATGACATGTTCCTCTTGACCACTGTTCACTCATTAACCATTATCCTCGAGTGGCCTATTGACCTTGATAAGTGGTGAATCCATTTGTAAAAAAAAAAATTAAAGAAATACGGAAAACGAAAAAATTCGATTAAAAAAAAAGAAGCAATATCCACTGTTTTGGGGTTTTTTTTTTTAAGTTGTTCAATCTCAACTAAAAATAATAATAGCTACTTAATTGGTATGTCAGACGTACTTAAATATTACCACATTATTTTTTCTTTACATGTGCGTGTTTTCGATTGTTATCGTAAAAAACCCTCGCCATATTTCTTTAGGAGCACGTGACATAACAAGGGAAGTAGATCAGTTATGGTTAAAACAAGGCAATTACACATACGCACAGTTTATTTTTAAAATGGCAATAGTTGCACGCTATTTACCTCCCCTTGGTAATCTCCAGTGTTTTTTTTTTGTTTGTTTGTTTTTTAAGCCAAACATTTTATTTTCGCTAATTTTCATCCAAAAATGTTTTCTATAATAATTTTTACCGCCTTATAGTTTTTCGTTTTTCTTTTGGATATATTCATTATTCTAACATGACAATTGCGTTAAGACTATTTGTTTGCCTCGAAATTCAATATTGAAAATTTCGAATTTTGCTATTATAGTGTAGTTTCCCCAAAATTAATAAACGAATAAAAAACAGTATTTAATTAATTTGAATGTTTATTGAGATGAGTATCATTTATCCTCATATTTTAGTCGTTGTTTCACGTGTAGAAGATAGTGACGTTAAATGTCTACAGATCCAGGTAAGCATTGTCTGAAGATAGCGGTTTCAATCTGACCCAAAGCCGGCCAGAGGATTAGTTGGCCAAAACGTGGTGAGACGACAAAAACTATGGAGGGGAGTAATTTCTGAGAATGCATTAAAAAAAAAACTAAAAGGAAGTGTTCTTTCCCAAAGTATAATAAGTAAATAAAAAAAACACACAAATCAGATTCAATATTATCTTTTGTTTATGTTTCTATATTGATAAGAAACTCAAGTAATTCTCAATATACTTTATATATAATACTAACCTGGGTTCCCGGCAGTTTGGAGGTGTGTGTTGAGCAAAAAAAAAGTAGTAGTAGGCTAGTAGGCTTGAACCCGTGATATGAAGGCGAAAAAGAAATTGAAAGAAAATCTGACGTCTTACCGCTACTCCATGACGCGACCGGAAGTTCGGAATGTTAAAGTTAGGCAAAGTCAATCCAACTGATACGATGACTTGAAAAAATGGCTCGTAAGAAATCGACCCCTCCTTGTAGAAAACTGCCCAGTTGAGAATGAAGGAATTAATGTTTTTGGACAATTTTTCGGTATTTATCGTCCGATACGTCGACCTTTAAAATGATTCTGATCTCTTGAAAATCTGTCCCCTCTGTGGAAAATTTTATGCAAACATGCGTACATACATACATACATGTAAACAGACAGGTAAGATTTATATTATAGATAATGTCCAAAGAAAGAATGCCATTTTTATCTTGAGAATTTTTGTAGCAAATATATATTTATTTTTCTTTACATTTAATTTACTTTTAAACCATATCATTCATACTTACAGCAAGTTACACACATAACATAAACTTATGTGTTACACAGGTGAATTTATATTATATGTGTAATGCCTAAACATAGCAATTGATCACGTCAAGTGTGACATTTGGAATCAAACCATTCATTTTTTTAAGTTGATGCTACCGAGGAAATCCGTTAGTTTTATTTTGTTAGTAAAATATACAAGCTAATGTCTAAGGATGCTTATAGCTTTATAATATAAATAGTTGCTTGTGAAAAAGATGGTAGACTTTAAACTTTCGTAGTTTGCTTGACAAAGTTTATTTGTAATTCGTTTGCCATCAGCATATTTTTGCATGGCGATTAAGTCCTGAGAACTGTTGAAGCAAATACGAAAACAAAAATATACTTAATATAAAATCCTATCTCTCCTTCTATCTCTCTCGCTATCTCTCTTTCTCTCTCTCTCTCTCTCTCTTTATATATATATACATGATCATTGCAACATCTTGTCAGACAAGTGCCACTTCCTCAGTCACTAAAAGTCCATGTGCTCGAAGATGACTTTTCAGCCCTGCCAGCGACTTGCACACCCTCAAGCAGACATGACACTGAAAACATTCATTGATTTGAATGAAATTAACAGCAATGGAACCCATATCATCATCATCGTGCACTTTCATGTGATTAACAAGACCTGCCTTAGACAACAGAGCCCGATCACACACCTCACAGATTGGATGTCAGGGTTTGGCATTTTCTAAATGCTTTCTGGGGCTGCGCCCGGTCTATTTTGGCTGCTTCAAAGAGTTCTGACCCCCTGTGTATCAGTGTCCTCCACTGCTTGCGATCATACGCTAGGAACTCCCAACTGTCAACAGGAACATGAAAGCTCATCAGACTCTCCTTGATGCTATCATGAAAACGTTTTTTGGGCTTCTGCTGAGGTCTTTTTTTAACAAGAACTGTTTTGGGAGTCGATAGTCTTCAAACCGGATAAAATGACCCGCCCAACGCATCTGGTTTTTAATACTGGTTGTTTTGGCCTTATTTAAGACATATGTATCAGGGACAAAGCTATACCACTTTAAACTAAGAATGTGTCTAAGGCAGTGCTAATGGAACCTCTCGAGCAAATTTATATGTGATCGGTACAAGGTCAAAGTTTCTGATGCCTAGTGTGGGGATGGCACTACGCATGCTTGATATACTGAAATTTTACTTGTCAGAGTTAGATCACCGTCAGAACAGACGCTATCGTGTAACCTTCCAAAAGCATCTGATGTCTTGATGATTCTCTGTCTTATTTCCGCATCAACAGTGCCATCATTTGATAAGGCACTCCCAAGGTAGACAAATTTTTTACGACTTCAAGGAACTTTCCACAGACGAAGATAGCAGGTTCCACATACAGATCATCGGGAGCGGGAGTGTACATGACTTTAGTTTTCTTAATGCTAACTGTCAGTTCGAAGCACGTACAATTATTTGTAAAGAGATCCATCACTAGTTGCATATCTACTGGGGAGTGTGTTACCAGGTCAGCACCATCAGCATACTACAGTTCCCTAACAAGTCCATCATTAACAAGTGTTTTGGCTTGGAATCTTCTGGGGTTTAAAACCTTTCCAGTCGTTCGGAATCTAATATAAACAATCATATCGCAATCGTGGAAACCATACCAGAACACATCAGGCAGATAGAGTGAAAACAATGTTGGTGCAGCTATATCACCCTGCTTCACACCATTATCAATTGGGAATTCTTCCGAAAGCCGACCATTGAAGTTGACGCGACCTTTCACACTATAATGAAGTTGCTTGAATTTTTCCGTAAAAGCAGGTGTACAGCCAAATTGTTCCAGCACTTTCCAGAGAGCCTCACAGTTGACTGTGTCAAACGCCTTGGTTAAGTCCACAAACACTATGCAAAGAGGCATACGCTTCTCAATGCATTTTTCCAAAAGCTGTCTAGCAGAAAACACCATATCCATGGTCCCTCGTTCACCTCTAAAACCAGACTGGGATTCCGGAAGGATATCAGTATCAGGGCATATATACTTTTCCAATCGGTTTAGCAAGAGCCGTGCAAATACTTCTGCAACCGCAGTCAGCAGTGAGATACCTCGATAATCAGACCTTGTAGTCTTTCCTTTGTAACTAGGATGGCATCTACTAAATCTTGGGTAGCCGGGTCACCCTGCCATACTGACAGTATCAAAGAGTGGACCACACAATGTACATTGACACCACCATGTTTCAGTAGCTCAACAGGGATGCCATCCAGCCCAGGGGCTTTGTTCGAGTTTATCTGTTTAATTCAGTCAACTGTTTCTACAAGAGTCAGTTCAGCCTCAAATTCCTGACAAAGGGAACATTGAAGGATACTTTCTATTGCAGCAACATTAACATTGGATGGATTGTGAAAAAGATCATGAAAGTGTCCATGCCATCGATGCATATATATATATGTGTGTGTGTGTGTGGGTGTGTGTGTGGGTGTGTGTGTGTGTGTGTGTGCGTGCGACTAGCAAAAGCAAATAAAGATGCATTTTAATAATCAATCGTGTCTCTATTTACTTGCCTCCTTACAGACAAAATATGAGACATATGGTCGGTATTTAACGTGTGTTATCTGTCCCGCCAAAACGGATTGGAGCAACATTTTTAATTACCTCAGTCGAGAAGTATTTCTCTTTTATTGAGCGAAAACATAAAAGATGAGTTGTATTCAAGTCTTTTGTTGACCAAATATCGAAGAGTTTATAGTTTTACGAAAGTGGGGCACCAATAGAAAAAAAGACATTTATTTGAAGCTGCAAGCCTGAAAATAAACCAATGAATATTTTATGTATAAAATGTAAACCAATTTCCTGAAGCAAAAAATAAATCTGATTTTTGAAAAAAATAAAACAGAACTAAATAAACATCCGCTGTCGTCAAACACTTCGCAAGAAGCTGATGTCTTCGGGTTATTGTTTGTTGAAATACGAAGATGTTTTAATACGATTGCAGTATTCTACCAATAGTTGATTTGACGTTTCGAAAATCTTCATCATATTTTTTTTTCTTTGGCGCCTACAAGCGGTAGGCGTTTTGTTTTGGAACTCTTAGTAAAGATTAGTGCCTTAGCTCAATAGTGACGTAATTATTGTACAAGTCTTTATTATACTTGTCCTAGTTTAGTCGAGTGTCACTTTTCGATCTTTTAATTGCTAGTATTAATAACTGCACAATTGCTAGTACAAATAACTGCACAATTGTTGGCAGCTTTCTTTTGAGAGAGAGAGACATACAGAGAGAGAGAGAGAGACTTTATTAGTCATTTCTGTGTCCTGCGACATATGAGACCGTCAAATTATGTTGGAAATTTTCTGAATTGTGTTTGGTACTTTTCTTATGTGAGTTGATTGTAATTGATTTGTCCTTTACTTGAAATACAGAAAAAAAAACAATAAAGACTAAAAGAATATACAGAAAGATATATATAAAAAAACTAACGGGGGTACTCGGCGTTGCCCGGGTGTGGTGATGTGTATGTAGAGGTTAATCAAATCAAATGGAAAATAAAGAATAAGCGAACGTAATAACCCTGTTTTAAAATTATAACAAAAAAAAACAGCGAACGTGATTCAAAAGAAGAATAAGCGAACGATGTTAAAACTTCTTTTTAAAAAATCGGAAAAACAAAAACACAGCGAACGTAATGAAAAAATAAATAAAAAACAATCGAAAAAATGGCATAGAAAAGCCTGTTCCAATGTTAAAACTTTTAAATCGAAAAGAAAAATGTATTTGATATCTCGACTCGAACGGGCAATTTTAAGATAACGACTGGTCTATGGCCGTTTGCGCGAAAATAGGACTTTTTTATATCTAAACTAATTCAAGAAAGAACTTTTTGCGCATGCGTATTTGGCTAAATTGTCATAAAGGAACGATTTTTTCTACCCCACCCTGTAAAAAAGTTCCTAGTTGAGGGTAAAGGAATTGATGTTTTTAGCCAATTTTTCGATATTTGTCATCCGGAGGGTCAAGGCTCAAAATGATACCGATCTCGTGGAAACCTGTCGCCTCTGTTAAACTTTTTTGCGAGATATACATACATACATTTAAACATACAGGTGATATTTTAATTATAGATGAAATTATAAGAAGGTTTTCTTAATTTCTGATAGATATATAAAATTTGAAAAGCATTTAAAAGATTTTAAGACTTTTAATTTTTTGAAGTTTTTCAAACTTCCAAAAACATTTCAATAATTATTTTGGTAAAAAAAAGCTAATTATAAAATATAAAATATAATTAAAGCACGACAAATGAAATTAAAAAAAGTAAGATAAGAGTAATAAAAAAATAAAAATAAGAAAGGTAAAATGTAAATCAACTCAGATTCTTGGGCGGTAATCGACGGTAATCCATAAGAAATTAAGTGTACTCTGGGATAAAATGAGCGAAAGTTTATATATATATATATATATATATATATATATATATATATATATATATATATATATATATATATATATATATATACCATGGCGTCCAAAACTAAGGGACAAAATTTAAAAACCTAATACTTGTTAGAAATAACAACTGTGAAAAGCTGACATTTTTACAACTGGTAGTCGTTATCATCCATAATAACATACTAAAATGTGAATCATTTGCAAAGGATAGAAAAGGAATTATGACAATTATTTATTCATTTTCAAAATAGGAAGTTCAAAAGTAAGGGACAAAATTGAGAAAAACAATGTAAATCTTTAATGTTAAATTTTTTGCCAGTTGGTTAAATTTGTTATTTTGCAATCGCTAATAATGTTTTTTTTTAACACGAAATTAAAAATAATGGTACTCTTGCAGAATTTGGCCCGAATCTTCTTCAATTATTGTTAGAGCTCAACTGGAAATCACCGGATTAAGCCGAGCGTTGTTCAAACGTTGAAACCCTAAGTCGACATTTTTCTGTTTTTGTATAAAAAATGTAAATTTTTAATTATTTCTTGGATGATGGGGGACATTTCTTTCTGTTTATTTTTAATATCTGTTGACAAAACATGATTTGTAAATTAAAAAAAAAAACTTTTCTGTACTTTCACCTAACAATTTACGGTTTACATAAAAAGCATTTATCTTTTCTCATGAAAAAAATTCATCTGTTTACAAAAAAAACGTTTACTGCCATTTTTCTTTAAAAAAAAAGCAAAAAAATCGAAGTTTTCTTGTAAAAAACTTTCACTTAACAATATACGGTAACAAAAATACTTTTCTTTGAAAAAAAACAATTTTTGTTAATAAAAAAAGTTGCAATAAATAAACACTACAAAATACAACTTTTCTTGAGGAATATATATATATAAATAGATAGATATATGTATGTATATATATGTATGTATATATATATAGAGAGAGATAGATAGATAGATAGATAGATATAGATAGATAGATATAGATATATATATACAGTAAATTTACAGTAAGTTTTTGTCATATTTATTTATTTATCGTATTTCTATTTTTCCGGTTGGTTGTTAAGAAATTTACTTTGCTCTGCTTAATCCGGTAACAGCCGGTCGAGCACGAACCATAATTGACGAAAAACACCGAGGATTCGATTCAAATTCTGCAAGAATACAAAAAAAATATATACGGGGTGTACATTGTATAATCGGCCGATAAAAAGAATATTCTCAATAATTATATTTGCAAGCAGTATCCCCCCCCAAAAAAAAACTGTGCGAAACTTAAGATATTTGTTTGAATAAAGCCCAACTGTTTGCCGAACTTTTTCCTTTTTTATAAACTCATCCTACAACATTTTTACATGTTTTTCTTCTTTCTTCTGAATTATCATCTGTCTCCCGCTCACTTTGTTAGTTTATTCTTTTAACAGTTTTCTTTTCAATATTTCCATCGATATATTTTTGATAAAACAGTTTGTTTATACACTATACTTTCATACAAAAAGAAAATCGGCTAAATTTTTTTAATTTGTGAGATTTTCCAGTAAAATTAAAACCTCATATTTCCCCCTCTGTCAACCTCAGGAAGAACGGTCAGTGAACGTGCATTAATTGATTTAACAGGATATACTATTTTAATTTAAGACATTGCACTTCATAATTCGCTTGACGTTTGAAATTAAGTCAGGGGCAATTTTTTTTTACATTTGTGTGACTTACATATACACTCTGATTGCTACTTACACAGGCAAGTATATGTTGCATGTTTTAAAGCCGGAAAATCAGACAATCTATACATCTGTACGGAAAAATGAACACCTCAAAATATTGTATATCCACACATTTTGAGAACATAAACATGAGAAACATACATTCTGTCTTTTTGCTTTTTGTGTTACATTTTTTGTTTTTGTGTTACATTTTTTGTTTTTGTGTTACATTTAAACGAACTGAATGACAACAACGCATCGCCGTGTACAGCTAGTATATATATATATATTTATTTATATATATATATATATATATACATACATATATATGTGTGTGTGTATGTGTGTGTGCGCGCGTGCTCGCGCGTGGGTGTGTGTGTGCTCGCGCGTGGGTGTGCGTGTGTGCACTTATGTGTATTTATACACAGATATATGTATATGTTTAATTCATTGTTATATAGGATTATATCATAAACTACTAAAGCGTGGCTGTTAAACCTACCCTATTATTTCACTTGTAGCTTGCAGTAGAGATGGAATAGAGAAACTAGCATTTTAACAGTCACCTCCGCTTGAAAACTGGCAACAGTTATTGCTCACATATATGCATCAATGTACTCAGAAATTTTAAGGTTGCTTAACTTTTATGATCTGGCAATATTTCAAATTAATGTAGCTTTGATTTCTGTCACAGATACTATGCGTGTGTCAAACTTAAGCCTAACAAAGTAGCCGTGAGAAAAAAAAAACTCTTGAAAAATACGTGTACGAATATAGAAATGTTTTCCGACGAGACAGATCGAATGAAATCGGGAACACACGAAGAGAACAACGTAAGGGCAGCGCCATCGGCAATTTCTATCTGCAATGTTTATGTTCAGGATTTGTTGAATGGAGGGGGCGAGAACAAAAAAAACCCTATGGCAAAAATAACTTCTTCAGACTGAAATGTCTTTTTGAACGGCGCCCAAAATAGATACGTCACTCGAATTATGGAGGAAGAAAATGAGATCGGTTTAAGTGGACGCTACAAGTGATATTTCTGAACAGACGTGAGCGCAAATCGTTTAGCGCACACATCAGTCTGAATTGGTGATTTATTGGAAAAGACTCTCCTTCTGGCGCCAGAAGATCACATTACGTTCACAGATAATATTCTGTAAAAAGGAATCTTCTTCGCTATGTACAACCGTGCAAAAGTACTTAAAAAAGACAATATACTGTTTGAAAACTAAATAAACCTTTTTTAAAGAACATTTTCAATTCAAAAATCAAAAATTTGAAGATAAGATATTAACAACGAAATAGAGAGATACTTTTGAGTTCAAAAACTCAGTTGCAGGTTTTGTCGACGGTCACGTGTAGACAACTATGAACTTTATTCATTCACTTTTAATGGCGTTGCTTTAATCCGATATCTTTCTAATCAGAAGTCATTTAATTGGTGCTACCAAATCTGTCTATTCGAAGATATCAGCTTCCTGACTTAAGCATACCAAACATTGAGATTATTGTTTTTCCCTTCTCTTTGCAAAGCTCAATGATGTTCTCTAAAGTCAAAAACAAAAACAATTTTACTCTACAAACTAAACAATACGAAGCATTTGAAGATATAAAACACTATACGAAAAATTTTATATGCTGTAAAAAGGCAAATCTAATTTATTTAGAAAAAACTTATAAGGGCTATGCCAAGCAATTATAAATAGTATTCAAATACAAGATTATCACCGAAGTGAAGGTATCAAAATGTAACCTAGTCGTTTCATATCAACACTCGGATCCCACACGTTGTATGAAAACAAAGATAAGAGAAATAATTCGACTCGCTTTCTTTTCAGTTAAAACCACGGACATTTATTTACAAGTACTTTCCATAATAACGTCATATCTCTTGTTCAAAAGTCTTCTCGTACTACAATGTGCTTAACAAGACTGCAGTGTCGAACACGTAATACTCAGTCTTTTTCCGACTATGTTAAGGACACATCTTTTCCTGTCGCTCTCAGGCCACGTGTGTAGCACATCTACTTCTGTCCTTCACAGGCCACGTTTTTCTGCTTTTATAATCTTTCCTTCTTCCTCGCTCTTACGTCACCCCGCACACGGCTCGAACACTTGCATACGTTGGCTTTCTTATAGCTGGCGTTGCTCATGCGTCCGCGCTCTGTTAAAAAATTTATACAGAAAATCAAGGTGATAGGCTAAAAGGAAGAAAAGTAGTTTATTTAGAGAAATGGTCGGGTGAGTAGGTATATTAGTTAAACAACGGCTTGCATTAATTTTTACATTTTCAAGTACCAAATAATAACTGCAACTATATATTTAAACTCAAAAAATATCCCTGTTTGGTTCGTCTTTTATATAAAACTTCACTTTATTTCTTTAATCATACATGACTACACATTTGCGAACATGTTTCAGTACTAGCTTGAAACTAGTTGAACGACTTCAAGCAACTAGCTTAGTACGAACACAAAATTAAAAATAAAGGGGCAATTAACACAAGAAATTACATGGAGTTAAGGTCACATGATTTATTGAGCTAAACTTTTAGAATAACCAGACCAACCATTGAAATGTCTTAGGTATTTTCAATTTTGTATATGATTTATTCTCTATCTAGTTTCTATGTTCCAAGGATAATGAGTTCTCAAATTAAGTAAGCTCAGTAATGTAATGATACAACTTAGTTATAAAACATTGTCTACCTAACATGACTATATGATGAGCAGTCTCGTATCTTTTGTCTTAGACATTACAACCTCCATTTTGAATGGTAGTTTAATGTTGTGTACGTTCTATGTCGATGGTAACGTACTCACAAATTACGCCTTCGTATATTTAGACGATAGTGTAGTATTTGTTGTAATGAGACCATCATCCCAGTAATTACCTCCTCTTTGGGATTGGAGTAATGTACGTCAACACGAAATAGTAAGAATCGGTCTTTAATTAACAAATTCAACATTTACATTATATATATATATATATATATATATATATATATATATATATATATATATATATATATGGGGGAGAAGTTTGGTTATTCAATGTCTATATATCCATATATATAACCCAACATTTCCATACACACACATTTATAGTTTTCTTCCCGTTATGGGTAGGATTTTAACAATGTTTCCTTTTCATATATATATATATATATACATATATATATATATATATATACATATATATATATATATATATATATATATAGTAAGTGTTGAATTTGTAGCAGTTAACTAGCATTTTAGCAATATTTGCGGTTTCTGTCGTTCGAACACTCTGGATTATCTAATGCCTACGCCCGAATTGTGTGTTTACTAGTTATTAATTCCCTTCGTTCTCGTGGCAATTGTTTGATGGCTCGGGGGTAGATGATTTAAATATGGAGACAAATGTTGCTTCGAAGTTGGGTTGTCACCTTCCACACTGATGATTGTATAAGCATGAAACACTAGTGTCTGTAGGTATAAAAAAAAGTTATTATTAGTTAAATATATATATATATATATATATATTAACTAATAATTTTATTTTAAAAAATTGAAAAAAATAAATAAATAATTGGAGAAAAATATTAATTATAGTAATATATATATATATATATATATATATATATATATATATATATATATATATATATATTCTCCAGAATACTGTAATGCAGTATATCTACTGGTATGGAAATCAGTGATTATCTTTTCTTTTATTTTATTTAATTTAATTTCATTTTGCTTTGTCTGTCCCCAGAAACTGTGTTTTTTATTCACAAATTGAAATTTATTTGGAGTGGATTTTGAAACTCATATATTAAACAGAAATATTAAATATTTTTTTTAATTATATCTTTATTTAAAAAAAAACATCTCCACCTGACGTATATAATAAAATATTTACTGGATTGATCATCTAACCAAAGAAGAAACCAAGTAATCGTGCCTACTTCGGATTGTTACCTTGTGCGGTGGAAGAATCAAGATACGCTTGGATCCCTTTACCCCACTTCTACCAAAGATTCTCACTTCGGAATTTATCATACAATTTAGATATGAAATTAACTATCCTTTTCATTTTGAACGAATATATAATTTCGCTTACTCTATGATTTAAAAACTTTTTAAACTTTTTATTATTATTTTCTATGTTTATTGTATTTAGCAAATTAGGTATAAACAATTTATAATATTTGCTAATATTTTTCTCTGAGGAAATGGGTAAACATCGACAACCTATAGAATAAGGAGATATACTTATTGAAAAGTATTCTTTGTTTTGCGTATAATAAAAATTATAGATTTGAAATTTAACCGTTTCACATCAAAAATTTTAAATTACTAAATTATTATTTATATATATATATATATATATATATATATATATATATATACTTATGTATAAAGAGTGAGAGAGATATGGAGATAGATAGATAGATAGATATAAGCAGGAATATGCCACTGGAGAGAGTATATTATTGCTAGTACATCTTATTATTGTTTTCAATATAGTTATATAAAAAAGACGCATATTAGTCTTTTCATTTAAATACATGTTTACTAGCAGTAACACTTTCTATGGTATCCGTCCAGAGTCGTGCATTCCGCTTTTCGTTGAAAATAGAAAGTTTATGGAAAATACAGATTCACATGCGATATCCAGTCAACATGTATATCCTTGTTTGAGGAGGGGGTCATATAACGCTTAGTAATTTAAAATAGTCGTATATATATGCCTTGATGGCAATCAGCCGGAATCGAAACAAAACATGAAACTCTCTCTCCCTCCCTCTCTCCATCTCTCTTTCTCTTTCTCTCTTTATCTCTCTCTATCTTCCTCTCTCTCTCTCTCTCTCTCTCTCTCTATATATATATATATATATATATATATATATAGAGAGAGAGAGAGAGAGAGAGAGATTCAGCCACTCTGATGAGTCGTGGACGACGAAACACGTGTCAGTGGATAATTATATTTCAAAAATTATATATATATCCGCGTATATGTATGTATTGATATATTTATATATCCGCGTATATGTATGTTTCTTTTTATACGTAATGTGTGAGTTTATGTATGTATGTATGTATGTATGTATATGCGTATATATGTATCCATATTTATGTGTATATATCTGCATGTATATATATGTATATATACACATCTATATACGCACCTATGTATCTGTGTAATTACATGTGTATGCGTCCCTGTTGCTTGTGTGTTAGTTTTTTCTTAAGTCTAAATATCATTCCTATATTACTTCACACTATTTTGTTTTATTTTATTATGTTTTATTATATATTTTTATACATGTGTGTATATGCATTTATACATTCATATATGTACTAGCATGAATGCCAGGTGTTGCCTGGTGTTTGGAGGTGTATGTTGAGCAAAAAAAAAGTGGTAGTAGGAAAGCAGGCTCGAACCCGTGCCGCAGAGGCGGAAAGAACGGGAAAAAATCTGACGTCTTTGCTGTTACGTCCCCTGATAAACCGGAAGTGACGTAGGTCGTAATTAAGGCTAGACAATAGAAAGGAGAGGATAACTTTCGAAAATATTGGCGAGAAAAGCGACCTACCCCTGTGGGAAAGTGCCCATTTGAAGGTGAAGATATTAATGTTTTTAGCCAATTTTTCGATATTTGTCGTCTGAAAGGGCGAACTTCAAAATGATACTGATCTTGAGAAAATCCTTCGCCTATGTCGAAAGTTTTAGACATACATGCAAACATACATACATACATTTATATATTGGTATCTCAAATTTTCGACCCAAACGGATTAAAAAAGCTTGACCGATCTCTGAATACCCTTTATGTAAAATTTCAAATGTTTAGACCAGAAATTTATTGTTTTGAACTCAAATCAAGTTATTAAGTTAGATCCATGTCCAAGAAACATATACCTAAAATTTCAAGTGTGTAGACCCAAAATTGTCGGAGGAGTTTGGTAGAGTTCTCAAAGGTCAAATCGTTAAAATTTGACCCCTTAACAGTCAAATGTCTGGCCGAAAACGAATTACAAAGATTTTCCCAAATCTCAATACCCTATATAACAAATTTCAAGTCTGTAGACTGAAAATAAAAGCTTCACCCACCCACCCAACATATACACAACCTCCATCATATGTACCTAGAATTAAAATCAGCTAGGCCTGCTAGCTTTCCTTCTTTTTCGGTATGACATGAAGAAGGATAGGTCGCAGTTTCCAGACCCTAAGTTAAGGTTAAAAAATATTTCTGTCTCTCACTTTTGGAAATCTATTTTGTGTTATTACCGCTAACATATTTATATTGCAAATATATTTTTTTCCTTTTCTTATTGCAGCTTTGACTTAAAACTTGGAGCTTAACTTTACCATCTTGTCTTGCTTTTTCTTTTTTTTTTGTTCTGAAATCTTTCTTGTCAAATGTACTATTTCCAACAAAAACCTAACAGCCATGGTTCTCCCTAGAATATGCTGCTGCCATCGCGCACAGAAATCACTTTTTCCATAGCTACCAATGTCATAGATGCACCGAGACTAAAGCTGCTTTCAGGAACACCAGCAACCACTATAAAAGAGTAATAAAAAATGCAAGAGAGCTATCAGCATCAGACAAGGCCAAACTATTTTCCAAGAACTTTGCAGCAAATTCTACCCTATGCGACAAAGGCCATCAACTCCCCGTATTTCCTCCTACACAACACGCTAGGTAACATACAAATATCTGTGCGTGAGGTTGTCAATCTAATCAAGAACCTTAATTCCAGTAAAGCAATTGGCCCTGACGGCATCCCAATTATAGTGTTAAAAAAGCTTCAACCAGAACTTGCTCCCATACTTACGAAACTGTTTAAGCGTTGCCTTAAGGAGAAGTGCTTTCCAACACCCTGGAAAACCTCATCAGTATGCCCTGTATTTAAGAATTCAGATGATAAGTCATCTCCCTCTCAGTACAGACCAATGAGTCTCCTGTGTGTCATGAATAAGTTGCTGGAATCCATATTAAATAGAGAAGTAGTCAACCACCTCAGCAGAAATAACCTTCTTAGTGACACGCAATATGGTTTCCGTTCTGCAAGATCAACCGCAGATGTGCTAACGCTTATATCTCATGGGATTAGTGAATCTCTTGACAAAGGCTTCCTTTCCAGGGCAATTGCTCTTGACATATCAAAAGCCTTCGATAAGGTATGGAACGTTGGCCTACTTCACAAAATTTCCAGCTACGCTATAACTGGAAATGTTTTCTCAATCATTAAATCATTTCTCTCCTATAGGCTCATAAGAGTATTAGTTGATGGAAAAAATCAGAGGCCCGCAGTATTAATGCTGGAGTCCCTCAGGGGTCCATTCTGGGCCAAATTCTCTTCCTGATCTACATCAATGATCTCCCAAAACACATACTTAAATCATTCGTTGACATCTACGCTGATGACACGATCATCTACACATCAAAGGCTGTAAATGACAAAGTTCTCTCTGATTCACTCTCCTCTTATCTCGAGCGCGTGCTACAGTGGGAGAAGAGGTGGCTGGTTACCTTTAATGCATCTATAACCAAGCTCCTCACTTTACATCATCAACGCTCTGATCCCCATCTGGCATCAATTGAAATGGATGGCTCTCGTCTAGGGATGGCCCCATGTTTTGACAAGCTTTTGGGCTTGACCTTTTTCCCTGATCTGAAATGGAACACGTACATCAAGTCTGTTGCCAAGGTCGCTGGAAAGATGTTGGGATCCTACTACCGCTCCAGAAGATATCTCACTTCTGATGCAATTCTCTATCTATACAAAAGCCAAGTACGTCCAAGGATGGAATACTGCTGCCACATCTTGGCAAGAGCTGCTAAAAACAGCCTATCCTGCATTGACAAAGTACAAAATAAACTTCGTGGCTTAGTCGGGGAGGCCCTTTTCTCTTCCCTGCAACTTCTCTCCCAGAGAAGAGGCGTTGTGAGCCTATCTTTGTTTTATCTTTATTACCATGGTAGGTGCTCTGGTCCTCCCTCGCCAATCTTTCACGATAAACACCTGTCTAGCTGAAACCACTGTCAAAAATTTCCCCCACTTTTTATCTGTGCCTAAATCAAAAGATAGATTCGATGAACAAAGCTTCTTTCTTAGAACTGCACGCCTTTGAAACTATCTACCGATTGCCTGTTTCCCTCCTGACTTCAACATGGATGTCTTCAAGTCCAACATAAACAAATTCCTGATGTCCCGCCCCCTAAGTAACGACACTTTAACAAATCTCCAATACTAATGAATACTGCAACACTATCCCATTGATTACTGTACACAATATAACCCTTATCCGCGAGTGGCTTCTGGGCCTTGATAAGTGGCGACCTTCATGTAAAAAAGAAATTGACAGAGTTATTGTGTGGGGAACTGTACACAGACAGACAGCAGACAGACAAACATTTTCACTTTTAGAGATATATAGATATATGTGTATGCGTACAATTATAATTATTATCATGCATTAATTTATTTATCCCAGCATATTTAAAATGTTTCTTATGGATTTCCAACCGGCCCTTTTCGGAATTTTCCTGTTCTCGATTTCACCGCCGTCTTTCCCGCGTCTTACTTTCTTAATCCCATTGAATCAACATAAACTGCCTCAGACTGTTAAATGACTTTTTTTGATGCAAATATGATTGATTTCATATTTGTAGTTTCTTTCAATGCCTTACCCTGCAAAATGTGTTGTATATTTTGCAAATTTCTTTCCTCTGATGAGAATTGATTCTTCAAACTCTATGAAATAAGGATTTTTTTTAACATTTGTACCTCTTATCGAATAATAAAAATTTTGTGTACCTTCCTTACTGGTTTTGAACGTGTTTTTTGCAAATTTGAATGATTTATATATATATATATATATATATATATATATATATATATATATATATATATATATATATATATATATATAGAGAGAGAGAGAGAGAGAGAGAGAGAGAGAGAGAGAGAAGAAGAAGAAGGAGAAGAAGAAGTCAATATTTTCTTGATATTTTTAATTATTATATTCATTCAATATATCAATAAAATATTTGTTACAGAAAATTAAATGGCGTAGGTGCGTATGTAGATGCAGATATATACACATATATATGAATTCAAATATACGTATATACACACATACATAAACTCTTTCCATAGAGAAAGGGGTTTTAGGAAAGTTCCAGGGCTACTATCAGTGATTTCATTATTAAAGGAAAAAATTGTATTATATATTTGTAATCATGAACTTTTACATCGATTTTTAAAAGTAAGTGTAATACTCACCAGAGTAGCAAGCGTCCGCATATTTGTGCATAGTGTGGATGTGCGTGCGAGCAGTAGCGTGGCGGAGGAGGGTTGGACTTGCCGCAAGGAAGAGTTGGGTGGGAAAAGAGAAAAAAAGATGGCGCCTGGTGTTCTCCCGAGATCGTGAGATCACAAGAATAAAATAGGGCGCACATGCAAATCAGACAACCTGAAAAACTGCATAAAAAGCAAGCTTGAGTGAGAGGAAGGAACAGTGTCGTTTACAGTCACGAGGTGATTGTGTTACTTTTGCGAGCGTTGGTGACCATTGAAGTTGAATTCGATACAAGCTATTTCGGCAAAAGTCGACTTACTTCGGTTCGTATTCCGTAGAAGCATAAACGGTGTCTTTCAAGTCGTAAACTACGTCAGCAATTAAAGAAACTGACTTGGACTTCTCTAATACTTCGAACCGACTACATAAGAACGGAAATCTTTTAAATGTCCATTCTTTAAAGTATCTTGCCATCTTAAAAAAATAAATAAATAAAAGAACGAAACTGTCGGCATTCGACAGCAAGGGCGTTTCAAGTAATCAGAAATAAATTACTCCCTCTTCCAAATAAAGAAGGTACTACTTTAAAGGATGCAATTTCCAGGAACGAATTGACTATACCTGATCCCGATAAAGTAGTACCTCCTTTATGAGCGCATCGCAGCTGTTAGATGAATGGGGCGTCCGACTATGGCTGCGATGTGCTCCTGTGCCATCAGGGAATGGCATTGCTGAGAGGAGCCGTCGTAGCATTAAGAGAATTGCTGCCAGAAAGCAATGTACCATTACGGAGGCCACATATTGGTATAACGTCACGCCAAAGGATGGGAAATTATCTATAACAGCGCCGACTAATGCCATATACACATATCGTGTTAGACTAAAGGTAATTGATTCTGCACAGCCAGTCAACCAGAAAAAACATGCCAAATATGAGGTAGGAGATCCAGTTTGGGTGAGACCACTTGGAAACCGGTGCACCACCAAATTCAAGCGAGAACGAATCTCTGGAGTGATCAGCCAGCAGTCGGTCCTAGTTGATGGCCATGTGCGCGATCTTAGCCCGGTTTCTGAGGTGCATCGTACAACTACAGAGGAGAGCAATGAATCCTCAAGTGATGAGCTACTGATGAACGAAATCAACAGACCAGAGAGTGATGATTATAGTTCACCTGACGCGGCGGAAACAGAATCAGAACCACACCCGAAACCAGAACCAGAATCTGAATCAGAACCTGAATCTGAATCTGAATCTTAATCTGAATCAGAACCAGAACCAGAATCAGAACCTATGAATGTGCCCCTACCCAGAAGTAAGCGGACTAGGAGACCAACTCTGCAGTGCACTCTGTGTGATCATCAGATCAGGGGGGAGTGTAATCTCACCAGAGTAGCAAACGTCCGCGTATTTGTGCATTGCGTGGATGTGCGTGCGTGCAGTGGCGTGACGGAGGAGGGTTGGACTTGCTGCAGGAAGTGTTGGGTGGGAAAAGAGAAAAAAGATGGCGCCTGGTGTTTTATGAATTGTGGTCTCCCGAGATCGCGAGATCATGAGAAAACAAAGGGCACACTTGCAAATGAGACAAGGTGAAAAACTGCATAAAAAGCAAGCTTGAGTGAGAGGAAAGAACAGTGCCGTTTACAGTCACGAGGTTATTGTATTACTATTGCGAGCCTTGGTGACGATTGAAGTTGAATTCGATACAGTAAGATTGTCTGATTGCGAATGATAATATGCAAACAATTATTTGAAAAGTATATGATCTCGTTACTATTTTAACTCACTTCAAAATGAATTATTCCAAAATAAAAAATGTAATGAATAGAATTATTTTGTCCTCTTGACTTGAATAGTTTTAAAATGTTTATTTATATGTACATATATGTATACGAAACGATGTATATACGCGTATATACGCATATATAAATATATGCGTTTGTGTGAGCAATGTGTTAATAGTGGCTTTAATAGCATTCGCTTTCGAATAATGTCGGTTTATCTAAAACTCCTTTTGAATCTGTGTGTCTGCTAAGAATGTAATAAATCGTCAACCGTCTGTGACTAAAATATTCTGCATATGCACCCTATATATTTTTTTATTCTTTGGTATTTTGTTTGCTGATGCCATCGCGATTATTTCAGTCTTTATAAGCGGAACGTTTGCATATGCATGAGAAAATACATTATCGGTCTCCAATACGAATGACACGTGACCGTTCTCTGCTAGTGTGCATGCGTTTATGAATAAAAAAAGGGGAAAAACTGATGACAAAATGATCTTACCATAATCAATGTTTTCGCCATTAAATCAATCTGTGCCGAAGTCGTTAAAAAATCCGCATGATTGGCGATATTTTCTGGCTTATTTTTTTTATGGCAAGGGAGCTGACGGTGAAATGAAATCAAGATAAATCTAATGTTATTTTTACACAGAATAAAAGCCGATAATTTCTCTACCATTTTTTTTTCTGTTTTATTTTTCTTAGAGCAGTGTTTCATTGATAGCTTACAGGAGACGTAAAGAACGGCTACTTTTTGTGATTCCGGTGCGTTTAAATAACAAAAGAATTCATTGGTCAAGTGATCATTATCAGCAAGACTGCCTGAATAAAAACTAAAAATATTAGAATCGATCTCTTTTCTCCCCAACCACAAGATAAATAAGATATCGATGTCGATGCATTCTAGCTTCGGTCATAGCTCCGACAAAATCAAGAAATAGGTACTTTAAAAACATAATAAAAATATATATATCAGCTTATTTTCTTAACATAAGTAAATTTTTATTAATCAGCATGCTGCAACATTGTTGGGTGGCTTGGTATAATAAAGAGTAATGCGTATTAATTTTTGCATATATATGGTTGTGTGTGTGTAAAATACTAACAAGCCGCTAGGTAGTAAAATACGTTTAAATATGATATTTAAATTTTATGCAGATTCCGTGTTTATTATTATAGAGCCAATTCACTATCGAATATTATTTTGCACACGATATATAGTAGTGATTTCAAAAGTTAAAAAAATATGACTTGGTTGCAGTTAGAATTAAAACCAAAGCATATAACTCTGCAGTATTTTCCTTATGATCTGTCCAATGTCCTAATGCAATGTCCTAACTAAAATATTTATGTTGTAAAATGTATAGATGTATAATTGGGCATGCGAAAAGAGACATTCAAATCTACTTACCTTCCAAATTCTTTTAATGTTGAACTCTTAACAGATATTTTTACAGCTAAAGACCAAATCGTACTGGTTCCACGGATCCAAATTTTCTTATATACCATATAATTATTTCCCCAGCCAGACAACACTAGTTGGAAATGCTCGGGTTGGAAGTGATTTACGACATTGCGTGGCCGTGGAAATAATTATATATTCTCTCACATTCTGAAGATTCCATTGCTGATTGCTCGCTAGGTTCGCGTATCATGATGGCATCGTCCTTATTAGTCTAAAATTCCTACTTGTGAAACGTGATCTTGGGTTGGAGCTGGTTGCGATGACCACGAACCTTGTTCAGTACGAGGTAGGTTCAATCACCTGTCGGATTTTGCCGCGAGCTGCTTGATATGTGTCTATTAATAGGCTTTCTTGTGTGTTTGGCGCGTTTGCTCAGTTGGTAGATTGCTCGCCTCACATGTAAGAGACTCGGGTTTAAATTCCCGAGTTCGGATGTGTCTAACTGATGAGCCTAAAATGAGGGCGAAACTAGAGTCTAAGACTTCAGATTTCATATGGCATAGCTCTTGTGAGCTGCGACGTTGTGTGACTGTGGAAATAATTATATATTCTCTCACATTCTGAAAAGGTATGCTTTTCATCTAATGTGTTTTACAAATTTATTAATGCTTCAAATGAATAAAACAACTTATGTGGATGTGCTTGGTTGATATAGATATTCATTTTGTAGACATTAGGAAGAATTTGTTATGGAACATATCTGGGAGTATGGAAAGATAAGCTCAACAAAAAAGAGTTTGTGGTTCTTGGAACTGATATAAATTATTCTGTTTATCTTCACCTACTTTAAAATAGCTCTGTTTGATCATTCTAACCAATCACTAACTAGTTTTTACAATTGCCGTATTTTGAGCATCTGTATTTTGAATTTCTATACAACTATTCTGTTGGCATTATTGGAGGATATATCACGTGCAGCTTACCAACACCTTTAAGTGAAAGTGGTACTATGGAATTGACTGGATTCGAACTGTGCATAATCAGATCGTCAGTCCGTGTCGTTATCTGCATACGCCCCATCACCTGCCCGTTAATACTGAGTGGTTTTCGCATTCTATAAGGAGAGCTGACACGCCCAAAGTACAATATACCTTCGATATTATTTTATTTGGGTATTCATTTCTAGGTCTAACCAACATAAAACTAGAACACGAGGAAGGCAGGACAAGAAGAATTTTAATGAATACATAAGAAAACTGGAATTACGAACATTGACTGAAAGTGTGAGAAAACAAGTGCTCTGTTTTTTTAAATCTCCCGAAAGTGTTTTCGACTCTTGTTTTATCTTGAGTGTTATCTGCACAAGATTTCCGGGTATATAACCTCTGCCATTCCTCGTGTGTCATTACGGGAAGTTTTTCACGGAATTATGAGTATATATATATATATATATATATATATATATATATATATATATATATATAACGGGAAGTTTTGCACGGAATTATGAGTATATATATATATATATATATATATATATATATATATATATATATATATATATAAGTTAGGTTTTGTGTTATTCATTCATAATTTTATTGTCTTATTTTTTCCATATATTTATCTCTGTATGTGCGAATGTATGTTTTTCCTAATAATGTATATATACATATATATAAGTTTCGCTTCAAAATGCGATGATTTAAAGAGCATTCTGTTTTCATTTTCCTCTCTTATACTTTGTATTATTCTTCTTACGTTAAAAAAGTTATATGTGATTTTTATTTAATTGCTCTTCCTATCTTGATAAACTTTTGTTAAAAATATCCAGTCTGTTTGCTAATTGCATATATATATGCGTATATATAGATACACATATATATATATATATATATGTATATATATATATATATATATATATATATATATATATATATATATATATATATATATATATATGGTAAAATCTATAAGTCTAGAGATTTAGTATTTATATTGTGGTTAAAAAAGAAAATGCAAAAGCAAAAATAAACAGAGAAAGAGTAATATAGAAAACACTAACGCATCTAATTTTATTTTAGGCGTTCTATTATAAATATTTTAGAAATAATATAGTGTTTTGTTTGGCTTTTTTTAAATATCTTTTAACTAAAACTTAACACAAAACCTCGGGCATAAAGATTTTAACCTTGCCAGTTTTTAGACATGGCGGATTATTCACCTGAAGAAGGTCAAAGATTACATCGATCGAAACGTTGTGCGAACAACATTAATTATGAGAGCAGTAGTCCGAATGTTACAAACAATATCCCCCATGTAAAAAATTCAGAACTGTAACAAATCACTGCTTGGAAGTAAACAATTATAGAGATTAATTGACTTAAAAACACGGGAACTTTTTAACAAAAGACTTGGGAGGAGAAGTTTGGGGTTTTTTTCATGTCGTTTTGTTATGTTTGACCTTTTGGCTATGATCAAAGCGTATTATCTGTGTTATGTTGTGGCAGGCAATGTCATTATAATTATAAAACTCAAATGACCTGGTAACAATGTATGTAACCCACTTTCCGGTTTACGACATCCGGTTGCGCATGCGTGCATGACCTGCGCACTGAAATATTAACGTTATTATTTCGAAATTATTATTTAACATGGGAAGAGTGGGATTTTAAATAACTTAAACGTAATACAGAAATGCACGATGTAAAAAAAAAACAGCAGACAGTATTAACAATTGTTTATTTGGATAATTTAAATACGAAAAAAAAAACAATTGGGACGCTGAAATATTAACGTTATTATTTCGAAATTATTATTTAACATGGGAAGAGTGGGATTTAAAATAACTTAAACGTAATACAGAAATGCACGATGTAAAAAAAACAGCAGACAGTATTAACAATTGTTTATTTGGATAATTTAAACACGAAAAAAAAAACAATTGGGACGCTGAAATATTAACGTTATTATTTTGAAATTATTATTTAACATGGGAAGAGTTGAGTTTAAAATAACTT
>NC_136505.1:61424858-61512358 GCF_053919585.1 Euprymna scolopes
TGTGTGTGTGTGTGTGTGTGTGTGTGTGTGTGTGTGTGTGTGTGTGTGTGTGTGTGTGTGTGTGTGTGTGTGTGTGTGTGTGTGTGTGTGTGTGTGTGTGTGTGTGTGTGTGTGTGTGTGTGTGTGTGTGTGTGTGTGTGTGTGTGTGTGTGTGTGTGTGTGTGTGTGTGTGTTTTTGTCTGTTTACTTTGCACGAACTCTTTTCTCTGGTCATTAACTACAGATGTTTGGAAAACAACTAACCCAAAGAACTTGGATAGCTATATCGCATTATGATCAAACGGGCTGAACCGTTATCATAGCGTCTGCGTTCACTATATTTCATTATATTTTATTTTATTTGTAACTTGAAAGACACAAAATATATTTAAAGCAAAAAAAAACAATAATAGGATTGGTAATATGGTTTCATAATTTGAGTGCAAAATTCGGTTCTTAATTTAATTCCGCATAACGACGTATCTTCCTGTTATATGCATATATATATATATATATATATATATATATATATTATTTTAAAAGATTTATTGATATATTTTTATACCTACATACACTACTGTTCCATGCTTACGCTATCATCAGTACAGGATGTGATAATTACTGGTGGTCGCGGAATAAGAACCCAGTTAACAAAGTAAACTTTGGCTTCGTAGGGAAGCGTTCTCTCCCTTGACCACAAAGAAATTAAGCCTTAAATAAATGAGAATAAGGATACTTATAAAGCTGTGCAAAGTGTTTTGTACTAATCAACTGGCATGAGAGTATTCAACAAAGAGGAAGTTTGAAATGAAATGTATGTAGCCTAATTCGTCTATTATTTTCCTTAAAGGGTTTTGTAAACTATAATATTGTTTTCAGTAAATATAAATAATTTTATACTCTATATATGTATGTGTGTGTATAATCTCTGAAAAGTCGAACGCATAAGTATATATATATATATATATATATATATATATATATATATATACTAGCCTGAGTGCCCGGTATTGCCCGGTGGTTGGAGGTGTGTGTTAAGCAAAAAAAAAAAGCTGGTAGTAGGGTAGCGAGCTCGAACATGTATCGCGAATGAGGAAAAGGACGTGAAAACATGACAACTTTTCTATTGCGCCTTTCGCCAAACCGGAAGTGACGAATGATTAAATTAAGGCTAATCAATTGAAATCAATTGAAAAGAGGGGATGACTTACGAAAATAGCAGCAAATGAAAAAGCGACTCCTCTCTGTAGAAAAGTGCCCAGTTAAGAGTGAAGGAATTTATGTTTTTAGCAAATTTTTTGATGTTTGTCGTCCGAAGGGTCGAGCTTCAAAATGTTGTCGATCTTGTGAAAATCTCTGGCATCTGTCGAAAGTTTTAGGCAGACATACAAACATACATACATGCATACATTTAAACAGACAGGTGATATATATATATATATATATATATATATATATATATATATATATATATATATATATAAATCTCACCTGTATACATATATATATACAGCGAGATAGTTTAGAGAAAAGGAGAGAGTTGTTCATGCGTAGACGAAACGGTTAGAAAATGTTTATATGTATTTTTTTAATGGAGCATTCTATTTATGTGTGTGCGTGTGTATGTATACACCTTTTAAAATAAAAGTGTATACTTTGAATATATATATAAAATCAATAATTTTTTATTGCCAGTTAAAATCGATTTGTACTTTAAGATCATAGAGGAGTAAGGGTGCAGTTAAATGAAGAACATATACAATACTTATATAATCGACTCGAATTAATTAAATATGAGATTTTAGTTATTTTTCCCTGAGGTTATGAAAAGTTTCTTTTTTTGTTATTTATCATTAATTCTTGGATACTTAATGAAAATATACGTCATGAACAAACACTAGTGTATAAGCTGAGGATTTTGATGAACAATTGATTATAAGGGGTATAGTGTGTTGGATTTTAAGTTATAATTTAAATCAGATTATTTGTCTCCAAGTCGATATTTGGAAAAAATTGTACATTAGCTAACACTTAGAGAAGAAAAAAAGCTTGCACCATACATTAATATACATTAAGCTTGCGCCATACATTAATATCATCGATATATATATATATATATATATATATATATATATATATATATATATATATATATATACACGAAAAAAGATAATACGAAAAATTGAAAAAAATAAAACAATGTATTACTAAACAGATGTTTTTATTGCCTTTAATAATGTCTGTCTGATATATATGTATATATATATGTGTGTGTGCATGTGTTCGTGTGTGTGTGTGTGTGTGTGTGGCCTCCTTCAGCCTTCAGTCCTGACAGACTATGGATGCCCACAATAAGGGTGCCTGCGCGTGAAATTTCTGTGGCAAGAGTTGCGCGGTTCCAACCACGCCCCTCCCTGAGTCAATATTGTTGCATACCAGTGGTAAGTTGAGGTACAGAACGATTAGAAACAATGCCGAGAGGAGCGGAGAGCACATACAGCGCCTAGAATTCCCAAATGGTCTCCCAGCTGGTACTAACCAGGCTCAACATTGCTTACCTTTGATGATCTGGCGAAAACCGGTGTGTAAACGTGAGTATGCCGTAAGCATATATATATATATATATATATATATATATATATATATATATATATATATATATATATATATATATATATATATGGTTCTCCCCAGAATGTGCTGCTGCCATCGCGCACAGAAATCACTTTTTCCATAGCTACCAACGTAATAGATGTACTGAGACTAAAGCTGCTTTCAGGCCTGCCAGCAACCACCGTAAAAGAGTAATAAAAATGCAAGAAAGCTCAGTCCGTTAAATCCAAAGTAGCTGAGCAGCGGCTTAGTTCCCACCAGTTTTGCCAAATAGCAAACAGAATCCTGAACAGAAATGTGCGCTCTATCCCAACCATCATCAATGGACCTGAGGTCATCTCGTCAGCATCAGACAAGGCCAAACTATTTGCAAAGAACTTTGCAGCTAATTCTCTCCTATACGACAAAGGCCATCAACTCTCCGTATTTCCTCCTATAACAGACAACACGCTATGCAACATACACATATCTGTGTATGATGCCGCCAAGCTAATCAAGAACCTTGATTCCAGTAAAGCAACTTGCCCTAACGGCATTCAATTATAGTGTTAAAAAAAGCTTCAACCAGAACTTGCCCCCTATACTTACAAAACTGTTCAAGCGCTGCCTGAAGGAGAGGTGCTTCCCAACACCCTGAAAAACCTCATCAGTATGCCCTGTATTTAAGAATTCAGGTGATAAGTCATCTCCTTCACAGTACAGACCAATGAGTAAGTTGCTAGAATACATATTAAATAAAGAAGTAGTCAACCACCTCAGAAGAAATAACCTTTTTAGTGACATGCAATATGGTTTCCGTTCTGCTAGATCTACAGCAAATGTGCTAACGGTTATATCTCATAGGATTAGTGAATCTCTTTACAAAGGCTTCCTTTCTAGGGCAATTGCTCCTGACATATCAAAGGCCTTCGATAAGGTATGACACAAAGGCCTACTTCACAAAATTTCCAGCTACGGTATAACTGGAAATGTTTTCTCAATTATTAAATCATTTCTTTCTGATAGGCTCGTAAGAGTAGTGGTTAATGGGCAGAAATCAGAGGCCCACAGTATTAATGCTGGAGTCCCTCAGGGGTCCATTTTGGGCCCAACTCTCTTCCTGATCTATACCAATGATCTCCCAAAGCACATACTTAAATCATTGACATCTATGCTGATGACACAACCATCTATGGCAACACATAAAAGGCCGTAAATGACAAAGTTCTCTCTGATTCTCTCTCCTCTGACCTTGAGCGCGTGGAATAGTGGGGGGAGAGGTAGTTGGTTACTTTTAATGCATCTAAAACCAAGCTCCTAATTTTACATCATTAACGCTCTGATCCCCATCTTGCATCAATTGAAATGGATGGCTCTCACCTTGGGGAGGCTTCATGTTTTGACAAGCTTCTGGGCCTGATCTTTACTCCTGACCTAAAATGGAACACGTACATCAAGTCTGTTGTCAAGGTCATTGGAAAAATGGTGGGATCCTTCTCCCACTCCAGAAGATATCTCACTACTGATGCAATTCTCTATCTATATAAAAGCCAATTATGTCCAAGGAAGGAGTACTGCAGCCACATCTGGGCAGGAGCTGCTAAAAACAGGCTATTCTGCCTTGACAGAGTACAAAATAGACTTAGTGAGAGATGCCCTTTTCTCTTCCCTGCAACCTCACTCTCAGAGAAGAGACGATGCGAGCCTGCTTTTGTTTTATCGTTATTTCCATGGCAAGTGCTCGTTTGGGCTCCAATCCCTGTGCCCTCTCGGATGTCTTCAAGTCCAACATAAATAAATTCCTTATCAAACGCCCCCTTAAGTGTTGTATAGCCGGGTGTTCATATTGCGAAGAGACGGTGATATAAAATACAGTGAGAGGGGAAGAAGAGAGAAGAAAGACATTTATACATTTTCTGTCCGTGGACTTATTACATATATTATAGAGAGGAGGGAGGGTGATCAGTTCTTATACAAAGGAGGGAGACTGGACAGTCATTACTCATTATAGAAAAGGGGGCACATTACTTATATCGTTTATACACAAAGTTCAAAATAACGATGAGTGGACACAATGTTCATATAAAGGATGGTTCACATTACCTTTAATTGTTGAAGAATGACACAACACGAAGATGCAGTTACAAAATATGATGTGCTGTTTTATTACATTCGACCGGTTGCAGTTATGATGACATCCAGGAATTCAAAAGTCGACTACATGATTAAAACTTTCTAACACTTTGCTTCCAAAGGGGGACCCTCTTCTGACCAATGTCAGCTCTGTCTCCCGTCTGTCTAACTCTTCTTCGACTCTAGCTCCTATATTGAGAATTAATTTCTGTCATGACGTTATACGCATGTCCAAAACATGCTGGACCTCTTGGAGAACTCACGTGGCCTAAACATACTTTGTTTGGCATGTTTTCAAACACTTTTGCAGACAATGAATTTTCTCTAACCTATTTTTCGACCTAACTTAGTTTTCAACATATTTAAATTTGCTATTGTTCGTCCTTCTAAATGACCTTATTTTAATTCAGTTTTCATAAAAAGAATTGAATAATTAAATTCCTTTGCACACAACATATCTAAACTATTTTATGTGAAAACTGAACAATGCGAAAATTCCATTTCTGTCCCTATTCCTGAACCTTGCTTATGAGGTTCGAATCTCGGTCTATCTAATCTCATTTTTACTTATAGGGAGACTTTTCTTGTAACATAAGTAAGTCACTATCAAATCTCCATTACTAACGATTTATGCGATATTATCCCATTGATTACTGTAAAGGTAATAACCCTTATCCCCGAGTGGCTTCCGGACCTTGATAATTGTTGACTACCATGATATATATATATATATATATATATATATATATATATATATATATATATATGACTATTCATTTAATCACATAAATTAGTATACGGAAGTATAATTTTATGCGTAAACTTTAAGTGTTTACTTCAACAGTGCTCAATATATAGGTAGGGCTAGGTAGTAAGTTATAAAAATATATATGGCAATTAATCTACACAGAATATTCTGCGTTTGAATCTACGCTAGGATTCGTAAGGTTTATGGCTATATATATATATATATATATATATATATATATATATATATATATATATACTTTTGTCTGTAATTTTTTGGAAAATTATCACTTCCAACTCTATATTAGCAAAAATCTTTGCAAAGAAAAGATATATAATAAAATCAATAGAAATAAAGAAAATAATATTTTTATAAGCTTTAAACTTTATAGTCAAAGTAGAACATTTTTTAAGGTTTTTTAGTATGAATATTTATTGAAATAAAGATTGAATAAAATGCAATTATACAAAAATGATATGACACGGGGGGGGGGTTATATTGATATTGTCACAATGTTGAAATATGTCCTTGATCGGAGATAATTGTTTAGATTGTTTCATAAACTTCTGCTGTAAAGTATGAAATATTTTCCATTCATTATTATTATGAATTTGTATAAAAGTTACATAAAATTATACAATATTAACATAATAATAATTTTATGTCTTTGTACACAAACACATACACGTTATGCCATACATATATACATAAAAGGATGTACACACCTGCCATTGTCTGGAAGTCTTTTATTTTCGTATTTTTTACCAAATTATTATTAAAAAAATTTAATTCTCGCAGTCTTTTTCTTTTATTAAATTAACTTTTTAATTACATTAATTTAATTTTGTTTAGAATGAATTTTGCTACCAGAACAATAGCAGAAACCATAAAGCTTCAACGGTTGGTTGGTTGGTTGTTTTTTGTTTTACGGCATATCAACCCTTTTCGGATTATTTAATGCCGAATCCAAAGATTTTGAAGAAAAAATTTTTTTAATAGAATATATTTGTTGTTTTCACGTCGGTTTCTATTTAACCCATAGTTGGGACCCTAACAGGTACTACCACTCCGGGTCAGAGTGGACCTGGGAGCAATGGAAATTAAAGGGTGGCTCCACACTTCCCAAAGCCCACAAGCTGGGGCCTCAACACTGGATATAGTTTAGGGTCATATCCAGGACCCCCATTGAGGGACTTTTACCCTCTGCAGGGGGGGGGGCAGTCGGCGTATTCTAATGCCCCACCGACAAGGCCAGCTTCAACGGTGTACATAATTACACACGGGACTCTCAAGTTGTATGCAGACTACGTCGCAAAGGAAACAGAAACAAAAACATAACTCAAACTCACTTTTTTATACAACAACATTTATTTCCTAATTCTCCCTCCACGCGTTACTTCTCGTTACGACTGTTACGTCTCTCACGTGATCGTCCATTTAACGTGCTCTATCTCCTTTCTATAGTCTTTTCTCTTTTCAGTGACGTCATTTTGCATTTCGTATGTATTTGTATACGCGCGCCTGCGCTCTTTTACAAAGCAAGCGAACAACAGAATATATATATGTATATTTTTTTATAATTTTCACCCCAAACAAGGCACAGTGCCACTTTGAAGTAAGGGGCTACTATCAGGAACATAAGTTGTTGGGATATTATGAAAGGAGATTAGCAGCAAGATGTTTGTTTGCATTACACTTGAACTTCTGCATGTCAGTACAGTTGGGAAAGCAGACTCTCAGAAGGGAGTTCCAAAGTCTAGCAGTTCTGGGGAAGAAACTATCGGAGTAGAAGGCTTTCTTACACTTAGGGATCTCTACTGTGTAGGGGTGGGATTTTGCTGCTTGTCAGGTTTGTCAGGGTATTTACGTCGAGGGGGTAAAAGTGCTTGTAGTTCGTCAGAGTATTTTGAAAGAAACAGCTACCTTGTAGACTTGTCTATAATTATGTTTATCGGCTGTTTCCCTTGTAGAGTGTTTCAGTTTGGCTTGCAGGTCGGCTCATCAGATGAGAATAAGCACTGTTTCGACACTTTTATCATAACAATGCCCATTTATAAATTTATTGGATGTAAATATATTCAGATACTTTAAATGTTTAATATGTACAAATTTGTTCAGGATTTAAAAGATCAGAAATGCTTTGTTTGTAACGTGGCCGTTACGCTCAAACTGTATCGTTACATTTCAACCACTCTCGAACGCATACGCTGTCTGGCATCGTCGCAAAGGAACAAATAAATAAAATAAAAAAGAATTAAAACTGGCTGGCACCATTTTTAAGTGCAAATGAAATACATTTATTCATATTATTATTTGCATTTCATTATCTTGCCAAAGTCTTTTCGCGCGCACATCTTTTTACAAGGAAGTCACAACTTGTCAAGGCCCGAAGGCCATTCGAGGATAAGGGTTAATGAATGTAAGGTGGTAGTTTAGTAATCGTTAATGGTGTAGATTTGTATAATTTGGGTTATTTAAGAGAACAGCTCAACAAGTACTTGCTTACATTGGACTTGAAGGCTACCTTATAGTAATCGGCCGGGAAGCAGGCCAACGGAACAGTGTTAAACATGCGGACAGGAAAGAAACTTTGTTCATGAAATCTGTGTTTAGATTTAGATACAGATAGAGTGTGGGGAAATTTGTGGATAGTAGTTGTAGCTAGTCGAGTGTTTTTGTTAAAGTTTGTCAAACGGGAACCATATATTTGGGCTCAGATGAGCACTTACAATTAAAATAACGATAGAGCAGAACTAGTCTTTCAACATCTCTTCTGTGAGAAAGAGGTTGCAGGGAAGAAGAAAAGGGCATCACTTACTAGGTTTCGAAGTCAGTTTTGAACTCTATCAAGGCAAGATAGGGACCGCCGAGCAGCTCCTGGCAAGAGTATTCTTATTTTAGAACGTATGTGGCTCTTATAAAATTGCATCAGCAATGAGATACCTACCGAAGCTGTAAAATGACCCAATCATTTTTCCAGCGATCTTGTCAACAGGTTTGATGTATCTAGTACATTTCAGATCAGTGAGTGTTTTTTTTTTTTTTAAGTATCAGTCTCCGCCATCTGACGCAAGCGCTAGCTAGCACTTTATCGCCCTCGTATTCACACGCCCAACTTCCCCGGTCACACCTTGCTGTTCTCCAGCACCTTCTCGACCACATGTCTTAAGCGCATGTACACTTGCTCATGTGTTAAGACAGCTGCTGCTAATTTTTTAGCTAGTCAGCTATCCTACGGCTGCTGCTGATTTTCTCATACAAGCTAATACGCGGTCAGTTACCCAGTTTAAATGCTTCTAAATTTCTTTTCACATTTTAAATTGCCACAAAGTATTTTTTTATATCATCTTTTAATACAAGATGAAAATGGTTTACTTGTTTGCATATAAACCGAAATGCACATAGAAATATTAATATTGTTAATAGATTATTTTAAATAGAAAGTTTTTAATTTTATTTTATTTTACACTATTGTGCATTGTTATTTAAATAATTATTTAATGAATATTAAATGAATAAAAACAATAATAATTAATAGGTGGGTGCAAAAATAATGTCGTTTTTTGACATGATGTTGAACGTCAAAAAATGACATTATTTTTTCACCAACCTAATAAATTCTTCTAATGGAGGAGAAAAATCACACGTGAAGATTTTTTATATTTTTAAAAATTAACTGTGTGTTTTACATTCGTTAAAATGTATATACTTATATGTATTTTATTCTAGTTATTGATCATTCGTTCATTTATGAAAACTAATATCGAGTTCAGAGTCGTCTAAGTATATTCGATAAAAACATGTTTCTGTCGAACTCTGAAATTTGGATGGAATTTCAAACGGAACTGTGTATTTACTTTACGAAGCTAGTATGCTCTCGTTCCGTCAGCCATAGAGGCCCCCAAGTAATGTATTTTTCGGTCGCCCACACTGATAATTTTTTTTTTATAAAGTAATCACCACTTATCAAGGCCCGGAAGCCACTCGTGGATAAGGGTTATTTCGTGTACAGTAATTAATGGGATAGTATCGTAGTATTGGCGATTTAATAAAGTGCCTTACTTAAGGGGACTGTCCATCAGGAATTTGTTTATGTTGGACTTGAATACATCCAGGTTGTAGTCAGGTGGGAAACAGGCAAACTGAAGAGAGTTCTACAGGCGAAAATTTTTGACAGTGGGTTCAGCTATCGTGAAAGATTGGTGAGGGGCGACCAAAGATTGAAGCTCAAAGGAGCACTTGCCATATAAGTAACGATAAAACAAAGACAGGCCCGCGGCGTCTCTCCTGTGGGAGAGAGGTTGCAGGGAAGAGAAATGGGCATCACCAACTAAACCACGAAGCCTATTTTGTACTCTGTCAAGGCAGGATAGACTGTTTTTAGCAGCCTCTGTCCAGATGTAGAAACAGTACTCCATCCTTGGACGTACTTGGCTTTTATATAGATAGAGAATTGCATCGGCAGTAAAATATCTTCTGGAGAGGTAGAAGAATCCTACAATTTTTCCCACGACATTGGCAACTGACTTGATGTACGTGTTCCATTTCAGGTCAGGAGTAAAGGTGAAGCCCAGAAGCTTATCAAAACATGGAGCTTCTCCTAGACGAGAGCCATCCATTTCAATTGATGCCAATTGAACTCAATTGTAAAAGTGATATTCTTCTGAATATTGAAATATTCAGGAGAATGTCACTGTGACAATTGATTTTCCAAGTATTTTAACCACTGCGACCGCATAAACTACTGTATGATCTTAGAATAGTCTTATTAATTTCATAGCGATGTGAATACTTTTGCAGAATATAGACCGTTCTTAAATTAATATTTTGTCCACATATCCCGCCAGATTACGTTAACTGCAAGAAGGTGAAAATTACTATACAATATTTTTTTTCCTAGATTTAAACACATAGCCTTATTTTTTTAAGTTTATTTAAAAAATGGAGTTAACTTTTTATTATATTTTCTTCATAGCAACAATTTTTTTTCATTGGAATTATTGTACGACAAGTATGTTTCTATGTTTATGTTTTTTGCGTTCATTTTTATTCAATTTTTAACTAGAGTTTTGATATTGTTCAGCGTTTTTGCACATCCCCAAGAAATAAAAAATCACGAAGTTTTCATTTGGCACTTTCCGGTGATTTACATGACCCGTCGTAATATGTCGACGATAACGCAGTCCGTATTCTGCACAAGTACCAAAATATGTCATCATTAATATTCTATTTTGTGCATTTCAGTTAACGAACACGTCACTAATAATCTTCTATTTTCTTTAATGTTTTCCTGAAACGACTTAATGACTTCTTCGCATTTAAACTGAGTTAAAAATTCGAAACATTTTTTTTAACTTCATCAATTTTGATTTTCATTCCACTCGATTCACCTAGTAATAATGATAACAATGAAGCTATTATACAAAGCAATTTTGCAATCACACAATCTTTAACATATCTCTCTATATATGATAATTATTTTGTCTGTGTGTCTCTGTGTGTCTCTGTGTGTCGATGAGTTCGTTTCGTATAGACTCCGAAACAGATGGGGCGATTGTTTTAAAATGTCTAACAAATGTACTTGATGTGTCTGAGAGTGTTCTTTGGGAGGTTTCGTATCGAATTGCCCAGAATAAGTGTCGAAAATCGATATCCGAAAAAAAACTGATTAAAAGCACGGTCCTATTTTAATATAATGCATACGAGCGCGTGGGAAAGTAGCAGCAGTAGCGAAGGACTGATGATTTGGAATAGACAAGCAGCAGCAGCAGTAGCCGAAAAACGAAAATATACAAATTAGGAAGTGTGCGCGAGAAGAAAAAGGAAAAGTAAAAATGGACAGCACGTTCTAGCCAGAGAAAAAGTCGGAGGAGACGAGCGTGAAAAGCGAATATGATAATGGGTCGGCTGTACCAAACATGCGGTCAGAAGAACGTGGCAGCGAGACCTAAATTAATGGTAAGGGGAAAAAACGATAAAAAAAGAAAAAATACGACCTGAATTATTTAATTTTCTTTTCTTTTTTTTATGTAACGGCAACGTTACACGTTTTTTACCAAAGTTAACACCATTATATAGTCTAACATAACGAGTGCACTTGAGAAATCTTATTACCACACAAGGCGAAAAGTCAGGCGTATAAAATCAACAGTAGGTACATTGTTAAGACAAAGACGTTCAGAAGAGATGATTTGTTTTAAGCACAACTTTACCATGCTACTTGACTTTTGCATTTTAAACATTAATTCAAGCCATTGTATGGATACAATTTATAAAATAACAGTATGCTCCTTGCATTGCAATACGGACTAAAGTGTTTTGAGAAGTAAGTCACTTCAGGGAGGCATGTGAAGCTTTTTTCCGGTGTACTAGGGTGGGTCCTTGACTAGAGAAGCAACTGAGCAATTTGCTTGTAAAATGGTCGCTTTCAGTTTGTTTGTTTTTTTGTTTTTTTTTACAAAGGAGTGACCAATTATCTAGGCTCAGAGGCCACTCAGAAGTTAACGGTTAATGAGTGTGTAGTGGTCAATGGAGCATGTCATAGTATTGGAAATTCAATTACGTAAGAGGATAGTTCATCAAGAATTTGCTCACGTTGAACTTGAAGACAACCAAATCGTAATCAGTTAGAAAGCAGGAAAACGGAAGACCGTTCCACAAGCGTGCAATTCTAAGATAGAAGCTTTGTTCATGGAATCTACGTTTAGGCTTAAGCTGAGATAAAGCGCAGGGGAAATTATTGACTGTGATTTCAGATAGACGAGTGTTTTGTGAAAGTTAGTCAAATGGGGGCGTAGATTAGAGTTCAGGCGAACACTTGCCATGAAAATAACGATAAAGCAGAGACAGGCTCGCAACGTATCATCAGTGGGAAAAAAGGTTGTAAGGAAAAGAAAAGGGCATCCACCACTAGGCTACGAAGTCTATTTTGTACTCTATTAAAGCAGGATAAGTTGTTTCCAGTAACTCCTGCCAAAATGTTTCAACGGTACTCCATCTTTGGACGTACTTGGCTTTTTTACAGGTATAGAATTGTGAGAACAGTGAGATAACTACTGGAGTGGTAGGACGACCCCGCCATTTTTCCAGCAGCCTTGGCAACAGATTTAATGTACGTGTTCCTTTTCAGGTCAGGAGTAAAGGTCAAGTCTAGAAACTTGTCAAAACAGGGAGCCTCCCAAGATAAGAGTCATTCATTTCAACTGATGCCAGACAGGGATCAGAGCGTTAGTGATGGATAGAAGCTTGATTTTTAATGCATTCAAATTAACCAGACATCTCTTTCCCATTGCCCCATGTGATCAAGATAGGAGAAGAGAGAATCAGAAAGAACTTGGTCGTTTATGGCCTTTGAAGTGTTGTAATAGATGGCAGTGTCGTCAGCATAAATGTCTAAAAATGATCTTGAATGTGATTTGAAAGATCATTTATGTTGATCAGGAATAGACTTGGGCCCAGGATGGACCCCTGAGTGGCTCTAGCATTAATACTGTGAGCTTCTGATTTCTGTCCATCAACCATTACACTTCTGGATCTATCAGAAAGAAATGATTTGATAATTAAAAAGACATTTCCACCTATACTGTAGTTGGGGATTTTGTGGAATAGACCTTTATGCCATACTTTATCAAAGGCCTTTGATATGTCAAGAGCAATTGAAACTATGTTGCATGTCAATGAGAAAGTTATATTTATTGAGGTTGTTGACTACTTCGTTATTCGTCAGATTCCAGATTCGTCAGATTCCAGCAACTTATTCATTACGCACAGGAGACTGATTGGTCTGCATTGAGAGGGAGATGAGCGTCACCTAAATTTTAAAGTACGGGACATACTGATGAGTTTTTCATGGTGTTGAAACCAATTCTCCTAAGGATAACGCTTAAACAGCTTTGCAAATAGGGGGAGGGCTAGTTCAGGTTGAAGCTTTTTAAGCACTATAATAGGAATGCTGTCAGGTTTTTGATTAGCTTTACAACATCATGCACAGATATTTGTATGTCGTATAGCGTGTTTTCAGAAACTGGATGAAATACGGGGAGTTGGCAGCCCTGATCACATAGAGTAGAATTAGCTGCAAAGTTTTTGACAAAGAATTTGGCTTTGCCAGATGCTAACGAGATTACCTCAGATCCATTAATGATGGTTGGGATAGAGCACACATTTCTATTCGGGACCCTGTTTGTTATTTGCCAAAGTTGGTGGGAACGAAGCCGCTGCTAGCTACATTGGACTTAACGGACACAGCATACAACTCTCTTGCCTTCTTTATTACTCTTTTACAGTAGTAAATGGCAGTCCTGAAGGTGGTTTTAGTCTCAGTACAACAATTAAGTTGAAAGCAATAGAAAAAGTGAGTTCTGTGCCAATGGCAGAGCACATTCTAGAGAGAACCACGGCTGTCTGGAAATTTTTGGAGAGTATGAAGCAATCTATATCTGCAATTAACCATTTTTTCATGTCTAATACTATAGAGCACACGTTTTTTTAAACGTGGAATATAGAGATAGATCTGATATAAATGTACGAAAGCAAGCCCAGTCAGCCATATAGTATGGATATACTGTACGATAGAGAGGTATGTCGGGGGACTTGTTACATTTTGTTTTTATCTTAACTGAGACAACGTAGTGGTCGGAAGATCTCAGTTAGGACAGAACGGAGGATGAAACATAGCTCAGGATAAGTAATGAGAAAAAGGTCTAGGTGACTGTCATACTGACCATCAGGGTCGGGCACACGGGTGGGTTCGTGAACAATCTTAGTTAGGCCATAAGTATTGGCGAAATCGTAACAGAACTACCCTCATCATTTGTCTTGAGGTGGCTAACCATTCCACATTGTTAACATTAAAGTCACCACAGACGTGAATGTTAGCCGAATGTTTGAGCAGACAGGATGTGGTCAATTTTCTCAGATATGCTCTTAAAGATAATAACTGCGCTGTTATGGGGACAGTAGAAGGCAAATATAAACGCAGTGGTGTGAGCAAGTGCAATCCGAAAGCACATATAGGACAATTTAGGGTTTTCTTTGGAGATCACATGGGATACCATCTCTAAGTCGGCATATATTCAATGCCCATATCGATCTTGAGGTCCGATTAGGATGTTTAATTAGAATATTCTTAAATTATAAACTTATCTAGGAAAATAGTCTGCCCGGTGCCAGTTTCGCTTAGGAAGAATAGGTTAGGTTTGGTCTCCTCTAATTGGATTTAAATCTCTAGAAGTTTGCAATGTATACCCCTGATGTTTGAGAAGGAGACATGTAGTTAGATCTACGTTAAAAGTTAGAGTTCTGGATTTAATCGTGTATTCTCTCTGGATACTTTTCATGATGGAGTTCCAGGATGTGTAAAATAAGTCGTCAAACTTTGTTTGAGTAGAGCAAAGAGGGGAAGTAAGGAAGATAAAGCCAGAATAAATATTTTTGTAGCCATGAGAAAGTAAAGCCGGAATGATTACCCACTAATGTGGCATCTAGAAGCCCCACAAGAAGCTATGCATGGTCCAGCATCTATTTACCAAATGGCAACACAGCAGACCAGGTATTTTGCACCTGCTGATAAGACGGCCTCCTAAGTGGTTAGTCCAAAGTATGGGTCCCTGACTATCAGGCGAATAACGTCAGTCCAGAAAAATGTTTACCTCCAGCACCCTTATTAGTGACATGGGTATAAGAATAGATTTAGAAACAGAAACTTTCCGACATACCAAGCTACTGCTCACGCAAAAATACTGCCGACCTAGAGTACAGCTTTTTTCTCCCTTTGTCAGAAAAATCAATTGTTCTAAACGAGGACCGAGAGACAAAACCGAGTGTTACGGGAGGTCCCGACAACGCATCAACAATACTCTGATAATACTCTTAAGACTGATAATAATATTAAGTATTCTACTTAATATAAGTTCAATGGACATTTTTTAGGGAAAGTATGGCGATAGGTTCCCCTCTCACTTTACTGAGGTAAAGGAGGAAATACAGTTGTTAAATTTAACGTCTGTAATTCTTGCATTACTTTGCTAAATTTCCTCGTGCCATTCCAGATTTGATTTGAATGAGAATTGTATTACCCTTTATGCTAACATTCGACGTGAGGGGCGCATTTTTTAGTATAATTATTTGAAAAGTATTCTTAAAAAATGGAATCACAGTTTTGTGTGTGTGTGTGTGTGTGTTTGTTTTTTCTTATTGTAAAAATTATGTGGGAAGGTATTGAATTCAAAATTGAAGAACGTGTTTTTGAGAAAGAATTTAGCAGGTGAATTCACAAGCCGCAAATTTACAACAATAATTTCTAATAAGTTTTTACAATAGTATTTGGAGGAGAGTGCCCGGGGAAAGAGTAAAAACAAAAACAATTAAGTAAATACATTAATACATAACTGAAAAAACCAACACTTAAATACGTTTTAGAGTTATCAGGTTTACGTCTATAATTCTTGAGTTAATTCTTGCTAAATTTCCTCGATTCATTCCTTTTCGATGGCAATACAAGTATGAGAATTGTGAAATATTCGGTTATTCTCATTCAATCTCAGCAACGTCAAATCTCGTTGCTAGTATTAAAATAGTTTCATTAATTTTTTTACTTTTTTTCTTTTCTATCTCGGATTTTACTATATTTTAACTGAACAAAGAAAGTACTGTATTAGACAATAATAGAATGAAACTTGTACAATACTAGATGCACCAATCATACGATACCAGATACTTAACATTTCACAATAATATATCATTTTAAGCACACAAAAAAAAATCACAATATTATACTATGGCCATAATTTGATATACTTGAATGTACGCATTACTAAAAATTACACTATAAATAAAATATAGTAACCGCATTGTACTAAAACAAAGACATTTTGTTAAAAGTTACACGATTTAAATTCATTATACTTGCCGAAGTGGATACAATTAGGTACCTGCACATTTAAAACATATGAAAGTGCATGCAACTAAGTTCCTGCATGTGTAAAACATCTAAATGCACATAACAAAGTTCCTGCACGTGTAAAATATATATAGATGTATACAACAAAGGTCCCGCACGTGTAAAATATATGGAAGTGCCTACAGCTATGTTCCTGCACGTGTTAAATATATAAAAGGTCCTACAACTAGGTTCTTGCACGTCTTAAAGATATGGAAGTGCCTGCAACTAGGTTCCTGTACATGATAAATATATGGAAGCGCACAAACCTTAGAATCTGCAAGTGTAAAATATATGAAAGAGTATAATATATGGTATATATACATATATATATATATATATATATATATATATATATATATATATATATATATACATTTATGCTCCTAGGTTTCTGCAGATGTAAAAATATATGGATGTGACTACAACTTGGTTCCTGGATGTAAAATATATATAACTATGTTTTTTGTACGCGTAAAATATATAGAAATACATACAACTAGGTTCCTGCACGTGTAAAATATATAGAAATACATATAACAAGGTTCCTGTACGTGTCAAATATATGGAAGTGCATACGACTAAGTTCCTGCACGTGATCTTTTATTGAAGTGCATACAACTAGGTCTTTGTACATGTAAAATAAAAGGAAGTGCATATAACTAAAGTCCTGTAGGTGTAAAAATAGATGGGAGTGAATCCTGTATGTATGAAATATCTGGAAGCCTATCCAACCAGGTGCTTGGGCGTATAAAATACATGGAGGTCAAACAATCAGGTTTCTCTAAGTTTAAAATATATGAAAGTGTGATGTTTCTGAATTTTCGAGATGAGGATTGGTTATATGTATTATTATTCATCGGACTACTGTTCTCATCTTCAGTGTGATTTTCACAACGTTTCGGTTGATATAACCTCCGACCTTCTTCAGGTGTATCTTTTCGAACTCGGGAATGTTTCTGTTGAACTCGGGAATTTGGACGAAATTTTGAGCGGAACCCTTTATTTACTTCACGGGAGTAGCGTGCTCTTGTTCCATCAGCCATGACTGGATAGAGGTCCTAAGTGATTCGCAAATGTATATTTCGGTCGCCCACACCGAGGATTGAACCTTCAACCTTTAAGAGAATAACACTTTTACAATTGATTTTTCCCAGAACTCTAACGACTGCGCCACGTGTCCGCAAATTCTTACACATGTGGATATGCAATAATTATGGGAACATTGAAAAAAAATATGTGAAAACAAACTCATTAGCTCATCTGGTTTGTTTAGTGATGCTAAACGAACATTAGCGGAGGTCGATTATCTTAGAGTGCTTTTCTTATTCTTATTCTTCTGAGAGAAAAGCGTGTTTAGATCTGAAACAATCCAGTTAAAACACTAAAAGACTCTAAAAGGCAATTTAAAAAAAACAAGTGACATTGATAAATCGCTAGTTGTTGAAAGTCACGATTGTATTTTATGGTAAAAATTAACTCATTCACTTCCGACGAAGGAAAAAAAATGATCTTAAAAGGTCAAAGGTTAAATATTTTTGTTTTTGTCTTCGCTTGTTATGATGTGAGAAGTTTAATTAGGTTCAAATGGTCACACATCAAGAATGAACAGAACTCAAATAGAACCAGTTTCGCGTTTAGCAATGGCGGATAGTCTGAAGATACGTCTATTACAATTAGTAATTAGTGTCAGAGACTAACGAAAATGCTATTTCTAATTTAAACTTTACAGACCAATAAATATTCGATTTCAAATTGAAACCATACCAATCCCCCTCCAAAAAAAAACTAATTTAGACATATAAGGGGAAAGAAAATACTGTTTCAGATTTGAACATAACAAATCAACGAAAATACTATTTCAATCTTAGGACTAACGAAATAACGAAAAACTATTGCATGTTTAGACTTAAGAGACAAACAAAAATAGTATTTCAAAATTAGATCTAACATAACAAGAAAATAAAATATTAAATCTTAACCTAACAGACCAACGAAAATTATATTCGAAACTTAAGCCGCACAGACCAACATAAATGATATTTAAATATTAGCTTAATATAACAACGAAAGTGTTTTTTTTTTAAACTTAAGTTTCATAGAAAAACAAAAATGATAGACCAAACCTTAGACTAAATGCTAACAAAAATGATTGCTTAAACTTAAGCCTGACAGACAAACGAAAAATCCTATTTCGAACTTAAGCCTGGCAAAATAACGAAAATGCTATTTCGAACTTATCACTCACCGACCAACGAAAATGCTATTTAAAACTCGTCTAAGTCTGATAGACAAACACGAATGCTATTAGATTGACAAGAAAGATGAATATATTTCAGCTCAAACAAAAATTTATTGATCGAAATAAGCACCATCAGAATAAACACACTTTTGCTAACGCAAAATGATTGCATTTATGCCAGTAACGTAAAAATCTTGCATTCTGGTGTCGATGAAGTCGTTGAAAGCGTTTTCGATATCGCTTAGGTTTTGGAAGCATTCATTTCTCACGCAGAAAGTTGTCAAGATGCTTGAAAAAATAATAGTCAGTAGAAGAGAAGTATGGAAAATAAGGCGGATGAGGACTAATTTCGTAGCATAATTCTTTCGATTTCTGCAGGATTGATTTAGCAACGTGAGGTGGCGCATTGTTGTTGAACAGAATTCGACCTTTTCTGCTAAATAATGCTGGGTGTTGTTGTCAAAGTTTCTGATGCATTTCATCCATTTGTTAAGAGTACTTCTCCGCCGAAATAGTTTCGTAAAAGAAGGGAATATGACACTTCATAAAGGCGTTTCTTTTGGTTATCGTCCAATTCTTGAGGCAGACATTTGTCAAGTTTGTTGTTTGTCTAATCTCTCTCAAGTGGTTGGTAATTATCGTATACGTTACGTCTAATTCAGAAACAAGTTCTTGAACCGTTGTATGTGAATTGGCTTGACTAAGGCTCTTATTTGATCGTTGTCAACGCCTGATGGCCGACCACTACGTTCATTATTTTCAAGACCCTCGTTGTTGCTACGAAATTTCTTAAACCACCATTGTGCTGTGTGTCCAGTAGTTGTTCCTGGGCTAAACACTTTATTGATATCGCGAGCTGTTTCAACAGCTCTTTGGCCTAGCTTGAATTGAAATAAGTAAATTGTGCTTTTTTTCCATCTTGTATTCAACGTTCTGAAAAGAAGAAATAACTGTTTAAAACGATTGTAATCTAAACAATTTGATAGAGCAAAACCGCTCTTTAAAAATGTATATAAAGTAAAGGTTTTATAACCAAAACTTATTTGAAAATACATCATTTGAAATCAAAATAAAAAAAAATGCCGCAAATACTTTCTTCTCAGCCTATTATTTCAAACTTAAGCTTGACAGACCAAGGAAAATACTATTTTAAACTTAAGCATAGTAGACCAACAGAAATGCTATTTCAAACTTAAGCATAGTAGACCAACAGAAATGCTATTTCAACCTTAAGCTTGGCAGACCAACAGAAATGCTATTTCAAACTTAAGGCTGACAAACCAACAAAAATGCTATTTCAAACTAAAGCATTACAAACTAACGAAAATGATATTTCAAATTTTAGCCTGACCTAAAATTACATTTTAAACTTAAGCCTGTCAGACCAACGAAAATGATATTTTAAACTTAAGCCTTACAAAAAATAAAAATGATATTTTAAACTTAAGCCTGAAAGACCAAATGAAATGATATTTCAAATGTAAATATGACATCATATGAACATGCTTACATACCTCAAGAATATAATACGTCTTCTAAATGTTTTTTTTTTTTTTGCGTTGTGAAAATGTTATTAAAAAATAATGCTGGTAACAGTTTCGATGGTCGGGCGTTTAGAAATAAATTGTTGTCCAACCGAATTTATCAATGAAAGTGTCATTATTTCCACGTGTTAATCTTCTCTCCCGAAGTCGCACATACCTCTTCTACTCAATTCGGAAAAAGAAAGCAAGTTTTGTGTGTGTGTGTGTGTGTGTGTGTGTGTGTGTGTGTGTGTGTGTCTGTGTGTCTGTGTGTGTGTCTGTGTGTCTGTGTCTGTGTCTGTGTGTGTGTTTTGCCTCCTTTATATTTCATCATTTATTACCCACAAAAAAATCGATGTAAAATTCTGCAGTCATTTTGAAACAGACGATATACAAGACATAATGCCTGTCCAATAGATGCATGTTGGTCTATCTACACTGTGGAAAGTGTTGGACGTTCTAAACCGTCGATTTAACGAGTTACTACTAGAGATAAATCGAATGTCTACTAGACTCAACCCTCAACTATCTTAGGTTATTCTTTACGGGCGTTTATCCAGAGACTCTGACATGAGGATACTTTGGCTTAGAAATTATAACCCGACGAGATTTACAAAATAACATACGCTCCAAAACCCAAGTAAACGTCCTCGGGTACGGCCACACACTTGTTCAAATGAAGTAGACAATGATGCATCGTCTACTAGTAAAGTAATCACACTAAGCCTCACCAGACTAGTTAAATTATAATCTTGGAATTCAGTAAAGTAAAGCAGAGACCAAAAAGACTATAACACAGTCAAGTTGTCCATTAAGGAAAAGAAAATTATTATTTTTCTGTGATTTATTAACCCAACGTTTGAGAAGTAGGGTAAATCCTTAAACGTACATTCGCATATATGTATTACTCAATTTGTGTCAGGTCAGGTCATATGCTACTGGTACCATGTAAGCCTGTACTACCTTCCTCATTGTCGGGTCACCAGCGACTAAACTGGTTCCCCCCACCAAACTTGTTTGGTGAGGAGGGTGGCTACTCTCCCTGAAGGATTAAAAACAAGACCTTCCAAAGGGCGAATTAACACTTTTTCGGGGTCAACGGGCAACTAGCACCGTGTGTGTTTGTGTGTATGTATGTGTGTGTTGGGGTGTAGAGGGCTCCCGTAAGCCGTGGTGAAGGCAACCTTTCTACGAGAAGCAAATTTTTGATGTAAAAAACGATAAAGCGGGAGACCAGTACCCGCATTAAGCTGGTCTGCAGTTTAACTTGTTGCTGGCTATCTTACTCTTGCTTGTTGCTGGATCTCAACATTTTGAACCGAGAGAGAGAGAGAGACGTAGCTGTAGTACAAAGCTAAGACTCTGTAACATCATCTGTGTATAGATACTCCCTCAGGGATTTGTCTATAAAAATGGTCCTGTGGCGATGGAAGTCATTTTTGGGCTCATGGACTTTAAGTGTCTGAGGGAGTGGCACTCGTCTGACAAGACATTGCAATCATCATCATTACTCAATTTAGTTGAACTAAATGAAAACAGGAAAAGTTTGTGATTATATTCGTAATTGAACAAGCAATTAATTGATTCGTAATATACGTACATATAATTTTGATATATATTTACATATCTATAATGTATTATTAAAATATATACACATATACTGTTAAAAGATGCGATAAAACATTGTCTATGTATTTTCATTATTTATATAAAGGGTCGGCAACCTATCGTTCGCTGGCCGGATCCGGTCCGTGAAGGCATTCTGATCGGCCTACAAATCTGATTACTATATAACTATTTTGAACACCAGAGAAGAGATGTTCGAATTCAACAAAATGTCTATTTTTTTCTGTTACATCCAACAAAATTTGAATAATATAGCAGCAAAAACACGATTAAACCCCAATGACCTCAATTTCTACGTAAAAAAAATAATTAAACATAAAACAAAAACTTACAGTGGAATTGACCGGCCGCTCAGCTAAAAACAATAGGCAGGAACAGCTTCAAAGGGACAATGTTGTGTCAGTCGGCTTTCTACTTCATTCCCCCAACAACTACTCCCCATCAATGAGTCCTGCTTTCCACATACCATATCCTACATACTTCCATTTTTCAAATTTAAAGAGTTTATTCAGTTAATTTCCATCAAGGGTACATTGGCTGAAGTAGACATTTTTGAAACTATGTTAAAAATGAGAGAAATAGGGTTTGATGTTTGTCGAAACTTATTGGAATAAGAAATTATAGTGCTCCATTCATGGCAGGGAAAAAGATTTTATTACACAATTACAGCAGAATATGAACACCCTACAAATAATTCATAAACTTGTAACACTTCATTGTCTTATCCATCAAGAAACATTGTGTGCCAAGTCCTTGAAGTTTAAAAACGTTATGAATGATTGTGTGAATGATCTTTATGAATGAAGTTTATGAATGATTTTGTAAATGATCTTTATGAATGAAGTTTATGAATGATGTTGTGAAAACTGCGAATCTCGTGGATTGGATCATTGACAATTCAAAAACTATTTTAGATTTATATTCAGGTAGAATATTTTTACCTTGCTTATTTCTATGATTACTCTGGCTTAGCCTAGGATGTTTTATATACAGAGAGAGGGTACTATTATTTGTATTTACACATCTATTGTCAGACTGTGTGTGGACTACTGTTGTCATATCTGGGCTGATTAACCTCTATCCTATTTCAAATAATGGCCGACAAGATGCAGAAAATCGGAGTTTATATCGATACTAGCGTTGTGAAAATAGCACTGAAGTTGAGAATAGTATTTTAAAATTTTCCAAATAATATTTGATTAGTACTATAATCATGCAATTATCAACAAAACCATCACTTAACATTTCAAAATATTTTTTCTTTTAAAAATAATACCGACGCCCTAAATATGGCTCTAAAAAGAACCGAAAGTACAGGGTGGAATGATAGAATTGGTGTCCTAGAAAAGACGACATGATTCCATCTCCCTTTGATGAAAACCAGTTTTCTTCTTTTTTTTTTTGCAGACCATCTACTAGTTGGCCAGTGGTGTACAAATCCCAAGAACGATAGGAGCCTTCTATCATGTTAGAAAGTATTTAACGAGCGAGATTGGAGATGCCGGTGTACAACTTATTCTCTCTACCGATCCAAGTTATGACAACAGGACCATTGTCAGCATCTTCAAAATGCAAATCTGGACGGTTCAACGCTTGGGGGTACAATGAAGTTTCCGGCCATGGTTATGGTGTTTGGTGTAGTTTCAAGTGAAGGCCACGTCATGCCACCTCACATCTTTGACGCCAGCTTGAAAGTCAACACCAAAATGTACCTGGATATAATGAAAAGTGTAGTGACCCCTGGTGCAATCAGGTGGCCGCTGGCATACCCTGGATATGGCCGTAGGACTCGGTGCCAGCCCATTAATTCAAAGAGACCCAGACTTGTCTTCTGGAGTGCTACGACTTTGTACCCTTCTCTCACTGGGCCCCTTCTCCCACGACCTAAGCCTACTGGACTACTTCGTTTAGTCATACGTCGAGAACATCACCAATATTACGTTCCACAACTACAAAGCCAGCTAAATCGCCGCCATCCGCCGAGTATTCGATGGGATCCCGTCGACGCTTGTGAAAAAATTATGATCCCAGTTCCGGACCCGTAGGTAGTGATTTAGGGTGAAGGCTACTACATTTAATAGATGTCAGCTCTATTACATAATCAAGTTACCTGAATTGATTTTTTTTAAATAAAAGTTTTAAAATAAAGCTGTAGTGCGACAAATGTATCGTTCCACCCTGTAGTTAGGTTCATGACGATTACAGAAGATTACAAATCTGTAAAGAGAACATCGTCTTTGTGATGTGTGTGGAGAAATAACTGGTAAATCGAGTACAGATTTGAACATGTAATATGCTTATTTAAATGACTTGTAACATTTCAATAAGCACATGGAAAAGGAAAACTCTGATGTAAAACCTACGTTATTTCCCTCACGCGCCATAGCAATAAAGTACTGTGAGAAGGAGGCCCCCTTAGTTCTAGTCGACGATGTTCCTAGAGATCGTGACTTGGACAAATTATCCGGTTTACAGACCTAAAGTAACGATTAGGTAAACCCTGTCGATCACTTCCCCCTTTCACACTCCTACTTTGTATATTAGCCAGGTGCAGAGGTATAATCAGAGTGCTTCATCAGAGACATCCGGTAAACGCGTACGCGTATATTATTAGTGGTGAGCGATTAAGAAAGAAATCAATTAACTGAAAGTCTTCCCCCCCCCATTCATCGTCGCCTTTCGCGTGCGTGGCTGTTGATCTGTATTGTTGCATCGGCTAGTGGTTGTTTAACGCATGCGAATGTATGAAAACACAAGGAGACTTCGTAGTTTGGGAGGTTTTATTGGAGAAAAAGATTAGTTCACGAGAGGAGAGACCAAGAATTTATTCCTTCGCAAATTAATAATTAGTTTAATTTTCTTTCTTGCATAATAGAATAAATACTAAATCGCAAATAATTTTGATTTAAATCTATCCAATAGTAAATAGATTGGAGGGATGGGAATATCTTGTATTTTCGTAAGCCTGTGTGATGTTATCAAATATATATTTGTTTCACTACTACTACTACTACTACTACTACTACATATTTGATATGTGGACAACACTAGGTAGCCTTGCTGAAGTTAAATAAAGTTGCACAAATGCACACTGGTATCTCTGTTTTCGATCTGTCCATTCGATTCGGAAAAATATGTGTCCGCTAATCGTCTGTTCTTTTTCATTTTCCATATTGTGTGCAACTCCCTTGAATAAATCAATTCTCTTTGGCGTTTGAACCCTATTATTTGGACAACAGCTTATTTTACAAATGGCATCTGCAATACAACTTTCTTCCGTTCTTGCTTTTCTTATCCCAATTTTTGTCGAGTGCACATGCGTAATTACGGGTCACATGTGTGTACATCGCAGTCACACGGCTTTAAAATCTTCATGGTTTCTACTTATTTGATTCTGACACTGAAAAAAAGGACTTCATAATTTCGATACTGAATCCGGATAGATATTCATTATCGGCTATCATTTCAATCAGATCTTGGTTTGGGAAAATTGTCACGGCGAGCTCCTGTATTTTCGAGATGCCAGTTTGGTAGCCTGTCGATCGAAATAGATGTTTGTAAAGAAAAATCGATCGCTTGACCATTACTAAAAAAAGATGACATTCGATAACTAAGGAAAAGCGGTTGATTTAAAATAGAATATAGATTATTTCTTCTCATCGTTATCTTCCTCATATTTCTTTCGTTCTGAGACTAAGAACAAATGAGTGATAATAACTTTACAACATTAAACTTTTTTTCGGTTATTTCAATTCGAGGATATTTACATTCTTTTATTTAGTCAATATGTTTTTGCAGTATTATTTTGTCTCATCACCATGATGACGATGTAAAGAATTTTTTTTATAAATGACGACGACGTCGTAGTTTGTTCGAAGCATTTTGTGTTGTGTACAAACAGTCGCAGAAAACAGGAGGAAGCACAGAAAGGAGAGATCTACTATCAACATAACTCCTTCCGCCTGTTCCCCTACCCAGTCGACCAGCCACACATGCCCCAACTGCAATAAATTCTGCGGGCCAAGGATCGGCCTCCATAGCTTTCTAAGGATCCACAAAATACCAGACCCTACATCACCGAAAAGAGAACAATCCTGGCAACATCAGATATCCATGCTAGTAAAATATAATTGCATGTTTTTGTCCTTTAAGTAGTGACAAATGAGTAGAGTAATAGATAGTAAAAAAAAATCGTTAGGGTAGTGCACGCAGAATTGACGAGAGATGTATCTTCTGCTTCAATTTCTCTTATGATAAATAACATTTTGGATACACGACTTCACACGACTATACCTCCTTTACAACCCATCTTTCAGCGGGCGACCACGAACACCACGCATTTCTTTTGACATAGGACACCTGTATATTTATTTTAGCCGTCTAATACATCTCCTGTTTATGTTATTCCTAAATGGGTTTCCGCCAATATAATGATGCAGCTGTATTATAGTAAATGTTTATGGGGGGCGCCTTGGGGAGTCTTTGTGTATAGCCAAGAATCACACCGCCATTTAATATATGAATTTATGTGTAAATTTTATTGTCTTAGCGAAGAAAGAAAATGAAAGATATACAGGCATGCATGATAAAATAAAAACACAATGAAACAATGAAATAATAGAGACTCGCCTGGTAGAAACAGATACTTAAAACATAAAAAGTGTCTTATTAATGTAAAATAGAGAAATACGAAAGTTTATAAGCAAATATTTTTATATAAGAAATACTAATATAAAGTTACATTCATGTTAGTAAATGCTCGTATTAGAAGAACGTTGTAGTTTACTTGAAGCATTATACATAGTGTAAAATGCGGTTTGTTGGAAACACTGTGGACACAAGTTAGTATATAAATGACAATATACGAAGGAATTGAGTAAACGTTCTTGGATTCCTTTCGTTCGGCCGGCTGTAGAAGGATCTCTCGAACCGATTTTCTCGACCAGGTCTTTAAGAAATTTCTAAGTTCGCATCGACTTACTACATTCGCGTATAGGTGTTGCTTAGTGAGGTTTACAAATTCTTCGATTTATTAGCTTCATGTCGAAACTTTGCTAACTTTTAGGAAGTGACGAAGAGAGCGTAATGAAAAAGCCCGGAGAAGGAAAGTGGATAAACAATTAGAACCATTGGCAGTTTAGTATTCGTTCGAATCGCATCTCTAGCAGTATCAGAATTTTTGTAGGAATTTTTGACACCCCTAATACGAAACTGCGAATACAATATAAAAATCTCGGAATTTCTCTGTTAAAAGTGGGTTATTTATTTTCTTTATGGATTATACTTCCAAAATAAACTATTACAGTTGTTTTAAAAGTAATAGAAATATATTTTTTTAAACAGTAATGAATTTTCCGAACTCAATACTTTTCAATTTTTAAACTCAATATTTTTCAATTTTTAAATTTTAAAAATCTATCAAAATTTTTCTATTGATTCTATTTTTACGATATTTTCAGGGTCAATGTGAAATTTTATGTTCTTTCCAATAAATCGAATATAATATTTTAGACAAACGTTTTTTTTTTTAAATTCACGAACCCCTCCCCCATCCCAATTTTTAAGTGTCTATTAAAAAGTAAATACTTAATTTAGTAACCCGAAAGTAAATAATTAATTTACGCACAAAGTGAAGAGAAAAGGTCAATACATAATATATTCAAATTAAAAAAAAAAAAAAACATAGTGTTCTTTTAGAATTTTACCTGTAAAGTTTGAAGTTTAAAACCTTTTTTTTAAACCACGTTATTTGTTTTTTCTTTTTTCTTTTAATGGAACCTTGGTCCTTGCTCCTTTAATTGAAAAAAAAATTAGGGCTTGAATTACATTTTTCGAGGAGTTATAAGCTTTGAAAGACAGGGGGTCGAATAATTCACGCCTCCCATTTTGTAAATGTCTAATAATAATTAATTTAGAACCCGATAAGTACATAATTATTTACTCACAAATTGAAGAGAAAAGGTCAATACATAATATATTCAAATTTAAAACAAAAAAAACATAGTGTTCTTTTAGAATTTTACCTGTAAAGTCCGAAGTTTAAAACCTTTTTAAAAAAAAAACACGTTTTTTTTTTTTTTTAAATGAAATCTTGGTCCTTGCTCCTTTAATTGAAAAAAAATTAGGGCTTGAATTGCATTTTTCGAGGAGTTATAAGCTTGGAAAGATGGGGTGGAATTATTCGCTATTTTCACGAAATTTCTGACACTACTATCGCATCTCTATGTATAATCTACCACCGATCGCATTTTAACAAATAACCAACATCATATTTCAGTACGATCTATGAAACTTAAATTTCATCTCGACCCATGAGAAAAGGTTTTCACGTCGAGATATGTTACAAGCAACATTGATGGTTTAATATGGTTTAATTTATGTTCATTTTTTCATAAAATTCTAATATTTATTAATTCATAACTGTGCATCGAATGAATGCTTAGTTCGCTTCACCTTATCAAAGATCCATACAAAATTCCAGTCAGATCGGCCCAGTAGTTTGTGAAAAAGATGGCACGGACGGACAGACATACAGTCAGACAGGTAGACAGAATAAGAGAAATATAAAATACATTCTTGGAGTTCTAATTTATGCTGTGAAATTTATTGGTAAAATCGCCCGGGAGAAAGCTTCACATGCCTCCATGCAGTAACTTAGTTCAAAATATTCTACATTGCACTCTAGAGAATCTACTGTTTCTTTTATTAATTTTTTTTATATAAACTTTTTTACTTTTATTATTTTATATAAACTTTTTTCTTTGATGAAATTATTTCATATAAACGTCTTTCTGGAAATTAAAAAAAAAACATAAAGAAATTAACGTGCGGAGTTTGAAACTACAGACCACGTTATGCAAAAAAGAAAAGAAAAGAAAAAAAAACACGCTATCAACTTGCATACGGTAGAATTTTCACGGACCGTTGTTCTATCATTGTTGCTAAGCGACGAATGGAAGATGGCTTTACCAATGATAGATAAATTAAAATAACGGTTTCGATTATCGATTATCGCCAATGGTATCCTGAGACAATACATTTCTAAGATCACTCCCAGACTTATACACTAAAGTTCTATAAAGTTTAAAGAAAATCTATTCAGACGTTTCGAAGTCTATAAGGAACGAACTCACACATACAGACAAAGTTGCATTTATGTAATTGTATATATGTATATATATATATATATATATATATATATATATATATAGAGAGAGAGAGAGAGGGGAGAGAGAGAAAGAGAGAGAGGAGGAGGAAAGAAATTAGTTGTGTCGAAGTCTATAACGAACGAACTCACACACAAAGTTACATTTATATAATTGTATATATATATATATATATATATATATATAGAGAGAGAGAGAGAGAGAGAGAGAGGTAGAGAGAGAGAAAGAAAGAGAGAGAGGAGAAGGAAAGAAATTAGTTGTAAATGAGCGGAGGAATAGACTCAAAATAACTTTGAGTTAGTTGCATCCTTCACAACATACACTTAGGCTGATTTTTAATGAGATGTCAGCATAATATCTGCTGTCATGTCGTTGAAAAGAAGGGCCGTAGAATTGCAGTACACAACGTAGTTGATTGCTTTCAAGGAGACGAGCTGGCGCGTTCTGAGTCTGTTCGGGATTGCCATTTTAGAGCAATGCATCAATGAAGATCTCCCTTGTCGCAGTTATAAGAATGTATATATATGTGTGTGTGTGTGTGTATGTGTGTATGTGTGTGTGCGTGCGTGTGTGTATGTGTGTGTGTCTGTGTGATTTATATATATATATATATATATATATATGCATTAGCCAAACGATTATTTACATTAGACTTGAAAACGACCATGGTATAGTCAACTTGAAAGATGCCCCATGGTAACGCGTTACACAGACAGACACTTATAGGCATGTCTCTTTGCTCATGGAATGTTTGTTTCATTTTAGGTACAGTTTGCTGGCTGCATAGTAGTTCAGTCATCTATCGTGCTATATGTGTGCCATTACGAACGACTACTCGACCAAAAATATCTAGACTTGGTTATGTCCTTCGGCCGTCTATTATTTCTGAAAGAAAATATAGAAAAAAAAAGAGAAGAAACGTGTTTAAGTTTTTATATTACGCGCATAAATATGAGGTAAATATCCTTGTGCCTCAAGATTAACTGAAAAACATTGTTGGCAGTATTTGTTGCAATTGTTTTGGTTAAAATGGGCAGAGATTTTAACTCAGCCGTGCATCTGCCATGAAAATAACAATAACGCAGAGATAAATTCGCTACGTCTTTTCTGTGAGAAAGATGAAGTAAACAGGTGAAAAGGTCCTTGCTTACTAGATTTCGAAGACGATGTTGTTTGTATTCACTGCATCCCTTGGGCGTCCTGTGTGCACTTCGCTGGCTGTATAGTAGTTCAGTAATCTATCTCGTCATATGTGTGCTATTACAACCGACCTTTCGACCAAAACTATCTAGACTTGGTTATGTTCTCCGATGTCTATTATTTCTGCAAGAAAATAGGAAAGAGGGAGAGAGACAGAGAGAGAGAGAGAGAGAGAGAGAGAGAGAGGAAACGTTGTGTTTTTATATTACGCGCTGGAATTTGGTGTAAATATTCTTGCGTGTCTGATTAACTAAAAAAAGACTGTTATTTATATATTTCGTCTACTTGAATGTCTGTATGTAAACACAACATTCACCGCTGCTGCTTCGAACAGCTCTATGAATTTATCATCCTATATTATTGTAATTGTTGTGCAAATCAATTTTGTCTTGTATATGACTTTATACAACATTTGATGGTGAGGCCACAATTTTGTTGTTTTAGATAGTATAAAATTACTTCTGAGTAGTCATTATTCACAAGCCCACTCTGAATAGAAGTGGTAGTACCTGCCATGATTCGATCAATGGATTACATCAGACATGTCTTCGGTGTGAAACAGCATTACATATGGTAATATATAGTATAATTACAGCATACCTTAAAAGAGACATCATAATACGTATAAGATATTAAAAAAATTGAAATATACAAATATACTCACTAAAATTACTGAATTGAATAGTATCTAACTCGAAAAGGTCCTGGATATGACCTTCGATGGTGAGGCCTCAGCTTGCGGGCTCTGGGGAGTGTGGAGCCACCCTTTAATTGCCATTGCTCCCAGGTTCACTCTGACCCGGAGTGGTAGTACCTATTAGGGTCCCAACTATGGGTTAAATAGAAACTGACTTGCAAAAAACAAATATATTCTATTTAAAAAAATTTCTTCAAAATCACCGGATTCGGCATTAAATAACCTGAAAAGGGTTGATATGCCGTAAAACAAAAACAACCAACTAACCAACTAACCCGAAAAGTTTGGATATGCCGTAAAACAAAAGCCAAACATATGGAATATCTAGAAGATGTATCCCGTGTTGCCCAGTATTAAATGTAACGTTCAATTCCTTAAAACCAATGAAGTAAGAAATCGGAAAGAAACTGAGACATGTGCGTGCGAGTATTATGTTTTTTTTTTAATAGTTCAGTCCTTGTAAGTAGAAAAGTAATACTTGAGCTGAGATCGAAACCAGAGCCTAAAGATAGTGAGTCAAGTATGATAACCATTGGACCAGCTTGTAACGTTTTAAAGTGTTTCAAACCTCTTAAAACAGTTGACAAACAGATAAAAATCCCCATATACCAATTTTTCAAATCTGACCCCTTAGCAGCCCTTTTTCTAGATGAAAACCCGAAAAAACGTTTTTCACATCTCTAAATACTCTATATACAAAATTTCAAATCTCTATATTAAAAATGGTTAAGTATATAGGTTGAGAAGTGTCCTCATACATTCTCATTTATTTATATATATATATATATATATATATATATATATATATATATATATATATATATATATATATAGATTACAACAACTTTACAATGCGAATGAATATATATATATATATATATATATATATATATATATATATATATCCTTGGCACGGCAGAATAATGTGACACAGGAGTCAAAAAGTTTAATTTGAAAAGCTAGCGCCAAAGAGGAAACGTCATACCGCAGTCATCAAAGAGAAAGACATTTTTGTTTCATTTTACTTCAGGCGAAGTGCTCAGAAATCAAGGGGTCTCACTTGTTCTCTCTATGCGATGCATTAATATTCGAATATTCCACTAAAGTTCTTTTTTTACATCTCAACCACTAAGTTAGTAAAAAAGTTGAGAGCATGATTTTCCTCTCCCCAATTGACCATTTAAATATATTATAATATACCGTTCTTGTGGTCTCTTGATCTTACTCGATTTCAGAACGAGATTTCTTCTTTTTGGTGGATTATCCGGCTCCATACTGTTACTTGAGATAATAACATTTGGAGAAGATGTACTATTTCTTGTAAAATCCAGTGTCGGTTAGCCATACCGAGGGAATCTTATTTGAGCCGGGAATGATATATGATTTTGAATATTTAGTCAGGGTTTACTTTCAGAGAAATCATTTTCATGCCAGTTTTTTTCCTGACAAACCTCTGTATAGATAGACCTTAGACACTCGAGGGCAGTGTTTAGTGGACAATAAATTTTTCTTCAGTAGGCACACAAGTTCTCTCCGGTAGGTATTCAAGTTTTTTCTCTAGTAGGTATTCAAGTTTTTTTCCAGTAGGCATTCAAATTAATGGCCTGAACTCTTTGATATTGGCAACAAGTACGTTTTTCAAATCTTATTTCTGCTGTAATGATTACATATTTTTATATGAATTAATTTTTACTTTCAAAATGAAAACTATAGACTTAGATTTTTAACTAGCGTATATTACATTTGTGCATTTAACAATTAAAAATATATTTTGCACATTAATACCTTTTTTTTCAAACTTAGGCGTGACAGGGCGACAAAAAATAGCTCAAAATTAAATTTTAACTGAAAAAAAATTATTTCACGGTTTAGCGTATCAAACAGAATATAAAATTATATCAAGTAATAGCGTGACAGACAGAAAAAATATATTTCTAATATAGAGTGGACCTGGGAGCAATGCAATTAAAGGGTGGCTCCACACTCCCCAAAGCCCGCAAGCTGGGGCCTCACCATTGAATATAGTTTAAGATCACATCTAGGACCCCACTTAGATATTTAAACATTATTTCAAGCGTAAGCGTTATAGACGAAAAGGCAAACGTTATTATAAATATATCTCGACGCATTTAAAAAAAAAAACGCGTCCCTTAAATCTGTGTAAAGCGATGAAAATATTGGAATAAAAACTTTGCTAAAGCTGCCGCAAAAAAAAGGTGTGCTCCTTCTACTGTGCTAGAAAATTACTCACTCCTGGCGACGAGGATCATCTGATCATCATGGAGGGATGATAGATGACACTCGTTGAATTGTGAAGCAAGGATTGCACAGTCCCTAACCACTACTCTCCTGAGTCAACATTGCTTAATTCCAGTAGCAAGAAGTCCAGAACGACTGGAAACAATGCAGAGAAATGGATGCCTCTCGTCTAGGAGCAGACCCATGTTTTGACAAGCTTCTGGGTTTGTCCTTTACTCCTGATCTGTTGCCAAGGTCGCTGAAAGGATGGTGGGATCCTTCTACCGCTCCAGAAGATATCTCACTACTGATGTCTATCTATATAAAAGCCAAGTACGTCCAAGGATGGAATACTGCTGCCATATCTGGGCAGGAGCTGCTAAAAACAGCCTATCCTGCCTTGATAGAGTACAAAATAGGCTTCGTGGCTTAGTGGGGGGGTTCCCTTTTCTCTTCCTGCAACCTCTCTCCCACAGAAGAGACGTTGCGAGCCTATCCTTGTTTTATCGTTATTTCCATGGCAGGTGCTCGTCTGAACTCCAATCTCTGGTCCCCCTCGCCAATCTTTCACGAAAAACACCCATCTAGCTGAATCCACTGTCAAACATTTTCCCCACTCTTTATCTGTGCCTAAATCAAAACGTAGATTCCATGAACAAAGCTTCTTTCTTACAACTGCACGTCTGTGGAAATCTGTTCCGTCTGCCTGCTTCCCACCTGACTACAACCTGGATGTCTTCAAATCCAACGTTAACAAATTCCTAATGAACCGCCACCTCAAGTAAACACTTCAATAAATCTCCACACTAACATACTGTACTTGCAATAACCCTTATCCCTGAGTGGCTTCCGGGCCTTGATAAGTGGTGACCACCGTGTAAAAAAAAACATACAGCACCTGTTAATCACAAATGGTCACCCATTTTATTGCTGACGAGACTCAACGATGCTTAACATCGGTGATCTAACAGGAACCGTTGTGTTAGCGTAATTATTCCGTATACAAACAAGAGTAGAAATACACCATTCGCCCATGCATGAAATATTATTGCCACGCGTGGGCTGATGCATCTATCACTAGTTTTTTTCTTCTTAGACGGACTCCAAAGAGATTCTTCAATCTAATAGATTCCGCACCATCAACCAAGCTATAACCTCTGTCATCAATGTAATATTGCATTTCTCTGCTTGTTTTACAGGTGCTTGAATAGCATGAACTCTGATGGGCTCATAGCACTTGCACTCCCTTGACTAACCAGACAAGTAGAAAAAGCCTATTCTTTCACGGCCAAGATCCTTACATGCCTTCAACATTAATAATTTTTCCTTCGGGCTGCTAGAATTTGGAATTACTTGCTGTTTCCTGCTGCCTTGTTGTGTAGGTGGTACATATTTGGGACACATATAACGGGGACTCAGAACAGGGATAACGACGATGATGACAATACTGAGGGAGAGACATTTATATTCTTGATACATCATGACGACGGTGATGATAATCCTTTTATCATATTATAATACGGAGCTGAGACATTTATACAGTTCTTGTCACCACAGAGGAGGGGAGATACATTACTGAAGTGTGGAGGAGGGGGACACATTATTTAGAAGGGGGTTACGCAATATTCATTTAGGATGATTGATAAACATATTTACCTTTCAGTTGCTTGAATGTCGACACGAAGACAGACAGTTCCAAAATATAGATGGTGATTTTTATTCATCGGCCGATTGATAATGTCGGGGATTCAAAACTTTTGACTATATGGTCTCCTTTTCCTCTCTCCTTTGCCTCTAAGAGGATCAGCTCCACTCAGTTGCTGTCCGAATCTAGTATGTGACTGTCTGTGATTATCTGATCCCCATTTACTAACTTCGAACCCCATCTCAATATATTGAGAATCTCCTTTGTTTGTGACGCCAAAGGTGTGCTGTTAACCAACCTGACTACATTTCACGTGGATTTTACATATGTCTGTCCAAATACACTTTTGGCAAACAAAGAATTTCCAATTTTAATTGTTCAATATCTAACCTATTTTTAATCATTATCGCATTGTCCATTCTTTTTAACTGACAAATTTCATATCCAGTTATTTATAAAAGAATTAACAATCGACTGCATTCCTAGGATTTCAATTATCCATTATCTTTTAACACTTGCCTACAGGGTTCGATTCTAACCTTTTCCTAATATCGTTTTCACTTATCTAATCTATATTCTTACTTACATGAGAAGGTGACAGCCCTCCTTATGTAACAAGCTGACTATATTGACATTAGGTTTAAATGTAATGTGAACAAACACATCGTTGGCCATCTCCTCACATAGTCCCCTGTAAATATGATCTCAAATCTCAAACTGACAGACGGTTTCATAAAAACACGCAGTCATATCTTAACAAAGTTGTATTATTTACAAACATTTATGTCTGAAAGATTTTGTAAACCAAACGTATGACGTAAATTGCTGCACTGATCGTTTTCGGCAAATTTCAAATTTTGATTTACAAGTGGCATAACGAGTTCATGGAGACATTAAGATCCGACAACAAACAGCAAATCTGATGCCAATACATTGGAAATAAGCCGTTAAAACAAAAATAGCAATCGTAAAAACTTGGGATAGCATTTTATTCACACTTTATTACAAAATATTGCTGTAAAAATATTATTACAAAAAGATCGGTTCTGAAATGACTTTTTCAATGTTTTTTGTTTGTTTGTTTAACTGGTCAAAAACATACGAAGAAACTATTTTCAGCAGATTTAAATCTTTTTAATCGGTGCCTTGAATTTCTAGAAGTAAAGCCCGTATAGAACACTTTGATAGCGTTAGTTTGGGGAAAGTGGAGGTCTGTTGCAGCTTACTATAGTGCTAGTAGCATAAGATATATATATTATGGCAAGTAAGCTACACAAAGAATATGTGTGCTTCACATTAAAACGATAAATTTCGAACTCGAATGGAATCCAGGTAGCAAACCTTTAAACATTTAAATTGTTCATGATTTAAAGTACAGTTAAAAAAAAAACAGTTTCAAAAAGCATGAATAGGTTAGCCAAATTAATCTAGAAGAAACTATATCCGATGTTAGAAACGTTTTTGTTCGTTTTTATTTAAGGTAAGAAGTTTTTGGTCAACACTGCTAGGGAGATGATTTAATATACTGTTTGGTTTTTAAATTCAGAAAGAACTCATAATCCGTAAATAAACGTTAGTGTTAGTGCTGATTCTTGAAAACAAATTAATACAATGATTGCAAAATATTTTTTTAATACTGAGATTAAAAAAACTTCCAAGATTTTCTCTATCTCTTTCTGTCTGTCTGTCTGTCTCTCTCTCTCTCTTTCTCTTTATATATATACATATATATATATATTAGTTAGCCACATCTTTTGAAAGTATTATTACGTAAGGTTAATTTTTATAATTTTAGAAAACCGAGTAATGAAGTATATTCTGTACTATTACATGAAAGGAACTGTGTCTATGTGTTCGTTATCTATGGACTGGAAAACGGCTGTGTCGATTTTTATGAAATGCGATACGGGGTACTTTATGTGCATGACAGTGTTCTTAGATAGGTATTCTGTCGGAATATCGTCGATAAGTATCGATAATTGATAATCGAAATAATCCATGGAAAGAAGGAACCAACGATGTTGACCAAAGTTAACATCTTACGCAGCCTAACATCACAAGTGGATTTTAGAAGTTGTATTACCAAACAAGACGAAAAGCCCAATATATATAACATACACTGTAGATGTTCGCATTTCACAAAGATACTTCACTTTTCATTTTAAATTTAAATCTAAGCAATTCTCACCGTACAACTAGTAATGTCAGGCATATAAAATCAACAGTAGTTTCTTGGATATGACAAGAGCGTGTCCGAAATCAATCTGTTTAGAGGGCATTTTAAACTTTAATGTAAGCTATTATACATAAAAAATATTTTATAAAAGCAAAAGTAGGTTCTATACAGTGCAATTTAAACTACAATATATTGTAAACGTTACCACTACGAGAGGTATGTGAAGCTTCCTCCAGGTGCACCGCGATTGTTCCCTAATTAGAACAAGCAATCAATCGATTTTATTAAAAAAGTTGGCTGTTTCATCGATTTTGATGACAATAAAAATATGGGAGTGTGAAACATTTGTTGGTCATCATTCAATCCCGGGTAACGCCGGGTAACCCTGCTAGTCTTTTTTTTTAATGAAAAATCATTTTTTAAATTATGTTTTAGATTTTCAGTGACATCCACCCTAATCGCATAATCATGAAAAAAGATAGATAGATAGATAGATAGATAGATAGATAGATACGTATATAAGTATATATAGGGCTCCTTCACTCTTTGACAGAGTATAGATACCCACGAAGGGATGCCTGCGCGTGAAATTGTTTTTATTTTTCTGTGGCAATAGGTTTGCAATCTCATACCACACCTCTCCTGAGTCGTCATTGTTAAATACCAGTGGCAAGTGAAGTGTATGTACAGAACGATTGTAAACAAATGCCGAGATAAGTGGAGAGCACATACAGCGCCTAGAATTCCCAAATGGTCACCTATCTTGTATTAACCAGGCTCAACGTTGCTTAACTTCGGTGATCTGACGAGAACCGGTGTGTAAACGCGATTGAATATATAAATATATTGCTGAATTAAATATATATATATATATATATATATATATATATATATATATATATATATATATATTGTTGTTAAAATATAATTATCCACTGACACAGGTTTCGTCGTCTACGATTCATCAGAGTTGCTGAATCTAGCGAGATTCAAAATCAGCGAGCTGATGAGTCGTAGACGACGAAACACGTGTCAGTGGATAATTATATTTTTAAAACAATATATATGCCGCTCCTCATATGGGGGTACCAAATTGGTTAAAGGGAAAATTATTCCCCACTCGCATTAAGGTAAAACGCACGTTAGTAAATAATTGAATTCATTCAAAACGTATCGCAAAAAACAAAACCAATAACATCTATATATATATATATATGTGTGTGTGTGTGTGTGTGTGTGTATGTATATGTGCGTGTGTGTGTTAAATATATATATATATATATAACTACTTCATTTACTCACATAAAATTAATATACGAAAGTATAAATTTATGCGTAAACTTCAAGTATTTACTTCAAAAGGGCTCAATACGTAGGTAGAGCTAGTTAGTAATTTATAAAATATATATGGCGATTAAGCTACACTGAATATTCCGCGATTCATCCACCCTAGGATTCTTCAGGCTTATGCGCGAATTTTGTGGTTGTCTGTCGTTTTTATATACGCACCTTCTATTGAAGAAATCAACATAATTAAAAAATGTGGAAAATCAGTTCTAATAAATAACAATAACCAATGGATAAAAACTAAAATGACAAATTCGTTTGATTTGGCGATGGGTGCCAGGGATTATTCATTCTATATACTCTCACAAGCATATTTGATACTACGGAAATCGGCCTATATAGAGATGATGAACTAGTTATAATAAAAGACTTCAACAAAGTCAAGGGAGATAACTTTAAGAAAATCATACACAAGGAAATGAAAAAATTAGGCCTAAAAATAGACGTATTAGCTAACATAAAAATAACAAATTTCCTGGACGTCACGTTAAATTTAGAAAAAAAAACATATATGAACCCTACTTAAAAGATAATGCTACTCCAATATACGTAAACCCTAAGTCCAATCACCCACCATCAATTATAAAACAGATTCCAAACTCGATCGTAAGTAGACTCAGCAATAACTCAAGCGATGAAAATGCATTTAACAGGTCAACCAATATCTATGAAACAGCCCTAAAAGATAGTGGATGCAAAAATATTGATGTCAAATATAAGCAACAAAACACCAATAACTATAATAAAATTAAAAATAGAAGAAAAAGAAATATAATCTGGTATAGGGCCCCATACAATCAAATGTTGAAAAAAAAACTTGGCAAGAAATTTCTAGATCTTATCGAAAAACACTTTCCCGCAACCAACCCCTTTACACAAAATTTTCAATAAAGCATATAATAACAAAATATTAAATAAAAACAACAAAATAGACAATAAAAAAGTAGACACCATGACAAAAATAAAACTAACACAAAAGACACTAGCAGAAATAATAATAATAATAATAATAATAATAATAATAATAATAATAATAATAATAAACCAAGTCCGGACAACAACAACCATACTAGAAATAAAAATAAAAAGTACTAATAACGAACAAGATAAATACAACTGTAGATATCGCACACTTCACCCACTTCAAAATAAATGTCTAACCAAAAGCATAGTTTACCAGGCCACAACATTTGCGAAAGAAACCCCGAATAATAAGAAATATTACGTATGTATGACTTCCTTAGATTTCCAAACTCGATATTATGACCAAAAAAGTACATTCAACAATAAAAAACACCGTATGAAAACAACGCTAGAAAACAAATACTGGGAACTCAAGGAAAGCAAACGTTCGCCGGTAGTCGAATGGATAATAGTAAGACAAGCAAACACCTGTAGAGACCTAGACGACCCATGAAGATTATGGCTTCATGAAAAATTTGCTATGCTGTACTTTAAAGAACCCCAACATCTATTAAACTGTAGGAGAGAAATAGCGAACACCTGTGTTCACAGGATAAAATTTACTCTAGCATAGAGATACAAAATAACTTTAAAACCAACAAAACAATAGAAAATAAACAAATAAATAAATAAAATAAATAAACATGCATACACATAAACTATCACACATATATATGCATGCATGCATGTATGTATGTATGTATGTATGTATGTATGTATGTATGTAACAACCATCATCGTCGTCGTCATGGACGTTGAGGATTTGTGCCGTTATGAACGCGTTTTCATTTTAAAAACTGTACAACCGGCGAAACGAACGTCTCTCTATTCTATCTTCTGTGTATTTGGGGTTGTTTTACTCTTTTATTCATGTTGAATCCACCTATTCGTAACAACCATCATCGTCGTCGTCATGAACGTTGTGGATTTGTGCCGTTATGAACGCGTTTTCATTTTAAAAACTGTACAACCGGCGAAGCGAACGTCTCTCTATTCTATCTTCTGTGTATTTGGGATTGTTTTACTCTTTTATTCATGTTGAATTCACCTATTCGTAACAACCATCATCATAGTATTTTTTGTTTGTTTTTGTTTTTTGTTTTGTTTTTTTGTTTGTTTTATTTTTGTACGATAAATTTTACTTGGTCTGGGACGAGTAGTCTACTAATTGCAAATATATTCGAATTTTCGCGTTCAGGTAATAATTTTTCGACGATTACTATTATACTCTCCATTAACTAATCTAATAATTTTTCAATATATTTTCCATTTCCAACTTTTAACAATACCTATACAGCAAATCGGGCTTTTGCACGGCTACCTTCTTCAGCCAGCTCCTTCAACTTTCCTATATCCACCTGCATCTAACGTCAAGTTCTAATTAGTTGCTGTGAAATTTAATTTCGCAACTCCATGTCCCCCACACACACGACTGCAGCAATTTCATTGGTCGATTTCTAATTACCTATTCTCACCTAATGTTGAACACTCCATGTTTTTCGCGTCTCTTTCTCGTTGTGGGTCGAAGATGTTTCCTTAAAGCTTCTCTTTCCGACAGGTGCCTGAAACATTCCTCTTAAAACGTTATTTACAGCTGTTATATTGTTCGGAATCATTTATTGTTCTTCTGATCAGAGAACACCTTGCGTAAACCATGAAATTAATGGTCCGTCTAACTCTTGACAAATCAGCTCCAGGCTGAGTTTGCGCTTATTGTCGCTATTGTTTTATAAAGATCGATATTGATCCATCTTTAAGTTTTAGCTTCATGTTCTTTTCCATGAAACATCGCTATATTAGTATATGTACATCATTTGCGTAGACAAAACAAAGCAGTTAAACGCCTTGAAACAGATGGGGCGCATGTGTACTACTGAGTACTTTATACGTACTTGTGCACCCGTGGGTTTTCGCCGGAGAGTGACCAACAAACAATTTAATTAAAGACATAGGCCGCTCCAAAAGTAAAGTTGGTGCTTATATATTTTTGGTACTGCGCTATTTTTGATTTTTTTTTCAGGTAAAATTCAAGTTTCACGATATCTTTTTTTTTATTATTATTACTAAATTGTTAGGTGGAAGCACAGATTGATAATAAAACACCCTCTCCTCCCCATGTAAGAATGACTTTCGAAATAACAACGTTATTGTTTCAGCGCAGTATCAAAAATACAGGGGTTGCTTCTTTAGAGTCGCATACTGTCAATATCTGCGACAGAGAGATGAAACTTTCAGTTTATGAGTGCATGAGTTCAGTCATCATAACAATGCAATTTCTAATCCTCTCTGATCTATTCGATCGGAATAAAAAAAATAATAGGCATTACTTTTGAAACGCCCCTCGTAAAACTCTTTTGTACATACGTGTGGTCGTCATTATTTTTAATGTCTCTTCGGATGGATGTGTAATCGTTGATCGTCCAGAGGTTGCTGATCACCTGTTTCCTCAGGACGAATAAAGAGACATAAGTGGTTTTTAAGGGTTTGTTGGGGAGAGAGATTCGTTTTCAATGGAAGGAGACGAAGACGGAGACGAAGATTAACTCTTATAACAGATATGCTTCTATTAATTTATATATTACTTAATTTGTAGATATTGGTCAACAAACGGACAGAGATTCACCTTGATCCTTATATGGTGTGGACACGTCTTGTCTCTCGACTTTCTCGACGTGAATTGCCGTAAACTCTGTTTCAATTCTCAACGCGTGATCATTTCTTATGTAATCACCAGTACCTGTTCTAGTGTGTTACTGGGTCCATCTCTGTTCGACGCTGGTATGCACTTCATGAAACACTCTCGAAATTAATACTAGTCCGCATAATCTCTAGCTATCGGCGTAGGGTCCCAATATGCAATACATGTAACTTTGACTCAGCTGTTAATCTCGCTTCAAATTCTTCTTTGTCACAAGCAAATAAACAATCATTAACTACAAGTATTGCACAAGATGAGTCTCTTCTCCATCTTGTAACTTCATTAAATTCTGATTGAAATTGGTATCTCACTTGAAAATTTTGGTCTCTATAATTAGTATCAGACAATGATTAACTCATGACTCAAACCTCAGGAATTATTCTCAACAACTTAGTTTACAGTTAAGTCTAAAAGAATACGAAACTAAGTAAAATGTTACACAAATGCAATTGATAAGCGTCTCTAAATTATCTCATTGAAATTTGTCCATACATCTGATTGTGTACTGAAGGTATAGTTAGCACGAGAGTTGAGTCACGCACGAGAAAAAGTTATTTTCTTTCCTTCTACTTTCCTCTCTCTTTAAACAAAATTAAACTATTGTATTCTCCACAATTAATAACTAAGAAAAAAAATATTTCAACTATGTACTATTTATATTTACTCTCTATCGCCCCCACAACAGCGGAGTTACTATCTTTCAAAGCATATCTGAGAAAATTGACCAAGTCCTTTCTACTTATCCTTCAGCTAACATTCACATATGTGGAGACTTCAATGTTCACAACGTCGAATGGTTGACCCACTCAAACAAGACCGATGATGAGGGGAGGTTCTGTCATGATTTCTCCATTGCCTATGACCTCACTCAGATTGTTCAGGAACCTACCCGTGTGCCCGATAATGACGGCCAGTATGCGAGCCTACTAGACCTTTTTCTCACAACTTGCCCTGAACTATGTTCAGTTTCTGTTTTGTCGCCTCTTGGATCTTCCGACCACTTTGTTGTATCAATTAAGATAAAAATGAAATGTAATAAGTCCCCAGACGTACCTCTTCATCGTACAGTATATCGATACACTAAGGCTGACTAGGATAGCTTCCGTACATTTATATCTGATCTACCTCTGCATTCCATGTTTAAAAAGAATGTGTCCTCTATAGTATTAGACCTAACTGAATGGTTAATTGTAGGTATTGACCATTTCATACCCTCTAAAAAGTTTCAGCAAAAACCTAACAGCCAGCCATGGTTCTCTCCAGAATGTGCTGCTGCCATTGCGCACAGAAATCACTTTTTCCACTGCTTCAAACGTAATAGATGTATGGAAACTAAAGCCGTTTTCAGGACTGCCAGCAACCATTGTAAGAAAGTAATAAGGAACGCAAGAGTGTTGTATGCTCAATCTGTTAAGTCCAAAGTAGCTGAGCAGCGGCTTGGTTCCCACCAGTTTTGGCAAATAGCAAACAGAATCCTGAACAGAAGCGTGTGCTCCATCCCAACTATTATCAATGGACCTGAGGTAATCTCGTCAGCATCAGACAAAGCCAAACTCTTTGTCAAGAACTTTGCAGCTAATTCTACCCTTTGCGACCAAGACCGCCAACCCCCAATATTTCCTCCTGTATCAGAAAACACGCTATGTGATATACGTATATCTGTATGTGATGTTGCGAAGCTAATCAAAAACCTTGATTCGAGTAAAGCAACTGGCCCTGACGGTATTCCAATTATAGTACTCAAAAAACTTCAACCTGAATTAGCGCCCATACTTACAAAACTGTTTAAACGTTGTCTTAAGGAGAATAGTTTCCCATCTCCCTGGAAAATCTCATCAGTATGCCCTGTATTTAAGAATTCAGGTGATCGCTCATCCCCCTCTCAGTACAGGCCAATAAGTCTCCTGTGCGTCATGAGTAAGTTGCTAGAATCTGTGTTAAATACAGAAGTAATCAAACATCTCAACAAAAATAACCTTCTTAGTGACACTCAATATGGTTTCCGTTCTGCTAGATCTACAGCAGATGTCCTTACAGTTATATCGCATAGGATTAGCAAATCTCTCGACGGAGGCAATCTTTCTAGGGCAATTGCTCTTGACATATCTAAGGCCTTTGATAGGGTATGGCATAAAGGTTTACTTCATAAGATCGCTAGCTATGGTATAGCTGGAAAAATCTTCTCAATTATTAAATCATTTCTTTCTGATAGGTTCATAAGAGTAGTAGTTGAGGGGCAAAAATCAGAAGCTCACAGTATTAATGCCGGTGTCCCTCAGGGATCCATCCTGAGCCCAACTCTTTTCCTGATCTACATTAATGATCTTCCAAATCATATCCTTACATCATTTGTAGACATTTATGCTGACGACACTACCATTTATGGTACCACATCTAAGACAGCAAACGACCAAGTTCTCTCCAATTCTCTCTCCTCTGATCTTGAGCACGTAGTACAATGGGGAAAGGAGTGGCTGGTTACTTTTAATGCATCTAAAACCAAGCTTCTCTCTTTACATCATCAACATTCTAATTCACATTTGTCATCAATTGAAATGAATGGCTCTCGTCTTCAGGAGGCCTCAAGTTTTGACAAGCTTCTGGGCTTGACCATTACTCCTGATCTTAAATGGAACACGTATATCAAATCTGTTGCCAAGGCCGCTGGAAAAATGGTGGGATCTTTCTATCGATCCAGTAGATATCTCACTGCTGATGCTATTCTCTACCTATATAAGAGCCAGGTACGTCCAAGGATGGAATACTGTTGCCACATCTGGGCAGGAGCTGCTAGAAAGGACTTGTCCTGCCTTGATAGAGTTCAAAATAGACTTCGTAGCCTCGTAGGAGATGTCCTTTTCTCCTCCTTGCAACCTCTATCTCACAGAAGAGATGTTGCGAGTTTGTCTCTGATGTATCGTTATTTTCATGGAAAGTGTTCAACTGAGCTTCAATCTATGGTCCCCCCTCGCCAAACTTTCACAAGAAACACTCGTCTAGCTGTAAACACTATCAATAATTTCCCCCACTCTTTATCTGTGCCTAAACCTAAACGTAGATTCCATGAACAAAGCTTCTTTCTTAGAACTGCACGCCTGTGGAATTGTCTTCCGTTTTCCTGCTTTCCGGCTGACTACAATATGGTTGTGTTCAAGTCTAAAGTAAATAAGTTCTTGATGAGCCGTTCCATATAAGTTATTAAATTTACCAAATTTTCATTACTAATGATTACTATATTGACCAATTTCTACTGTACACTCTTTAACCCTTATCCTTGAGTGGCCTCTGGGCCTTGATAATGTGGTGATGCCTTTGTAAAAAAAAAAAAAAAAATGTACATTTCAATTAAAATAAATTTTTAGACCAAGTCTCTATTATACGCTTCGCTTTTTATTGTTTAGTTTCTCATATATATATATATATATATATATATATATATATATATATATATATATATATATATATATATATATATATATATATATATATATGAAATAAGAAAGAATCACAATTAAGTTTACAAATATAATCCGAAATACCAAACTTTAAATATATTATAAATATCTAATGTCTATAAGCCGCGGATTTTCGAAACAAATACTTTCCTTCTCATAATCATCATCATCATCATATATATATATATATATATATATATATATATATATATATATATATATATATATATATATACTGCTCCTTCACCTCAAACAAGACAGCGTTCTACTTAAATGTAAGAGGCTACTATTTGGAACAAATTTTGCAGGGATACTATACACGGTGTTAAGCAGTAAGATGTCTGCTCAGATTATATTTGAACCTCCGTGTTAGTACAGTTAGGTGAGCAGGAAACCGGGGGGAATTACAAAGTTACGCAGTCCCCAGAAAGAAACCATTTGAGTAAAAAAGCTTTCCGGCATATAAGGAAATTTACAGTGTAAGGGGGAGATTTTGCTGCTTGTCGGATGAATCGGGTTATTTACATCGAGGAGGTACAAGTGATTTTTGTTCGTCGGGGAACTTTCAATTAAAACACTTGTAAAATAGGTTCAGGGATGCAACGTTGCGTCGGTGGGACAGAAGTTGGAGGTTTTGAAAATGCGGGACAAATAAGGTTGGCGACTCTTTTTAGAACCATGTCTAGAACTGAAAGACTAGTATTATTTAGCCCGTGTGTATAACAACATTTTTCGTGTATATAAAATTAGTTTTTGGTATTAAACTTTTTGTGATACGTTATTCGCCTAGTAGATATAACATTTATAATCGTGTTAGCGGTGTTGTGATCTGTGGTTGTCTAATGTTCGCTATAGTATGTTGATGTGTATATACATATATTAACAGTCTATCCACATGGTTTAAACAAGAGACGGACATCGTTGTCGGCTGGAACACCAGCAAAAGATACTTACCTCCAATCTTTCTTTTCGTGCGTCCTAAAATCAAAAGTGTTTTTCTCTTAGAAGTGAAAACGCCAAGGCCGGAATTATATATGGATATTTCATTTATTTCCGCTGGGTTTATTTTCAGAGTTGACACGTTTTTGTATACGACTACATCTTGCCAATCTTGCTAAGTTGCCCTCTTGTGACTTCCACGGACGTCAAAGTTCAAAAATCCTGTTCGTTCGCTAACGCGTTGCGTATAGATTTCTTTTCCCTCGTAACTAAAACTGTCGTGTTTCAAAATCTATCTTTTCCATTACGTCATCACTACACATAGCCTAAGGATTCTTGCTGGGTTTTTGTCATGTATCTTTGTTTATATTATCGTTAGCTTAAATTCCATTTATCAAGTTAACATTTCTGGAAACTACTAAATGTAAATAAATATTTATTCCAAACATTTTTATTATTCTAAAACATATTTAGCTGACAAAACTTTTTGGCTTGAATAATCATAACAAACGTTGACCAGCATACATACATTTTTCTACTACACTCTCTTACCATATTATTCATAAGTGAACAGTCCTTAGATTTTCACATCCCACCGGTTAAGAAAAAGCTCAGACCCCTCCTTATTATTTATTCTTTAATCAGTCTTTACCTGCTGACCACTCCTCTATTATATTTAGACCGGATCTCCTTTCACATCTCAGTTCTCTTCCTATGATCGATATCAACTGGTCATTTCCAGCCACCTTTTTGACATAATCAAAGAGAGAGCCCTCTTGCTTCTCATCAAAACTCGACGACCCCCTTGTCTGTTGGTTTCTTTGACTCTCGCTTTCCTATGGATGTTGCTAAGTCCAAGGTAAACAAGTTCTTAATCAACCGTGTCCCTAAGTAATTCAATTTACAAAATTTCCACTACTTATGTTTACTACGCTATAATCACATTGACTAATGTATACCCATTAACCATTATCCTTGGGTGGCCTCCGGGCCTTGATAATTGGTGATTTCTGTGTAAAAATAAAAAACAAAAAAAAACAACTAGACTTTTTGTATCTTACCCATTGACCTCATCAATTATTTCCATTCATTTATACACACTATGTTTGGGGATCAAAACAGAAAACCCCTATTTATAATATGGCCACTGGTCATTTCATAAAATACTTTCTATCATGATTATTCTCTCGGATATCCAAGCTCTGGTATCCTAGTAAGTCTGGCATAGATCCAGAAAAACATCACACTCCCTAACTATAACCCTTCCCACTGAGACCTCAGAAACCTTTGTACCGACCTTAATATATGATTCTCTGCGAATAGTTGTAAGGTAAAATCTGTCACCCACCGTTGCGAGTGTCTCAACGATTCGGATAGAATTCAATCACGTTGTTGTTGAAATATCGACTTATCTTTGGTGAAATGTTTCCTCGTTACCGCTCTTGTCCTTTTTGTTCTTTTGCCTGTTGCGGTGCTTTCATTTCTGTCACTTTTGGCAGTTTTTTTACGATTTCAATTTTTCAGTGTATCTGTAATGCAAAAAGCAACGATCATACATTTTTTTGTGGCGGGGACACTGCCACCATTGCTGCTGCCGTCGTCTTCCGTTTCTATCCGACTTCAACACTTATTTCTAACATACACCCACACATGTACGCACCCTACACACCGATCCCACATGTACGCACCCACAAACCTCCAAATGTCAATCATTTTCCCAAAGTATACCTCTCTCACATACACAGACACGAATGCTTTACGTAGCACTTTACACACACCTTGGCCATATAGGAACTCGACACATATGAAATACATGCACACAAGAGTCCACGTGTTCTTCCTCAGTTCAATATACGCTTCAACGAACCATATTGTCTTTCCATTGACAGTATATCCAAACCACTTTGACGTGCGGTACATTTTATCAATAACAAATTCTCTTAATTTATTCCTGCCTATCAAAATGAACACAGATCGATATATAAATGTATATATCGATACATAACAATCAATTACACATATAGATAGATAGATAGATAGATATCAAAGTAATAATATTCAAGTAGTATTATACAATTTTACAAGTTTTTGCCTGTATTTTTTACCTGTATTTCATTAGCAACTAATTTCATTTATCGTATTTTCTTATTTGACAATAACTGGATTCATGGACATTATCTTCAATATTCCTTTACATTGTGTATTACTTTTTCTAACATTACAGTTTTAAAAGTTTTCAATATTATGCTAGCTAGAAATTCTATAGCAATTCAATACTTTTATTTTTGTAATTATATTCTCCTAGCATGACTCGTGTACCAGCATTGCCCGGTGGAAGTACGACGCAAAGTCAAAACAGATTCGATAAATGACGCCACGCCACAGAAAATTAAACTACGTGTGTTAAGGGTCTAGAAAAATCTGTAATAAAGCGAATAGTCTTTTGTATTCCATTTTTTTTTTTTTGACAATAAATGTTGTAAAATTAAATTTGCGTAACTTAATGCTTCTCGTATATATAATTTAGAATCGAACATGTTGGTAACTTATATGGAAAGTACAATGATGTTTTCATTTTGATACAAAAAGATTATTATAAAAATTTTAAAAACCAGTAAGATATATAAATTTAGAGACATTTCGTTCCGTTTAACAGTGTTCTCTAAAATATATAAGTAAGCAAACATTGGTAAACATAACATAATTCCTCTGGTTATACTTTTTAATTTTTTTAATCGTTTCTAATGATTATTTTATATCAAAATAAAAATTTAACATATGTTTTATATGTATCAGTAATGTTTTCGATTCTTAATCGAATCATTACAGTGATCGTAAATTAATTAAAAAAAAACGGGAGAAAAGAATATTCCAAAAAATCTGCCGATATTTCGTAAAAAAAAAGAAGGAACCATTGCAGTTCTATGGGAAACGTTAACAAGTAAAATTTGCATCGCGGCATAAAGTGTATTGCGTGAAGTATTTTACCATGTATTTACTGGTTTCATACGTAATGTTATTTGTTAATGGCTGCTTTTTTTTACTTTTGTTTAAATGTATTCAAAAATATATTATTTTTCGTGTTATTAACTAAAATTATCTTCGATTAAAGAGACAATATTGTTTTTTGTAAATACTGGTAAATGAAATCGAATTTCAAGGGGCATAAGGTAGTTTTTAAAAAACGATGTAACTATTCGCTTTATTTTTTGTTACTGGAGTTACATTCTTCCAACAAGTATTTAAACTTATAAACAATATTGGTTCTTTCTAATGTTTATCGACTGGGAAGGAGTTTATTTGTACTATAAGATTTTAAGGTTTAAAATTTTTGTATAGTAAGTCATGATTAATGAGTATTGGTGTTTAGTGGGGGTTACATATCCCCAATACCGTATAGGAGATAATAATTAAATATTCCAGAAAATGTATGGATCCAATGAAGCAGTTCGTCTGGCGTTCATTACGAACACAATTGAATTTAACTGATATTGTCGAGGAGAAATGTTGTTTTTATTTAAATTCTGATTACTGAGGAGGATTATTATGGCAACACGGTCATCACACAGAGAGTCCATCTATGAGATAAAGCGGTCGTTGATTTGGGAAATATTCGGATCGTTGTTGTTGTGACAAGCATTGACCTCAACGATTACATTTTAGCAATTATTTCCGAACTTCGAAGTGCACTATAAACTACTGAGATGAAAGCGACAAATGCTTATCAATATACGAGATTGCACTTCGACGATAAGAGTGGTTGTATACTTAATCCAAATCGGATTAGATCCCAGTAGATCCATCGTGCATTGTATTATTTTAACAAGATTGCATTTGTGTAGCCTTTCATTAAATTGTTATTATAAACAATATTATTATTGTTGTCGTTATCATCATCATCAGCAGCAGCAAATAAATATGCTCCCACCATTTGGCTACGTTTCCCAACCTGGGAAGATGATATTATAGCGAACGTACATATTGTAGCTTCCTTCAATCTTGACAGACTATGTATACCCATTGTAACTGTGCCTGCGCGTTGAGTTTTTGTGGCAAGAGTTGCGCAAAATCCAACCAAGCCTCTCCTGAGTCGGCATTGTTAAATACCAGTGGAAAGTAGAGATTCAGGACAATTGGAAACAATGCAGAGATAAGCGGAGAGCACATACAACGCTTAAAATTCCCAAATGGTTTCCCATCTGGTACTAGCAAGGCTCAACGTTGCTTAATTTTGGTTATCTGACGAGAACCGGTGTGTCAACGTGATTATGTCGTAATGTATATAGCCACCACATCCAAAAAATAAATATTGGGAGCATAGTCCCAGGACTATGCTCCATCTACAATATAAATCATATAAATACACCATCTACCCTGAAATAAGTAATAGAGTATAGTACTATTCGTTGACGTAATATTATAGCTCTGGTTTCGGACATATAGATACTAAATCTCTATTAATAATAGATTATTATTATTATTATCATTATTATTATTATTATTATTATTATTATTATTATTATTATTATTATTATTATTATTACTCACTAGGAGTTCTTACATAGGTTATCATCAGAGATTGGTCACTGACAACAAGCGATGGTGTCCCATGAAGTGACAAAGGGTATCCTCAGATTTCAGTACTTTTCACCCCTTTCAATAACCTTTACAAATAAATTTGCATCAGCAAGATGAAGAAGATGCAATGTTTACCTGATATAAGCAATGGTAAACGTCAATTTAATATAAATACCAATATTTATATATAGATATTTCAATTAGAACACAATAAATAGAGGTCAATACACACAACATAGAGGGTAGAGCTTGTTATAAGAGAAAAAACTGTACGCTGAAATTTATAATTAAATGTATTGTTCGACTGAATACTTAAAAAAACACCATGAGCGTATGAAACGATGCTCTTTGTGTCAACAATTGAGCTTAGGTACTTTGGATAATGTCAAAACATTATTAATTCACTGCCCGCGTAGCAGCAGCCGTCTAGTGCAACGGTTAGAAACTCGACTGTCGTTTTGGCGATCGGGTTTCGATCCTGGCTTGAAGTAGTTGCTTGTCTTGCCGCACTGATGAGCTGTTAAACAGCGAAACAGTACTGTATTTCGATGACTATATATATATATGTGTGTGTGTGTGTGTGTGTGTCTGTGGAAATTAAGAATTAAATTAAGTAGAATTACAACAAAATTTGTTGTTTGACTAAAGAGTACGAATAATTATTAAAGTTTTTTTTTCTTTGACCCATGGATTTTCAATAAATAGCTCATCTACCCCAAGGGACAGTTTTTTTAGCAAAATATATTTAAGTGATTATAAATTCTGCTTATCAGCACATAAATTGAAAATTAGAATTGCAATGATGGTGTAAAAACATTACTTCAAGTTGAAAGAGTTAAGATACAGAAACAGTTGTAAAATTCCATAAATACTGTTTCATCCTATAATAAATTACGTTTTTTAAGCTAAGGGACAAAATCGAATCATGCATATGTAGTAATCTATTATTTTCAATGCGGTTGAATCCTTTGAAAATTCTTTTAAGCTTGCCTGGGTGCTCGGCGTTGCCCGTGTGTTTGGAGATATAAAAAAAACTGGCAATAGACAGGCAGGCTTGAACCCGTGACGCGAAGGCCGAAAAGAAAGTGAAAGAAAACCTGTCGTCTTATCGCTACTCCGTGACGCGACCGGAAGTCTAGAGTGTTCGAATTTAACGTAGTCAATCAAAAGATGACTTGCAGAAATGGCGTTGCTTTTAAACCTTCCAGGAAAGCAAATTAGACACAGGGTCGTTTTTAATGTAGGGGGAAAGCCAGCTCCAACAAAAAGGGGCCACTCTGACAATATCGATCTGGGAAGTATATGAAAACTTCTCGGGGAATCTAATCGACGTGAGAAGCCCGATGCACAAAGACTTTCGTGGACATCCACAAACGCTCGCGCCTATTTCGCCCTTTATATAATAGATGACTCGATATTCGTGCTGGCAAAATAATGGAATGAATTAAGTGAACGGCAGTTTTTTATGAACTTTTTGCCTTTAAATCTTTTTTGTAATTAATTTATATAAAACTAGCAAGACTCGTTAAGAGGCGTTGCCCGGTGGAAGCATGCCCTCCCTTGTAAAAAAATTAAACCACGGTTTTTGTTGGTCGCCTACCTCGAACCTCCTCATGTTAAGAATGGCTTTCGGAATGGACGCTCCCAATATCCTCATGTTAAGAAAGGCTTTCGGAATAGACACCCCAAACTTCGCCATGTTTAGAACTGTTTTCGGAATAGACATCCCATTTTTGAGGGGGGGAAGTTGTCAAAATATTTGCCCCAAATATAATCCTGATAATCGTTGTTAGCATACCAACCTGAAATTATTATAACAAAAAAAAATAGGATGGCAGTGTCAATCGGAGAGAAGTAGATTTGTTTATCGCGCATGCGTACAAATCTGGCGGTTACTGACTTCCAGTGCCTAATACAGGTATTTATATCTCGAAAACTACTAGTCTCTGCCAAATTTAAATGTAATTGTTTTATTCAGCATAGTTGAAAAGCTATAAAAGTCGTAATTTGAAAGAAAATTTTGGATATGGTATCAGATAAAAATTTACAAAACAAAATTAATGCCTGCGCAGTTTTGAGAATGAGTCTGGAAAAGACAATTAAACAAAATACCCCACAAAAAGTATAATTAGTAAGAAAACAAATGCAGAACAAATAAGTGTTTCCGTAGGCAATGTAATTTAGTTTAAAACATATCTGCATAAAATATTGCTACATTAAAAATACGCTTTTTCAGTAATCCATACCCTATCAAATTTATTGCATTTTATATCCATGCGTATATATATATATATATATATATATATATATATAGAGAGAGAGAGAGAGAGAGAAAGAGAGAGAAGAGGGAGAGAGAGTAAAGTCTTAATCTTGAAATTGCTATAATTATATAAAGTCATTTTGTAGGTGTATTTTTGTGAGTTCCTTCTTCATAGGCTCCGAAACGGCTGAGCCTAATTTTTGCAAATTTCACACAAAAGTAAATTTATATGTTTGGCAATGTTCTTAGATATGTTTTTACATTCATCCGATAAGTATCGAAAATCGAAAAGGTCCGATATTAAAAAGAGTCTTTCTTCCATTATAGATTAAAAAAAACACAACGGAATATTTTACGTTACACCGGCCAAGAGAAATAAAAGACTATGTTTAATATCGTCAAGCCCTAAATATTACCTGATGTGATATCTTTAACAAACACAGACAGCTATTGATAAACGACATTTTTTTGCGAATTTGCCCCCATCCAGTAAATTATTTCTCGTAATATATAATAATCAATAAATGATTCATTCTATAATAAATCATACGCAATCTGCATGAATTAAATTATCGTGTTAAAGCCTATTATATGAAAGGGCAACGCTGAACATCTAGCAAGTATATATATATATATATATATATATATATATATATATATATATATATATATCACTATTTTGTTTTTAGTTTTCTTCCTTGCGTGTCTTGTAATCACGTCATCATTCAACAGTTTAATACGTTTTTATCTTTCAAGCTGCACCGATTGTTGACGTGTAGGAGTACAAAATGTCTTTTAAAACCATTTTTTTTTCTAAATATAAAAATTTCGGCCGTTTCTGCAGCATTCTTAAGCGTATTATATTCAGCATGTATGTGACAACAGAGTACAATCAAGATGAAGAAATGTGTACATGTTCATCCCAGCTTCTTTACAATTAAAGAGATCATAGACATTACCGGTCTTCTGGACAGTTTTACCCATGTAAGTGCGGTATAAAATGTTTAAGTTTTTTTCCTCTTTATTTTTGGATTCTTTGAAACTTCGTGGAATATGAATTTATTAATTATCTTTGAGGTATTCTGTCGGAAATTAAATTGAATTTGAATTCAATTAAAAGTTAATTTTAATTTACGGTTTTCATTTATGCTTCTTGTGTCAAGCTCTACTTCTAACTGTCGTCGTATTGAGCTTTTTTTTATTTTGTTAGTGTTAATATATAAATATTAATATTATATTGGATTGAAGTTTACATTTGCTTTTATCTAGTAAACTTTCGTTATCTATTGCCTGATTGATGTGTGTGTACATATTTTTGAGAGGGGAAGTTGTCAAAATATGTGCGTGTGTATATTTGTGCATGTACACACACACACACACACACACACATATATATATATATATATATATACATATATATATATATATATATATATATATATATATATATATATATAGTCTCACCGCACTGATAAATTGTGATACAAAGAAACAGTACTTTATGTAGATAACTACATATATATTAAGCCCGCCTCTTTGGGAATCTCACCCACCACTTAAATGGCTATCAATGCGAGGCTCGCTGTTTGCTTGTAAATAAAAACAAGTAGCTAGAACTCTATAAAATGGTGGACGAATATTTATTTAAAATGGACATTTGTTGAAGTCATTTACGAGCGCGACTTCTGTGGGTCGAATAGTAGAATTGCCGTCTATCAATGCGATGGTTGTAGGTTTAATCCTTGGCTAAGCGAAGGTACTTGTCTAGCCGCACTGACGAGTTGTGATGCAACTGAATGTTGATGACTTTTTGAGACGATTAATCGGAATCCGAGATCAGAATAATCGGAATCAAAATCGGTATCGGAATGGAAAAAAACGTGCTTATTTTCCCATATTTGCCACAAATGATTCTTTTAATTGTTTTTGGTTTTTGCTTTAGGTTTTAAGCAAAACCTTTCGCTGTTGATACTAATAATAAAATGATATATATTTATGGAGTTTAAACTAAAAATAAAACTAAAGATTATAGATCATTTCCCCACAAGTGTATTTTGACGTTTGAGAAAATATCTGTACATTTAACATATGTTTTACGGTAATCAGGAAAAATAACAAGTTTATAGTTGAATATTTACACATTTATAAAGAATTGGAATCGAAATCGGTAATTGTATTGGAATCAGAAAAAATATTGGAATTATCCCATCACTAATATATCTATATATCTATAAAAGTGAACGTGTCTGTGTGTGTGTCTGTGTACATTTCCCGACGCAATAACTCTGTCAGTTTTTAGTCTACAGACTCGAAATTATATACACAGGGTACTGAGATTTGGGAAAATCGATGTGATCGGTTTTTGGCCTGAAATTTGGCGATTAGGGGATCAAAGTTCAACGATTTGACCTTTGAGAACTCTACAAAACTCCTCCGACAATTTTGGGTTTGCACACTTGAAATTTTAGATATATGTTCCTTGGACATGGATCTAACTTAATAACTTCATTTGAGCCAAAACAATAAATGTTAAGGGGTCAAAAAAGGGGTCAAAGTTAAAAAAAATTGACCTCTGCGGTCTCTTCCAAATTACTCAGACAATTTCTGGTCTAAATATTTGAAATTTTACATAAAGGGTATTCAGAAATAGGGCAAGATTTTTCATCGGTTTGGGTCGAAAATTTTTAGTTACCAATATGTAAATGTATGTATGTATGTATGTATGTATGTATGTATGTATGTATGTATGTTTTCATGTTTGCCTTAAACTTTCAATAGAGGCGACGGATTTTACCAAGATAAGTATCGTTTTAAAGTTCGACCTTTCATACGACAAATATCGAAACATTGGCTAAAAACATTAATATCTTCCCCTTCAACTAGGCACTTTTCTACAGGGAAGGGGTCACTTTTTTCGCCGATATTTTTTAAAGTTATCCTTTCCTTTAGATTGTCTAGCCTTAATTTTAAAGAATGTCGCTTCCGGTTTGGCGGTGGTTGTAACAGCATAAACGTTAGGTTTTACCCCGTTCTTTTCCTCCTTTGCGGTACGAGTTCGAGCCTGCCTTCCTACTACCACTTTTTGTTTTTTTTTATTTGCTCAACATACACATCCAAACACTCAGGCAACGCCGGAAACCCATGCTAGTATATATATATATATATATATATATATATATATATATATATATATATATATATATATATATAAAGCTGAACGTGTGTGTGTGTGTGTGTGTGTGTGTGTGTGTGTCTGGTCACGAATAGGCTCCTATATGGTTGAATATGATAGTTGATGTATCGAGACACAGGAATGGGTGTTTGATCTGGCATAATGATGATTCATTAAAATTGTGAGGTTTGCGTACGCGCCTAGTTCACAAAGTATGGAAATAAACAATTTAAAATTTATAAAAAACGTTTACAAGTGTTTTTGATATAGATGTACATAATAATACTTTGATGAGTATGTTTTAACTTAAATAGGGATGGTATGATAAAATTGTGGGTTCTGCGTTCGCGCCTGGCCTCCATAGAATGGAAATAGGCACAAACTTTAATAACGAATTTTCATATCTATCTGCGTAAGTATACTTTGATAATTATGTTTCAGTTTAAAGAAATATGGTATAATAAAATTATGGGGTGTTCGTTCGCGCCTGACCTCCATAGAATGGAAATGTGTCACAAAGTTAAACTAGGTTTTTTTTAATATAGATCCACAGAATATTGTGATCAGTGTTTCAGTGTGAACAGGTATGGTATAATAAATTATGGGGTTTATCTATTTTATTTTTACTTTCATCATATTCTGCTTTGGTTTTGATACCCCCAAATTCGAAGCTATCTCTTTACAACCCTTCCTTTTTATAACCTATCATACTTTCATAAATCAGAGTCCATTTTCTGTAGGCTGTTTTTTAACCCAGTCAACGTTGGGTACTTTTGCTAGTATATATATATATATATATATATATATATATATATATATATATGTGTGTGTGTGTGTATGTGTATATATAGTCAGCTAGATACAGTACTGTTTCGTTCTATCAGAACTCATCAGTGTGGCTAGACAAGCATCTTTTCCTAGCCGTAGATCGAACCTACAAGCATTGCGTCCACAATCAAATGATTCATCAAATACCTATTAAATAAGCAGTTGTCCATCGCTTAGCAATGCTCGAGCTACTACTCTGTTTACAAACAAACATAGAGTGAGCTTGGCTTAATATCTATATATTAATAAGATAGCGTGTGTGTTACTAGTTTTGTGTGTCACGCTTACATCCGAATAACTGTCGTTTAATCGTTATGGACTTCCATTTCTTGTAATTAATAATTTTACCAAAAATTCGTCATAAGTTTTGGTTTCGGTTCCGATTCAAGCTGATGCATCCAAGTCATATATATATATATATATATATATATATATATATATATTTCATTTTTGAAATCGCAACTTTATGATACATAAAAATCGATAGAACATTAACTAATAATATATACGAAATCTGCAAGAATTAAAATATCATATTTCAGAGTCCTTTACGACCGGGCTACGCCGGGCGTCCCTGCTAGCTTAGATAAATACTTTTGCAGTTTTAACAAAAAAGCTACAATAATATCAGAGCGCCTCCATTTATGCTGAACATCTACAGCATGCCAACATCAATACATTACATATGAATGAGTCCCTTTAGAATTTCCATAGGTCCCGCTAGTTATTATTAATACATTGTCCCTTATTATGTGTGTATGTATGTAGTTGTGAACTACTTAATTTAGTCACAGAAAATTAATATACGAAAGTATAGATTTATGCGTAAGCTTTAAGTATTTACTTCAAAAGTGCTCAATACGTAGGTAGAGCAAGTTAGTAAGTTATAAAATGTATATGGCGATTAAGCTGCACTGAATATTCCGCGTTTCATCCACTTTAAGCCTTAAGAATCCTAAAGTGGATGAAACGCGGAATATTCAGTGTAGCTTAATCGCCATATACATTTTATAACTTACTATATATATATATATATATATATAGTAAGTTATAAAATGTATATGGCGAATAAGTGTAGCTTAATCGCCATATATATATGGCGATTAAGTGTAGCTTAATCGCCATATACATTTTATAACTTACTATATATATATATATATCTATATATATATATATATATATATATATATATATATATACATAGTAAGTTATAAAATGTATATGGCGATTAAGCTACACTGAATATTCCGCATTTCATCCACTTTTTATATATATATATATATATATATATATATATATATATATATATATATATATATATATATATATATATATATATATATATATATATGCATGCAATAAATTTACCATGACTTTGTTTTTTGTTATCTTAGTTTTCGGGGATCGAGTCTGCCCGTCATTGGTCGATGTTGTAATGGAACATCTGAAGAAAATATAACGCCGATTTTCTGGCCTAGATTACTTTATTCGGCTATGAATGAACTGGAGGAGAAACTATCGCATTGTTGAGCCCTTTCTTTTTGTGTTAATTTTGTACGCATTTTCGCATCTTAGTCGACACGTACGTTTCGTCCAAAATAGGAATCTAAACTACTTTCTTTTACATGGTCTGTCTCTTTCTTTCTTTCCACGTATTTATTCATACGAACCAAATGACGTTTCAGGTGACACCGTCGACTCTAATTACAGTGTTTGGCATAGGTCAACCTTAATCTTTTGAACTCTTTTTGTACTAACCAACCTGCATAGAAAAATCACAATTTCACACATGCCGGCGTAACCCGGGATAGATTATATACCACGAGCAAGCAAGGTTCAAAGAGTTTTATGATTTTATAGATCATGTCGCAAAATGTCGTTCTGCATAAGCGTACTTAAATGCCGCACGCATTATGGCACTTCGGTTCTTAAATGTAAAATAGGTAATCATAATAAATCACGTTTGTATTAAACTTAAAATGCAACGGAATATTTTACTTTACGAGCCAGATAATGGTGTATTTCTGTTAGACATTGGCAGTTAAATATGGGAGGAGGTATTTTATTGACTTACGATGAATGTAATGAACACTTGACACGAACAAATAAATCTATCTCCAGTTCGCTTTTAACCCCAACAACACACAACGCTGTAAATGCATTTGTTAATATTTATGTGTTTTCCTTACAACAAGTTTAACGATAAATATGTCAGTAAACTTTATCACCATTCATTGAACAATAATATGATTGTTCGAATATGCAAAAAAAAACACGAACAGATATGTTTCAACAATGCATTACAATAAGCATCAAGGGAAAAAAGGTCTCATGCCTTTTTTCTCATGTCTTTCTATATGTAATTCACATAGAAATGATTTTACATATTTTATTACTTCAAATTCAAATACTTCCACAATGCTCCATACAATATACAACTGTTTAAATTATGGCCTATCGGCAGCCATTCCCTGCTCGCCTCAACTCGAGGCTACAAACTGTTCGTCCTTCATTTCGCTAATATAATATGCTAGCATGGGCGCCCGGCATTGTCCGGGTGGTTGGAGGTGTGTGTTGAGCAAAAAAAAAGTGTTAGTAAGAAGGCAGGCTCGAACCTGTACCACGAAGGAGGAAAAGAACGGAAAAAAACCTGCCGTCTTTGCTGTTACGACCACCGCCAAACCGGAAGTGACGTAGGTTAAATTATGGCTAGACAATCGAAAAGAGGGGATGACTTTCGAAAATATCAGTGAAAAAAGCGATCCCTCCCTGTAGAAAAGTGGCCAGTTGAAGGTGAATAAATTAACGTTTTTAGCCAGTTTTGCGTTATTTGTCGCCTGAAGGGTCGAGCTTCAAAACGATATTGATCTTGTGAATATCCGTCGCCTCTGTCGAAAGTTTTAGGCAGACATGAAAACATACATACATATATTTATATATTGGTTGCTCAAATTTTCGACCCAAACCGATTAAAAAGCTTGCCCTATCTCTGAATACCGTTTATGTAAAATCTCAAATGTTTAGACCAGAAATTGTCTGAGTAATTTGGTAGAGACCGCTGAGGTCAATTTTTTTAACTTTGACCCCTATTATGAACCATTAACATTTATTGTTTTGAGCTCAAATGAAGTTATTAAGTTAGATCCATGTCCAAGGAACCTATATCTAAAATTTCAATTGTTTATACCCAAAATTGACAGAGGGGTTTTGTAGAGTTCTCAAAGGTCAAATCGTTGAACTTTGACCCCTTAACAGCGAAATTTCTAGCCGGAAAAGGATTACAAAGATTTTCCCAAATCTCCATAACCTGTATATCAAATTTCGAATCTGTAGACTGAGAATTGACACAGATATTGTGTAGAGAAATGTACACACAAACTGACACTTCCACTTTTATAGATATATAGATAGATGGATATAATACAATGCATATACAATGCATATATAATAAAAGTATTAGCTGAAATGTGAAGCTAAAATAAAATCTATTTCTTCAACTTTAAACTATTGTATTTATTTACAATGATCATTGAATTTAAACTAATTATTTAATAAAAATCGCTCCAGACAAGGTGTGAAACTATTTGATGTAAGGAATTAACAAGGGCAAAAGATGATATCGTAAAGGTAGAAGACGTCAATATTTTAATTTATAAAAAAAGGCCTATAGGCCTATTTTTAAGATTAAAATCAATAGACATCTTCTATCTTTACGATATCATCCAAAACAAATAGAAAGTTTTAAGATAAATAAATAGCTTTTATTTTAGCTTCATATTTCAGCTACTTCTTTTATTATATATGTATTATATTATATATGCATTGTATTATATATGTGCTAGCAAAAGGGGATAACTTTCGAAAGTATCGGTGTAAAAAGCGACGCCTTCCTAATAGCAACACTTATTGTGACATTTCGGCTCTTAAATGCAAATCAGTAAGAAAAAACAATCAGCAGGAAGAGAGTTCTACAATTTAACGTTTGTGGGAAAAAGTTACTGAAATATGAAGCTACATTTAAATGGGGTATTAAAACAGCGAATCTATGGAGACGATTAGACCGAACGAATAAAGCAGGGAATAGATCACACAATTAATAAAAAATAATTGGTTGCTGTAGTTTTTCATTCTTTAAAATCAGTGTCTCCATTCATTAAATAAAAGTGTCTCCATTCATTGAATAAAAATGTATTCATTTATTAAATAAAAGTTTCTCCATTCATTAAATAAAAGTGTTTGTATTTAGCGAACCATAGAAATGTTGTGGCTAAGTTTTATCAAATTTTTCACAGTGGCTTTCATATTTTATCATAACTTTTAAAAAAATGTATTTTTCAAATCAATTATTTGAAACAAACACGTGGCAGAGCGCAGTCGCGCATATGCAAATACTGAAACGTGTGCGAACTGACGTAACGGTACAGAAAAAAGAAAAAGACTATAAAAAAGAATGTGTACAGACAGAAGAGTGCATTGGAGAGTACGTTCGAAACGATGCTCGACAGGACAGAGGTCAGAAAAACGGAGCACGATCACAATTTATTCGAGAAATGTACGCGGAAATAGCTGGAAATAAATGCCGTTGTTATAAAAACAGGAGTTGAGTGATTACTTGTCATTCAAATACAACATATGACTTACTTAAATTCTTGTAGCAGCAAAACCAATAAACAGATATGTAGTTAATTACATTTTATTCCCAATTAAATACTTCATTATTTATTAGATACTTGACTAGTCTATTTCAGAGTCGAGAAAATTTGTAAAAGAAAAGGCGATTTGTCAGACATTTTCTGCAATACTGCTTCAGTATTTTTACGTATAACTTAAATATGGATTTTTTGTTACAGTTTGATATTTCTCATATAGAAAGGTTCAAAAAATAAAAATGAATCAGAAAATGTGAGATGTTATTTTGCCAATATGAAATTGAAAATAGTTTCGTCTTTGTTTACATTTTCAATATTGCTGTTTAAAAGGAAAACAAATGTTCTAGCATATTTCACTTTCTCTGATCACTTGGTAATGTCCTACTTATTTATTATAATACATTAAGTCCTGATCAAGAAAGATGCAAAAGATAAAATAAACAAACAAATATGAGATGTTATTTTGCCAATATCAAATCAAAAATAGTTTTGTTTATTTATGTTCTTCTCGCTGAGTGCCGCCATCTTGGTTTTAACACATATCATTGTGATTGGTTGGTTATAAGTAAGTAAATGAAAGATGTATTCTGATTGGCTATGTTTTGTACATACACTGGATAAAAGTTAGGCCCTAATTTAGGATTAAAATTCAACTAATTAATTAATGCACAAAAAAATAATCGCCGCCCCTTTTACATCCCATTAAAACTGATAATTTTCGCCTTGGATCGACGGCCTATTTTGGGTACTAGATTTTCTCACATTAAAACTCGACTTTTTTTATAACTTCGTTATATACCTCGTGGGGTAAATAATACCATTGTTATCGCTTCAAACAAGCAAATTCTTCAAATTGCTCTAAATATCTCTATTCTGTTCGCAAGTTGGTTTGTCACAGCTCGTAATGTTAAATATAGATACGTGGTGATGTACATTTGAAAATAGAGACGTGCACACACGCACATTCCAGATGGAGTTGATCTACATTTTTGGTCCCACAAAAATGACCGGAATTGTAATTAAAACGAAAACAAAGAACTGCTTACATTCCAATATCAGAAATTATGAATTGCGAAATGCTAACTTGAAAGAAAGAATGTAATTCTTGATGTTTACAATTCCAGGAATGTCGATTTGTACTATATAAGAGAAAAATAAAAACAGAAAACGGAGAGAGCAAACACAGCGGCGATCGTGATTGCCATCTTCACACCTCTTCGTCGCTGAGCCACACACCAAACAACCCTTTACAACTAACGTTTCTCTCTCTTTCTCTCTCTCTCTCTCTCTCTCTCTCTCTCTCTCTCTATTTGTCAGTAAACTAGAAGCTTAATTGGAAATCAAACTTATACTTTGTGATTCATCTCTGTGTTAATTTTGAGAATAGCGACAAAGGAAGTGTCAGTGTGTATATATTATATAAATTATCTACAGCTTAAACAACGCAACAGTAACAGTATTTCCAATATCCTGTTATACTTGTATTCTTTAATTCGTAGGATTTTGTTGAACTCATTAAAAAGGAAAACTGCCCTCAAACAACAATCTGGGTGAATCGTGGTTATTTTAAGTAAATTAGAAAGATAAGGGGCGACCCCCACCCAGCAGTTAAATTTTTAAAGTTCAAGACTTATACAGATCAGCTGCCAACCGAGAACTCTTTTTCAAGTCCAAGGCTTATATAGATCAGCTAGCCTTCGGAAACTCCACTGAAGTGAAACATGGTTTCCAAATCAAGAATATCTGTTCTAATGCTACAAATATTCTATTCTGTATTCTGTCACTTTACCACGTTCCAGTTTGTAACAGTATTTTCGATAGCCTGTTATGCTTAAGTATACATTCTTTAATGTTGTTGGACTCGTTTAGAAAGAAAACTGTGCTTAAACAACAATATTAGTGAACTGTGGTTATTTTAAGTACATCAAAGGGATTTTGGGTGACCCCCCCTCCAGCAATCAAGACACAAGACTGGTATGTCCGACGCGAACAGAATTCTTGAGTTAAAAGAATGAGCAAACCGGAAACCGGAAGTCATATGAGTCATAAAGTACTCCTTCTCTTACACAGTTGGGAGGTACACAAGTCACGCCTTTCACTTAGACCATTTAACAGTTGATATATTACGTGTAAATTTGAAATAGCATTTTCTTATATCTGCCCCTATTTACTTGCCTCTTCGTGAGAGCGAAATTAACCACAAGGTCGGTATTAATGTGAAGAAAATTCATCTTGTTAAAAAAACTGTCGTTTCTGTGTAAGACAAAAATTAAAATATACTCACTCTACAAGAATTTCTACTCCACTGACCATGATCATCAAGGTAGATGTAGTATAATATCAAATACTGCACTTTGCTTCATCCATCGGTCACATTTGTTCGAAACAGTATCCTTTAGTGTATTTATTTCCATTCCACAGTAGGAAAATATGACATTAAGTCGGAAAGTGAGATTTAAAACGAATGCCGTAGATGAAGAGTCATCTGGCCGAGCAAAATCGCATAGAGAGCTTCGTCGGTACTACTATATAGAGCTTTAGAGATGTGAGATCCACCTCTATAGATAGTGATAGTAAACGAGAATGTAGCAGGGAATGAAAAAAAAACTTTCTTAACAAAACAAAGAAAGGGTTTCTTCCAGTCATTGAATATTAGACAGTGTTTGAGTGAATACAATGAAGAGCTGAAAGGTCTTAGGATCTCGGATCAACCAGGAGATATCCTCACGTAAAGATCATTAATGCTAGAACGTCCACTGGAGAGGGACAGAAAAGAGAAAGAAGAGAGGTCTTTCTTCGATACTTGCCGGTTTCTCTCTGCTTGCCGACTGTGATCCCCAAAGAATTCTACAGAAGTTCCTTACGAGGGAGATAGACCCTGCAAGGTTGCGGCATTGATTCGCTAGGTTGCGGCAGTGATTCACAAAAGAAAATGAATCTTTATTTTATTTATTACTGCTACAGAGCTGCCTCAGCCGATTATCAATAGACTGGCCCAATGTCAAAGGGTGAGGAGGCAATACCTGGGAAAGTGGATCCTACTTCAGATCGCCAATGAGAAAAAATGGCTTCGACAGCCGGTCTGACTTTGGGAGGAACCAATGCTGAACAGCGTCTTGCATGCTTTTATTTTAGAAACAAGAATCATACATTATTATTATTATTATTATTATTATTATTATTATTATTATTATTATTATTATTGCTGTTGTTGTTATTTTTGTTGTTCTTGTTCTTGTTACCGTCGTCGTTATTATTATTATTATTATTATTATTATTATTATTATTAATAATAATAATAATAATAATAATATTGTTGTTGTTGTTGTTTTTGTTGTCGCCGTCATCTTTGTTATTATTATTGTCATTATTATTTATTTATTTATTTATTTTGACTCACGTTCACCTCTAACAAGGTATATCGCCACTTGAACGTGAGGGGCTACTATCTGGGACCATGCCTAGGAAAGATTAACAAGATGATGGCTTACGTTACATTTAACCTTCTGAAAATAAGTACAGCCAGGGAATCAGATAACAAGAACGGAACTCCAAAGTCTAGCTGATCGAGGGAAAAAAACTATTAAAATAAAAAGCTTTCTGGCATTTAAGGACCTCAGCAGTGAAGAGGTGGAATTTTGTTGCTAAGCGGGTCTGTCGGTAATATGTACGTCGACGGGACACAATTGGAACGAGTTCATTAGAGCACATCCCGTTAAAATATTTGTAAAACAGGCACAGTGATGCAATATTGTGGTAAAGAGACATGGATTGGAGCTTAGTTGACAAATGTACATATATTTATTTATTTAGTTGACAAATGTATATACTCTGTTTTATTTAGTTGACGAATGTATATATTTTTTTTATTTAGTTGACAAATGTATATATTTTTTATTTAGTTGACAAATGTATATATTTTTTATTTAGTTGACAAATATATATATATTTTTTATTTAGTTGACACATGTATATATTTTTTTATTTAGTTGACAAATGTACATATATTTATTTATTTAGTTGACAAATGTATATATTCTGTTTTATTTAGTTGACGAATGTATATATTTTTTATTTAGTTGACAAATGTACATATATTTATTTATTTAGTTGACAAATGTATATATTCTGTTTTATTTAGTTGACGAATGTATATATTTTTTTTATTTAGTTGACAAATGTATATATTTTTTATTTAGTTGACAAATGTATATATTTTTTATTTAGTTGACAAATATATATATATTTTTTATTTAGTTGACAAATGTATATATATTTTTTTATTTAGTTAACAAATGTATATATTTTTTTATTTAGTTGAAAAATGTATATATTTTTTTATTTAGTTGACAAATGTATATATTTTTTTATTTAGTTGACAAATGTATATATTTTTTTATTTAGTTGACAAATGTATATATTTTTATTTAGTTGACAAATGTACATATATTTATTTATTTAGTTGACAAATGTACATATTTATTTATTTAGTTGACAAATGTATATATCTTTTTATTTAGTTGACAAATGTATATATATATTTTATTTAGTTGACAAATGTATATATTTTTTATTTAGTTGACAAATGTATATATTTTTTTATTTAGTTGACAAATGTATATATTTTTTTATTTAGTTGACAAATGTATATATATTTTTTATTTAGTTGACAAATGTATATATTTTTTTATTTAGTTGAAAAATGTATATATTTTTTTATTTAGTTGACAAATGTATATATTTTTTATTTAGTTGACAAATGTATATATTTTTTATTTAGTTGACAAATGTATATATTTATTTATTTAGTTGACAAATGTATATATTTTTTATTTAGTTGACAAATGTACATATATTTATTTATTTAGTTGACAAATGTATATATATTTTTTATTTAGTGGACAAATGTATATATTTTTTATTTAGTTGACAAATGTACATATATTTATTCATTTAGTTCACAAATGTATATTTTTTTATTTAGTTGACAAATGTATATATTTTTATTTAGTTGACAAATGTACATATATTTATTTATTTAGTTGACAAATGTATATATATTTATTTATTTAGTTGACAAATGTATATATTTTTTTATTTAGTTGACAAATGTATATATTTTTTATTTAGTCGACAAATGTATATATTTTTTATTTAGTTAGGAAATGTATATATATTTTTTATGTAGTTGAAAAATGTATATATTTTTTTATTTAGTTGAAAAATTTATATATTTTTTATTTAGTTGACAAATGTATATATTTTTTATTTAGTTGACAAATGTATATATTTTTTCATTTAGTTGAAAAATGTATATATTTTTTTATTTAGTTGACAAATGTATATATTTTTTTATTTAGTTGACAAATGTACATATATTTATTTATTTAGTTGACAAATGTATATATTCTGTTTTATTTAGTTGACGAATGTATATTTTTTTATTTAGTTGACAAATGTATATATTTATTTATTTAGTTGACAAATGTATATATTTTTTATCAGTTGACAAATATATATATATTTTTTATTTAGTTGACAAATGTATATATTTTTTTATTTAGTTGACAAATGTACATATATTTATTTATTTAGTTGACAAATGTACATTTATTTATTTATTTAGTTGACAAATGTATATATTTTTTTATTTAGTTGACAAATGTATATATTTTTTATTTAGTTTACAAATGTATATATTTTTTATTTAGTTGACAAATGTATATATTTATTTATTTAGTTGACAAATGTATATATTTTTTATTTAGTTGACAAATGTACATATATTTATTTATTTAGTTGACAAATGTATATATTTTTTATTTAGTTGACAAATGTATATATTTTTTTATTTAGTTGAAAAATGTAATTATTTTTTTATTTAGTTGACAAATGTATATATATTTTGTTTTATTTTGTTGACAAATGTATATATACTTTTTTTATTTAGTTGACAAATGCATATATTTTGTTTTATTTAGTTTACAAATGTATATATCTTTTTATTTAGTTGACAAATGTATATATTTATTTATTTAGTTGACAAATGTATATATATTTTTTTATTTAGTTGACAAATGTATATATATTTTTTATTTAGTTGACAAATGTATATATATTTTTTATTTAGTTTACAAATGTATATATATTTTGTTTTATTTAGTTGACACATGTATATATTTTGTTTTATTTAGTTGACAAATGTTTATATATTTTTTTATTTAGTTGACAAATGTATATATTTTTTTTATTTAGTTGACAAATGTATTTTTTTTTATTTAGTTGACAAATGTATATATATTTTGTTTTATTTTGTTGATAAATGTATATATTTTTTATTTAGTTGACAAATGTATATATATTTTTTTATTTATTTTTCTATTATACACAGAGGCGCTCGGTCTCTACGGTTCCAGACGAGCATTGTCTGATGATACCAGCTTCAATCCTATTCAAAGAAGGCCAGAGGATTACTTGATGAAAGCATGGAGAGACGACAACTATGGAAGGCAGTAATGACTGGGGATATACAGTTACAAGAATCGACATTCCTATCTCGTCGCAGTTAACCACATGAAGGAAGCCAAAGGAATAGTTGGCAGAAATGTCGTTAAGAATTAACTATGAAGATGAAGATAACAATCCGCAAAAACAAGTCAATATTCAAGTATGTTACATAGAGTAAATGGACGTAAGTTAGTATGTATGTTCTTTCTTTGTAAATGTTTCTCCAAATTCTCTTTGCTTTGCCCAATTGAAGTAAATAACGTCAACAAAAGAAGTGCGAAATCTCTGCGGAAACGGTTTCGGTTATTTGACGTCTATTTTTATTTTTATTTATTTATTTGCCCACGTTTTCAAACGAATGCGATATCATTTATAAACGATCATATTTTTAGAGCCATCAGCCGACATGGCGCTGCGGGGTAAGGTGTGGTGAGCGCGTAGCAAACAACGAAGCATTTTCCACGTGAAGAATGTCACTTCCATTATTCGGCTGAAAAATATTGGTCGACAGGAAGAAGAAAAAAAAATCAGACGACAAATTCGATTAAGTAGTTTGAAGAAACTTGTTTTCTTTTATTTCTTGATACGATACTTTCTTGACGAGCGTCCCGGTTAATCTAGCATGATCGATAATCTCTTATCAAAAGTATTGGATTTTGATATATTATTGATTTAAATGGTTGCTATAGTAACACAAGGAGGCGTTGTTTGAAAAAGTGTAGCCCTTTGTAATCTTGACAGGCCCGATGAAATATCTTTTTAATGATAAAAATCTATAATAATTATATATATATATATAATTTTAGAAGGTGTTGACGTTTACGATTCAATATGTTTAACTTAAGGTTTTGGATATTACATCGAGATAACTGTTTTTGTCTATTTTCTATACATAATATATATATATATATATATATATATATATATATATATATATATATATATTATATATATAATAGGGGATTATCGCTTATCAAGAGACAAAAGCTACACGAGGATAAGTGTTAATGAGTCTCAGGTAGTCGGTGATATAGCACCGTTATTATCAGTAATACTGCAACTTTAGTAGTGTTTATTTGAACTGTCGACTCAACACGAACTGTAAGGAAAGGGAAATAGGGTGACAAGAAGGCTTCGTACACACACTCTCTTTTTTCTCTCTCATTACAAATAAGGCCCTGTCGGTGGGGCATTAGAATACGCCGACTGCCCCCCTGCAGAGAGTAAAAGTCCCTCAATGGGGGTCGTGGATATGACCTTAAACTATATCCAGTGGTGAGGCCCCAGCTTGTGGGCTTTGGGGAGTGTGGAGCCACCCTTTAATTAGCATTGCTCCCAGGTCCACTCTGATCCGGAGTTGTAGTACCTGTTAGGGTCCCAACTATGGGTTAAATAGAAACTGATTTGAAAACAACAAATATATTCTATTAAAAAAAATTTTCTTCAAAATCTTTGAATTCGGCATTAAATAACCCGAAAAGGGTTGATATGCCGTAAAACAAAAACAACCAACCAACCAACATTACAAATAAACCTATATATATATATATATATAATTATTTAAAATAAAACTAAAATAATTATAAAATAATTATTAATATATTTATATATATATATATATATATATATATATATATATATATACTATTCGTTTAAAATAAATAAATATCCCTTATTTTATCATTACTACAATTATTTTTTTTTCAAACAAAAGATCAAATAGAAAAAGATAACTAAAGGAATAGTTTTTGGCATCGGAAAATAGACACAATTGTTTTTTCGATTCCGATAGCGATTCCGATACTCACAAAACTTCCGATTTTTCCCGATTCCTGATGCCGATTGAGATAAATTATCCCAACACTAAAAGATATACAAGTTCCTATGGATGTATATATCTACATATGTGTGTGTATTAATCGTATAATCATCTTTGGACAGGTATTAGTAATAAATGTAGTATTAGTTTAAATTTTATTTTGTGTGACTTGGTATATTACAGTTTAGTTAGACCAGTTCCTACATTGTAATATTTACAAAATGTATGAATATGTAACTCACTTTGTTGTCTGAAACACATGTTCCATAATTCATCGTAGTAGTGTATGATTTTATCAACCAAATTAATAATATTGACGCTCACGCGCACATACTAACCTCTTTAGAAATGCATAATCCAAAATTTGATGCAGAGCCATCATTTCTAATATTTTTATTATATCTAACCAATATTTGATTTTATATGTATATTTATACAGAGCTAATGTTTCGTCAGTACAGGGTGTTACAATTGCCGCCGGTCGGTAAATTCGAACCCGGCTATGAAGTCATCTCTTATTCTATTAACAAGAAACTAACCTCTCTGCCAGCGTGAACCGCGGCGAGAATATAATTGAAATTAATATTTATAAAGCGTAAATGTTATTCAAGACGGTCAAGAGTGATTTAATTTTTTTAACGTAATGATCTACACACCTGGGTTTAAGTGACCGACTTATGTCATTTCAGACAATAAGAACCGAGTTCTTATTACTATAATTATCTATCTATCTATCTATTAGCTAGCTATATATATATGTATATATATATTATTTTGAGGTTTTTATTTTCCAAGGATAAGGTAACCAACGAAGTAGTGACAATACCAAACTAGAGCAAAGTATAGCTTTTATTTGTTTTTACTTTAGCAGTAATGTGTTGCTACACAGTCATGAACATGTTCCGGCTAGCTAGTTTCAACAACAAGAGACCTCTTCAGACAGCACAGCTTATATGAAAGCAAAGTTTGGAATGAAAATATCAGGTAATCTACGTCACCGGGAATTAATATCAGGAGATTCCAGTAAAAATCGTTAAAAAAGAGAAACAAAGGATGAGATTGGTTGCATGTAAACAAGATTTAAAGGGGTGTGGATTATGGTCTGTGTTGGGGTTTAGGAATAAAGTAGACAGGGTAGGGGTTTAAGAAGTCGAGATAGCGACAGTAAAGGACCAAAAAGAGATGCTGTATGGGTAGTCCGTCTCAGATCATAAATATATCGGGTCAATTGAGAGGAGTGCGAATTTTATGAGATTTTTGGAATATTCATGTGAAAAAGTTTTCGATTTAACCTGGGTCATTCTGTTACAAAATGCTTCTAAAATGACCCGAATTTTGCCGTGGTCAGAATATATACATCTCCCGTTCCCTCTACCACTCTCAAACCCATATAGGTCTATAAAGGGATACGTCTCTCCCTTTTTATTCCCTATCCCTTCATAGATCTACATGCTGGAGTACTAGAAAGCCACTATTACACAGTTGTCAAGGTGGAGTAAAAAGAAAGAGAAAAATTTTAACTGCAGTTTTGGCAACAGCAACTTTTCCTGCAGTTCCACAAGGACCAGGAAGGAATATGAAAAAAAGCAAGAAAATAAACAGCAACAGCGGCAACACATGTTGGAGGAGAAATTGTTACTTCACCAGAAGAGACAAGAGGAACTTTTCTTGATAATGTTGAGCAGAATAGAACACAGTGGTAACAGCGCAGCTTTTTCCCTATACACCATATGGAATTCAATTGTAACATTAACCTACGTACCTGAGCAGGATAAGACGTTTGACGCTTTTTATAAGCGATACGAAGACTTGAGTGGAATAATGCCAAAAAAGGTCCGTTTATTTTAAGGAAACTAGAGACCACAAAACACAGTAAGTTCGTGGACTATTTACTACCCAGGAAGACGGTCGAACTGGTATTCTCTGAGGCAGTCAAACTTTTATCTGAACTTATCAGCACGAATAGGACTCTTTTTCGCAAGAGATGGAAGTGTTTTAACCTGACGAATCGCGATGACAAAGATTATCTCCCTTTTGCATCCATTGTTAACAATCACTGCAATGACATTTATCTGGCTGAACTAGCAGCGATTGATTTCAAGTGTTTTATTTTTGCACAGGGTCTTGTCTCGACAAAAACGCAGAGATAAAACGACGAGTTCTCTCAAGTCTCGAAAGCGAACAAGGACTCAACTCCAAAAGCTGGCGGAAGACTGCCCACGCGTAGTCAGCGTAAAGAACGACTCAAGGAACATCGATGAGTTAGGCGTGTCATACGTACAAAAGACTGGTTACAGACCAAAGGAGTATTCCCTCGGAAAAAAAACAAGGAAACAAGAAGACAACCCAGGCATAATCAGAGAGTAGTTTTCCAATCTCTAAAACAAAATCGCTCACAAGTTCAGACAGTCGTTGCGGCGGAAAACATTTTAGAAAAATAAAACATGCAATGAGTGTGACAGGAAAGGCCACAAATCGACACATTGCAGAAAGAAAAAAAGAATTCCCGGGTTCGACAAGTGAAATCCGACATTGAATAGATGAACTGGCAGTAATACATAACGATTAACATCGTCAACAAGCTGGAGTCCGGCTCATCAACATACAAACATGGAAAACATTGAAGAAACCCACCATGAGGAGAACTAACAAATCAACTGATACTCCCTGTGACATTGAATGATACCACCAAAAATGTAAGAGTCTTTATGCACAAAACATCCGTAAACTGCTTCGAAACAGATTGAATGGAACAATATAAACTCTGAGACCAACCGATAAACAATTTCTGCCATAAGGTAGAAAACTACTGTGCACAGCAATTAAAGGATGAGTAAAAAGGAAAATTTTCGGAGGGTTTTTTATCGAGAATAGGTAAATGTACCATGGCTATAGCTAAATTTCAGTTGAATGCAAACGCTCTACCCGTTTTCAAGCAGAAGCGAAACGTCCCGTTTGTTGTAGTCGAGAAAATTGATAAGGAACTGTATCGCCTCAAAAAAGCCGGAATACTATCGAAAGTAAGCACCAGAGAATGGGCTGCCCCTACTGTATACGTTACGAAAAAGATCATGCAAATTCGTGTCTGCGCGAATTTTTCCACTGGTCTGAATGCGGCTTTGAAAGATTACCACTATCCCCTCCTCACACAATTTAACAAACTCAACAGTGGTACAATATACTCTAATGTGGATTTAAGTGGCGTATATCTACGCATCCCCGACAAGGAGGAATGTTCTAATCTCCTCTGCATCAATATATACAGGGAACTCAAAAACGTTTTAGAGGTTAGCCTTCAGGGTCATAGTCGCACCTGTGATTTTCCAGCAGTTCGAATACCATGCTAGGTGGACTTAACTTCGCATGCACCTACTTGGTGGACATCGTTATTGCCAGTAAATCCGCAGACGAGCATCCAAACATATAACTGAGGTCTTTAAAGAATTTTAAACTTCGGATGTAAAGTAAAAGAAGCAAAGTGTGATTTGCTCATGAACAAGATAAAATACCTATGCCACATGATAAAAATGGAAGACGCCTTGACAGGGGAGGGCAGAAGTCATAAAGGACATGCCTGCTCTCGATGATTTACAAGCGCTACAAAGTTTTCTGGGACTGGCAAACTTCTACGAGGCCTTCAATAAAGAACATAAAAAACTTACGCACCCCGCTGAATAAACTATGAAAGTGTTTGCGAAACATACATACATACATACATACATACATTTAAACAGACAGACTACAGATAGACTAGTCTGGGTGTCTGGCGTTTCCCGGGTGTTTGGAGGTGTGTGTTCAGCAAAAAAAACGTGGTAGTAGGCAGATAGGCTCGAACCCATACCGCGAAGCAGGAAAAGACGTCTTTGCTGTTACGTCCATCGCCAAACCGGAAGAGATGTAGGTTTAAATTAAGGGTAGACAATCGAAAAGAGGAGATGATTTTCGAAAATATCAGTGAAATAGGCGACCCCTCCTTGTAGAGAAGTGCCCAGTTGAGGGTGAAGAAATTAATGTTTGTAGCCAATTTTTCGATATTTGTCATCCGAAGGTCGAGCTTCAAGACGATACCAATTTTGTAAAAATCCGTCTCCGCTGTTGAAAGTTTTAGGTAGACATAATACATTTAAACAGATATGTGATATCTATATGATAACTAGCTATTTTACCCCCATTGTGCCACACGCTCTATGTCGGAAGAGATATAATAAGAAAGATCCTGGTCTTTGTTGGCTTTTAAAGTGTTGCTATAGATGGTAGTAACGTCTATATCGATGCCAGCGAATGATTGTAGAATATGAATTGATCGATCACTGATGGACAGCAGAGAAATATTGGGGACCAGGATATTACTGTAAGCTTCGAATTTCTGCCCATCAACGATTACTTTAATAGACTTTTAAGAGAGAAGGGGGTTTATGGTTGCGATGACCTTTTCAGTTATTTCTTGACTGTAAATCTTGTGAAGTGGACCTATATCTCAAATCTATCTAATGTCATAGATATGTCAAGAGCTATTTCTCTAGAAACGAAGCCACCGTCAATATATTCACTAGTCCTCTGTGATATTACCGTCAGTTCACTTGCTGTTGATCTCTCAGAATCGAAACTATATTGTTTGTACTAAATAGGCTGTTGATCCCCCGACAAAAGGAGGATGGACCTGTAAATTCACCCTTGTCCGTTCTCAATAACTACGCCTTGGAAGTTTTTAAAATTTTACACAAACATTAAACGTGATACGAGTTAAAAAGTAACAGAAAGGATCTCCTGGGAAAAGTCCGGTTGCCCGCCTTTCGGTTTAAATGGCTAAAATTGACACTTTTGTGCTTATAAAAAGAAATTGATGCCTTGGATGTTTATAAAACTTTCTGAAAAGTTGTAACTAACTTATTCTATATAATTTTCTTTGTCTATACTTCGCAATAACTCTTGGGTGTCCCCCAGGGGCTCTTTTGGGGCTAATAAAACACTCCATTTTGGGGACTATTTTACCATATTTGTCTAAAATTTTCTGTGTATGTACTTAGCAGTTTTGCATGGTACTGAACACAAATTTAAATATGTTTAGGCCTTGAGGACTTTGGGGACTAAATGGAGGGGTCGCATATTATGGAGCTAGTCATTTCTTTTTTTGCATGGTGCACAACTCGAATTCTCATATGTTAAGGCTTTAAACCGCACTGTTTGTTCATTTTCACCAGGATTTGACGTCCCCTAAGGACTTTTGGAGCTAAATGGAGAGGGGGAAAATGTTGAACTTGACGTCCCCTGATGCTTAAATGGGGGGGGGCTAAACTTTGTCATTTTTTATATATCGTTCACTGTGCACTCACGAGAGACCCTGCATGCTTCACTTGTTTTTGCTGCAGTCGTTGATAGCTTCTCTATTACAGGCTGAGACAATTTATTTACATTACACATGCAGACTTCACTGAAATGCAGACTTTCGAAGTTTTTCAAGGTGTTGGGAAGCATTCCGCTTTAAGGCAACGTTAAAAAAACTTTTGCTAGCATATGAGTTAGTTTCGGTTGCAGTCTTTTGCCATTATAATTGGAATGTTGCTAGGACCAGTTGCTTTTTAAGGAATTAAGTTGCTTGCTGAGTCTGGAAACATTTTAGACATATATATTGGTTTCGTTGGGGGATTTTTCAATCCTAGGATAGAAATTGAGGAGTAAGTAGCCATTATCCCATAGGGCTGAGTTTGATACGAAATTTTAGCTAAGAGTTAGTTTTTATCCCTATGCTGACGTAATCACTTCAAGTCCGTTGATAGTAGTTAGGATGGAAGACAAGTATCTGTTCAAACGTTAGACTTGCCAGTAAGTTGTGTTTTGCATAACATTTTGCAGTGGTTGCTAGCCGTCCTACAGGCGGCTTTATTTTCTGAACAATTGTTTCGTTTAAAGCAATTAAATAGTGATTTTTACAGTATATTGAGAGGTGTATGACTATTGGCAACTATGTTTCAGTTGACATTTTAGAGAATATATAGCTGTCTATGCCGACAATTAACCAATCTGTCAAGTTAGATGTTATAAATGATACGTCTTTTTTGAACAAGGGGCATAGGGTTATTTTTTATATAGCCGTATAGAAAGAGTTCCAGTCGACCCTCGAGTAGCGATACACAATGCGATGGAGAGGAACAACTGACATTTTGTCATTCTTAAATTTAGTTTTGAGACAAACGAGTCATCTGAGGATCCCAGCGGGGACAGAACAAATGATCGCAGTTCAGGACAGATGGCCAGAAAAAAATCTAGCAGGCTAGCTGTCCATCAGCATCGGCAACGCGAGTAGGTTCCTCAACACTCTGGGTTAGATCATAGACTAGAGAAAAATCATCACAGAACCCCCTTTATAATTAGTATTGTTTTGGGTGGACCGGCTATTGTGAACGTTGAAATCTCCACTTGACAGTTTTTGTTGACAGAGAGATGGACAGTTTGGATGTGATCATTTTTCCTTGTATATATCTATAATGATTCCAGGTTCAATGAAGAAGATTATAAAGGATTTCTTCATGAGTAAGTTGACACCAATGCTGGCTAGGCCCGAAAAGAAAAATGATGTCATCAGACTATCAAGGCTATCAAAAGGCAGTATGGAGAGCGTCTGACCTCAGCTGAGTGTTTGCAGCGACTTCAAAAGGATGAAGATGAAGAGGAAGCAGAAAAAATAGGAAGACAGGGTACCGAGAGCGAGAGCGAGGGACAGAAGAATTCCGGTAAGAGGAAGACAAAACTACGTGCTGGACAGTCAGATGCTTACACTTCAGAGTCAGACGCTGACATCAGAGAGCTACAAAGAAACAGCGGTCATGCAAACAGTGATGGCGACCTTGAATGTTAAAATGAGGAAAAACATTTTAGAACTAAGGCTTATGCAGTTCGTCTTTTGTCAGAGACAATTGACAGTTGAACTGTTTCTCTGCACCTTTCTTTTTTCCAGTCATGCTTAAATAAATGCTTAGTTTAATGGTTGCCTTTATTTCTATCTTCATTTTTTGTTGTTCCTCGCATTATGTAATTATCAAACTGATGGTATGGAATTATCCCATTTTCATATATGTTCAATGTTTTTTTTTTAGATTAACTTTTCTACTTTTCTGTTTGATTCTATTTTTTCTTAGTCTCTTGTATGATAACTGAACTGGCTGTAATATTGTTCTATCTATATAAAGTGTTGATATGCCTTACCTCAGAGTCAGAATTAAACAAAGCAAAATGTATTATATGGAATTGTCCCAGGTTTCCCTAATTATAAAGATTTATATTGGCACATAATTTTTGTTAAATATTTTAATAATACTGGGCGCAATACAATAGTCGAGGTATTCCTTTTTTCTGATTTAAATTTTTTTTAATTTTAACTTACATAGGTAAATAAGAAAAACAGAATCACACTAAAAGAATGAAAGAAGAAACACATTGAATATATTTTTCTTATTTACCCCCAAAGTGACCTTTAAACACACATTTTAAAAGAGGAAACAAGCGGGTAAACAGATAAATGAATGAAACATCTCTCCTTTCGGTCGACACTTTTCTTTGTAATCCTCGTCAATGAGGGGAAAAGTCGATTAAAAATGTGGTCAGAAAACATCAATAAATATCGAGAGTGAGCAAAATAAAAAAAATATGTGGAGAGAAAAAGAAAGAAGGGGAAAGAGATATGCTCAATGTACACCCATAAGTTCCAAGTTATTGGTATATTCCTTTTGTTTGCACACAGACGTTTGATGTAAATTAAAAGTAACAACTTCAATAATTTTTTTTAATGTGTATCGCGATTCTATTAATATTTCATTAATTGATACAACAAGGAAATCTCGATAATATATTGTTTTATTCAATTTTTACAAGGATTAACGTACAATATTTATTTTTACGAGAACAAGATTTTTATGTATCTTTTATAAAAGATTTTAATAATGCATGATTAATCGAAATTCTTAGATTTTGCGCGATTTGGTTGACATAAGCCCACCGACACCAACACCTAATATGTTCTCGGAGTATTATAAGGTCATTCATAAAATATATACCGCATAATAAGTAATGTTGAGCCTGGTCAGTACCATCTGGAGTGACCACTTGGAAAAGCCAGGCATTGTATATACGAGGATGTCGACACCTCCCTGCAAAAACTGAAAAAACTTAACTCGTCATTACCTCTAACCGGGATGTAACTAATTGGGGTCTGTTCGCGAATTTAATATTCCCGAGAAACTTCCTTCTTCGAAAAAGACTGGTTGAACCCGCTTAGGATGAATACTGTTTTAATAGAAAAAATATAATTAAATGCTTAAAAATGGAGTTCGGTAATTCTTTGGAGCTTTTTTTTTTTTTTTTTTTTTTTTTCAGAAATATAATTTGTGGATGGGGAATAGAGGTTGTGTTTACGGCGATATTATAAGCAGTTCGCATTGATTTGGGCGGTATCTACTATTATCAACAGATCAATAGCGATAGATTGATATCCGTATGATACGTTTGTGACATGATATTACATATTTTGATATAATCCAGATATCCGGGGAATAGAATATTTCCGCTAATGTTCGTAGTAGTTGTTTTCTTTTTGTTTGCTTGTTTGCTTGTTTGTTTGTTTGTTTGTTTAGCAATTGTTGTGCTTTGTTTGTTTGTTTGTTTGTTTGTTTAGCAATTGTTGTGTTTTATTTGTTTGTTTAGCAATTGTTGTGCTTTATTTGTTTGTTTGTTTGTTTAGCAATTGTTGTGTTTTGTTTGTTTGTTTAGCAATTATTGCTTTTTTTACTTCGGAGATGGACCTTCTTGTATGCTGTAGAAACAATCATAAACTGCTGGTCGTTGTGCAGATGAACGTTGTTCTGATTGGTCATTATAAATGATGACGTAATAATTTGGATGAACTCCCATTGGTCTTCCTCGTTAAGACACCATTCAGAACTTGGTGTCAACTGAAATAAAAAAGAAATATTTTCTTTGATAACAACAAAAAAAAAAGGAACAATAAATAGAAACAAATGTTAAAATATCAGCTCGGTATAATAGTGTTTGCCGATTTAAAATTTACTCTTGGAAAAAGTAAAACTGTGTTTTTGTTAAAAACCTTCATTCGTATCAATAGCGATCTTTGCTCTCTATAAATTGATCTCATCTGTCAATGTGCTTATAAATGTTTCGCTTGTAAAATTCTTTAGGTCTTCATGTTAAATGTGAATCTAACTCGTGTTTGATCTTCACTCGTAATTTTAAACTGTAAAATTATATGATTTTGTAATTATCGAAATCAGTGATAATCTGAGGGAGCAAAGTTAGGAGAATATGGAGGATGGGGCAATATTTTCCAACCTAACTTCCCTATTATATCCTTAGTCGATAGTGCTGTTAAGACAAGCATTACCATTATAGAAGATGGCCTTCTGTCTTTTGTACTAAGAAGGTAGTTTTCGGATGAACATATGATTTAATGATCTGAAATAAAAAGTTATAAATTAATCATGGTAATATGTGTAAACAATAACAATATACATAAAATAAATTACAATGCTTTAAAATGCTCCTTCCACAAACGGGACAAAACTTTCGCACAGTCCTGATAATAAGATTATATAAAAGCGTAAAAATTGTGTATTATTTAATGTCATTCCATCGTTATTTGTCCTTAATTGCTTTCGTTGTATATATCAGTTAAACGTGTACATTGTATTGCCTTCTATGAATTAACTGTATAAGAAACCATATATTATTTTTGCATACGCATTATGATAGGGATACACTGTAGTAAAAAAACAAAAAACCTCCCCATCTCAGTATTTGTTCCGATCATACCAAATAACTCTTCAGCCAAATTTCCTTGTGTAACGTAGTCGTTACATGTATAAACTCAGGACTTCACGTTGTATGCAGACATTCGCAAGGAAACAACGACAAGGTCTAAATGGACTCAACTTTTTCGTTGCAACAACAGACATTTATTTCGCAAATAACGCCTTGCCTCCTGTTCAAATCTGTCGCTCCTGACTAATGTGTGTAACACATTTACCTTTCTCGTCTCTCTAACGTGATCCTCGGTCTGCGCACTCGTTCTTTTATAATCTTTTCCTTCTTCTTTGCTGTGACGTCACCTCACAGAAGGCTCGGTCATTTGCATACAGATGCAATACGCTTGTTCGTGCTCTGTTACGTAGACGTACCTCATCATGAGGGCAGAGTTAGATGCGGGGATTGCTTTAACTGGTAAGAAAATTTAACTTATTAAAAAGACACATTCTGGATTGGGATAAAGATTTTAAAAATTGTCTGTTTTGTTTTACATCACATCAAACTTTTTCGATTTATTTCATTTCAAACCATGGAATATTGGTAAAACATTATGCTTCAAGTTCTTTATATCATAAAATATTTATTTATGATGTTTGGTTTGGCTGTTTTGTTTTACGGCATATCAACGCTTTTCAGGGGGGTTTTAACGCAAAATCCAATAATTTTTAAAAATATATATGCTTCAAGTTCTTTATATCTTCAAATAATTTTTCATAGTGTTTGGTTTAGTTGTTTTGTTTATGGCATATCAACGCTTTTCACGTGTTTTAATGTGAAATCCAATAATTTAGAAAAAACAGTTTTTTATGCGTCAAGCTCTTTATATCTTCAAATACTTACTCATAGTGTTTGGTTTGGTTGTTGTGTAGTGAGAAAATTGTTGCTATTGTTTTTAATTTTGCAGAACATTATGGATTCTTGCAGAGGGACAGCTCAAAAGTATTTAAGCGTGTAATCAATCGAACATGTTTAGTAATTAAAATACTATTTCAAATTTTAGCGTCCGACAAAGCGTCCGACAAGTCTCGTATAGTAATAAGAGGAAACAGTTATAAACTTTCTGAAAAGCAAACTAAAGATGATAGCCAAAGCGATATGACAAGAGCCGGATTAACGTTACAAGATTTATCAGTTTCTGCTAAGACTTACTGATTCTGATATCTACAAAAACTACTGCAGCGCCAGTGCCGCATATATTTTCAACGCATCACGAGGGCAACATGTGACACGAAGACATTTACAGCAAGACCCAAGACGTGCACTCGCTTTGCTACCACAACTAAAAAAAAAAAGAAAGACTATCCTTTCTCCCTACCAGATGTCTAGTGTCAAGCAGGATTTAGACGAACAAAGCTTCTTTGCAACAGGTTTTCACCAGTGTAGCGCATGGTCACAGGACTGTTACTGCGTTGATTATTCTTTAGTTATCTTGAAATCTAATGTTAACCGATTCTTGGTAGAGACCTCATCCTCCAAAAAAGTAATCAAACGCAGTTCAATCTGCTACTTATGAGAGGACCCACATAAATAGTGATTAAGTTAGGTATTGTGATTTTTAATAAAGATCACATTAGTCAAGATGATCTAGCTCAATACAAAAGTGTACACACAGACGGATAGTATGACTGAGACGAAGGGAAAAGATCAAATGGGGTAGAAAACATGTGTCAAACGATTTGAAAATATGAAAGGCTAAGTAAGTAGAGTTAGTGTGACTGATTTTATACAATGCAGCAAAAACATAAACATAACATTCGTTTGTTGAGACACAAGCCTCCCTTTAAGAACAAAGCAACCCTCAAATCTAATTCATTTAGAATGAGTGATTATCCGATTGCAGACCATCTGCCATTTAGCCAGTTGTGTACAAATCTCAATAGGGATAGGAGTCTTCTATCATGTCTGAAAGTGACGCATAGTTCAACGAGTGAGATCGGCGATGCGTCGCTGCGCAACTCATGCTCTCTACCGATTCAAGTTATGACAATGGAACCATTGCTAGCACTCAAAATGCACCGCTAGATTGCCACGAATAACATAGACGTGGCGAGATGATGAAAACAAAGTTTCTGGTCACAGTTACCGTCTTTGGTGTGGTTTCAAGTGAGGGTTACATAATGCCATTTCACATCTTAGAAGTCGGGTTGGAAGCCAACACCAAATTGTATCTGGATGTGCGACAGAGTGTTGTGATCCCCTGGTGCAATCAGGTGGCTGTTGGCAGATCCTGGGTGTGGCAGCAGGACTCGGCGTCGGCCCACAAGTGCAAAGAGACACAGGATTGGCTTCAAAATCAGTACTACCATTGTGTACTCTTCTCTCACTGGCCTTCCTCCCTCCGCCTTAACCCACTGGACTTCTTCGTTTTGTCAAACGTCAAGAACATCACCAACATCATCTCCCACAACACCAAAGCCAGTCTGATCGCCGCCATCTGCCGAGTATTTGCTGAGCTCCCGCCGGCGCTTGTATAAAAGGCATGCTTCCAGTTCCGGACGCTATCGAGGCTCTGATTGAGGTTGAAGGCGGCTACATTGAATAGATCCCATCTCTACTACAAAATAAACTTACCTGAATTTCTCAATAAAAGTTATAAAAGAAAGCTGCAGCGTTGTTTTCTATAAGCCAATAAATTGATCGTTCCACCCTGTATACAAGAAATAATTGTAACAGAAAAGACATGTGTTTAAAGTAATCTAGAAAACAGATCGCAGAAGTGAATGCCAACAAAATAGCATTATTGAGCTATAAAGAAACTACTCAGATACGAATACTATGCTTTACAACTACATATTAATCACGTTCTGTTTTTTTTGTTTTTTTTTTTGGCAAAACGCAGGTGTGTAAATAACAACAGTGTTATAATAAAAGCAATATTCTAAATATTTCATCATTTTTAATCTTTGAGAAATATGACGTAATTTCGGTTACAGACAGCCACATCAATAAATAGAAATGTTCAAACTACGTATATCCTCGCGCATTTCTTGTTATCCAATAGAAGACGTCACAGAGACGTGCGTTGATCCGGCAATCCATCGAAACTTAAATAATAATAATAAGTTAATTTTTTTATTGTTGTTCCCAACAAAAAAAAAAAAACAATTAAATAGACAAAGTCAATAATCCCTTTTTTCCTTTTGACATTGTGATTCTTTTTAAAATCCATAAGATATTATAAATACAAAGTTAAAAGCTAAATTTGAATAAAAAAAATCACTTAAATGCGTGTTAATAAAACATTTAAAAAGTATTCACATACAAATTACATGTTTTATATGCGAATCACATACTTCATACTGGATATGACCTTAAACTATATCCAGTGGTGAGGCCCCAGCTTTCTTTGGGGAGTGTGGAGCCACCCTTTAATTGCCATTGCTCCCAGGTACACTCTGAACCGGAGTGGTAGTACCTGTTAGGGTCCCAACTATTGGATAAATAGAAACCGACTTGAAAACAACAAATATATTTTATTAAAAACTTTTTCTTCAAAATCTTTGGATTCAGCATTAAATAACCTGAAAAGGGTTGATATGCCGTAAATCAAAAACAACCAACCAACATACTTCATACTTATTCATATTGTTCATACTTATTCACATAACTCATACTTATTGACATATATCATATTTAATCACATACTTAATACTTCATACTTATTAATCACATATTTCATACACTTCATACGTATTCACATGCTTAATATTTCATGTTCCACCTCATTAATCATATACGCCATACTTATACACATACATGATATTAATTCAAATGCGGTACACATAACATAATTCAAACTTATTAATTACATACGTCATACTTAATGACATATTCGATACTTATTCACATTAACTTCATGCACATTAATCACATACTTCATACTTATTAACACACTTCATACTTATTCAGATAGGTCATACTTAGTAATTGTCTGTATTTTTGGTTGTTATAGACTCCGGCCTTCATCAGGTGTTTTGTATCGAACTGGGGAACCGTTTGTTAGGAGTCTCGAATCCAACCCTTTATTATTATTACGGGGGTGCTGTGTTCGGACTCCAGCTAGGACATAGTTGCTGATTCTCTGTTTTGAATGTTACTTTTCACTGCCTTCATTCAGGATTGAACTCAGCACCTTTGGGTAACTGTAAACTTTGATACAACGTCTAGGACCACTCGGCCATATGTCAATAGGACAATTCTTAGTTGTTTTTTTAATGTTAAACCTATGTTGTTATTCAAGGTTTTCTCTCTATATCAGAGGTGTCCAAATTGCATTCAGCTCTATGATGAAGGCCGGAGGGCAAAACGGCCGAAACGTTGTGTCTATAACAACCAAGATGAGGAAGTCAGTCCGACAATCTCAATCAATAGGTCATACTTATTGACATATTTCATACTTATTCATATACTTCATGCTAATCACATATTTCATGATTATTCATATATGTCATACTTATCCAAATACTTCATACTTATTATTTCATATTTAAAACTCATTACATACGCAATACGTATAAATCACATATTTTATACGAATCACATATTTATTAATATTAAAATACTTATTAATCACAGATTCCGTATTCAGTTACAAACAGGTGTGTACACCACCACAGCAGTGCTACAATAAGACATTCCGAATATTTCATCTCTGTTACTCTTTGAGAAATGTGACTTACTTTCGGTTGCAGACAGCCGCATAAAAATATTCAAACTATCATCGCGCATTTCTTGTCGTCCAATTGAAAACGCCGCACATATCCGGGTATCCGTCGAAACTAAATGCTCATTATTTGAATTTCGTTATTCCTCTCTAGCATCACCGACCCCGCCGCCACCCCATAAATACTTACCTCAAACATGAGCTGAATTTTTAATAGCTCTCGTATTTTCGCCAAACGTTCTTTTCAAGCAACTTGATACAAAAATAAAACTTGCGAGACTCCAATTAGTGTATTTAATTCAGTGATTCGTGCAGGATATTGATCCGCCAACAACGTTCTGCCTGCATTTCAATCTTTTTCTTTTTCTTCTTTTTCGTCGTCTTCTTCTTCTTCTTCTTCTTCTTCTTCTTCTTCGAAACTCTGATTCTCTCCTCAGTGATTTCTTTACTCTCCGCCGATTCGTTTAAGAAGAATATGAGATCTGGTTCTATTTAGGTCAACGATATTGCAGATTCGGAAACGATACGACCAGATGATGTACGGCAGATCGAGAGAGGTATAATTTCCGTCTGTCGGTTGAAACCGGCGAAGTTGTCGTCTAAATAGCAAAGTGCATTAAGATTACAACTCGGAATTCTGTTAGTTTTCTTTCTAAAAGCTCTTGTTATATTTCGATTATCACTTGGTGAACGACGGTATGGAGGAATGATCAAACTCTAGACCGGATTTCATTATTTAAAATCATTTATTCACTGCTGACCGGACGGAAGTACACAATCAATATCTCTCGCATTTTCCGTTTTGCTGGTTTAGAAAAAAACAATTGTAGTTCAGCCCACCGTTTGTACTTGTCCTAGACACGACACTAGATATTATGTTTTATGAAAGTCGCTCTAGACAAGGCACGAAACCATTTTATGTAAAGAGCTAAGCATAAAAATAAAAATAATAAAAAAGAAATTAGCATTACTTCAAAACAAAACAAGCTTGGGTGACCCCACCATCAGCGTTCAATCGTTTGGAATCTAAACAAGCTAGATAAAAAATAAGCATTCATAGATTAAAATAGGGAATAAAGTGGTTTAATTAGAGTCGAGAAAATAGCTATCCTTAAACATCGGCAATGTGTTTGCCCGTAGGTCAGTTCAATGCACCGAAATCATAATTCTCATCCCTTTTCTCTACCTATCAAATTTCCCTATCTTATAATCTATTGAAGCTCTCCTCTAACCGTTCTGTGTTCAGTACAAAACTGCATGTGGTAATAAAGCACCAATTTGAGAACTTGGAAGTTTCAATTGCCCGCAAACCCGACGTGGATATATCTGTCAAGATTCTGTTCACGAGATAAATAGATTCTATCCTTTACAGATTAGTTTATACCATGCTTTTGCCAAACTAAAACCTTCGAGCAAAAATTCGGCCCGCAAAAATGTTTTCTGTAGCCGTAGAAGACTTTTAATAATAATGACATTTTCAGAAAAGTATTTTAACAAATCGGAAGACATTATCTGAAACAGCAATACTATACTACTTGAAACTTTTGTCTGGTCTATCGCTAAAAAGGAAGAACAGACAATAAGGGGCGTGTATTGATACAACCTTTTTTACATTTTATTGTTTTTGATAAGCTTTTTAACGATTATGAAAACACCGCTGGTACTTGGATTGTACTAATAATATGGCACTTAATTGTAATAGGTTTACTGAACAATTCCATCAACAGACTGTGTATTGTGTTACAAAATATTATAGGCATTGAATCAATTTTCTGTTAATTAAACTTTTAAATATTTTGTTCGTGTTCGTCCTCTTTTTATTATCTTTTTAATATGCATAAAGAAAGTTGTCTTTATTACGCTTAGCTGAATATTATTTTCATCATTATATAACTACTAGCAGGTTACGTGTACCGGCGTTGTCGGTTGAAAGCATGACACATATCTAAAACAGATTCAGCAAAGGATACCCCCTGAAAACAAATTAAACTACGGTGGTTAGTGAGTGCCACTGTTGGCCCTGAAAAATAGTGGGCATTGGCGGCTTTGGCCCAAATAAAATCATCTGGCTTCCACTGTTGTCTGACAGTAGTAGCTAACGAAAGCCACTGGCAGTCATTTTCAACAATGGTGGTTACTGGCGATTAGTTATTACTTGCAGGTAGTGGCGGTGATTTTGGGTACTGGCTGTCTTTGTAACTCGCAGTTACTTGCAGCCATAATCAATGTGAGCCTCCATTAGAATTCTACGAAATGAAATCGCTTATCTGCAATTGTTGAGCACTGTTATTTAGTGGTGAATACTTTCATCCAGTGGCCGGTATTGATAGTCATTGGAAGTTAGTGCTGTTTTGAGGTGATACTTGCGTTTACTGGGGAACACTGCTTGCTTTTTCAACTGTAAGTCTCGGTTCCCAGCAGCCACTCTCGGTCACTAGCGACCAAAACCAGTATCGGCCTCCATTTGACTGCTCTGAAATGAAATTGTGTGTCTTCAATGGCGAGCACTGGTGGGCATTAGTGTTTAGTGATGTTTTGAGGCTATTACTTTCGTTTATTGGCGAGTACTGGATTCCTCTGCCACTTTCGGTCATTGTCGGTTATTATCAGTCATGGCCAATGTCGGACTCCATTGGACTGCTCTGAAACAAAGTCGCCTGTCTTCAGTTGTCGTGCAGTCTCATTCATTGGTTTGCACTATTGGTCACTGGCGGTTATGACGTTGATTAGCCGGAACTGATTATCAATGTTCTTTTTCAGATGGGTACTGTTACTTCTTGAAAAAGGCAGGTACTGGCAGGCATTGTCGAGTACTGACAGGCACTTATGCTGTCTCTAATTGTCTGATACTTTCATCGAGTGGCGGGAACCGTAATCCATTGTGATTATTGCTCTATTAAGGTGG
>NC_136505.1:61517358-61537358 GCF_053919585.1 Euprymna scolopes
ATTATTTTACTAGGGAGAACGTAAATGCTTATTGGGGGAAAACTGAAATGCTTACTGGGTAGAACTTGAATGCTTGCTAGACACTAACCTCTGTTGTCTAAGGTCTCTCTGTACAGAGGTCTAGCGTTGGGGTTATACTCATGTAGCTATACACACGAATACCTACTGGAGAGAAACTTGAATGCCTACTAGACACTATCATCAATTGTCTAAAGTCTCTCTGTAACCGCCACACGATAGAAATGTCGAATCTCCAAACTGCATCCATAGCAATTACTGCCTTACATAGTTGTTGTCGTCTCACCACGGCTTGACGAACTAATCATCTGACCGGCTTTGGGTGGAATTGAAACCACTACCTTTAGACAATGCTCACCTGGAATCGTAGATATTCCGCACCTCTATCCACTGCGCCATTTTATTATTTAATAAGAAATCATTTTCAGTTAAAATCTATTTAGTATTATGCATGTAATCTAAGGAGAAATATGTTTGAAATGTGTAAATCCGCTAGAATAATCGAGATTTTTTATAAAAATGACGATTACATATGCACATTTTAAACATAAAAATTGCTTTCATCATGTTTAGAAGATGACATATTTTTCTTTTACTTTGGTGATAACTATTTTATGGCATAAGGATACTTTTCCCTACAAGTAAACCCTGACTACCCTGACTAAATATTCAAAATCACATAGTATTCTTGACCCAAACAAGATCTTCTCGGTATTCCTAATGCACAGTGGCTTTTACGAGAAACGGTGCACTTTAACCACGTAGTGTTGCATCAAGTAACAGTATAAAGTTGGATATTCCACCAGACTAAATGAATTCTTGTCCTGGAATCCAGTAAGACCAAGAGACCACAAGAAATATATACTATAACATATTTAAATGGTCAACTGAGAAAAGAAAAATTATGTTCTCAGCTGCTTTATTTACTCAGTGTTTGAGATGTATAGGAGACTATCTATGTATTTAATATAGAGATCAAGTGTTAGCCCCTAGGCATCTAGTTTTTTTTAGAATTTCAACTGAAGTAAAATGAAACAAGGGGGAGAAACTGTTGACAATCATATTACATTTCATAACAGCAAAATATCAATTATAGTAAAAAAAAATCCTCAATTATATAAATGCAACTTTGTCTGTGTTTGAGTGAGTTCGTTCGTTATAGACTCAAATACGGCTGGACCGATTTTTATGAAATTTCACACAAAGGTATGGTGTGCCTGGCAGTGTTTTAAGCTGGGTTTTGGCATTGAAATGTTTCCAACAAGTATCGGCAACAAATATTCGCTATGTATTATTGTACGTATGCAAATGAAAATGACCGGCCATTTTCCGGGTCGTTGCTTAGCGACGAGTCAGTCCGATGCTGACACCGTTATTTATGTTATGGAATTGTTCATACTACTACTACACACTTCACAGCGCACGCACACACGCACGCATGAGCATTACAACGCGTTTTCTCTTTCTTTCTTTTTGTTTTTGAACGACGTAACTTCTTAATGTTGTTCCGTCAATTGGAAAAAATAGTTCCATTTTTTTTCATTAGCTTGACTTTAATTAACACTTTAAATAGCATTTCTTTATACAAATTCATTAACTTATTAAAAATGATTTTTCTTGGACTAACTTATCAAAACAAAACACTTTTCATAACATCAATAAAACCACATTGTTATACATTACTTATGCATTTACGAACACTTATTTAAGATTCTCTCTTTTTTTTATTTAATCTTCTCATAAATTTCGATTAAGATTTTTTTTTCGAAATTTATATTTTTACATATTTATTTTATCTTACACTTCATAAGCATAAAATGACATTAAATCAACCTCCGACCAAGGTCGGGTATAACTGCTAATAAACTAGAATATGTAGCTCGTTAACACGAGCAAACATTATACTTCGTTGATTTAGAATGAGCGCTTTATGTCAAATTGGCGGTTCAATATGATTAAATTAAATACCAATCTCTTATTCATCATTAAGTCAAGTACGTCCAAGGATGGAATACTGTTGCCATATCTGGACAGGAGCTGCTAAAAACAGCCTATCCTGCCTTGACAGAGTACAAAATAGACTTCGTGGTTTAGCGGGGGATGCTCTTTTCTCTACCCTGCAACCTCTCTCCCACAGAAGAGACGTTGCGAGCCTGTCCTTGTTTTATCGTTATTTCCATGGCAGATGCTCGTCTGAACTCCAATCTCTGGTCCCCCCTCGCCAATCTTTCACGAAAAACACCCGTCTAGCTGAATCCACTGTGAAAAATTTCCCCCACTCTATATCTGTGCCTAAATCAAAACGCGGATTCCATGAACAAAGCTTCTTTCTTAGAACTGCACGCCTGTGGAACTCTGTTCCGTCTGCCTGCTTCCCTCCGGACTACAACTTGGATGTCTTAAAGTCCAATGTTAACAAATTCCTAATGAACCGCCTCCTTAAGTAAACACTTCAGCAAATCTCCACACTAACGTAATGTACTTGCAATAACCCTTATCCCTGAGTGGCTTCCGGGCCTTGATAAGTGGTGATCACTGTGTAAAAAAAAGTCTTCACCTAATAGATATCATAATACTTAATTCGCAGCACCTTATCATAACAAAGGCCAATACAGAATTTACGGCAAATCGGTTCAATAGTTTTCAAGAAAAAAATGTAACAAACGGACATAAAAACATAATAAGAAAATATAATATAGAATTCTAAAATAATAAAAGTCAAGATTATAAATATCTAATTATGTATCTATAACACCTACTGGTATTTTTATGTGCCGAACCCTTTTGCTAAGGATGGGAATGCAAAAAAAAAAAAAAAAAAAAAAAAAAAAGCATACGTGCAGAAACCTAGGGCTAATAAGCCAAATCCGAAGAGCAAATGCTTTCCTGTGGACTGCGAAGATTAACTTTTTAGATAAGCATTAAGTAAGGTGAAAGCGTGAAGTAAAGGAAATACTGCTAATATACCGCTGAAACTGGCCTTATGCTAAACTAGAGCAACTAAAAATCAGGGTTAATGGATGTATAAAATGTGTTTTACTTTCCATTGCCTTTATTCGGTAAATTTCTTTTAATTGTGACGATTGTTTTGTGAATATTCCTTTTTATAAGACTTTTATATGATCATCATAGATTCTAGGGTGAATCAATAGTTGAATGTGTATATATATATATATATATATATATATATATATATATATATATATACTTTCAATTAGTTTTTACATACGCAGTACTGTATTGCTACACATGAGCATGTTCCGGTCCTCTAGTATTTAGTAACTAGAAACCTCTTCAAGCAGCAACTCTTATGTTGCACCTTACTGACTTCGCTTTCAATATAAGCGTAATTGCCCGAAGAAGTCTCTAGTTATTAAATACTAGAAGACTGAAACATGCTCATGACTATGTAGCAACACATTACTGCTTATGTAAAAACAAATTGAAAGTACAACTGGCTCGTTTTTCATATTGAGCACTCTTGTATTAACCTCGTTATATTTCACCGGTTACCTTACATCTGGAAAATAACAACCTCAAATTATATATATATATATATATATATATATATATATATATATATATATATATACACTTGTGCCCGATATTATTCATACCCCTCGGATCTTTGAGATTTCTATAAGAATATTGCTCAAACCAGAAGGTAGACAATATTAAAGGGATTTCAAACAATAAATCAAGCATAAGCATTTAATTTAAACTCAACAAATAAATAAATTATGCAAGTTTGAAACATTATACAAAGAAAAACAATAATGGCACTAGTTCAAAATTATTCATACCTCTCTTACTAATAGTCAATAGCATGCCCTTTATTCTTAATAACTGCATGTAACCGTTTTGAATATTTATCAACAAGGTTTTTACAAGCATCAACACTGATTTTTGACCATTCTTCAATGCAGTAGTTCTCCAAATCCCTCAAATTTCTAGGTTTCCGCTTTTTAACCTCAGTTTTCAATATGTGCCAGAGGTTTTCGATAGGGTTCAGGTCGGGACTCTGGCTAGGCCATTCCAAAACATTAATTTGATTATCCTCAAACCATTTCTTGACTATTTTGGCAGAATGTTTTGGATTATTATCCTGTTGAAGGACCCAGTTTGGTCCTAAATGGGGCTTCTCCGCATCCTGTCTAATGTTTTTCTGGAGTATCTCAAAATATTGCTCCTTCTTCATGGTTCCATCTATCTTGACCAAACTACCTGGACCACTAGCCGAAAAGGAGCCCCAAAACATTAGGCTACCACCACCATGTTTCACCGTGGGTATGGTGTTCTTGGGTTGTAAGCTTCTCTTTTCTTCCCCCAAACGTAAGAAGCATCCATATGGCCAAACAATTCAATTTTTGTTTCGTCAGTCCACAAAATACTTGAGAAAACGGACTCTGGAGAATTCACATGGGTCCTAGAAAATTTTAGACGTGCTGCAAGGTGTTTTCCGGCGTGCAATGGAGTCCTTCTTGGTCTTCTTCCTTTCAGACCATTTTCATGCAGAGTCCTTTGCAATGTTTGCCTTGATATTTTTATGCCAGAAGACTCCAGATTTTCTAAAATATCCTTAGTAGTGGTGGTTGGATTTGCATTAACACTTCTTACAATATTCCGGGTGGCTCTAGCAGACAGTTTCCTTTTCCTTCCTCTACCAATCAAGTTGTTTGTTGTGTGGTGGCTCTGGAATTTTTTGATGATGCTCTGTACTGTTGCTGTAGGGACCTAAAATTTCTTGGAAATTGACTTGTAACCTAAACCATCCTTATGTGAATTCACAATTTAAGTCCTAAGATCATTACTAAGCTCTTTTTTCTTCCCCATTCTAATAATTTTTATTCTTTTATTGGTTTTCAGTTGATATCATTTTAATTTCTGAAAAAATGCAAAAAACGCAATGAAATTAATCAAAGGTTGTATAAAAGCATTCAAAATAAGAATCAAACAGGAAACAAACAGTCAGAAACTCGATTAATACTGAAAAAATAAGGGGGTATGATTATTTTTGAACATTGCAGATTTTATAAATAGCTGTATATTTATTTTATTACAAGTATCCCGAGATTTTAAAATGACGAAAATGATCAGAAGAGGTTTATTAAGAATATGTATCAATATGGACGTAAACTATAAATTCTTACAAAGTTACACCTAATAAACTCAATTTTCAAGGGGGGGGTATGAATAATATCGGGCACAAGTGTATATATATGCGATCAGGACCGCCAATTTCCTTCATATTCCATCCTTTGTCTGAAAACATTATGCAACATACAAATACTGTGCGTGTTGTTGTCAAGCATATAACACACACACATACATACATACATGTATATATATACATATATATATACACGTATGTGTGTATGTATGTGTGTGTGTTATATATATGCTTTACAACATCACGCACAGTATTTGTATGCTGCATAATGTTTTCAGACAAAAGATGGAATATGAGGGAGATTGGTGGTTCTGGTCGCATAGGATAGAATTAGCTGCAAAGTTCTTGGCAAAGAGTGGTGTTTTGTCCGATGCTAACCAGATTTCCTCAGGTCCATTGATGATGGTTGGCATAGAGCACACGCTTTTATTCAGGACCTTGTTTGCTATTTGCTAAAACTTGTAGGAACCAAGCCGCTGCTTAGCTACTTTGGACTTGATGGACTGAACATAAAACTCTCTCGTGTTCTTTATTTCTCTTTTACAGTCGTTGCTGGCAGTCCTGAGGGTGGGTTTAATCTCAGTACATCTATTACGCTGAGAGCAATAGAAATAGCACATTCTGATTAGAACTACGGCTGGCTGTCAGGTTTGTGCCGAAAGTTTTTGGAGGGTATGAAGCGGTCTATAGCTGCAATTAACCAATTATTATTGGCTCACATGGAGCTTTAACACAAGTCAACAAACGATCTGATTGGAAACCTGTGGTGTTCTCTGGAAGCTGAGTGACAACAAGTCTCCCCAGACGCCCAGCTCTCCCCACCTCCTTCGATGGCATTTGTAAATGAATTTGCATCTTCGCAACAGCCGCTTACCATTGATTTCTCGCTGGTAGTGGCCATTGGTTTATACTGGAATTTGAGTGGCACTCAGCCTCCCCCAAGGTCCCAGTTCTCTTTGCGCTTGTCCAGCCGAGGTCTGGTTGGCGCTGGCTCCTCAGTCTTTCAGTCCTTATTGACCCTTCTCGACCCTTTGGTATCACATTTTTATTGAGGAGACGATGATGAAACAATGGGGGTGTATATTGGGGGTGTAGAACTTGTAGATATGCAGGTTCGGTGTTCTTCATTCCCTGTAACGCTTATTCGTTATATTGTCTTGTATTATTCTCTGCATTCAAGGGTTTTCTTTAATATTTCAGTCGTTTTCATTATCGTTAGTCGTTGTACTTTTGCAGTTATTCCTCTGATTCCAATTTTTGACATTCTTTTTTCGAAGTTTTTCGGAATTGTTCCTAGTGCTCCTACTATTATCGGTACTATTTTGATTTTCTTCATCATCCAAATCCCTTTTAACTCTCTGGCTAGCTCTGTGTATTTGCTTCGTTTCTCCTTTTTTTCATACTCACTCTGTGGTCAGCTGGGACTGCAAAGTCTACGATTTGACAGGATTTTTCTTTCTTGTTAATTATTACGACATCTGGTCTTCTTGCTTGGATGGGTTTGTCCGTCTGTATGTCCATGTCCCATAGGATTTTGCGGTTCTCGTTTTCGATTGCTGTTGCGGGTTTATGCTTATACCATTTGTCTGTACGCTCAAACTGCAGTCGTTTGCACAATTGCCAGTGTACCACCCTCCCCACTTGATCATGCCTGTTTTTGTATTCCTTTTGGGCAAGTTTGCTGCATTCACTTACTATATGGTTTATCGTTTCCTCTCTTTGTCCACAGAGTCTTCATTTGCTGTTTTCTTGTGTTTTATCGATCCTTGCTTTGATATGGTTGGTTCTAATCGAGTTATCTTGTGCTGCAGTTATTATAGATTCAGTTTCTCGCTTTTTATGTCCTTTTCGTTATTCTCATCTTTTGTCATTCTTATGAATCTTCCGTGGAGTTGTTTCTCTTCCCACTTCTCTTTTCTCGTTTTGTCATTTGTCTCTCTATTTTCTGTTTTGTTGTTTTTTCCGTGTCTCTCGCTGCCATAATTATCCTTTCAGTGTTTTGCATTATGTATTTTTCTAGTTCTTTTTTCGTGTCCTTCACACAGTCTTCTATACAAATCAGTCCTCTCTCGCCGTCTTTCCTTTTCACGTAGAGTCTGTCAATATCGTCCTTTGGGTGTAGTGCATTATGCATGGTCATGAGTTTCCTGGTTTTCTGGTCGAGTGGTCTCAGTTCTTCTTTTGTCCACCCTATAAACGGTCCAGGGTATCTTACTAGTGATACTGCCCATGTATTTATACCTTTTATTAGGGTTCTGCTATAAAATTTCGTTTCCAGAAGTTTTCTTGTTCTCCTGACGTATTCCTTTCCAATTTTCTCTTTCATTTCTGTTGCTCTGATGGTGTCCGCTTCCAGAATTCCCAAGTATTTATAGTCGTCTTGTTCCCCTAGTGCCCTCATTTCTGTTTGGTTGGGTAGTTCCATGCCTTCTGTCGTTACCAGTTTCCATTTTCTTATAACTAGTTGTGCGCACTTTTCCATTCCAAATTCCATTTGGATATTTTGGCTGAAGATCCTGGTAGTATTAATTAGTGTATTTAGCTCCTTTTCGGTCCTTGCAAAAAGTTTCAGAACTATGAGTCTCAAACGAGTCGTAATTACTCATGGTTACTGGCAATGATAAGTATTCTTTTCTATAGTCCGGGTGACAGCTAGTCAGTACTATTCATCTTCTTCGGCAGCTGTTTACTTTTATTGTTTTACTTGCATCGATAGCCTTCTTAGACTCCGGGTGGCAATAAACTTTGTTACGGTTCCAATACTTTCTATGCCGGCCTGATTAGATCTTTTTCTTCGTTTTCTCCCATATAACTTAATTCTTCCTGACTATGTTTTGTGAAGCTAACTAATATTGATGGCACCTTTTATGTGAATTCGTATTTTTTTCGGACTTATGTAAGGTTTATCATTTTTTTATTTCAACTTAATTGTGATTGGTTAGAGCTCCTTTGTTTTGGAGGTTGGTTTTCTCACTTTAGAATGTTCCTTAATGCTTAATCTGTTTTCATCATTGCCGTGTGTTGTATCGTACCAAGTTTTCCGTTCGTTCTAATTTCTGTCTTCCAAATTATTTAAGACTGACCTGAATATTCCTACAGGGCGTTTGCATAATTCCCAGTGAACTGCCTTTACAACGTAATTTTTGTTGCTTTTTCTTTATTCTTTATTGGACTAATTTTTTTTTTTTTTTTACAAAGTGATCACCACTTATCAAGGCCCGGAAGCCTTAAGCCGGATAAGGGTTATTGCAAGTACAGTACGTTAGTGTGGAGATTTAATAAAGTGTCTACTTAAGGAGGCGGTTCATCAGGAATTTGTTTACGTTGGACTTGAAGGCATTCAGATTGTAGTCAGGTGTGAAGCAGGCAGATGGAACAGAGTTCCACAGGCGTGCAGTTCTAAGAAAGAAGCATGGCCATATTATGTGATTTATCGTTTCATCTCTTTGTCCATAAAGTTTAAGTTTGCCGTTCGTCTGGGTTTTATGTATGCTAATTTTGATATAGTTGGTTCTAGTGGTATTGTTTTGTACGACTATCAGTAGGAGTTCCAGCCTTCTGGCAATGACTAATGGGGATTTCAGGAATTTGGGTGACAATAAGTCTCCTCAAGCTCCCAGTTCTCCTCACACTTATCCAGTAGAGATTTGTTTATTGCTTTCTCTCCTCGGTCTTTCCATCTCCTTGGACCGTTATTATTATTATTATTATTATTATTATTATTATTATTATTATTATTATTATGTTCGGTAACTTCACAATGTTGTGATGTTTTACACCGTTTTGTGTGTGTGTGTTTTTTTTGTTTTTGTTTTTTACTCTAGAGCGAGTTTTTACACCAAATCTAATGAGCATAGTCAAAGAGTCAATTAGATGGAAAGCACCTGGAGTAGGATTTTTGCTGTGCCAAGCAGAACTAACTTCTGGAGTATGGCGATGTTGTACTTATTTGCCAAGGAATTCAACTGTTTCTTAAGATTATCTGGAATGTAGGTAAACACATTTATGATGATTGGCACGATGGAAGTTTTCTTATTCCACAACATAGCAATATTCATCCTCAGTTTCTGATAGTTCTGTAGTTTCTCATTCTTTTTGCTTGCTAAGTTAACGTCGGTTGGGCAAGCCACATCAATAATTTGGCATTCATTGGTCTTTTTGTTCACAACTACAATATCCGGTTTCCTGTGAGTTATCTCTCGGTCACACTGAATCATGAAATCTCAATCATGTCGACTGCCGCTTCTGAAACGTGTTGGAACCACTTGTCCGTGCGTTGGACACTAAACTTTTGGTACAAACTCCAATGTGGATTTGCACATATTTTGTCATGGCGACGTTTGTACACTTTTTGAGCAAGTGTAGAACACACACTAATTATTATTTACTCACAAGGAGTAGTCATGCAGGGCATTATCAAAGATTTATCTTCGAGAACAACTTGTGACCTTGTTTGGAATCAGATTGACAAGTCTCCTAGATTTCCAGTACTCTCCACCTCTCTCGAACCTTTTTAAAAGAATTTGCGTTATCGCAACAGCCATTGATTTCTCGTTGGCAGCGACCATGGTCTTCACTGGAATTTAGGCGGCAAAAAGCCTTCTCCTGGTCCCAGTCCTCTTTGCACACATCCAGCGGTGGTCTGGCTAATGCTTTCTCTCCTCAGTCTTTTCATTCACCTTGACTCTCATTTATTTAGCGTGACATCAGTTTATAGTGACATACAAACGTACGAATAAAAATGGGGAGTGGTCAAAACACAAGGGCACATGAGAGTATTTTACAATTATATCGTCTCAGTTTTCATGAATTCATGCGATATTCCCTTGTGTTTTACATCTGCAGCCGTTTCTGAGTGTCCCGTTTGTGTCTGTAGTTCATGTGTGGTGTTAATATCCGCATTATGCGGTTTCCCTTAATATTTCTGCAGTTTTTTACTATTGTTATCCGTTGTATCTTTTGTTACTATTACGACATTTCTTGCTTGGATGGGTTTATCCATTTGTATATCCATGTCCCATAGGATCTTATGATTTTCGTTTTCCAGTACTGCCGACGGTTTGTGCTTGTACCATTTGTCTGTGTGTTCAAGATGCATAATTGCCTGCATAATTGTTAATGTACCGCCGTCCTCACTTCATTGTGTCTATTTTTATATTCTTTTAGGGAAATTTTGCTACATTCACGGATTATGTGATTGATTGTTTCGTCTTATTGTCCGCAGAGTCTGCATTTGTTGTTTTCTTGTGTCTTGTCGATCCTTGCTTTGGTCTTGTTTGTTCTAATCGCATTATCTTGCGCGGATATCATTAGGGATTATTTTTCCCTGTTTATGTTTCCTTTATGTAGCCATTCCAAGTGGTTTCGTTAATCTCATCATTTGTAATCCTTATGAATCGTCCATGTAGCTATTTCTCTTCCTAGTTTTCTTTCCTCGTCTTATTCCTCGCTTTTTTCTACTTTGTTTGTTTCTTTAGTGCTAGTTGCTGTAATGCTTACCCTTTCAGTGTTTTGCATTATGTATTTTTCTATTTTTTTGTTGTTGTTGTTGTTGTTGTTGTTGTTGTTGTTGTTGTTTACACAGTCTTCTATACAGACCAGTCCTCTTCCTCCGTCTTTTCTTTTTTCACATAGAGTCGGTCAGTATCAGTCTTTAGGTGTATTGCTTTGTGCATTGTCATTAGTTTCCTGGTCTTCTGGTCGAGATTCCTCAGTTCTTCTTTAGTCCAACTTATAAACGGTTCAGAGTATCTTACACTGCCCATGTGTTTATTCCTTTAATTAGGTTTCTACTATATAGTTTAGTTTCGAGAAGTTTCCTTGTTCTTCTGCTGTATTCTTTCTCAATTATTTTTTTTCATTTCTGTTGCTTTGATTGTGTCTGCTTCCAGCACTCCCAAGTATGTAGTTATCATGTTCATCTAGTGCCCTCATCTCTGTTTGATTGAGTAATATCATACCTTCTGTTGCTTCCAGTTTCCTCTTCTCATGATCAGCAGTGCACACTTTTTTATAATGAATTCCATTTGGAAATCCTGGCTGAAGGTTCTAGTTGTGTTTATTAGTGGCTTTAGTTATGTTTTTTGTTTTTACCAAGTTTAAGGTCATTCATGTACATTAGGTGGTTCCATCTTTCATCTGTATTAGTGAAACTGTATATGGCTTGGTATTTTCTTTTCCGGGGCATCATAGTAATGATGAACAGTAGGGGTTATATAGGGAATTACCATGGAAGATTCCTCTTTGTATTTTAATCTCATGTATGTGTTGTCCATCAGCTGTCAGTTAAGTCTCCATGTTTTCATTGTATTTTCTATCAAATTTATTATCTTGCCTGGTATGTTGTACATTCTCACAAATTCTATTATTCATCCTTGTGGGATTCTGTCATATGCTTTCTTGTAGTCGATCCATGCCTTGGCTTAATACTTCTTTCTACTTTTTACCCGTTCGGGATATTTTGGTCCATGTATATTAGGTCGTCTTCTTCTTTTTCCATTTTTGGCATCCTTTCTGTTCCTCTGGGAGTAGCCACGGTTATGAAGGGAATGATAAGTTTGTTCCCTCAGTTGTGCAATTAGTATTCCTAAATTGTAGGTAAATAGGTTTGTAGTTGCTTTGAATGGTCCCTTTTTCTGCGACTGTTTGCATGAATGTGGTTCTACCTTTGGTCTTCCATTCTGATACATGTGCTTCGTGGATACATCTTTTCACGTGCTGAAGTAGCTTTTCCTGTAATGTTATCAATTTCTTAAACTAATGAGCATATGCTCCGTCATGACCTAGTGTTCTCCAGTTGACCATTTTTCGTAGGGTTGTTCTAATAGTTTCCTTGCTGATTCTATTCTCTGTTTTTCTTTAATTTGCTGTGACTCTTGTTTCAGTTCTTTCAACTATTCTGCATTTCTAATATTATCCTTTCGCTCTTCCCATATTTGGCTCCAGTAGTGTTTTGTCTCTCTCGGGTTCGGTTGTTCTGTTTTTGTTTTTCCTCCATTTACATTCTGGTAGAATTGGCTTTCATTATTTTCAAAGGTCCTATTTTGCTTGCACTGTTCAGATCTGTACAGGTATCGTCTTAATCTCCCTTATTTGTTGCTATTTTTTTATTTCATTTTTCCCTGTTTCTTGTTAAACATCTCCCTGAATCATTTTCTTGTAGTTTTCATTTTGTTTATCGCTTTTACTTCTTTTTTTTTTAAAGTTTGTTGATCTGGGTGTCTAGCCTCGTTTCCTATCCAAGTTTTGTCCGTCTATTTTCTTTCCCTGTTCTTTTCTTTTTTTTTTTTTTTTGCTTTAACTTTCATACTTTCTGTCTTGGTTTCTGCATATTATTATTATTATTATTAGTATTAGTAGTAGTAGTAGTAGTAGTAGTAGTAGTAGTAGTAGTAGTAGTAGTAGTAGTAGTATTTATAAATAAATAGCAGAAAAACAAGAAATATTTTTACTTTTTTAAGTTGTCAGGTATTCTTAATGATATGTACTCTTTTATCTTATCTTGTCGGCTTTTCTTTGAGTTATAAAAACACAAAAGAAAAGTCAAATTCCGCTTTGGCATTTTAGTGATAAATAATTCATTGTATTTTTATTTTTACGTCGGTTTATCAGAGAGATATGGTTTCTATTTTTAAGTAATGACAGACAGTTTAGTAGACTGTGCAGCTACAGCACTCAACCAGAGAGCCACTAACCAATAATTAATAACGATTGTAATTAAGTGCTATCGCTTACGGTAGCCAGATATTTCACGTAACGCAAGGTAAAACAGTTTTATTATTATTACTACTATTATTACAAAAAATCTACTGCTACTACTATTGCTACTACCACTGATGATGATGATGATGATGATGATGATGATGATGATGATGATGATGATTCTTTCTCAGCTAGAAACATTTCATCATTTGCAGGAACATGTGTTGTTGCGCCAAGGCCATTTATTTCAGAGATGGAACATACACTTTAATGGACTGCATTTCATGAGTTTTGCAACGCCAGTTTCCAGGCGTTTACCAAATGTTTTTTTTCTTTCTCTCTCCATCTCTATTTATCACTCTCTTCGTCCTCTCTCTCTCTCTCTCTCTACATTCTTTTACCATTGCAGCTAAATAATATTGTTCTGGACTCATTGCTGCCTGCGTGTAACGTAAAAAATGCTCGTAACAATAGTTGGTTTTTTTTCTAGGAAGGTTCCTTCTCGTCAGACATTCACAGCAAGAACTCGTCTTTCTCTCACAAAACGTAAAAAGACTTTCCCCATTTCTTCCATGTGTCTAGCGTCTAGAGGGATTTCTATGAATAGAGATTATTTTTGCAATACACAGTGAAACATTACAGAGGGACTGTTTGCTTGTAGACTACAACATAGTCGTCTAAAAATCCAACTTCAACAAATACTTATCGCAAACCGTTCCAGAAACATTATTCGTAAAGTGTAAAGAAAAGATGGGTTTTATTGCATAATTTTTCACAAGTTTCCAGGCGTTCGCAAAAATATTATCTCTCTCGAATATGTTTAATGCAAATGTTAAATGCTGCCCTTCTTTGCCCTTCGCTGCATGAATGTAAAAAAATTTTAATTCGTATTCTTTACCTCTCGTATGAAGTAATAATATATATCCGTCGGCAAATCTCAGTAACGCTTACACTCGGGTGGTTTTTTTGGCTTTGGTAAGTAGTGACTCATTAAGATAAAAAAAGATGTCTAACATTTTGTGTTATTATGTTTCTGAATTTTTTAAAGGAGGATTTATAATTCGTAATATTTATAATATTCGAACTACTGTTCTCACCCTGGGTGTTGTTTTCTTTGAACTACTATCGAGTCATGGCTGACGAAGCGAGGGAATTCTATACATTTGTATTAAATAAGTGGCTCCGTTCGAAATACTCTGACGATTCCTGAGTTTGACAGAGAGTTCTCTCAGTTCGACAATATACAACTACAGAACGTCGGAGGAACATCGGGCAAAACGTTGTGTAAATAACAATCAAAATGAGAACAATTCTCCGAATAACAAAAATAACACAAATAACACAAATAACGCTAATAACACAAACAACGCAAATAATAAAAATAACAAAAATAATGCAAATAACACAAATAACACAAATAACGCAAATAACGCAAATAATAAAAATAACACAAATAACACAAATAACGCAAATAATAAAAATAACACAAATAACACAAATAACACAAATAACGCAAATAACGCAAATAACGCAAATAATAAAAATAACACAAATAACACAAATAACGCAAATAATAAAAATAACACAAATAACGCAAATAACGCAAATAACGCAAATAATAAAAATAACACAAATAACACAAATAACGCAAATAACACAAATAACGCAAATAATAAAAATAACACAAATAACACAAATAACGCAAATAATAAAAATAACACAAATAACGCAAATAACACAAATAACGCAAATAATAAAAATAACACAAATAACACAAATAACAGAAATAACGCAAATAACACAAATAACGCAAATAATAAAAATAACACAAACACAAATAACGCAAATAATAAAAATAACACAAATAACACAAATAACACAAATAACGCAAATAACGCAAATAATAAAAATAACACAAATAACGCAAATAACACAAACAACGCAAATAATAAAAATAACACAAATAATGCAAATAACGCAAATAACGCAAATAACACAAATAACGCGCAATATTTTGTCATCAATGTAATAAAGCGGTTCGTTTTTGAATTCTAGAAAACGCAATGAAAAAGTAGATAGAAAATAACTTTGCTAAGTTTCTTCCGGGCAACATCGGATTTGTTAGTTGTTCATATCACACACTAAGTAAAGCTAAAACTGTCAGAGATATACAAATACAAGCACTTGTTAGATAACTCAAAACTGTCATCAAACTTTGTTCATTTAATTCATCATTCGTGATCTTCTCATAATATTCTCTATCATCCAACTCATTCATCCGTCTCATTAACGTATATCCTAAAGTGACTTTTGCCTTTAATAAATGGTAACACATTAGTAGAATAATGCACAGAACTAGAAGTACTACTATTAATAGTAGGAATGACGTTTGTGGCAAAGGAATGTGTTAATGAAAACAGACTTGGTCATGTTATGTATTACCATTATCATCATAAAAGTTGTATATTATTGATTGGGAAGGTCGTATGTCGATATTTCACATCGAAATATCAGCAGACGTAAATCCTCCCATAAGAAACAAGGTATCCATATGATGTCAGTACTAATAGTCTCACCTGGTTCCGGGGTGTCGGGTCGCTGCTCCATGGTTTTCTCCGATGTTATGTAGAGCATGTTTGGTCGATGGAAGGTGATTAATCCTGTGTACGTTAAGGTTGCACATAAGGAACCAATAATAGGAAATAGTATTGGAATCCAAAACCACATGTAATCGCGATAACTAGAAAAGAGAGAAAAACAGTTGTATTATATATATATATATATATATATATATATATATATATATATATATATATATATATATATATATATATGACAGAAAGGAGAGTTCCCTTTAACTCGAGACGTCTTTCGTTATTCTCATCAGGGGCGTGCGATGAAATTTTGCTTTTTAAAAAGAAAGGGAAGAAACTAAGCATAAAATAAAAATGAGGACATATTTACAATTACCATAAAATAAATATGTACAAGAAAAAAACAGGGGGAATTATATTTAAAACTATATATATATATATATATATATATATATATATATATATATATATATATATATATATATATATATACGGGAGACAAAGGAAGAAAAAATGGAAGCATTGTTATTTCACGTAGTAAATATGCACGAGAGGGGCGAGCATATATATATATATATATATATATATATATATATATATATATATATATACATATATATATATATATATATATATATATATATATATAGATATATATATATATATATAGAGAGAGAGAGAGAGACAGGAACAAAATTCAAACAAAACTTTATATGCAAAACCACATTCTGGTGTGTCCAATAAATGCTGGCTAAGCGCAGAATCTAAATTATTGTGTGTAGATTAGACGGGAGTTGTTTTTAATTATTTTTATAACGAAAATCTGAAAGTACATGTTACCGATTCTTGTTTCAAAATTAACACTTGTTCACCCCTCGTAGACAGCATCACACTGACATTGGAATTCATATAAACGAGGAAAACTGTCCTTTTTACCAGAAGAAAATGCAGGTTTTGTATTAAAAATTATACGTCGTAGAACAGGTGGAAAACAATTGTTTATAGTCTGTTTAATGCGATTAATGAGAGAGACACATTTTTCTCCAACTCGCGGCAACTTAAGATATACATAACGTTTAAAAGAGCCAAAAGTTAAACCTTTGTTTAATTGGTTAATTTTTAATTAAATACATTTACCAATAATGAATTCAGGGTGGCCGTCATCGACCAGGATTTTTTTTTTTATTTTACTCATTTCAGCATCTAGACAAGAGGAACAAATAACCCTATGTACTAACGCTTGAATCAAAGTAAAATTGGTAGTTTTGGGTGTAAATGAACACCATTTAGTATAAAAATCTATAAAGGTCGGTTTACTGTATATAGAAATAAGAAAACCATCTCTGGATCTTTCGGCTAAAACGTCGAGCAACGGGAGAGAATTGCTCTTTTCAATATCCATAGTGAAAGACACACACACACACACACACACACACACATATATATATATATATATATATATATATATATATATATATATATATATATATATTCAGTGTAGCTTAATCGCCATATATATTTTATAAATTACTATTTATATATATATATATATATATATATATATATATATATATATGGCGATTAAGCTTCACTGAATATTCGGCGTTTCATCAACTATAGGATTCGTCAGGCTTATTCGCGAATTCTGTGGTTGTTTCTCGTTTTTATATATGTTGAGGATTTTAGTTAGCCAATCAGCTTTCTAGTATCCACCGCGCCCCTTCCTATCAGCCAATGGGCATGCATTTTATCGAACAAATGATCTGTTTTAGAACTAGGTGAGTGGTTTAAGGCAGACGATTTTCCTCCTTTTTTTCTTTTTTTTTTAATACATTTTTTTTAAATACATTTACCAAAAAAGCATTTATTTCACCACATTAAAAATAGACACGGAAACAGGTAATTTCGAAACATCGCTAACAAAAACATCCCCACGCCCAGCAAGCATAGCTATATTATTAAATTAATCAAAAAAAAAACAGATGAACTAATACGCCGAATGCGATGGCGAGCAAATTTCTTCCTTAAAAATGAAAACGTAAACAAAAAAGAATCCTATGGTTTTAAAACCCTTAAAAATGCGAAAATAGTAGACCTTTTGATAAACTTTGAAAATGACCTTTTAAACGTAATTAAAAACCAAGAATTCCACAATCAACCTAACAATTTCCAACGGAAACTACACAAAATCGTTAGAAACATAAACAACTCTAATAAAATCTTTGTAAAAACAGATAAAACTAGAAACTTTTATAAAATAGATAAGCAAGAATATAACAAACTAATCACAGAAAACATTACAAAAAACTAGACAAAAACGAATGCGACTACATAGCTATAATAAATACTGAAAGTAAACAAATTACCGATAAACTAAAAATTAGCGATAAAGTTGGCAAATTGAAACCTAGAGAGGCATACATTCTGCTTAAAGACCACAAATGGGACTTTAATAATAATCCCAGCACCCGCCTGATAAACCCAACTAAACCAGAAATAGGTAGAATTAGCCACACTATACTTTCTAGAGTAATCAAACAAATCAAACAAGACCTAGAACTAAACCAATGGGCAAATACTACCGAAGCAATCACCTGGTTTAAAAATAAAGAAAACAAAAAAAAATGTACGTTCATACAGTTTGACATCATAGACTTTATCCCTCGATATCCGAAGAACTTTTTAACATTGCCCTAGAATTTGCCGACGTATACACTGATATACCCTCGGAAGAAATCAACATCATTAAAAAATGTAGAAAATTAGTTCTAATAAATAACAATAACCAATGGATAAAAATTAAAATGAAAAACTCGTTTCATTTGGCGATGGGTGCCAGAGATTCTGCAGGGGCATTAGATATTGTGGGATTATTCATTCTATATACCCTCACAAGCATATTCGATACTACGGATATCGGCCTATATAGAGATGACGGATTAGCTATAATAAAAAAAACTCCAACAAAGTCAAGGGAGAAAACTTTAAGAAAATCATACACAAGGAAATGAAAAAATTAGGCCTAAAAGCAGACGTATCAGCTAACATAAAAATAACAAACTTCCTGGACGTCACGTTAAACTTAGCTAAAAACACATATGAACCATACTTAAAAGATAACGCTACTCCAATTTACGTAAATCCTAAGTCCAACCACCTACCACCAATTATAAAACACATTCCTAACTCGATCGTAAGTAGAATCAGTAATAACTAAAGCGATGAAAATGCATTTAACAGGTCAACCAATATCTACGAAACAGCCCTAAAGAATAGTGGATAAAAAAATATCGATATCAAATATAAGCAACAAAACACCAACAACTATAATAAAATTAGAAATAGAAGAAAAAGAACTAAAATTTGGTATACGGCCAAATACAATCAAATGTTAAAAACAAAACTTGGCAAGAAATTTCTAGATCTTATTGAAAAACACTTTCCCGCAACCAACCCTCACACAAAATCTTCAATAAAAATACCTTGAAGTTATCTTACAGTTGTTGCGAAAATTTAGAGATTATAATTAAAGCACATAATAATAAAATACTAAATAAAAACATTGTAAACAACAACAAAATAAACAATAAAAAAGTAGACACCATGACAAAAATAAAACCAACACTAGCAGAAATAATAATAATAATAATAATAATAATAATAATAATAATAATAATAATAATAATAATAATAATAACAAACCAACCCCGGACAAGAACAACCATACCATAAATAAAAATAATGATAACGAACAAGATAAATGCAACTGTAGATACCGCACACTTTGCCCAGTTCAAAATAAATGTCTAACAAAAACCGTAGTTTATCAAGCAACAATATTTGCGAAAGAAAACCCGAATAACAAGAAATATTACGTAGGCATGACTTCCTTAGATTTCAAAACCCGATACTATGACCACAAAAGTACATTCAAAAATAAAAAAACACCGTATAAAAACAACACTAGCGAATAAATACTGGGAACTCAAAGAAAGCGGACATTCGCCGGTAGTCGAATGGAAGATAATAAGACAAGCTACCACGTGCAGACATTTAGATGAACCATGTAAATTATGCCTTCATGAAAAATTTGCTATCCTGTACTTTAAAGAACCCCAAAATCTATTAAACTGCAGACGAGAAATAGCAAATAACTGTGTCCATAAAATAAAACTTACTCTGGGATAGCGATACGAAATAGCTTTAAAACTAACATAAACAATAGAAAACAAACAAATAAATTAATTAAATAAACCTCAATATACATAAACGATCACACATATATGCATGTATATATGTATGTATGTGTGCATGTATGTGTGTACACATATGTATATTTATATATATATATATATAAAAGAAAGAAAGGAGGAAAATCGTCTGCCTTAAACCACTCACCTAGTTCTAAAACAGATCATTTGTTCGATAAAATGCATGCCCATTGGCTGATAGGAAGGGGCGCGGTGGATACTAGAAAGCTGATTGGCTAACTAAAATCCTCAACATATATAAAAACG
>NC_136505.1:61539858-61737358 GCF_053919585.1 Euprymna scolopes
GGAGTGCCAAAACCGAGGTGATGGGCATTCTTTCATTACACAAAATTGAGCCACAGCAACGCGTGCTGGGGTATAGCTAGTTATAGATAAAATAATTATTTAATTGCACGTATATATGTGTGTTCTCTATATCTACAGCTAATCAGCGCAGCTAAATATATTAGGCCTCGATCGCGATCTCACAATCACTGCAGAAGTTTAAATGTAATGTGAACACATATCTTGCTGTTCAACTCCCTGCTAAGATTGTCCCCGTAGGCATGGTCCATAATTCATAATAGTCCCTTATGTCCCAGCAGTAATGGTCAGTGTTTATCAGGTGAATATAAGTTTTCTTTTAAATTACGTTAAATATGATGTTATAATAAATTGGCCCCTTTTTATTGCTATAATAATTGAGATGCTTAAAATACATTTGATCAAAAAAAAAAAACTTATCTACCTGAATGGTTCCGATGCACCTTCGAAGACAGAAAGCATTACCCTGGCAACGAAATCCAATGTAGCATTCAGAGAAATGTGGTTCACCGAAAACGAAGCGATAATACCCATCACAGCCATTCCAACGGTAACTGGAGCAACAGTCGGATTCGTGTAGACATTCTCGGTGTCTGTGACTGCCAAAGTCACCAGAATTAAGAAAAAACCGCCAACTACCTAAAAAATAAAGCAAAACAAATCCAATTGTCTAGCTGTCTATATCTGATAAAAAAAAAATAACTGCAGAGTCTGTTTCAATATTAATGTGTATTAATATTTATTCCTTCGCGTTGAACACTACGCCAGTATGCCAGTATATACATACAAAAAATTATGCTTATAGTTATGTAAACACATCTTTTTAAATTAATGGAATTATTAAAATCGTACGTATTATTTAGATACTTCGGACTACTGTTCTCATCATGGGTGTTATTTTCACAACGAAATTTTCTTTCAGTCAGAATTAAAATAAAGATTGAGGGTATAAAGTCAATATTATTGTATCTTGATTTTAATCTTTGTAAGCAGCCATAAAAGTCGTGCAAAACAGTTTTGTTTGATGAATTAATTTGACCCGTTCTGAGACGGACATACTTCTCTATATATAACTAAAACAGTAGATGCATGAATGTGTGCGTTTAACCAAGAGACTCTTAAGCTACTAATCATTGAACACTTGCATTAACGGGAAACAGTAGCCATACGCCACGGATGGTTTATAACAAGTAAAATCTTTGTTTGGATTGATCTATAAGCTGTAGAGAAATATATCAGCAAGTTGAAATGCAAAATGTTCATTTCAACTTGCCGATATATTTTTTTTTTAGTTTTACGCATACTCAAATTTAATCATTAGCGAGCAGGAGTTTAATTTTAAATCTTTTTTTTTTCTATCTGTCGATAGCTCGAACGGTATTAAATACGACTGGAGCGCTAAACGTTTTAGTTTCGATACTAACTGATGGTACCTAAGTCACTTATTTCACTTTTGAAACGAGTAATAAATAAATACTATATATATATATGTATATATATATATATATATATATATATATATAATATTCAAAATACTCAATCGTAAATTGGCTCTTTAATAATAAATACGAAATACGCATGAATTAGTCCTCGCGCAAAAGAACAGGACACAAAATGTTTTAAATAATAATAATAATAATAATAATAATAATAATAATAATAATAATAATAATAATAATAATAATAATAATAGAATAATAATAATAATAGAATAACAAAGACTTTCGCTGGTGAGGACTACTACTTACCGTAACCAGTTATACATTCCTTTTGAAATCTCCATCTCTATTTTTCTCGTTATGTACTGAATATTTATTAATGAAACCTATGTTCCTTATTAAATTTTAAAGATTTTCTAATCTGAAAGAAGTTTTAAAAAATTTAATCTAAAAAAGTTATTTTAAAGTTTTTGTTAAAAACTTCAAATTTAATCTTAAAAAAAAAGCTATTTTAAAGTTTTTGTTAAAGATTTTTTTATTTTTAAGTGCAAGAGAATGTTAAATTGAATCAAAAAATTACCTTGGTTTATTTTATGTAATGTACATTCTGTTGCACTTTTAAAAAAAAATCATTGAAAATTTTATATCCATATCATTGCTAGATGAAAGATAACGTTTTTGAATTGCAACAAAATGTACATTACATAAAATAAATCCAAGGTAATTTTTTGATTCAATTTAAATTAAATTTTTATACCTTACTTTGTAAAATTTATAAAAGTGCACTTTGAAGATAAATAAATTTCAAATTGAATCTTGTACCTTTATTTTTAAAGCCTATAGTAAAAACATTTTGTTTAACAATTTTCATGCCTTGGATGAAATGCTTTTCTAACTTGTATATATTCAAGCGACAAGATCGGGTGATTTCCTACTAATCTCGTATGTTTATAAAAGTTATTTATGAAACTTTACAAATCCATTGGTTGATGAGATTCTTCTTCTTTTGTTGCGTACAGATTTATCTAAAGTGTTTGATCAGAATATTTCATTTTGACCAAAAAGGACGCAAAAGTATTATTGAGTCAACGACTTCATTTTATTGTATTTATAAATAGAAGATGGAGGCAGATTCTTATAACAATATACATTTTGAAACTGCTTTACCCTCGGTGTTTCGTTTTGATCATAGCGTAATATTTTTGTTTTGTTTTTTGTTTTTTGTTTTTTTTGTTGTTTTTTTTTCAAATTCGGGTGAATAAATTTGGATGGAATATATGACGTCAGTATTAACATTCTGGTGAATAAAATTGGGTGGAATTTATGACGTCATTATAAACATTCTAACATCAGCCGATATTTTAAAAATATTTTGTCTTGTGTATGTATTACCTATGTGGCTTCAAACTGTCATTGCAATCGTTCCACTAGTTTTGGAACATGTTGAATATTGTAAAAGTTCTTAATTTTAGGACGTATCGGTATAAATGATGACGCTGCCAAGAAAATACTGACGTCAGCAAGTTTGTCTTTTTTCATATGCAACATTGTTCGGATATGAATGCATTGTGTGCGTCTCATTGCGGGTTTATTTGTGTTGCAGTCGTTCATTCTAAAAGGATGATAAAAATGAAATGTACTTATCGAATTTGTTCATAGAACCACATCATTGCGTCAATTATAAGACTATCTCTTGCAATATTTCGTAGTAAAGTACGGAAAGCAAGGTTTTTCTATCAACCAACAATTCATGCAAATCCATTTAGTTCATATTTCCTATTTACGAATGAGGGAGTTTTAATGTTTGTAAGGAAGATTTTGAAGAGAACTAATTTGAGAGAAAAAAAAATAATGGAAACTGTTTTTAGGTTTATAGGTGAGAGATTAAGAAAAATATTAAATGATGAGCACAAACAAATAATGTGTTAAAAGGCAGATGTTAACTAAACAGATCGTTTAGCTATGTTTAAAGCTGATATTTCTATAGATAGGCAATCGCAGAATGTGTCTTAATATTTTACGAATCCCCGTAGAACAGATGTGGATTGATTAGCCTAGATATCGACGAAGTCTGAGTCAATAATTTAATAATTTACTAGATATCGACGAAGTCTGAGTCAATAATTTAATAATTTACTAGATATCGACGAAGTCTGAGTCAATAATTTAATAATTTACTAGATATCGACGAAGTCTGAGTCAATAATTTAATAATTTACTAGATATCGACGAAGTCTGAGTCAATAATTTAAGAATTTACTAGATATCGACGAAGTCTGAGTCAATAATTTAAGAATTTACTAGATATCGACGAAGTCTGAGTCAATAATTTAATAATTTACTAGATATCGACGAAGTCTGAGTCAATAATTTAATAATTTACTAGATATCGACGAAGTCTGAGTCAATAATTTAATAATTTACTAGATATCGACGAAGTCTGAGTCAATAATTTAATAATTTACTAGATATCGACGAAGTCTGAGTCAATAATTTAATAATTTACTAGATATCGACGAAGTCTGAGTCAATAATTTAAGAATTTACTAGATATCGACGAAGTCTGAGTCAATAATTTAAGAATTTACTAGATATCGACGAAGTCTGAGTCAATAATTTAAGAATTTACTAGATATCGACGAAGTCTGAGTCAATAATTTAATAATTTACTAGATATCGACGAAGTCTGAGTCAATAATTTAATAATTTACTAGATATCGACGAAGTCTGAGTCAATAATTTAATAATTTACTAGATATCGACGAAGTCTGAGTCAATAATTTAATAATTTACTAGATATCGACGAAGTCTGAGTCAATAATTTAATAATTTACTAGATATCGACGAAGTCTGAGTCAATAATTTAATAATTTACTAGATATCGACGAAGTCTGAGTCAATAATTTAATAATTTACTAGATATCGACGAAGTCTGAGTCAATAATTTAATAATTTACTAGATATCGACGAAGTCTGAGTCAATAATTTAATAATTTACTAGATATCGACGAAGTCTGAGTCAATAACTTAATAATTTACTAGATATCGACGAAGTCTGAGTCAATAATTTAATAATTTACTAGATATCGACGAAGTCTGAGTCAATAATTTAATAATTTACTAGATATCGACGAAGTCTGAGTCAATAATTTAATAATTTACTAGATATCGACGAAGTCTGAGTCAATAATTTAATAATTTACTAGATATCGACGAAGTCTGAGTCAATAATTTAAGAATTTACTAGATATCGACGAAGTCTGAGTCAATAATTTAAGAATTTACTAGATATCGACGAAGTCTGAGTCAATAATTTAATAATTTACTAGATATCGACGAAGTCTGAGTCAATAATTTAAGAATTTACTAGATATCGACGAAGTCTGAGTCAATAATTTAATAATTTACTAGATATCGACGAAGTCTGAGTCAATAATTTAAGAATTTACTAGATATCGACGAAGTCTGAGTCAATAATTTAATAATTTACTAGATATCGACGAAGTCTGAGTCAATAATTTAATAATTTACTAGATATCGACGAAGTCTGAGTCAATAATTTAATAATTTACTAGATATCGACGAAGTCTGAGTCAATAATTTAATAATTTACTAGATATCGACGAAGTCTGAGTCAATAATTTAATAATTTACTAGATATCGACGAAGTCTGAGTCAATAATTTAATAATTTACTAGATATCGACGAAGTCTGAGTCAATAATTTAATAATTTACTAGATATCGACGAAGTCTGAGTCAATAATTTAATAATTTACTAGATATCGACGAAGTCTGAGTCAATAATTTAATAATTTACTAGATATCGACGAAGTCTGAGTCAATAACTTAATAATTTACTAGATATCGACGAAGTCTGAGTCAATAATTTAATAATTTACTAGATATCGACGAAGTCTGAGTCAATAATTTAATAATTTACTAGATATCGACGAAGTCTGAGTCAATAATTTAATAATTTACTAGATATCGACGAAGTCTGAGTCAATAATTTAATAATTTACTAGATATCGACGAAGTCTGAGTCAATAATTTAAGAATTTACTAGATATCGACGAAGTCTGAGTCAATAATTTAATAATTTACTAGATATCGACGAAGTCTGAGTCAATAACTTAATAATTTACTAGATATCGACGAAGTCTGAGTCAATAATTTAATAATTTACTAGATATCGACGAAGTCTGAGTCAATAATTTAATAATTTACTAGATATCGACGAAGTCTGAGTCAATAATTTAATAATTTACTAGATATCGACGAAGTCTGAGTCAATAATTTAATAATTTACTAGATATCGACGAAGTCTGAGTCAATAATTTAAGAATTTACTAGATATCGACGAAGTCTGAGTCAATAATTTAAGAATTTACTAGATATCGACGAAGTCTGAGTCAATAATTTAATAATTTACTAGATATCGACGAAGTCTGAGTCAATAATTTAAGAATTTACTAGATATCGACGAAGTCTGAGTCAATAATTTAATAATTTACTAGATATCGACGAAGTCTGAGTCAATAATTTAATAATTTACTAGATATCGACGAAGTCTGAGTCAATAATTTAATAATTTACTAGATATCGACGAAGTCTGAGTCAATAATTTAATAATTTACTAGATATCGACGAAGTCTGAGTCAATAATTTAATAATTTACTAGATATCGACGAAGTCTGAGTCAATAATTTAATAATTTACTAGATATCGACGAAGTCTGAGTCAATAATTTAATAATTTACTAGATATCGACGAAGTCTGAGTCAATAATTTAATAATTTACTAGATATCGACGAAGTCTGAGTCAATAATTTAATAATTTACTAGATATCGACGAAGTCTGAGTCAATAACTTAATAATTTACTAGATATCGACGAAGTCTGAGTCAATAATTTAATAATTTACTAGATATCGACGAAGTCTGAGTCAATAATTTAATAATTTACTAGATATCGACGAAGTCTGAGTCAATAATTTAATAATTTACTAGATATCGACGAAGTCTGAGTCAATAATTTAATAATTTACTAGATATCGACGAAGTCTGAGTCAATAATTTAATAATTTACTAGATATCGACGAAGTCTGAGTCAATAATTTAATAATTTACTAGATATCGACGAAGTCTGAGTCAATAACTTAATAATTTACTAGATATCGACGAAGTCTGAGTCAATAATTTAATAATTTACTAGATATCGACGAAGTCTGAGTCAATAATTTAATAATTTACTAGATATCGACGAAGTCTGAGTCAATAATTTAATAATTTACTAGATATCGACGAAGTCTGAGTCAATAATTTAATAATTTACTAGATATCGACGAAGTCTGAGTCAATAATTTAAGAATTTACTAGATATCGACGAAGTCTGAGTCAATAATTTAAGAATTTACTAGATATCGACGAAGTCTGAGTCAATAATTTAATAATTTACTAGATATCGACGAAGTCTGAGTCAATAATTTAAGAATTTACTAGATATCGACGAAGTCTGAGTCAATAATTTAATAATTTACTAGATATCGACGAAGTCTGAGTCAATAATTTAAGAATTTACTAGATATCGACGAAGTCTGAGTCAATAATTTAATAATTTACTAGATATCGACGAAGTCTGAGTCAATAATTTAATAATTTACTAGATATCGACGAAGTCTGAGTCAATAATTTAATAATTTACTAGATATCGACGAAGTCTGAGTCAATAATTTAATAATTTACTAGATATCGACGAAGTCTGAGTCAATAATTTAATAATTTACTAGATATCGACGAAGTCTGAGTCAATAATTTAATAATTTACTAGATATCGACGAAGTCTGAGTCAATAATTTAATAATTTACTAGATATCGACGAAGTCTGAGTCAATAATTTAATAATTTACTAGATATCGACGAAGTCTGAGTCAATAATTTAATAATTTACTAGATATCGACGAAGTCTGAGTCAATAACTTAATAATTTACTAGATATCGACGAAGTCTGAGTCAATAATTTAATAATTTACTAGATATCGACGAAGTCTGAGTCAATAATTTAAGAATTTACTAGATATCGACGAAGTCTGAGTCAATAATTTAATAATTTACTAGATATCGACGAAGTCTGAGTCAATAATTTAATAATTTACTAGATATCGACGAAGTCTGAGTCAATAATTTAAGAATTTACTAGATATCGACGAAGTCTGAGTCAATAATTTAAGAATTTACTAGATATCGACGAAGTCTGAGTCAATAATTTAATAATTTACTAGATATCGACGAAGTCTGAGTCAATAATTTAAGAATTTACTAGATATCGACGAAGTCTGAGTCAATAATTTAATAATTTACTAGATATCGACGAAGTCTGAGTCAATAATTTAAGAATTTACTAGATATCGACGAAGTCTGAGTCAATAATTTAATAATTTACTAGATATCGACGAAGTCTGAGTCAATAATTTAATAATTTACTAGATATCGACGAAGTCTGAGTCAATAATTTAAGAATTTACTAGATATCGACGAAGTCTGAGTCAATAATTTAATAATTTACTAGATATCGACGAAGTCTGAGTCAATAATTTAATAATTTACTAGATATCGACGAAGTCTGAGTACATTATTTTTTTAATAATTTACTAGATATCGACGAAGTCTGAGTCAATAATTTAAGAATTTACTAGATATCGACGAAGTCTGAGTCAATAATTTAATAATTTACTAGATATCGACGAAGTCTGAGTCAATAATTTAATAATTTACTAGATATCGACGAAGTCTGAGTCAATAATTTAATAATTTACTAGATATCGACGAAGTCTGAGTCAATAATTTAATAATTTACTAGATATCGACGAAGTCTGAGTCAATAATTTAATAATTTACTAGATATCGACGAAGTCTGAGTCAATAATTTAATAATTTACTAGATATCGACGAAGTCTGAGTCAATAATTTAAGAATTTACTAGATATCGACGAAGTCTGAGTCAATAATTTAAGAATTTACTAGATATCGACGAAGTCTGAGTCAATAATTTAATAATTTACTAGATATCGACGAAGTCTGAGTCAATAATTTAAGAATTTACTAGATATCGACGAAGTCTGAGTCAATAATTTAATAATTTACTAGATATCGACGAAGTCTGAGTCAATAATTTAAGAATTTACTAGATATCGACGAAGTCTGAGTCAATAATTTAATAATTTACTAGATATCGACGAAGTCTGAGTCAATAATTTAAGAATTTACTAGATATCGACGAAGTCTGAGTCAATAATTTAAGAATTTACTAGATATCGACGAAGTCTGAGTCAATAATTTAATAATTTACTAGATATCGACGAAGTCTGAGTCAATAATTTAATAATTTACTAGATATCGACGAAGTCTGAGTCAATAATTTAATAATTTACTAGATATCGACGAAGTCTGAGTCAATAATTTAAGAATTTACTAGATATCGACGAAGTCTGAGTCAATAATTTAATAATTTACTAGATATCGACGAAGTCTGAGTCAATAATTTAATAATTTACTAGATATCGACGAAGTCTGAGTCAATAATTTAATAATTTACTAGATATCGACGAAGTCTGAGTCAATAATTTAAGAATTTACTAGATATCGACGAAGTCTGAGTCAATAATTTAATAATTTACTAGATATCGACGAAGTCTGAGTCAATAATTTAATAATTTACTAGATATCGACGAAGTCTGAGTCAATAATTTAATAATTTACTAGATATCGACGAAGTCTGAGTCAATAATTTAATAATTTACTAGATATCGACGAAGTCTGAGTCAATAATTTAATAATTTACTAGATATCGACGAAGTCTGAGTCAATAATTTAATAATTTACTAGATATCGACGAAGTCTGAGTCAATAATTTAATAATTTACTAGATATCGACGAAGTCTGAGTCAATAATTTAATAATTTACTAGATATCGACGAAGTCTGAGTCAATAATTTAAGAATTTACTAGATATCGACGAAGTCTGAGTCAATAATTTAATAATTTACTAGATATCGACGAAGTCTGAGTCAATAATTTAATAATTTACTAGATATCGACGAAGTCTGAGTCAATAATTTAAGAATTTACTAGATATCGACGAAGTCTGAGTCAATAATTTAATAATTTACTAGATATCGACGAAGTCTGAGTCAATAATTTAATAATTTACTAGATATCGACGAAGTCTGAGTCAATAATTTAATAATTTACTAGATATCGACGAAGTCTGAGTCAATAATTTAAGAATTTACTAGATATCGACGAAGTCTGAGTCAATAATTTAATAATTTACTAGATATCGACGAAGTCTGAGTCAATAATTTAATAATTTACTAGATATCGACGAAGTCTGAGTCAATAATTTAATAATTTACTAGATATCGACGAAGTCTGAGTCAATAATTTAATAATTTACTAGATATCGACGAAGTCTGAGTCAATAATTTAATAATTTACTAGATATCGACGAAGTCTGAGTCAATAATTTAAGAATTTACTAGATATCGACGAAGTCTGAGTCAATAATTTAATAATTTACTAGATATCGACGAAGTCTAAGTCAATAATTTAATAATTTACTAGATATCGACGAAGTCTGAGTCAATAATTTAATAATTTACTAGATATGGACGAAGTCTGAGTCAATAATTTAATAATTTACTAGATATCGACGAAGTCTGAGTCAATAATTTAATAATTTACTAGATATCGACGAAGTCTGAGTCAATAATTTAATAATTTACTAGATATCGACGAAGTCTGAGTCAATAATTTAATAATTTACTAGATATCGACGAAGTCTAAGTCAATAATTTAATAATTTACTAGATATCGACGAAGTCTGAGTCAATAATTTAATAATTTACTAGATATCGACGAAGTCTGAGTCAATAATTTAATAATTTACTAGATATCGACGAAGTCTGAGTCAATAATTTAATAATTTACTAGATATCGACGAAGTCTGAGTCAATAATTTAAGAATTTACTAGATATCGACGAAGTCTGAGTCAATAATTTAAGAATTTACTAGATATCGACGAAGTCTGAGTCAATAATTTAATAATTTACTAGATATCGACGAAGTCTGAGTCAATAATTTAATAATTTACTAGATATCGACGAAGTCTGAGTCAATAATTTAATAATTTACTAGATATCGACGAAGTCTGAGTCAATAATTTAATAATTTACTAGATATCGACGAAGTCTGAGTCAATAATTTAATAATTTACTAGATATCGACGAAGTCTGAGTCAATAATTTAATAATTTACTAGATATCGACGAAGTCTGAGTCAATAATTTAATAATTTACTAGATATCGACGAAGTCTGAGTCAATAATTTAATAATTTACTAGATATCGACGAAGTCTGAGTCAATAATTTAATAATTTACTAGATATCGACGAAGTCTGAGTCAATAATTTAATAATTTACTAGATATCGACGAAGTCTGAGTCAATAATTTAATAATTTACTAGATATCGACGAAGTCTGAGTCAATAATTTAATAATTTACTAGATATCGACGAAGTCTGAGTCAATAATTTAATAATTTACTAGATATCGACGAAGTCTGAGTCAATAATTTAATAATTTACTAGATATCGACGAAGTCTGAGTCAATAATTTAATAATTTACTAGATATCGACGAAGTCTGAGTCAATAATTTAATAATTTACTTGATATCGACGAAGTCTGAGTCAATAATTTAATAATTTACTAGATATCGACGAAGTCTGAGTCAATAATTTAATAATTTACTAGATATCGACGAAGTCTGAGTCAATAATTTAATAATTTACTAGATATCGACGAAGTCTGAGTCAATAATTTAATAATTTACTAGATATCGACGAAGTCTGAGTCAATAATTTAATAATTTACTAGATATCGACGAAGTCTGAGTAAATAATTTAAGAATTTACTTGATATCGACGAAGTCTGAGTCAATAATTTAATAATTTACTAGATATCGACGAAGTCTAAGTCAATAATTTAATAATTTACTAGATATCGACGAATTCTGAGTCAATAATTTAATAATTTACTAGATATCGACGAAGTCTGAGTCAATAATTTAATAATTTACTAGATATCGACGAAGTCTGAGTCAATAATTTAATAATTTACTAGATATCGACGAAGTCTAAGTCAATAATTTAATAATTTACTAGATATCGACGAAGTCTGAGTCAATAATTTAATAGTTTACTAGATATCGACGAAGTCTGAGTCAATAATTTAATAATTTACTTGATATCGACGAAGTCTGAGTCAATAATTTAATAATTTACTAGATATCGACGAAGTCTGAGTCAATAATTTAATAATTTACTAGATATCGACGAAGTCTGAGTCAATAATTTAATAATTTACTAGATATCGACGAAGTCTGAGTCAATAATTTAATAATTTACTTGATATCGACGAAGTCTGAGTCAATAATTTAATAATTTACTAGATATCGACGAAGTCTGAGTCAATAATTTAATAATTTACTAGATATCGACGAAGTCTAAGTCAATAATTTAATAATTTACTAGATATCGACGAAGTCTGAGTCAATAATTTAATAATTTACTAGATATCGACGAAGTCTGAGTCAATAATTTAATAATTTACTTGATATCGACGAAGTCTAAGTCAATAATTTAATAATTTACTAGATATCGACGAAGTCTGAGTCAATAATTTAATAATTTACTTGATATCGACGAAGTCTAAGTCAATAATTTAATAATTTACTAGATATCGACGAAGTCTAAGTCAATAATTTAATAATTTACTAGATATCGACGAAGTCTAAGTAAATAATTTAATAATTTACTTGATATCGACGAAGTCTAAGTCAATAATTTAATAATTTACTTGATATCGACGAAGTCTAAGTCAATAATTTAATAATTTACTAGATATCGACGAAGTCTGAGTCAATAATTTAATAATTTACTAGATATCGACGAAGTCTAAGTCAATAATTTAATAATTTACTAGATATCGACGAAGTCTGAGTCAATAATTTAATAATTTACTAGATATCGACGAAGTCTAAGTCAATAATTTAATAATTTACTTGATATCGACGAAGTCTAAGTCAATAATTTAATAATTTACTAGATATCGACGAAGTCTAAGTCAATAATTTAATAATTTACTAGATATCGACGAAGTCTAAGTCAATAATTTAATAATTTACTAGATATCGACGAAGTCTGAGTCAATAATTTAATAATTTACTAGATATCGACGAAGTCTAAGTCAATAATTTAATAATTTACTTGATATCGACGAAGTCTAAGTCAATAGTTTAATAATTTACTAGATATCGACGAAGTCTGAGTCAATAATTTAATAATTTACTAGATATCGACGAAATCTAAGTCAATAATTTAATAATTTACTAGATATCGACGAAGTCTGAGTCAATAATTTAATAATTTACTAGATATCGACGAAGTCTAAGTCATTAATTTAATAATTTACTAGATATCGACGAAGTCTGAGTCAATAATTTAATAATTTACTAGATATCGACGAAGTCTGAGTCAATAATTTGATAATTTACTTGATATCGACGAAGTCTGAGTCAATAATTTAATAATTTACTAGATATCGACGAAGTCTGAGTCAATAATTTAATAATTTACTAGATATCGACGAAGTCTGAGTCAATAATTTAATAATTTACTAGATATCGACGAAGTCTGAGTCAATAATTTAATAATTTACTTGATATCGACGAAGTCTGAGTCAATAATTTAATAATTTACTAGATATCGACGAAGTCTGAGTCAATAATTTAATAATTTACTAGATATCGACGAAGTCTAAGTCAATAATTTAATAATTTACTAGATATCGACGAAGTCTGAGTCAATAATTTAATAATTTACTAGATATCGACGAAGTCTGAGTCAATAATTTAATAATTTACTTGATATCGACGAAGTCTAAGTCAATAATTTAATAATTTACTAGATATCGACGAAGTCTGAGTCAATAATTTAATAATTTACTTGATATCGACGAAGTCCAAGTCAATAATTTAATAATTTACTAGATATCGACGAAGTCTAAGTCAATAATTTAATAATTTACTAGATATCGACGAAGTCTAAGTCAATAATTTAATAATTTACTTGATATCGACGAAGTCTAAGTCAATAATTTAATAATTTACTTGATATCGACGAAGTCTGAGTCAATAATTTAATAATTTACTAGATATCGACGAAGTCTGAGTCAATAATTTAATAATTTACTAGATATCGACGAAGTCTAAGTCAATAATTTAATAATTTACTAGATATCGACGAAGTCTAAGTCAATAATTTAATAATTTACTTGATATCGACGAAGTCTAAGTCAATAATTTAATAATTTACTAGATATCGACGAAGTCTGAGTCAATAATTTAATAATTTACTAGATATCGACGAAGTCTAAGTCAATAATTTAATAATTTACTTGATATCGACGAAGTCTAAGTCAATAATTTAATAATTTACTTGATATCGACGAAGTCTAAGTCAATAATTTAATAATTTACTAGATATCGACGAAGTCTAAGTCAATAATTTAATAATTTACTAGATATCGACGAAGTCTGAGTCAATAATTTAATAATTTACTAGATATCGACGAAGTCTAAGTCAATAATTTAATAATTTACTTGATATCGACGAAGTCTAAGTCAATAATTTAATAATTTACTAGATATCGACGAAGTCTGAGTCAATAATTTAATAATTTACTAGATATCGACGAAGTCTAAGTCAATAATTTAATAATTTACTTGATATCGACGAAGTCTAAGTCAATAATTTAATAATTTACTTGATATCGACGAAGTCTAAGTCAATAATTTAATAATTTACTAGATATCGACGAAGTCTAAGTCAATAATTTAATAATTTACTAGATATCGACGAAGTCTGAGTCAATAATTTAATAATTTACTAGATATCGACGAAGTCTAAGTCAATAATTTAATAATTTACTAGATATCGACGAAGTCTGAGTCAATAATTTAATAATTTACCAGATATCGACGAAGTCTGAGTCAATAATTTAATAATTTACTAGATATCGACGAAGTCTGAGTCAATAATTTAATAATTTACTAGATATCGACGAAGTCTAAGTCAATAATTTAATAATTTACTAGATATCGACGAAGTCTGAGTCAATAATTTAATAATTTACTTGATATCGACGAAGTCTGAGTCAATAATTTAATAATTTACTTGATATCGACGAAGTCTAAGTCAATAATTTAATAATTTACTTGATATCGACGAAGTCTAAGTCAATAATTTAATAATTTACTAGATATCGACGAAGTCTAAGTCAATAATTTAATAATTTACTAGATATCGATGAAGTCTGAGTCAATAATTTAAGAATCATTACTTATTCAAAAGTCGGAAAAATCGTAAATAAATCTTCTTTGTTTGTTTTACTACTAAATTACACAAGTTACAAAAGTTATTGATAGAAGTCAATATTCATTTGTTGTCATTGTAATAAGTTGGGGAGAAATGCAAGGAGTACTTAAATGAGTTTTTACATTTGTTTTTGATGAGCAGACAGCTAATAAGATGTCAACAGCTGATAAGATGTGTGTGCATGTGTGTTTGCTTTAGTTTCATAATGCGTATGCTTATGACACGTGTGTGAGTGAGATATCAGAACCGCTTTCCCACCGCCCGACAAACTGACGAGGGAAGCTGACGCAAACCAGTTGTTAGCTTTATCATAGACTATGCCTCGAACCCTTTTTTTTATTAAAGGAAAAGTTGGCTTTGCATGCATTCATATTGGATGAAAAACGGCAAATTTCAACAGTTTTTATTAATTCAGGTGGGTGTATGCGCAGAGATATATGCTCAGAAACGAGTTGAAGTATTTTCATTTTGGACGCCGAAGAATAAGCTTCGTCGCTCGCTACACATATAGATTTAAGAGTATGTGATCAGATGTTACGACTACGAATGTGTCTTTTAGATGAAAGGGGTTATATGTTTCGGCTGACAGTGGTCCTTTCTAGGGAGCTATATATATATATATATATATATATATATATATATATATATATATATATATATATATTCAGATGACGATAGTCGGCGGGTGGTAAAAATGAGTCTGTACGCCTTTTTCGTTGATGGCTGGAAACTCTATGGCTGATTTGCGAACTCTTAAAGTTTTCCTGACTCAATCCTAAAAATAGCCAGTAGAAATTACCATGCTTTCTTATCTGATTAGTCCTTTTGCGACCAAAATCACTAAACAGGGTTGTTCTTCGTCAGAGAAAACAGATAAGAATATTTATGGTTGCTACATCTTTAGTAATATAGTTTGAGAATATATATGGTTATGCCATTTTCATTTTCCATGTAGAAATACTATAAAATAAAGTTGTTCAGTACTAATGTGCTTTTCCTCTCAGGCTTATTATGTACGTGTTTTTGTTACTGCTTTTTTATTTTTGTATTTGTTTTTTTTATTATTACTACAAATTATTATTAAATTGACGTCAATTTTGACTCTGATTCAAGTCGACGTTAAAACCAGATTATTGAATTCGACGTCTTATCTCATTCGATTTTATTTAATTATACGACTGAAAACATTTTCGTCGATAAATGTCCGCGTGACTAGCATTTTCAAAAACAGCTTTGAACTTGGCGTCTTTATTTCATCTGTTAGCTATTGTTAGAAAATCAATTGGTCACCGACGACAGGATTACTACAAGAATAATAATCGTCGATGAGATAGTGAGATTACTGTTTGCTATCCTGATGCGATATTAGAAGAGACGGCATTACTAATTTTTAATTTCATTTTTTATCACACCAGATAAGGTATGCTGTTATTAAAACGTAAGGTTCTACTGTGATATGCACCAGGCTTATAAGAGTAAAATAAGGTAGGGAGTTAGAGAGCGAGATGTTTGTAAAAGTTACTTTCTAAATTTTTCGTGATACTAGGAACACTAGAAAGGATCAAGTAGTTAAATGTGCAGTTTGGAGGCATTGCAAGGACGAGTAGAAGTAAGTCCTGATTCGTGATTAACGCGAAAAAATATGCCACGACATCCTCACAACCCAGTATATATATATATATATATATATATATATATATATATATAGAGAGAGAGAGAGAGAGAGAGAGAGAGAGAAAGATAGATGGATAGATGTTCCCATAGTCAAGCAACGTCGCAGCTCACAAAAGCCACGAAAGCCAACAAACCAGGAGTCCAAAACTCGAATTTCGCCCCCATTTAGGCTCATCTGTTAGACATATCCGAACTCGCGATTCGAAGCCCGAATCTCTCGTAAGCCACCTGAACAAACGCGCCACACACAAGAAAATCTATTAAGTAACACAGATCAAGCAAACTGCATATATATATATATATATGTCTTTCTCTTTCGTTTTCTCTCTCTCTCTCTCTATATATATATATATATATAGAGAGAGAGGCAGAGACAGACAGATAGAGACAGACAGATAGAGACAGACAGACAGACAAACATAGACAGATAGATTAAGAGACAAAAAATATATACTGTAACATATTTAAATGGTCAATTGGGTAAAGGGAGATGATGCTCTTAGCTTCTGTATTAACTCAGTCTTTGAGAGATAAAGGTGACCGTTAATAAAATATTCGATTGTATCTCATGTAGAGATCAAGTATTAGTTTTATAAAGGCGACCCCTTGATTTCTGCGAATTTCGATTGAAGTAAAATGAAACAAAAAGAGCTATTTATTTTTAAATGAACTTAACTCAGGGTATAGGTAGATGACGACATCTTAATATTTCATAATTTATAATAAAACCAGCAGGCCGCCCAGCATTGTCTGTGTGTACGATACACTGAAATATGATATTTTAATTAATGAAGATTACGTATTCATTATTTTAGAGACGATTCGGTATCGAATATTTTATTAAACTTAATCTATTATGATGAGATCCAAACTAATATATATTACTTGGTTCCATCAATTAGAATCGAATATATATATATATATATAGTAAGGAATGAGAGTAAATAGTTGTATATTTTGGTTTCGATTCTAATTGATGGAACCAAGTAATATATATTAGTTTTGATCTCATCATAATAGATTAAGTTTAATAAATATATATATATATATATATATATATATATATATATATATATATTCAGTTCTGGTCAACAAAATCATAAGACCACTTAAGAAAGTAAGCGTTTACGCATATTATCGAATTTTTAATCAAACAAATGGTTGAAACCATTGCCAAAAGGGAAAATATGATGAAAAAAATGAAATCTGCTTCATTCAAAACCAAGATTAATATCACACCAGATAAGGTATGTTGTTATTAAAACGTAAGGTTCTGCTGTGATATGCACCAGGCATATGATCTAATAATTATTTTTTAAAAAACAAACATTTTCACCTGGTCAAAATGATATGATCACTGATATCTAATAAAAGGCAATTATAAATTACTAAAAAGGGTCTCAGTATTTAGTATAGCCTCCATTATTACGAATTACTTCAAAAATTCTCTTCGACATGCTTGCGACTAAGTTTTTTTATCAGTTGCGAAGGAATTTTATCTCATGTACTGAAAACTGAATCAGAAAGTTCCTTTATCGAATCCTACTGGGTTCCATCCTTGAACACTTCTTTTGCCATCCATCCCCAAAGATTTTCTATGGGATTGAGGTCCAGAGACGTGGACCTTCAGTCCTGATAGAAGCATTTTCAAGCATTGAAATGTACTTCAATGATGTTTGCCGGCCTTTCACGACTTGCAACTTTAGGGTCCCAGCTGACGAGAAAGCACCCAAGATCATTAAAGACCCTCCTCCACTATGCCGAGTTGAAAAAGTCTCTTTGGGCAAATTTTTATCATGTCAATAGTGTTGAAATCCATCTGGACCATCTAGGTTAAACTTTTTCTCATCGGAGAAAATTACATTTTCCCACTTCTCTTCATCCCAAGTCTGGTATTTGGCGGCATATTTAAGTCGGTTAGTTCTGTGCTGTTCAAGAAGACGTGGTTTCTGCAGTCGCTTTAAATGATTGAAACCCTTCATTTTCAAATGCCTTCTGATGGTTTTAGGACTACATTCTGCCACTGTTTGGCTTTTCAATCGACTTGAGCTCATACTGGAGTTGTTTTTTTTTAACTTCTTCTGATACGGCGATCCAGTGATGGGGCTATTTTTTTTTTTTTTTTTTTTTTTGGTCGACCTGGACTCTTTTTGTGCCCATATTGATTTGGATTTCTTAAAAAATTTGTGATGACCGTTTTGCTACGATTCACTTCGTTTGCAATGGATATATGGGAGACTCCACTCCTATTAGCTCAAAGATCCTTCCTTTCTCAAACTCTGATAATGGTTTCCCTTTTGCCATTCATAATTTAGTAAGATGTTTTTTTATTCACTAACAAGTTGCTTTTAGTAACATAGAAAGCTTTTCGTATTCATTTTTTCAAAACTAGCCGATTTTATTAAAGTGGTTTTATCATTTTGACCAGGTGAAAATGTTTTTTTTTTTTTTGACAATATTTATTAGATCAGGGTTAAGGTTTCGAATGAAGCAGATTTCATTTTTCCCCATCATATTTTCCCTTTTGGAGATGGTTTCAACCATTTGTTTGATTAAAAATTCGATAATATGAGTAAACGCTTACTTTCTTAAGTGGTCTTATGATTTTGACCAGGACTGTATATATATATATATATATATATATATATATATATATATATATATATATATATATATATATATATATCGAGCAATTATTATTTTGTGAATCTTATAATCACAGGTTTCCATACCAGCTGATTGTTGGATAATTTTATTTTGAAATATATATATATATATATATATATATATATATATATATATAGTGTTTGTATATATATATATATATATATATATACATATATATATGTATGTATTTGTATATATATATATATATATATATATATATATATATATATATATATATAAACTGGAATAAGATCGCTCGATCGTCTAAGACAAGACGAAAGCAAGCAAGTCCACGGCGTTTTATAATTATACAAATGAACTTAGATTTGATTCATCACTTCATAAAGAAATAGATTAAAAAAATGACTGAAATAAGAAAAATAAAAATCGATGTGTGTGTTCATTAAAGAGGTTACCTGGTTTAGTATTGCGGAGCGAAGCGAAATATCGGTAGATGGAAACGAGGTAAACATACGGTATTTTACGTCGACCTCAGACACACTACTTCCAGGGCCATAATGATTGATAGCATCTGCAAGGAAAAATGTCATAAGTATAATACAGTGTTTACAATAATCTTAGAAAAATAATGAAGCCTTAATTTTTTCAAGAACTTTTGATGAGTTTAGTGGGGATTAACTTCCTTGATTATGAACTCTTTCGCGCAGAAGTTCTTAAATTTAATACAAATTAAAAGAAAGGATGTGAAATTTACATAGGTAATAGAATTAAAGTTGATTAATTAACTTTAAAAAAACTTTCAAATTTGAGAAGGCAAATACGTTAAGTCTTAATGAGAAGCGACACACCTAGAACAGAGCCTTATATTTACATTTTTCTTCTTGGTTCAATGCAAAGGAATATATATATATATTAAAGTGTTGAAATATGTATGGATATAAATATTTTGATGCTGAAATATGTAAAGATATAAATATTTTAGTGTTGAACTAACTGTAGATATACATTTTTTAGTGTTAAGATATGTATATATATAAATATTTTAGTGTCGAAATATGTGTAGATATAAATATTTCAGTTTTGACATATTTCTATATATACATATTTTATGTTAATTTTTTATTTTTATTTCGGACTATTAGTCTCATCTTTATTAGTTGTTGTTTTCTTTATCTTTTTATTGGTTCACAACGTTTCGACCAACTTCCTCTGGCCTTTGTCAGGTGGTAACCGCGACGGATAGGAACTTCGAATCTCCTAACTGCATTCTCAGCAATCACTGCCATCCGTAGTTGTCGTCTCACCACATTTTTTACCAATTACCTCTGGCACGCTTTGGGTGGGATTGAAACCGCTATCTTCAGACAATGTTCATCTGGAACCGTAGAGATTCAACGTCTCTATCAACTGCGCCACGGGCCCCAAAGGGTGATCAAGGTTGGATTCTTTGATCTTATAAATCCACATTTATTTATTATCTGATCTTCCATAGTCGGGTCCGTACCGATTGGTATATATATATATATATATATTATTCCTAAATTGGAATTTTTTTTTCCGAAATAAAAATAAAAAATTAACATAAAAAATGCTCATCTCAAAATAAAAAAAATTCCAATTAAGGAATAATATATATATATATACATATTTTAGTTATGAAATATGTCAAGATACGGATATTTTAGTGTTGAAATATGAATAGATATTAATATTTCAGATTGGAAATATACATATATATAAATATTTTAGTGTTAAATATGTCTACATATAAATATTTTAGTGTGGAAATATCTATAAATGTACATATTTAAGTGTTGAAATAGGTGTAGATATAAATATTTCGGTGTTGAAATACGTGTAGATATAAATATTTTAGTTTTGAAATATGTATCGATGTAAATGTTTTAGTGTTGCGTTATATATAGATAAATATTTTTGTGTTGAAATACGTATAGATATAAATATGTTAGTGTTGAAATATGTATAGATATAAATATGTTAGTGCTGAAATATGTATAGATATAAATATGTCAGTGTTGAAATATATGTGTATATAAATATTTTAGGGTTCAAATATGTGTACATATAAATATTTTTACGTTGACATATGTGTAGATATAAATAGTTTTGTGTTTATGTATAGTTATGAATATTTTGGTGTTGAAATATGTATAGATATAAATATTTTAGTGCTGAAATATGTGTAGATATAAATATTTGAGGGTTTAAATATATGTAGATATAAATATTTAAGTGTTGAAATATGTATAGATATAAATATTTGAGGGTCGAAATATGTGTAGATATTAAGATTAAATGTTGTATTTTCTACACATAAATATGTCAGTGTTGAAATATGTGTAGATATAAATATTTTACTGTGGAAATATGAATAGATATAAATATTTTTCTGTTGAAATATGTATAAGTATAAATATTTTACTGTTTAAATATGTATAGATGCAAATATTTCAGTGCGCAAGTGTAACACCAAAGAGGGGCCACATCAGATCAGTAGGGTCGATGTGACGTTTTTTGTTAAATGTGATAATCAATCCCGGGCGAACACCGGTTACAGAAAAAAAAAATTTTTTTAGTTAATATTTTTATGTATCAAAATCTTGTTGTTGAGATACCATACGGTCGGGGGATAAAAATAGAAATCGCCTGCTAAACTTCAAAGCGAAAGATTACTTAAAACATTTTTTAACCAAAATACGCCCGCGTTTGAACTAAACGAGCCAAGCACAAAATATTCCGAATCAGAGCTTTGAAATGTCGGTCGGCTTGGAAATGTGTTGGTTGACAGGTGAAATGTCGGATCGTTTTTGATCTGAGAAACACACACACACACACACGAAACAGATCGGGCCTGATAAAAGAATTCATTACGTCAGCCCAAGGTTCGACATGAATTGTTTTTCAATATGACTTATCTAAAAATGTCTTTTGGCAAATTGTTTTGGGCGCTAAAGGGAATTCTGACATGTAAAGAATACTTTTTAAAAATCACACGGACGTTTTTACAAAACAAATAAATTCAAAGGGGAAAGAATATCAAACGGATATGTTTTTAAATAGATGAAAGCTGGTGATCTATTACAAGCTAAAAAATAATATTTCCTCTGATTATCAGTTGATAATATGGAAAAAACCATTATAAAGAAGGCGGGGTCAGACAAGTTGGGGAGGAGTCAATTTGATTTTGGAAATTAGGAGCGGAAAAATAATACCTGCTACAGGCCAAATTAACCAATGAGAAGGAATCAGGTGGATTGTCGTCATTATTCAAGGGTTTTACTATATAAGATCTGTAAAACTCGATTTAATCAGAGAGATAGAAGAGTTAGAAGAAGAGAGAAGACAGAGAGAGATCCCTGGAGGGACAGAGATAAGGTCTCGGTAGAGGACTCCAGCCACCAAACTTCTCTCTCCGCCTCGCTGGTCGCCAGAGAGCTCAATTTGCAACTTAATAGAATTCAGAGGACCTAAGAAGAGACCAGCCAGAACACCTTAGTGATAATTACAACGGTCCGCGACTCCGACCGAGTATTTCAACAACAAGAAGCTCATTCACAAATCTAATTGCTTGCTTCCATTTAATCTTCAATTGTACATACGTCTGTAGATAATCATTTATGAATTTCCTAAATATCAACCAACCTCCGGAGTTTGTTTGCTGATGTGCTGTTGTTCCATGTAATTTTAATTCTTTTTACTTGCCACTTGTGACTCCGTTCCCGTCAACGAACGCCCAGTCAACAGGACGGCCAACTAGACGATCAAGAAGAACAGGCCTTGAGGACCGTGCAACCGAGAAGAGTCCTCCAACGCCTTGACGAGGACTCACTGGGTGACGCGACGTACCAACGGTTGGCAGACCTGGTTGCCCAGTCGACATAATTAATTACCCGGTGACTAGTATAATCATAATTGGGCATCGACCCAGGGTTAAGATCATAACTGGGCCGCGATCAGAGGTTCAAGGTCGTGTAAGGTCACGTTCAAGGTCACACAAGTATGTATATATACAAATATATATATATATATATATATATTAAAGTGTTGAAATATGTATGGATATAAATATTGTAGTGTTGAAATATGTATAGAAATAAATATGTCTGTGATAAAATTAGTCTACATAATAATATTTGTGTATCGAAATATGTAGAGATATAAATATTTTTTGTTGGAATATATACAAATATAAATACTTTAATTTTTAAATATGTTCAGATATAAATATTTTTTTGTTGAAATATATAGAGATGTAAATATTTCTATGTTTAAGTATGTATAGATATAAATATTTTAGTGTTAAAATATGTGTAGATGTCAATATTTTAGTGGTGAAATATGTATACATATAAATATTTTAATGTTGAAGCATGTATAGATATAAATATTTTATTATTTAAATATGTATAGGTATAAATATTTTAGTGTTGAAATATCTTTAGATATAAATATTTTAGTGTTTAAATATGTGTAGATATAAATATTTTTATATTGAAATATGTATAGATATAAATATTTTTGTGTTGTATATGTATAGATGTAAATGTTTTTGTGTGAAATATGTCTACCTATAAATATTTTAATGTTGAAATATGTATAGATATAAATATTTTAGTGTTGAAATATGTATAGATATAAATATTTTGGTGTTGAAGTATGTATATTTATAAATATTTAATGTTTGGATAAGTATAGATATAAGTATTTTGGTGTTTAAATATGTGTAGATATAAATATTTTAGTGTTGAAATAGGTGTACAGATAAATATTTTAGTGTTGAAATATGTATAGACATAAATATTAATTTTGTCATAAATTGTGTCGTAAATATCCAAGATTTTCTGTGATTTTCATATATATATATATATATATATTCTGTATGTATATATATATATATATATATATAGAGAGAGAGAGAGAGAGAGAGAGAGAGAAAGAAGGGAGAGAGGGAGAGAGAGGGAGGGGAGACAGAGGATTGAGAGAAAGACAGCAAAAACGAGGGAGAATAGATGAAAGATAATATCTTAAAACCCGTAAAAATATGACCAAACGATTAAAAATGTCATAGTTTCTGGTTTGCGCTATTTCGAAACTAAATGTTCCGTTGGAAAATGTGAAAATCTGTGGGTAATTTGTTCAACAAATGTGTATGTTTATAAATAAAATTTGGATGATTTTTTTAATTCGCAATTTAATTTTATTTTGACCGACAGTAGATTAGAGGCTATCATACGAGGCCAGCTTTTTTATTCAGTGAGAGAAATAATCAAATTTAGACTCGTGTCTACCAATTGCAGACACAAAAAAAACATGAAAGACTCTATTTATAGACGCAGAAAACATTGAAATATCTCACAGACAATAAAAATCATGATTTTGACGTTTTCTGCCGAATTACCAAAACCAGATTACGTACATACATAATCAAAGACAGAAAGTATGAAATAGCTTTAACTAACACGAAAATCATGTTTTGGGCTGTTTGGTTATAATACTCGAACAATTCATGTAAACAATCAAAGCGCATAACGTTGAAAATATCAAATATTTCCTAATTTTGTCCTTTATTCGTTGCATTCCATGAACGATGTTTCTGGTAAGGGTCGAAAAACTGACGTTTTCTGGATCAGAATATATCAATATGAAACTTATTGGTGGTTAGTGTTTTATTTTGAAGGATTATATTTTTTAGCTTTTTTGTTTTTACACCAAATGGCTTTATGCTTAGTCTGGAAGATTTTCTATCTTTCAAAATTTGGACAAAAATAAATTCTTCGAAAAACTATATTGAAATTTTCATAAATTATATTAAATTATGCATATTTTATACTTGTAAAAAATATATTATCGTTAATACTGCGAAATATTAAGAACCTTTATTAAATGCAAGAATGACGAGTCTCAAATACTTAGAAGATAATTATATGCGGATTGAATTTTGTAAAAATCTAAATTTATAATGCGTCAATATCGTACAAGATTTGAAAAGGTCAGTTCTGTTGTTGGCATTGTTTTTTCCAATTCTTTCTAAAGTTGAGTTCTAACAGAATGTGGATGCGAAAGTTGTCAATATCCATATGTGAACGCCGTGTTATGGAATCGACAAGATTCGAACTTAGGACACCCATATCGTTAGTCGACGCTTTTTTTTCATTTTTTTTTTAACAAGGAGGTCACCACTTATTAAGGCCCGAAAGCCATTCGAGGATAAGGGTTAATGAGTGTACGAAGACGGAACTGAGGATGAGCATAGTTCATGGATTGTTGCTAGAAAAATATCGAAGAGTTGCAAATTGTCCATAAGCATGGAGTACTCGAGTGGGTTCGTTTACAATCCGTGTTAGGCCATAAGCAAGGAAAAATCAAGATAAAACCAAGATAAAATCTCCTTTCGTCATCGGTTTTGTTTTACAGGACTAGCCATTTAACATATATATTATTCCTTAATTGGAATTCATTTTTGAGATGAGCATTATATATAGTAATTTATTTTTTATTTCGGACTATTATTCTTATCATTATTAGTCGTTGTTTTTCATCTTTTATTGCTTGTTGTTGTTTTTTTTTTCACGACGTTTCTGCCAACAAACAATAAAAGATGAAAAACAACGACTAATAATGATAAGAATAATAGTCCGAAATAAAAAATAAATTACTATATATAATGCTCATCTCAAAAATGAATTCCAATTAAGGGATAATATATATACCAATCGGTACGGACCCGACTATAGAAGATCAAATAATAAATAAACTTGGATTTATAAGATCAAAGAATCCAACCTCGGTCGCACTTCGGGGCCCGTGGCGCAGTTGATAGAGACGTTGAATCTCTACAGTTCCAGATGAACATTGTCTGAAGATAGCGGTTTCAATCCTACCCAAAGCCAGCCAGAGGTTTACTTGGCCAAAACGTGGTAAGACGACAACAACTACAGATGGCAGTGATTGCTGAGAATGCAGTTAGGAGATTCAAGGTTCCTATTCGTCGCAGTTATCACCTAACAAAGGTCAGAGGAATAGTTGGCCGAAACGTCGTGAAAAAAAAGGACAACCAATAAAAGATGAAAAACAACAACTAATAAAGATGAGAATAATAGTCCGAAATAAAAATAAATTACTAGGCATTTAACGTTATGAACATTGAAATCTCCACAGAGCTAAATGTAGAAGGATGAGCAGACCGGGTATAATCAATTGTGGGAAGGTAGAGGGCAAATATAAATGCTGTGCTGTGAGTAAAGCCCATGTAAGAATGTTGGGGATCGAACGTACAACCATCTAGTTGATATTCGACGGTTCTATCCTCTGATCTATGGGATCGGTGTCCGCAAACGATACCATCAATTGTCTATTTATATAGACATTTGTTCGTCGCTTCCACTGTACTCGATTTGTTTTTAAACAATGTGATCCACGTAACGCTAAGCAAACAGTAGATGAAATCACTTTATGCTAGTGTTCTAACCGAGGAGGGTGAGTCTTAAATAGTTATCAACAGACTATTTCGCTGTATGACAAAAAAATTCAAAAATAAAAGAACGAATGAAATCACGAAAATGTAAACCCCACCCGGAAAAAAGAAGTACGTTACAAACTCTTCACCATATATTTCGGCAGAAGGGTATGAACAAATAATAATAAAAGTATAAACAAATGCTTTCGAAATAAACTGAGGTTTCATATCGGTTACGTTTATTCATGAATTCTTGAAATAAAAAAGGTGGAAGTTAATTTTTGCATAAATTATATTGCAAGTATTTGGAAAGACTTGTACATATGATCAAATATTCCTGCATAAATAAAAATTGGATTCTATTAGTTGTCACATGACCAAATTGTTTCCGACCGACTTGAGAACGGTGAGCCTGGGGTCAGTCTTACCATACATAAGCCCGTACTGCAGCGCAGCCATACAAAAGCCTCCCAGCATCTGCGCAAAAATGTACGGTAGAAATTTCTTCCACTTTGTCCGTCCAGTCAAACAAAATGCCAAGGTGACCCCTGGGTTGACATGTCCCCCTAAAGTTAAAATATATATATATCGTAAACAAATTGGATATAAAAAACAATGTATTAGATTTTCAATCAAGCAATAAATTTTATTGGTAATAAAATATCAAAAGTCGGCAATTCCTGTATGACGAAAGAAAGTGTTGCATTTATATACTGTCTGAATGATTATCTTGGGGACTGTAAACATGGATATGAGAGACATCATCACAACCTCCTCTGACAGGTCCTTCCAGGGAACCCGTCGGCACTCGTCCGTCTCGGAAGAAAATGGTGTAGTTCTCTTGATGTGGCACTACATAGCCGGGCAATATGATATGGGGGGAATAGCTGTTGCCCGTGCAGCAGCCCTCTCCTTCTTCGCTAAGTTAAAGGAACAAAGGTGTGGTTAAATACAATGACCCCACAACTCAATCTTCACTCTTCAATCCTGCAGTCCAATGCACTTCTGACAGCAATTGCTTCTGCCAAACAAAAAAGACACCCTCTCTCCCAAATACAGGCTTTTTATAGGACAAAACCGTCCAAAGTTATTTGCATACTCTTCCCATGATTTCTAGTCTATAAATAGACGCAGTGGCCATTCTCTTCTTCTTCTTCTTCTTCTTTCTTCTTTCACTCTCTGAAGCGAGCGTTGCCAGTGGTAAAAGGTTTGCACGATTTTCTTTTTTTACTACACGCCCCCATGATCATTAAAGATCATTCACATCTCATAATCTCGTGTCCAGATCGGCGCATTGCGTTCTCTTTGCGGTCTCTGCATCGGCACCGGTTCATCTTCATCACTCCCTGGCTCAGTACCACCATCCTCATCACCTAAATGGACCACACGCCTTAAATCTAAAACATGTCGTGGCATTCCATTGACACTTAAGTTGTTTGGGGATTGCACTCCTGTTATCACTCCTCTTCCCCACTGCGTTGTGCATCGGGCATTAGGCGGTTTCACCCAAACTTCTTCTCCTATTTGGATTCTGCAATCAACTTTTTCTTCCCAATCAATTCCATTTGCTCTTCTTTTCACATAACTGCATGCTAATCGCAGCCATCCAGCAATTGGATAGTGCCCCAATAATTTACCACAGATCGAAAATAGCTCCCGCCTACTAATTTCTCCTCCCATCTCTGGGATCTCGTTGCCTCTCCTGAACATTAGTGCACCCATCTTATTTTTCATAAGCTTAAGGCCCAGTGCCGCTCCTCCGTCCAGGGATTCCGGAGATTTTGCTGCTAACCCAAACCCCTTCAAATGTTCCACAACTTCCTGTGTCGATATTTTCGTTACGTCTACCATTATATCATCAATGTATGAATCAGTGGCCTCTTTCGTCCTACTTCCTTTCTTTAATACTGTTTTTAAAATGGCTGGCATAATCTTTGGTGCGACATTAAGTCCGAATCCTAATCGTGTTAGGCAATAGGTTTTTCCTTTATAACAGACCAGCTGGTACTGCCATAGTTCCTTTGCCACATGTAGTTGCAGGTAGGCAGACTTAAGGTCCATTATTGCGGTCCCTCCTACCAACTGTCTCCACTTTCTTATCTTTTCATCACATACATCTATTATGTCGCTCCCTGTATGACACGCCACAAAACGGTTCAACTCACGAAAGTCGAACACTGGCCTAACTTTCCCTTTTGTGGCCTGAAATACTGCCATCAATGGCAACACGCCTTTTCTTTCTCCTTTCCATGGTAACAGAATACCATCCGATATCCATCTTTCCACCTCTTTCTCGAATTCTAATTTCTTATCGCCTTCCAAAGAGTTTTTATAATATTGGACTTTGTTCTGCAATACTGGAGGCTCTCCCTTCCATGTCCATCTTACTGTCCATTTATCTCCATCGAAGTTTGCTTCAAAGTCTTTATCCTCGATTTTGCAAACATTCAGCTGATGGGCAGCCACGGCACATTGTATATCTCCAAACTTCACTTTGGCTTTCTTTATAGTTACACCTCCCGGCTCATTAATCACGTCCATTCCAATTATGACGTCGATCCCATCAACGATGTGATTCATCAAGATTGCCCTCACCTTTACGTGCATTCCACAGACTTTTATCTCCACTTGTCTGGCTCCTTTACATTCTATATTCCTCCCATCAACTGCTTTCACTGTACCACTCCTTCCATATCCCTTCAAAAGTTTGGAACTGATTAAAGTAGTGGTGCACCCAGTATCGACAAGTGCAGTCATTACAGAATCATTCACCTCTACTTCTATTATAGGAATAGGCCAGTATCGCGCCTTCATTTCATTGCTAGGGTAGCTTGCGGCGCAGAAGCTCCCCCTTGCCCGTTTCCCTGAATCTGAGGACAATATCTCGCAATGTGGCCAAATTTTCCACAATTGTAGCATGTTGCCCTGGCCCTAGGGATCTCTGTGCAATCTTTTTTTAGGTGCGGTCCTTGACATCTAAAGCACTGAAGGCTTGATTCTTTCTTTCCCTTATTAGTCTCATTAGTTTGCGCACTTGCGGCCAATGTCCGAGTTTCTACGACCCTTTTGCTGACTAAAAGCCGTGCAGTCGGTATAAGTTTGCTGACATCCATTCTCTCTATGTTCGGTAGCTGCTGTAATGCCACAGATACATCGTCTGGGAATCCAGTTATGAATGCCAGTTTGGCTGTATGTTCCAGCCCTCTTCCCAGATATCCCGCCAGTCCAGCCAATCTTTTGATTTTATTAGCATAAACATCCACAGATTCTCCTGTCCACTTGAATCGTTGCAGTTTTTCGTATGCCTCAAAAGGCCCTCAGTGAAGGCGGTCACGAGTCTCATCTCTATCAGTTCTGCATCTTCTTGTTCTGCATTATTCATCTCAAGATAGAGAGCGAGTGCATCTCCCTGCAAAAAAAGTGGAATAAAACTGGCAAGGTCTGGCACATGTTGAAGCTTAGCCACCAGTTTTACTTTCTTTATCCATCCGACTACATCACCTTCTCCACTAAAAGGTGGTATCACATCTTTTCCCAATCTCAACATCCAAGATTCCATGATCTGTTCTTGGCCGAAATAGCTTATGGTTAAATACAATGACCCCACAACTCAATCTTCACTCTTTAACCCTGCAGTCCAATACACTTCTGACAGCAATTGCTTCTGCCAAACAAAAAAGACACCCTCTCTCCCAAATACAGGCTTTTTATAGGACAAAACCGTCCAAAGTTATTTGCATACTCTTCCCATGATCTCTAGTCTATAAATAGACGCAGTGGCCATTCTCTTCTTCTTCTTTCTTCTTTCACTCTCTGAAGCGGGCGTTGCCAGTGGTAAAAGGTTTGCACGATTTTTTTTTTTTACTACTACTAAATACAGAGGCAATACAACTTGGCTCTAACTGCGCCATGGGAGTTACCGGTGATGACAATATTGAGTCAAGTCGCCTTAGGGACTTTATCTCTGGATTCTCTGTCGGGATTTACTCCCTTAACTTTTTTCTTGATGGGATAATCTCGCAAGACAACGGAGGTTTTAAATCAGAGTTGCTTCTCCTATGTGGGCTACCATCAAAACTTGACGAGAGCAGAAGTGACTGGTTTTAAGGCGCCAGTGGACCGCCTTTGCCCCTTCTCCAAATTGGTAGAAATAGTTTCGCCGGGCTTGGTAGCTAAACTACACGAGAAGGTCAGGAGCTTTGCTAGTTTCTCAGTGACTATTTGAAACGCACAGCTTGAAGGCATTTTGTAGGAAAAGGGAGCTTATCCCCACAACCACCCTTGCTTGGAACAACCTTTGAAACCTCTAGGGAGCAGAAAAACAGATAACATATAAAGAATGTTTCCTAGCCTCTGTTCAGATGAAAGCGGCGATGGTACATTTTCTGTCGATCTCCGTGTAGAACATGGCTATATGTGGAGGTAAAAACTCCTCCAAAAGTAGATGTACATTTATGCTGATGATTCGATATGCCAGAATCAGGTCCCCTCACATCATTCGCTGCTCAGATTACGATAGATTTAGTCTTTGAATTCGTTTATTTTGCGTGCGTAGCCGTTTTGAATAAGACAACGTTTTATTTTGAATTCAAAGGCAGTAAATTGTTTGTTTATCTGGAACTGAAGTATCCAACTTATATTTTCCCTATTCCAATAATATTCCTGGGAAAATGGACACGTTTAGCATAAGATCGTATATGATGTCATCAAGAAAAAAGCGTATAATTCTGTATTAAGTCGGCGGCCGAGTAAAAGATTAAAAGTATCAAATTTAATCGTGTTTTAGCTCGTCTCACTTCTTTTTGGGTTAATCCCAATCGTGACAATCTCCAGTATTATAAGCTTATTAGTATATATATATATGAGGTAATAATTTTATAAACAATTTAATGGAATTTAACTTTATTACATTCATAAAATTTTATCATGTATTTTAGTCATAGATGCCTTACTCCTCTGAGTAACGGTCGATACGCATGAAAAAATGAAACAAATGTACAGATTAATTCTTCAACCACCCTAAAAAGCCACCATTCGCTCTAGTATGGGGGAACTGATGGCATTTCTGGTGCTTTAATCACAAATCTCTCCCTCTCTCGCGCTTTTTTTTCTTAGAGAGAGTGCAAAAAAAGAGTTTCTAATTTAACAGGTGCCGCGCTGCCTACTAAGCTACAAACCTTGTTCACACTTGTATGCAGATAGTCGCAAGAGAGCCGAGATAAGAAAGAAAATCGTCTAAACTACCGTCAGATGGATATGAAAAGTAAAAGATTAAGCGACGATAGCTATGAATGTTTAACTTAGTGCCTGTGCAAAAGTAATAGCAGAAGCAGAAGCAGCAGCAGCTTTATTCTACTTATCCTGCCAAAGTCAAATGCTTTTATTTTCAATTTTGATTTCTTAACAGCTATTATTTTTAAAGTTGAAACAACAGACATTTATTTACAGGTACGTAACACCTTGACTCTTGTTCAAAAGTCGTGTAGTACTCCAATGTGCTTTACAAGACTGCCGTGTCTTTGTCCGGCCATGTTTAGGACGCGTCTTTTCCTGTCGCTCTCGTGTAATATGTCTATCCTTGTCTTCTCTAACCTCAATGGTCCACGTTTTTTTTCGTTTTTTTCATATATATTTTTTTCTTTCCTTCTTCCTCGCCGTTACATCACCTCACACAAGACTTGGTATTTGCTACTACTGATGCCATACGTGCGTCCACGCTCTGTTAAAACTGAATAGGTGTTCAGAATCCGGAAAAAAAACTTCTTCTCTGGAAGCCTCATGGCGCTAATCGTTTAACTTTGAAATATATTTCTCATTGCTCCCCAACTCTATCAACACACACAAATGTAAATGTAATGTGAACAAATCTGGTCCTTAATTAACAGTAACCCTTTACGTCTTAGCGGGATTAAAAGTAAAAATAACAAAAGCAAAAAATAGTAAACGAAAGCAACACTGTCCATTTTCAAATTCATCACGTTGAAAAACAGAAGTAAATAAATGTCTTGGCATTTTTGGAAAAACATTTCTAACTTTTGCTCATTCTAAATAAAGCATATTGTAACTGTGTTAACCAGTTGTTGAACACAAGAGAAATTGGCTACATATCCATCTATCGATCTAGTAATCTATCTTTGTATTTGGTTATCAATATATCTAACCATCTTTGTATCAAACTATCTATATATTTATCTATCGATCTATCTATCTACCTATCTAACTAGCGAGATGAGCAAGATATGAGATGTGACGCTGTGTTTTGATAAAAGTTGTCACAACATGTCAAGGTATAAACTGGACAAGTGCACCGGAAGCATCTGATCAACTGATCAGAAGTACGTGTCTGTTATCACGTGTTCTAGTTAGCTAGGAAAATAGATAAGTTTGAAAGAGAACATGAAACAGAGCAAACAATTTAATAGGTCGCCCCCCATCATTAGGGTGGGAGCTGACATGTCTTAGAATGGAGACTAAAATTAACATCCCAAGCTAAGATATTCACTTCCCGTTATTTTGCGATCACACCTAGAAAGTAATTAAAAAAACATATATAAAATCAACCATCGTCTTGGAGTTGAAATGCATTCGTCCACAGGTTCCAGCTTTCATCTAAGAACAGATGAAATTCCCATGTGAACCAAGATACCAACGACGCTGTTAAAAAGGTTATGAGGTATGTCGAACTATATGTATGTGTTTATGGAATTATGACTGATACACACGCACGCAACACATTTCGACGATCACGGAATGTAAATAGACTGTAAGTGTAACAAATGGTTCAAATACTAGAGAACCCCACTATAGACATTCGGAAACACGAACCACAATAACACGATGTTTATATGAACACCATCCCACAATGTAACAACTGGAAGCATAAGGGCTACTATGATAGTCGCCAGATTTATAGGAAGTGACTTTTGCTTGTTCCTTTAGATTTCTGCATCTTGGTACTGCCAATAAAACTGTGGACAGGAAGGGAATTACAAACCAGTCTCAGGAAAAGGAGCAATAAGAATAGAAAGTCTTTCCGGAAATCGAGGACTTCCTCGGTGAAGGGAGAGGGTCTACTTGTTCATTGGATCGGAAGTATTTCCGTAGATGAATGCAAGTTCAATAAGTATTGCGTAGTTATTTTTCTTATGATTTTGCTTTTTCTCAATTACCGTTACACACGTGTTCTTCTTTATCTTCGTCAATGTTTTATTTGTATCTGTTTTCATCTTCGGTCTTGATAAATGCATTCGTAGTTCATTTTTCCCCCATTGATTCCTGATATGGGCATGCGTAGCTGTTCGTGATTTGTCCTCTTATTTCGTTATTTTAACTAGTTTTGTCTGTACTCGTGAGTTTCTAAGTGGGCAGTACTGCCTCCCCCACCCTCAGGAGGCGATATGAAATTTCAGGGGGCGCTGACGAGTCAACAGGCGAATGGAAGTGTTGGAATTATGAAAGGGGCCGTTGAAGCAATTACAATAAAATCCGACGTTGGTTCTGGTAGAAAAACCGGAAAAACTGGGCGATTTAATTAAGCGATTAATGGATGAACATACTTGTATACATCCAGTTTGTACGCCTGTTTTGGGTTTGTCTTTCTTTTTATTTCCATTTTGTAATCGTGCCTGTGTCAATAATTGAATTATTAGATGAACGGCAATCATGTAAACCATCTTTTAGGAACACTCAATTGTTTTCGGATTTCTGGTCAAAGATGACCTACATATGTACGGTGGCTTTAAGCTCTCAGTTCTCTATATTCAAATGTCCCATGCATAACTTCTCGAGCCTTTCACATATTTTAATTTTAAAACTATTTAAGCATGTTTCATACATTTTTGGACTGATATCAATCGTAGTTTTTGTCCGTTCCTCCATCTTTTTGCCTCTGAAAACAGTTTGCATTTTTTCTCCAGGGATAACCATGGCAAACCCAGAAGCATAAAAAATATAGGCAATACTTTGTGGAATACTTGGAGTATGGATTTACACAATCATCGACCAATCCATAACGATCCATGTGCTTGGTTTGTGAGAAAAACTTTTCTGATGAAGCAATGAATCCGTCTAGGCTCCTCGAACATTTCCAGAAGATTCATCCCGATAAATCTGGCAAAAAATTGGCGTTCTTTCAATCTCTCTGAGAGGTATATTCTGACAGCGAAAAACAATGAATATGTTTATTTCCCCATCAAAAAATTCAGATGATGGGTTGAAGGCTTCTGACAAGATTTATTTGCTAATAGCAAACAGTGGTAAGCCCTGCACTATTGGAGAAGAACTGATTCTGCATGTAGTTTAAGAGATTATAAGAACAGTCTTGCACAAATCTTTTTAACAAGTCCTAAAATTGATTCCACTCAGTTGAATCTCAGTTCAACTAAGAATGGACAGAATGGTTGAAAACGTCGAGGAGACCCTCAGTAAGATGTTGATGACAACTGAGTTCAGTTTGCAATTAGACGAATCCACCCTTCCAGTAAACGAATCGCTACTTCTCGCATATGTACGCTTAATCAAGGGTGAGTCAATGTGTCAAGAATTTTTGTTTGAACGACTCCTAGAAACAGATACCAAAGGAGAATCAGTGTATCGAGCTGTGGGGGAACTATTTCCAGAAAAAAAGCATTCCACTTACAAACACCATCTCAAGTGATACAGGTGGCGCCCCGTTCATGGTTGATCGTCACCGTAGATTCCCAAGTTATTTGAAAAAAGCTGTTCCGGAAGTCCTCGCAGTTCACTGTGTGATTCATCGACATCACTTGCTGGCAAATAATTTGAGTGAGATACTTCATGAATCCTTATCGACTGTGATTACTGCAGTCAACAAAATCAAAGCGAATGTTTTCAATTATCGATATTCCATCAGCAGTGTATTGAAAATGAAGATTTTCACTGCCTCTTTCTCTATACAGAAGTAAGGTGGTTGTCAAAACTATTTCAAAAAGGTTTTACACGCTGTTTAACAGTGTTCTGGATTATTTCAAGGATACAACCCTGAGCTTTACGACAAACTAAAATAGAGTAAGATAGATATTGTTTATCTCAATGAAATGGTTTCCAAATTCAATGAAGTGAATTTGCAGTTGCAAGATGATGAGACTTCATTAATTAAAGCTAAGTCCGCCAACTGCGTATTCCTTTCAAAATTACAGCTCTACAGCAGAAACCTTGGACGCCGCGAATTTCTTCAGTTACCTTGTTTGTCGGACTTGGAAGAGAAAACAGGAGTGAAGGACGATGGCATTGCTGTATATATTACGCTCATTTAGTTGAACTACACAGGGATATGTCAGTCAGATTCCACGACCTATTTACTCTTAACATCCCTGGTTGGGTGATCGACCCGCTCACTTGACTCAGCACAGAGATGCCAACCCATCTAGAAGAGAAACTTGTAAGTTTGCAAAATGACGAGGATCTGAAACCAAAGTTCAAAACCTCTCGCCAAATCTTTTGGATGCAAACATCGATCCTAAAAAATGCTACCCAAACCTTGTGGAAAGACATCAAGTTGGTTTTCATTGCTTTTTCGACTTCCTTCTTGGTTGAGAGAGGATTCAGCGTTGTGTCCAGGCTCCTCACTCTAGGGTTATAATCAGGATTCGGTTCTGGGGTTCGGGAAGGAGTGAGTCACTCTCTCGGCAACAGCACGTTTCTGCCCTCTTCTTTTCCAATCGACCACACCTGGCCTCTCGCCATTAATGTCACACCGCACAATCCGAACGTCAGCAATATAAAATTCTTTTCAAGAGAAGATGTTCACGACTCTTTTCTCTCTGCTCTCCCAGGGAATTTTTCCCTGCTTTTATATCCTCCTATCTAGAAAAAAAAGGAAGATACAGGAAAAAAATAATAGCTCCTCCCATCATGCTCTGCCTTTCCAAGATGCCCTTCGCGTATACAAATGCGCTGGCCATCCTTTCCGTCTTCTTTCCGAAAAAGCGATGCAGATACGACCGGTACGTTTCTTCTTTTTTTTTTTCTTCTTTTCTAACCATACACCCCACACTCACCAAACAAAGAAACAAACTCAATATTAAAGAGCGTGGTGACAAAACTTTATCCTGATGTTGACAGTTTGATTGCAATGCATAGTTGTTAATGCTTGCTTATTCAGTTTTACCATTTATTTGATGTTCAGTTCAAGGTTTTCGTGATTGAAAAATAAATGTTAACCATTTTTGCTTGTTAAAATTGTTTTTATACTATTCAAACTGTTTGTGATTGAAGAATCAATCAATCCCTATGACATTTAACATTACTGTTGGTCTGGTGTTCGTTAGAAAAAGGAGTGTTGGCATTTTGGTCCGGCGGTGAAGAGGATGGTGGCAAAAAAGTTTGAAAATCACTCATTCATTCATTGCAGCTGCGTTATTTTTCTTACTGCGTCGTCGGTGTAACTAGGACTCAGTAAAATAAGTTCGCCATTAAGTTATATGAAGAAGAAGTTAAAGAAAAAGACAAAAGTTCGACATTCAGGTTTTGTTTTTTTAAACTGAGTTGCAAATACAATCTACACTTAATTATAAAAGACAGGGACACTTATGCTTCTACATTAATTATATATGGATAAACAGCTAGATAGCTGTATCTATTGATAAACAGTTAGAGAGATAAACGGATCGGCGCTTATCCCTCCATTGGATTATCACAGTTTTTCAGCGACCGTCTGATTCGGGATCCACAGCAGTCATATTTTAAAATCTAATCAATCGCTCTGATCTCTAGTGACGTTACAAAACTAGTGAGTTCACCTGCAAATCGCTTTGAGTCTGGTCGTTGTGATCTCACTTCGCTTAATCTTGCTCTAATGTCAGATCAGTCTAGAATACACTCTGAGAAGGTTAGCATTTTATTTTACGTCTGAATGAATCAGTGTCAACATCTGTACAGGCAGATTAAGCATCGATAATCAAATACAAGTTCATCGGAGCACATTCCATGAAGGTATAAGCAAAGCACGTATAAGATTACAACACTGCAGCGATACAATAGTTGCTGGAACTGAAAATACAGTGCGAACTTATTAAGTTTGCAATCCATTGTTCAAGAGCGATAGTTGATGCATTTTTATTTTTAAACCTTAATGAGTTAAAAAAAAAAAAAACGATTTTTGCGTGATCTTTGATATTAAATTATTTCATATCTTTATTAGGAAACCCAAATTTTCGATATCTGAACATATTAAGCGTGTGATAATTATAATATTCAGTGTTGAAAGGATGTGGCCTCGCATCCTCGTAACAAATGAATAGTGGTCACAAACGAACCACTTAATTGTACTTTGAAGTTCTCGTGCTTTCAAAATATTATCAAAACCAAAGAAATTATAAAATATTTTAGATTATTTTATAAATTGTTTTAATTTTTTATGGTGTACGCCTTGTTATTTGGGTTCTAGCAAAGTGAAATTTAAGTTTATGTTTGTGTCGGTAATATTACTTCTAAGATGATCAGAATATATCTCATAGAACATGAAATGGACGTATACGTTAATAGAAAAAGGTTAATTTTTCGCCAGTATTATCAGATCTAGAAAGTACTTACCGGAAACTTGTGCGGATATATAAATTGCTGAACACAATCCGATTCCAGCTGAGATGCTGTGATTTGATTTACCCATTAGAACAGCGGTGGTGTCCCAACCGTATGCAAAGCCCTGTCAAAAATTATCGATTAATTATTAGTTAAAACAGAATTTCTAAATTTTTGTCTTTCTTTTCTAAAAAAATGACCTTTGTTTCAAAATTCGATTTTCTTTTAATATTTTTTATTCCAAATATTTGTCGCCAAAGAATGTTTTCTATATTTGTTTCAATTTGGAGTTTTATAAAATAGTAGCCTGGGTGTCCGGCGTTGTCCGGGTGTTTGGAAATGTCTGTTGAGCAAAAAAAAAAGTGGAAGTAGGCAGACAGACTTGAACCCGTACCACGAAGAAGGAAAAGAATGTAAAAAAAGTGACGTCTTTGCCGTTGCGTCCATCGCCAACCCGGAAGTGGCGAAGGTTTAAATTAAGGCTAGTCAATTGAAAAGAGGGAATGACTTTCGAAAATATCGACGAAAAGGGGACCCCTCCTTGTAGAAAAGTGCCCAGTTGAGGGTGAAGGAATTAATCTTTTTAGCCAATTTTTCGATATTTGTCGTCTGAAGGGTCGAGTAGCAAAATGATACCAATCTCATGAAAATCCGTCGTTTCTGTCGAAAGTTTTAGGTATACATACATACATATATACATACATTTAAACAGACAGGTGAGATTTATATTATAGATTATACATTTTCCTCGGGCTTCGTTTTGTAATCCAAGAGAGATTACTATGTACGAAATATCATAAAACAAATACTTGTAACTAGGGGCAGAGCACTTCTAAAAGATCTTCGGGGCAGTAACAGTGAAAATAAGAAAGCAATCTCAGAGTGTATTTATGTCTCTTCCACCGCTGGAAAGTGTGGTACAAGTCGAAAGATGGGGAGAGTAGATCAGCACGCTAAAGGTGGTGCATTCTCACCTATTAAAAAATTCCTGAAAGCCTGTCGGCATTTATACTGAAGGCGCCTTTATAAACCAAAGCCCCCCAAAAACGAGGAGTTAAGAACTAAGAGTGTTGACCGCCTAGAGTTGAGCAGAAAAATAAGGTCGCTGTTTAATAATACAATCTCTCGAGGACTGATTGTCAAGAATGGACCCGGGCTGGTATGATTGTCTTAAGAAAAGCGATGACCAATTTCAGAATATGAACTTTCCATGTGCGTTCACTAGACCCGCATATGATTTCCTCACTTGTTGCGTCGGTCCAAGACACTTGTACGATCTAGTCAGCAAATGAATTCCCTCTCCGGAACAAAAACTATTTTTTTTTTACTAATCTGTATCGAAATCGACAAAACGATAATATTTATCTATCTTATGAATCAATAGGAAAGCTTTTTTCGGGTTTAGAATAATGTTATGAACGCATAGTTCATTTTAAATTAATGTTTTAAATTTTTAGTAGCGAAATTTGCGAAGAGATAGTGATCCGACAAAGTTTTACCAAAAATCTCGTCAGAATATTTGTGTTATGGAGAGAGAGGAACGAAAATAAACAGTGGTGACGACCTGGATCCTTGACGTCAAATCGGTTATGGGTCAGACCAGGCAACCGAAAATAAACAATGAAATCCCCGGGATGGAAATCCCCGGGCTGGTGACGACCTGGATCCTTGATGTTAAATCGGTTACGGGTCAGACTAGGCGAACGAAAATAAACAATGAAATCTCCGGGCTGGAAAACTCCAGGCTGGAAATCTCCGGGCTTGCGACGACCTGGATCCATGACGTCAAATCGGTTATGGGTCAAACCGAGGAGGTCGAAGATACTTCAATAAAAGAGAAAAGAGAAACAAAGCAAGAGAGTCAGAGAGAGGGCCAGCTAAGAGACAGTTTGTCACAGTTCGCGACCCACCCTACCATTACCCCCCTACCGCCGTCATTGTGTTGAAGTGTGTATATTAAATATCGTAAAATAAACTAAGTCTGTTTTCATAAAAACAAAGTGTCTCGTATTCATTGATAAATGAATTAACTGTCCATTTTAATCGCTAGACGATCACCAAACAGACATATACGTAACATTTGTATAAAATATAAACCTATTAATTAAATTCTTAGCTGGAAATGGAACTTGCGGTTTATATTGAACGTAATTTTTTCATTTGTATTATTGGACTTATTCGGACTACTGATCTCGTCTTGCGTGTTATTTGCACAACATTTCAGCAGATATAACCTCCGACCATTTTCGGGTGTTCTGTACGAACACGGGAATTTGTCGAACTCGGGAATCTGCGCGGAATTTCGAACGGAACCCTTCATTTGATCTCTCGTTGCATCAGCCATGAATAAAACATAATTTATGATACTGGCGGATTTATAGCTAGAATGATGTTACCAAAATGTATTCCCTTTTACTCAGATCTTGATATATGACGCATGCGTATATGATATGATAATCGTATAATCATACCAGGGGAATCAGTATGGAAATGAGTAAGCTCCACCTCCAGTAAAATGAGGAAAATATTTGCTAGCATCGATTTTGTGATCAATTTATCCTGAAATCGAAACATCAACGTCAAGTCAATTAAAAACTGAATTAAGATGTTAAATGTATTTTAAAATATTATCTGATCACTTGAAATAAGTAGATAAAAATATTAATTCATACATGAAATAGAAACAGATGTGATAAGTAAAGAAAACTACTCAAACTACATTTTAATCTAAGTACATATCAATTCTACCTTTAAAATTGTTGATGTAAATTATATTTGAATTGAAATGAAATCGATATGTGTTTCTAAAATTTGACCAAGTTTTCGATTCGAAATGTCTAGTGCATTGCCAAGTATATGTGTATGTTGTTAAAGACAGTTTGCAGCGCAGTTGGAAAAAAAGTCACAATGAAAATGAAGACATCAGTCTGAGAAAACCGAAATTGAAAACTTATAAAATATACGTTGCAATTACGGTTACACAACAGTTTTACATTCGTTAAGAATCTGCATTCAAAATCGGTTTTTATAGAAATAAGATCCATATTTTGTACTTGTCCTATGAAAAAGGCGAAATTAATATAAAAATTTTATTTTTTAAAATTGTCTACAAGTTTATAGCATTTCAATAAAGTCATCTTAAAATTATTATAAAAAAAAACTTTATTTAAGAAAACTAGAAAACGTGTGCAACTTCTGGACATAAATATTCAATATTAGAATGCATCCAAAGCTCCAGGCGTGCAAGTTAAGCTTAAATATTCACGAGAAACACACATCTTAGCTGAAAACATTATCAATAATTTCTCCCACTCTCTATCAGTGCCTAAACCTAAACGTAGATTCCATGAACAAAGCTTCTTTCTTAGAACCGCACACCGGTGGAACTCTCTTCCGTTTGCCTGCTTTTCAGTTGCCTACAATATGGTCGTCTTCAAGTCCAATGTAAACAAGTTCTTGGTGAGCCGTTCCCCTTAAGTAATCCAATTTACCAAATTTCCACTTTCTCAACTGTAACTTGGCAACATCATTACGGATAAGTACCTTAACGCCACTATGATGAACTTTCTTACAGATTTGTAGATTAAACATTCTTCTCCCCAATATATATATATGCATCTCAAAGGTCACGTTTTCGAGTTGAAGTCGATAAGGTGACCATGCCTTGAACGTGGATGTGTAAATTAGCTTTGGGGTTCAGTTTACGGTGAAAAAAGTGTTATAAATAGCAAGATAAAATTCTGAATACAGCTCCAGTAGCTTAAGGTCATTAGCATTCATGGTACCGAGACCATAGCGGCCAAGAGCACGCCAAGTCTCATAGCATTTCTCAACACGGGCATTGAAATCACCAAGATCAGCAATTTTTTTCATGAATTGATGTAGATGCAACAATTGAGCGAAGAGACTTGTTGAAACACAAAATGGCATTTTCATTCGCTTGAAGGGTTGGTGCATAGACTGAGAGAATAGTGATGAATCTGTTGTGTGAGAGAGGAACGCGAAGTTTCATAATGCGATCACAGATATTGGAAGGAAATTCTACAATATCAACCGAAGATGTTTAATTGCAAAACCGACCTCACAATTTTTACGGACATCCTTCGGTTTGTCAATCCAGAAAAAAAGTGTATTCTGATTCTAACCCTGTCATTTGATATTCTCCTGATAGAGCAGCAATATCTATATTAAGCTTCTGTAGTTCTGCAACAACAAGCACTTTTCTTCGCTCTGGACGGTTGAATGTCCCTTTATCAAAAGAGTATGTACATTCCAACAGAATGAGTTGAGTTTTACTCCTTTTTAAAAATAAATTTTGGGTTTTATTCTTGCTTACATGAAGCACCGTTAGTCGCAGGAGACTAACCAGCGACAGTATGACAGACAATTTTTGGTGAACCTTTTCTAGCACATTTTCAAGACCCTGGGTGAGCAGTACTCTCCCTAAATAGGCCTGCTCGGTAATAGGAAGCCCGCGGCGAAGTTGGCTTTTTTATCTGAAGGCGCAACAACGATGTTAAGATAGGGTTTCTGCCGCCTCTCTGCAGATTTCTGACTGTGTACCTCCAACTTGCCAGGTTTTTACACGTTGCCACTCCTCCATTGCTATAGAACTTGCTATAGAAATGAACGACAGATAAAAGATAAAAGATAAAAAGAGATAGATCCTAAGTAACATCTATGCATCATTGAATTAAATTTACAAGCGCTTGTTCGAGACGAGTGCCACACTTTGAGCCTCTGCAACAATAAACTCAGTGACAAGCTATTGCAAGATGACCGGTAACTGCTTTCGCCGCAGATTTTTCGTAAGAGTTCTCCTCTCCTAGAAGGATTGTCTTTACCACGGTTTGTAGGAGCTCTTTCTGCCCCCCCCCCCACATTGCCATTTACCCATGACTGGGACTAGGGTAACTGGGCACCCTAGCATAGTCCACAAACTAGTGGGTTATGAATACCGCAGTCGACAGGGCCTACGCTCCTCTGGAGGTTTCTATCAGGATTATCTCATCCTTAGCTTTTGGTTCAAAAATCTTATGCCACAAGGAAGTAGGGAAGCAGTTTTCTGGCGCTGAATACTCGCTAATCACCAGTGCCTCGTTAGCGTAGCAGAACTCACGACGTACACGTGGAGATAAGTTGACTGGGAGAAGCTATATATGAAGGTGGAGCATCTGAGTGTTTTTAACACACGCCCACACCAATTCTTGGGCGCATATACACACGTACATATACATACATGTATACAAAAGTCCATATTCCAAATGAAATTTGGAATATAGACTTTTGTCATTCATCCATTCATTATATTCTCTGTAATTACATCGATATTCTTATACAAGGATTGGTATATACATAAAAAATATAAGTGAATAAAGTATATTTTCACAGTGAACAGATTCGAATCCGGCAACACGAGCCATCTCTGGCTCAATTAGTAAAGACCGCATCCAATCGGCTACCATTAACCGCGAGAAATAACGTTGAATTTAAACATTTTAATTTTAAATGTTCTTTACGTCAATCACAGTGACTTAATCGTTATACGATGATCTATGCATATATATATATATATATATATATATATATATATATATATATATATTGTAAGTATATATATATATATATATATATATATATATATAGTAAGTGATAAAATATATATGGCGATTAAGCTACACTGAATATTCTGCGTTTCATCCACTTATACGTATAACTTACTAACTAGCTCTACCTACGTAGTGAGCACTTTTGAAGTAAATACTTAAATTTTACGCATAAATTTATACTTTCATATATTAATTTTATGTGAGTAAATGAAGTAGTTATATATATACATATATATATATATATATATATATATATATATATATAGTGTTTAAGACCTGTTAAAAGATTACAAAGAAAAACAGAAGGTCAAAATAAAGTAATACCATGCATTACAAAGCATACAATAAGTGGATTGTTTGTCGTAACCGCCGGACAACTTAGGTTGATCCACTGGATATCGACTTACATCTTACTGCTCAGTCTTCCAATATTTATTGAGATTGGCATAATCTATTGGTAGGCAACACGTGATAGTACCGCAAAAATTCATACATATATATATACATACATATATTCATCTATATACATACATATATACATATAATGATCGACACCCCTTGACAGAAGAACACCATCTTTGCTTTGCTTTATTGTTGATTATTTTCCATGTAATTATTAAAATAGTCTGTTGTTTTGTTATTTCATTTAATACATTTTATGATTTGTTTTTATTTGATTATTATTATTTTATATATATACATTTATACACAGATATATATATATATATATATATATATATATATATATGTACATGTGGAGATGTGATCAAGACGCATTTTCTACCTTCTCTGAGAACGAAGGTGGCTCTTCAAACCAGCCTTACTCTTACACAGTCAATTGCAGAGGTCACACTTTAGCTTCGATTGAGGGACGCCAACCAGTACTGCTCTAATGTGGACATTCAGGCCTCCATTTGATTTGTAGACCATTGAGCAAATAGAGCATCTGTGCTTCGCAGTGTTTTCCCGTCAAAGAAAGACTGATTTCCATGTGATCAATTTGGGCTGGCTAGATTTGCCAGGGATAAAGTCATTTTGCAGCATAAATTACAGATGTGGTTCAGTACAAAAGCTTCTTACAGACTTGACCTATGTGACAGATTTTTCTTCCGGATATCACGCTTCATTTTTACATGCACATATTTTTTCTTCACACATAAATCATGGAGCGCCACTTTTCATGATCATTGAAAGCACGCTCCCAGATAGACACGTCCATACCGAAAGCTTTAAGATTATTCTATAATATATAAGTTTTAAGATTATCATATTATATATATATAAGTTTTAAGATTATCCTATAATATATATATACATATGTATATACATATATATATATATATACATAAATATACATATATACACATATATACGAGTACATATTCATATACATCTATAGACATATAGATATATACATATATATTCATATATTTATACATATGCATACTTATACAAATATATACATATATATATATTTATTAAACATAAAAATACATATGTAAATATATACACATAGACGTATATATTTATTGATATATACAAGTATATCCATATACATATATATATATATTTATATAAACATATATATATATACAGATATATTCATATATATATTTATATAAACATATATGAACATATATATGTATACATACATATATATGCAAATATATAAATCCTGTTTATCGCTTTATTGCAGGGTTTTTTTTACACAGTGATCACCACTTATCAAGGCCCGGAAGCCACTCAGGGATAAGGGTTATTGCAAGTACATTACGTTAGTGTGGACATTTAATGAAGTGTTTACTTAAGAGGGCGGTTCATTAGGAATTTGTTAACATTGGACTTGAAGACATCCAAGTTGTAGTCCGGTAGGAAGCAGGCAGACGGAACAGAGTTCCACAGGCGTGCAGTTCTAAGAAAGAAGCTTTTTTCATGGAATCCGCGTTTTGATTTAGGCATAGATATAGAGTGGGGGAAATTTTTCACATTGGATTCAGCCAGACGGGTGTTTTTCGTGAAAGATTGGCGAGGGGGACCAGAGATTGGAGTTCAGACGAGCACCTGCCATGGAAATATTTTTTTAATTTTGAAATTGCTATGAAACGCAGAGAAGTAAACAAATATGCTTATCTTTTCTATTTTCTGGTAATTTTAAGTGTGTATCACTTTATTTCAGGTCTCCCACAATGCGTAGAAAGGGTCGATTGACAGGAAATGACAAGGAACGTGTTGCTGCAGGCTTTGCAGAAGGCTTATCTCTCGTAGATGTAGCTAAGGAGCTTGAACGAGATGAAAGAACATTGTCTAAATTCGTTGAAAATCTAAACATCAAACCAAGGAAGGGCAAAAACACAAGAAAATCAGTTTCTGCTCGTGATGTTAGAAAAATTAGCCGTCAACTTTTCAAGCAGACAGGCAGCAACAATACTGCTGTATTTAACAAGGCTGGAATAACTACCTTGTCCAGAAAGACACCCTACAATGTTTAAACGAAATTGCAAGAAGCATTAATCCCATAGAAAGACTTGTTTTAAACCAAAGCTATGAGGAAAATCTATTGGCTTGGTCTCAGAAATACATTAAAACCAGCTTTGAAAATGTTCTTTTCACCGATGAGGCCCGAGCAACCTTTGATGGATGAGATGGGTGAGCCACAATTTGGAGTCCTTTTCCATTTCCCTCATCGATTCCGTCGTCAACAGGGAGGTGGAGGTGTCATGTCTTGGGCTGAAATAATCTGCAATGAACTAATTGGACCATTTCGAGTATCAGAAGGTATCAAACTGACAAGCCAGTCTTATATTTTATTTTTAAATAAGCATTTGTAACCATGGCTTGATGACCTTCCATTGGCACGTACCCGCAAATTGATTTTTATTCACAACAAAATCTGATAACATGACCTCCTTGTTCTCCAGATATAAACCCAATAGAGCAACTCTGGTTAATAATAAAGATGAAAGTTTATGGAGATGTTCAATTGTCGCCGAAGGATGAATTTTGGAGAAAGATTTTGGAAGTTTCCTACAGCATCACATCATCTCACATCTACAGATTGACATCATCAGTTGACAAGAAGTTATTCAAAGTGATTTTGAAGCATGGGAATTATGTTGATAAATGAATGTTTTCTTAAACAAAGTAATGTGAAATTCATCCTTTCTTTTGAGTAAAATTGTTTTTCATTTCATATAAATAGAAGTATGAAGTTAGAGTATTGTTTTATGGCCGAAAATATACATTTCTAGGCACTTGCAATGAAGTGATAAACACTTAATAGTACCAGAAAATTGAAAAATTAGCATAAATTTCAAAATATTTGTTCTAATTTCACAAAAATTAGGAAAATAAGGCATCTTGTTAGGCTCTTTCAATGTACCAAATGTCACTTCTCTGCGTTTCATAGCAATTTAAAAATTAAAAAACAATTGACCTGATATACACAGGGTATATATATATATATATATATATATATATATATATATATATATATATATATATTATATATATATATATTATATATATATATTATATATATATATATTATATACATATATATATATTATATATATATTATATATATTATATATATATATTATATATATTATATATATTATATATATATATATTATATATATATATATATATATATATATATTCCAGGTAGAAAGATATCCAAAAATTAAGATTAATTGAATTTCAACAAGTGCTCAATAAGAGAGAGTAAATTATAGTATTTATTATTTTTTATGTAAATACAGTCATATCTTGCTACGTTTCAATCATAATCGATCTCATCAGGAAAGAAAATTTGTAAATTTCAAAATTTAAAAAGATTAAAGACTATTTTCAATTTTAGAGGAGTGAAAATGTACGAAAGTGTTTTTCTGACTGCCTGTCTGTGTGTCTGTGTACATTTCCCTACGCAATAACTCTATCAATTTTCAGTATACAGACTCGAAATTTTATATACAGGGTACTGAGATTTGTGAAAATCAATGTGATCCGTTTTCGGACAAAAATTTGACTATTAAAGGGGCAGAATTCAACGATTTGACATTTAAGAACTCTAACAAACTCCTCCGACAATTTTAGGTCTAAACACTTGTAATTTTAGATATAGGTTCCTTGGACATATATCTAACTTAATAACTTGATTTAAGTTCAAAATATTTTTTTTTTTGCTCAACATACACCTCCAAACACCCGACAAACGCCGGGCTGAAATGCTAGTATATATATATATATATATATATATATATATATATATATATATGACAGTGTTTCATGGTAAACAACTGATGATCCCTTGAAAAATAAATCATTGGTACTATAGTAAATTCGAGAGCGAGTTGATGCAGTGATTGCAGGTGATTAAATAACTTACTGACTAGATGGTTTTCTAACGAATGATAAAAAATATTTTTTGTATAGTTTAAAAGGTTAAAAACGTCAAAGAATATATATATATATATATATATATATATATATATATATATATATATATATATATATATAAAGATAACATAATAGGGAGTAAGAGAGAATATGGCTATGAAATTTCTCATATCCGATTTTCTTACAAATACATGAGATTTTTATCAGATCATGTCAGTAGGACAGTTGTTTAGCGAGTTCGTGCCACATTCCATCTATTTCTTAATATTATCCCCGCGTCGAATTACGTAACTACCCATACGTGTAAAAACATTAGGAAATGCTCTAACAAAAAGAAATTTGTTGTTTTTTTTAACTCCAACCTAAAAGTACTTTTTAAAGTGACTTGAAAAAACAACAGGTAAATTGTCAAACAACATTCTTAGAAGTTCTTTTATGCACCGCCATTTAATAATCAAATCATATGTGATATTTTTCGATTGAGCAGAGAAAGAGTAGCAATCTCTATTCTGTCATAAAAGTATTTCAGGAAAGAGAAAACATCATGGTACACTAGATATGTATAAACATAAAAATATGTACACACGAGTACATATTCATATAAATATATATACATACTTACACATATATATATGTAAATATCTATACATATATAAATACATATATATATACTCCTATAAATTCGTTTTTCTTTTGTGTGTATTGATATTCATATTAAAACCCCTCTTTTCTATTTATTTAAAAAGAAAATACAATATAATTTTCTCATATATGGGTTTGGAATTACATTCACTAGCAAAAGATCTAGCAAATTTGCATATTCTTTTAAACATTCATTTTAATTAATTCCCGATTAGTTTTTTTTTTCGATTTTCTAATGGGATAATCATCTTTGGTTAACTATTACGTGTAATTATATTCATGCAGATATTCTACATGATTTATACTTGCGTAATATTTGCGTAAAAAGCTTACAGTAAACACAAAATTGTTTCTATATATATTTATGTATACGTATATATTTTTGCTGAATCTCTCTCTCTCTCTCTCTCTCTCTCTCTCTCTCTCTCTCTCTATGTATATATATATATATATAAGTGAACGTGTTTGTGTGTCTGTCTGTGTGTCTGTCTGTGTGTGTACATTTCCCTACGCAATAACTCCATCAATTTTCAGTATACAGACTCGAAATTTGATATATAGGGAACTCAGATTTGTGAAAATCCATGTGATCGGTTTTCGGCCAGAAATTTGTTAATGGGTCAAAGTTCAACGATTTGACCTTTGAGAACTCTACCAAACTCCGCCGACAAGTTTTGGTCCAAACACTTGAAATTTTAGATATAGGTTCCTTGGACATAGCTATAACTTAATAACCCAAAATTGACGAAGGAGTTTGGAAGAGATTTTAAGTCAAATTGTTGAACTTTAACCCCTTGACAGCCACATTTTTGGCCGAAAACCGTTTAAAAAGATTTTCCTAAATCTCAATACCCCATTGCCAAATTCCGAGGCTGTAGACTGAAAATTGAAAGAGTAGTTTGGTAGGGAAAAATGTACACACACAGACACACAAACAATTTCACTTTTATAGATACATAGATGTATATATATATATATACACACACACATATATATATAAACATACACATATATATGTGTGTGTGTGTGTGCGTGTGTGCATATATATATATATATATATATATATATATATATATATATATATATATATATATATATATATACCCAAAACTTCTGGCCTTTATGGAGGAGAGACGAAAACTTGCTGCTATGGTTTCATTTCTTATATGCTATATTTCCGCTCTTTTGGAAATAGAGTATGATCATGAACATCTCCAGTATCAAATAATCCTTACACATTGTGAAATTTACTTTAAATATGTTTATAAACAGAAGAGGGGAGATATAACATATGAGAAATATTTGGAATCAAGTCTCCCCTTGCTGTTATTTAAGATCATTTGAAACTGTAGCAGCAAGTTTTAGTCTCCTCCTACATCAAGGCCAGGGGGTTTGAGGAAATATTAGATATTTTGTAATTCATATGCAAAACTAGGAAAACAAATGACTATAATTGAAGTATTGGTAAAGGTTCATTATCTTTTCACCTACGAAAAATCCTTTAAAACTACCACTGTTAGAGGTTTTTGAGCGTACTAAAAACGAGAATAACAGTCAAAATCCCAGGAAACGAGCAGTTTCCAAGATATGAAGAAATTACAGTTTTAAAAAGTAGAGGATCCCTTTTCTATATTTATTTAACGTAAAATAAACATCCACTTTATAGCCAAGGTGGCCATAAATTGGGTGCTAATTTTACGTTGAATCAATACAGAAAAGTGATACTGACTTCTTCAAGAATTGCCAGAGTAATGTATGATTTTAAGGCAAATGTCACAACGACAACACAATTTAAATCAATATCTTTCCAACGAGCAATCATTTATTAAATTCTGATCGGTAGTTTCCGAGATTCCGCACTTATAAAATAGCCCCAAAAAGTGGTATATCTATATATGGATATATCTATACTTGTAGACAAATTGAATTTTGTAAATGTCCATATCTTTGGTTCTATTAGGTGTAACTACATGAAAATTGGTAGGCGTTTTGAAGAATAGGATACTATTCTATGGTTAAAATTTGATGGCAATAGGTAAAAAAGAACGTATATTTTCAAGCCAATAAATTATGCCTAAATTAGCCTACATTAAGAAATTATGTGGCTAAAATAAACGCGGCATATATGGGAAAATACTGTTTGAAACGAAACCATTATAATCAAATATAAAATAAATTTCATTAGATAACCTAACACAACAAAGGAAAATGCATTTTACGTTAAATCAATACAGAAAAGTGATACCCACTTCTTGAGACAGTAATGTGCGACTTTAAGGCAAATGTCATATAGGTCACAACACAATTGAAATCATTATCTTTCCAACGACCATTATATGGTTAAAATTTGATGGATATAGGTAAAAAAAGAACGTATATTTTCAAGCCAATAAAATTTGCCCAAATTTGCCTACAGTTGTATATATATAGTTTTACTGCTTTTGCTGAATTTTGCTTCTAGTTTTGTTGTTTTTTTTTTTGTTGTTGTTTTTGCTTGGTTGTCTCCTGTGTGGCCTTGCCATGCTACTAATAATTTAAGCATCTCAAGATTACATGATATGGTGAAAGAAGAATAATATGACTATAGAATTTATATCCGATTTTCTTATCGATTCTCACAATTTGGATTTGTTTCACGTTCTCTCCTGCCAACCCAAAGGTGCTAGCTAGAGATTGCTTATCAGATCATATGTCACTGAAACAGATCTTATAGGTTTTGTGTAACATTCCATTTATTTCAGAACTAGTTCATTCGTCAAAAAATACTATTCGCTCTTTAACAAAACTGTACCTAAGTCGAATACCTTGACTACCCGGTCATATAAAACATTATACAAGTCTATAACAAAAAGAAGTTTGTTTTTGTTTTTGTTTTTTAATTGCAATCTAAAAGAACTTTGTAAAGGGACTTCAAAAACCAAGCGGTAAATTGCCAAACGATATTATAAGAAAGATCTCTTTAACAACACTATCCCCGCGTCGAATGGCGTGACTATCTAGTCATATAAAAACAGTAATGTGTTTGTTTTTATTGTTACAACCTAAAGGACTTTTTTAAGTGACTTGAAAAATCGACCAGTAAATTACCAAATGACGTTCATAGAAAGATCACTTTAACGACACTGTACCTAAGTTGAATACCTTGTTTACCCAGTTATATAAAACGACACTGCACCTAAGTCGAATACCTTGTTTACCCAGTTATATAAAACCATTACGTAATTTCTAACAAAAAGTTGTCTTTTTTTATTAATTGCAATCTAAGGGAATTTTTTAAAGTGACTTAAACAAAACAACCAGTTAATTGCCAAACAACATTCTTGGAAGTTCTTTTATGCACTGTCATCAAATAATCAAATAATATGGAGAGTGGTGACATTTTTTGGTTGAGTAGAGAAAGACCTCTATTCTGTTATAAAAGTCTTTCGGGAAATAGAAAACATCATGCTCCACTAGATTGTGAAATTCTTTTTGTACTTTTACAAAAGATTAAAAGTGCTCCGAGCAGCACTTGACTTGAAGCGGCATTCACTTAGGATGAATTAAGTCGGCTCCTCCCAGAGAGCACAAACCTCCCGGACGAACACAGACTACGCACGATTGTCCTCAGTGGCCAAACTTGTGATTGGCAGCTAGTACCTGGACCACAACGACAAACACTGTAGAACTGTGAACTGTAGTTAGATTTGTAAGCACGTCTTCAGTTGGCCTCCAAAGATGTGGTAACTGTACTCCATCCTAGGGCACAAAGAATACGAACGAACTTCAGCTCATTATTTAGGTTTTAAGGTTTTCACCTTTATTCCTCATTCTTTCGTCACGCGTGACTTCTCGTTACGGCTATGAGGTCAACCACATTTCATACGTGATCGTCTTCTCTTACGTGTTCTTCGGTTTGTGCACACGTTCTCTTTTACAGTATTTTTCTTTTTCCTTGTCGTGACGTCACTTCGCACATGGCTCGATCTTTGCATTCAGCTGCCATAGGAGCGTCCCCGCTCTGTTTCATAAGGGGCGATAGCTACTAATCCTCTAAAGTAATAAATCCTCTTCACTCAAATCATTAATGTACAGAAATACGGAATAAATCTGTTTAGATAGAGTAACCCTTTCGTATTACACCGTTTATAGTTTCTACACCGACTTACGATTGGATGGATAATACATTTCAATTATCAATAATTTATTTTGCGATTAAAAATTAAACATAAGAATGCTTCTCGATGCCATTTTAAAAATACACAGAAAAATGCACCTTACTGTTTTAAAAAAAAAATAATAAACAGTATAGCATATTTTTCACTTTTGTTAGCGAAACATGACTGCTTCCGTGTTCAATCAAATCACTGGCATATTTGTAGCTCGAATATGGATAAACACATTTGTATACATGGAAACATATTGAAATAAATTGTCTAGAGGTTATGAATTGCTATTAGGTTGATGCAAAAACAATATCGTTTTCTCACATATGTTACTTTTGTACATGATTTCTAAATTAATTCATTGATTTATATAGCCAGGTTTTATATCATTTTGTAGCGCGTTTTTCTCTCTATTGAATCGTGTTATTCGTTACCGTTCTCAGTCCCTTCATTCATTTTTACAGGCTTTTCGACAGCATGGACAAAATTAAAATCCGCACGATTTTCTTGATTCAGTTCAAACTAGGCCGAAAAGCTGCTGAGACAGCTTGTGATATCAATGATGCGTTTGGCCCAAGACCCACGAACGGACATGTGGCCCAACGGTGGTTCAAGAAATTTCGCAATGGTGGCGAGAGCCTCGAAGATGAAGACGATCGCGGCCGGCTGACTGCGGTTTATAACGAACATTTGAAAGATTTAACTGAATCCGATCCTCGCAAAACCACATGAGAAATTTCTGTTGAACGCGAGGTTCACCACTCAACAGTCGTTTGCCATAGGGGAGTCAAAAAAGTTGGATAAATGAGTGCCGCATGATAAGAAAAAATGATAAGAAAAAAATCGTCGTTTTGCGCAAAAAAAACGACCCATTTCTCGAGCGGATTGTGACGTGTAATGAGAAGTGGAACCTCTACAATCGGCAACGTTCGGCACAGTGGTTGGATGCCGGAGAAGCTCCACAACACTTACCGAAGCCGAAATTGCACCAAAAAGGTTATGGTGATTGTTTGGTGGTCTCCGACTGGTCTCATCCATCAGAGCTGCTTTTCTCGAATATAATATTATTGATAGTAGGGTGATGTGTTCTTATATTTATTATCGACATTTAATAAAAGAACACAATTGTCCTCCTCCACTCTAAGAAACATCCTCGTCAACAGTACAAAAATCATACAAAGTGAAAATGATCTTAAAAAATATTTTGAATTCTTGAAGCGTCATACATTGGAACTCACCACCCTACCATCAATAATATCGCATTCGAAAAAAGCAGCAATATGTTAAAATGTCTTGCGTAGCGCGTAATGGACGCATTTTGCCAATAGTGCCGACAAACTTGCTGATTTGAATGCTCTGATTATTATCGGCCTATATTTTGAATCGACTTCTCATTGACTTCATGTATTTTAACTTGCCATCAACTAACGCTATTTTAATGTATATTTTACTTTTCAGTTTTTAATTTCCATTTCCGCTCCTTCGCACTTTTACTTCCTCAACACCTGAAGTGCTTGTGAAAGTAACAATTATGGAACCTACATTAATATTTTCGATTTTGATATAAAAAAAAGATTATACGGAAAATTGAAAGAATTTAAAAAAAAAAAAAAGAATCATTAAGTAAAGTATCTCCATTGCATTTAATAATGTTTGATTGAGTGAAAAAATGTTTCCTAAATACAACAAAATATATATATATATATATATATATATATATATATATATATTTTCCCCGTGTATGCTCATACTTTCACTACACCGATGAAGACTGAAGGATCGGTCGAAAATTATGTACCTGTAAAAAAAGATTTTTAATTTTTTTTTCATAATATTATTTTGTATTCCTGCACGTCACTAATTGAAAACAAATAAAGAAAAGTTATAAGCTTTTATACTTTTCGTATTCTTTTTTATACATTCCTATTCATATATATATATATATATATATATATATATATATATATATATATATATATATATATATATATAAAATCACAGTAACTTTTGAAATGCATTTAACACTGTTTTTTAATTTAAATGAACCCACAAACTCATTAGCAATAATCCAAGGGCATATTGTGATGCTACCGCCGCCTTGTTGGCCCCATTTGATTTATCTGTAAATAGCACTTTACTGAAATCAGGTGTCACGTATATTTTTGTCCACTGCAATCCTCTGTCCTTCTGATTTTTCGTTAAAATAGATTTCTTTATTCGAGTTTTTACATAAACAAAGGCTGAAGAGAATTCGATATTTTTTCAATCATGAAATAATTCCCTTATATTGGTATTGAAACAGACGGTACTGACATTGTGCAAAAATTTAAGATAACACCAGCTGGCTGTCCGGCGTTGCCAGTCGTAAGATACGTTTAAATATGATAATTCAATTCGTGCAGATTATGCATTTATAATTATAAAGACAATTTTCTATCGATTATTATATTGAACCTAATCTATAGTAATGGGATCAAAGCTAATATATATATATATATATATATATATATATATATATATATATAAATATATATATATATATATATATTACTTCGGTGCCATTAGCTAAAATTCAAGCCAAATCTTACAACTTTTCACCCTATATATATATATATATATATATATATATATAGTCATCCACATACATTACTGTTTCGCTATATCACAGCTTATCAGTGCGGCTAGACCAGCAACTTTCCCTAGCCAACTATCGAGTTTGATAGTCGGAAGTTCTAACCTCCAGACAATGGGATGTATGCAAACAAATAGCGAGCCTTGCATAAATGCCAATTAAGCAGCAAGTGAGATAAATTTACGACAGTGCTCTACCCAAGGAAGGGGGATTATATATATATATATATATATATATATATATATATATATATATATATATATATATATATAAATTCACCTATCATTCATTTCTTTTAAAGGTGGAATCGCCTTATCGAAGACAAGATTCAAGCATTTTTATAATTATATAGATAATAGAAACGTGTTTGGCCATCTCTACCTCTAAGCAGAGTTTTTCGTTTTGTCTAGTTTGATCATGAGGAAGCGAAGGCAGCAGCATCTCAGAAACTGAGACATGATACACATGACGCGTTCTCGTAAGCGACTCGTAGGTTATATTCTTTGGGGGGGGGGGGAATAACTGACGGTGCATTAGTGTCCCATCACCGAAATTATTCATTTGTTTCGGATTAATGCTATCACCACAAGGATAAGTAACAATCCTAAAAGTCATTTCGACTAAAAAAAAATGGGACTATTGTTTCTTGTTATCGTATAGGAATGATTTTCTTTTTTATAGTACAGCTTTTATACGTCTGGCCATGTTTAAGTCAACCGCTGAAAAAAAAACAAAAAAAACTCTTTCGTCTCTCATGCGTCTGGCGTCCCAATCACCATTTATTGCCAGTATCCCCTGCTTCCATCATATAACGTAGCACGAACATTCAAGTTCCGTGAATAATTGACAATTGTGTTCGATGTGTCAAAGTTTTTAATTAAACGCAATTAATGTTTATTTTATGTTTCTTTTAAAATTTTCTTTCAGAAAAATCAACAAATTATTGAATAATAAAAATGAGATTATTCGTTTACTGTTTTTATAACCAAAAAAAGAAGAAGAAATGGACGACTTAATATTCACTAAGTCACGTCAAATTGAACTACGTTGAAAAACATTTGTCTAAAATTGAATGACGAGTAAATCTCCAGGCCGGGTGGACAGGTGTTCAAACAACACCAGAAAAGAGAAAAGAAATACAAATTATCATTTTTTTTTCTTTTCTTATATCGATTAGGCTTAACTATCAAACTATAATAGTAATATTATTTTGGTCTGTCGGATTTCAGTGAATAGATCTTCTTTTTTGTTTTATTGTACTTCAGTCGAAGTTCTCAGAAATCAAGGAACCTACTACCTGGGGCAAACACTTGAACTCTATATGAAATACATAGATATTCGAATGTTCCATTAAAGTTCTTTATCTCTCAAACACTGAGTTAGTAAAGAAATTGTAAACATAATAAATAATATAAACCATTTTAAGATGTGTAATATATCTTTCGGTTTAGTCTTTTGGTCTTACTGGAATCCAGGACAAAAATACATCTAGTCTGGTGGAGTATCCAGCTTCTGCTATTACTTGAAGTAACATCACTTGGAGAAGATGCACTATTCCTCGTAAAAGCTCATGTAAGTTAGTCATAATAAGGAAATCTTATTTGGTCAGTGAATACCATGTGATTTTGAATATTTGGTCAGGGTGTACTTCGAGGTGAAAGTATCTTCATGCCAGGTTGTTCTGACAAACCCCTGTACGGAGAGACCTTAGACACTCGAGGATAGTGTCTAGTAGGCATTCAAGTTCTCTCCAGTAGGCATTAGTTTGAATGTAGGCAAAATGAAGAAAGCCAATATTGAAACTGCACGTGATGAAACCGATTACGATGATGCGAAGAAAAATTTGTGTGATTTTATAAATAAAAATAATAAAACACCCAATCAGATGTCGACTCGTTGACTGTTACATAAAATGTGTACGAAAGCGTCTCTGCGCATCGGCTCTACTCACCCTTCCGGTTATAAAAAGAAAAATAATAATAATAAAAACATAAATCTAACCAATGGGAAGCGTGCGTGCCTAAAATAAAGTCTAAACAGCCGGCGTGTTGTATGAGACGGTTGGGGGAAGATAAATAGTCAAGTTTTTTTTTTTTTAAGTGAGGCAGAGAAGGAAAAAAAGAGACTCACGTCAAGCGAGAAAAGAATCCGTTTTCGAAGTTAAAGCTGACAGCGCTTCTTTGCTAAGGATCACTACAAAACCACCAAAAAACTGAAGAGAAGATCTCCCCACGTAGCAAAAGAAAGAAATACTCTTAAAAACCATTCGTCTTTTAATCCCTTCTTTTCTCTTTCCTTCCCAAGCATAAAACCGAACTTTTTAACATTCAAATTTAAACTAAACTTTATTGTGCATAAAAGCTATACAAACTGTTAAATGTTCCTTGTTGGTCTTTTTTTTTTTTAACGGAGTTGTGATTGCATGTTTTAGCACATAATAAACCCCATAAAGCATACAGAGTCTAGCGTCAATCATTTGATGTCAAGTTGAACTCGTGGGTACTAAAAAAAATTAGGACCTAATTTTTTGCCCTAATACGTTTAACCAGCCTTTATAAATAATATGAAAGAAGAAAATTTGAAATAAAAAAAGAAAATTAACATTTTAAAGCGGGGGATCACTTTTCTATATAAATTTAACGTAAAATGAATACCCACTTTTTGGCCACCAAGCGTTCAACGAGACATGTCATCTCTAGCATTTTTTCAAGTTTGCCGGTCGAGGGGGTAGGGCAAAGCATGACAAATACAGTTTTTTGTCATGGGACGGGAATTACATTTGAAACATAAAATCATGATAAATTTAATTAATTTTTATGACACTATCCTGTACTTTCACCAAACAATTTTATAAACAAATGGAACCCCAAAATATGATAAATTCAATTTTTTATTTTGGAAGGGGGAGGATTACATTAGAAACATAAAATGACGAAAATTTTAATTTGTTTTTTGGAATTAATTTTTGGTAGATCTTCATTTTTTTTAGGGGTTCTACCTACTTGGCTATTTTTTTTTTTTTTTTTTTTTTGCGATCGCACAGATTAGCTGCTATTTTTATTGAAACAAAAGTTGTAATGATTTATTTTTAATTATTTATTTTTATGGGGGGGTCTTTACAATACTTAATGTACGGTGAATAGTTTCTTCTATTTGTATCCATTCTGCCGAAATATCTGGTGGAGAGGGTATCAAGTACTTCTTTTTTGGGGGGAGGGGAGATTACATCCGTTCTTTTATTTTTGGAATTGTTATGAGGGTATCCATGTTGCCCATGATAAAAATAGTATAAGAGGTGTGTTCCAAAACGAACTTCATGTCAACCCAGGCAACGTGGGGTACCCATGCTAGAATAAGATATTGAAAATTACTTTGTTTGTTTGTTTGTTTGTTTGTTTGTTTTTAGCCTGGCGAGAAGTTTTGTTTTATGTTGTCAACGAATTTGAAAAAGAAAAGACAGCTCATTTACGTTAAATAACAATTGAATAAAGTATTACCGCTGTTTATGTTCCGCTGACATTCTCTTTAATTTTACATGTCTGTGAGAGTAAATAACACAGTGATCCTAATTTATGTTGTACTAGCAGACATACCTGCCGTTGCCCGGTATTAAACGTTACGTTAAATTCCTTAAAAAAGTGAAGTAAAAAAAAATTGAAAGAAACTGGGACATGTGTGCGCGATTATTATGTTTTTTTCTAAGCAGTTCACTTCTTGTAATTTTAAAAACATACTCGAGCTGACCTCGAAAATAAAACCGAACAACAGCGAGTCAAGTACAAGAACCATTAAGCCAGATTGCCACGATCCTCAACAAGTGTATTCAAACTTACTTATTCTTAACATATGAAAGCTGTCATATGAACGATTCGCGCATGCACAGTTGTATAATAGTTTACGAACAGATAAACATCCCATGAACCCCCCAGGTGCCAACTTTCCAATTTTGACACCTTAACATTACTTTTGCCCAGATCAAACCCAATTAAAAGGCTTTCCACATCTCTGAAGACCTTGCATAGAAAATTTCAAGTCCGTAATCCAAAATTCGTTGAGTACATAGGCTGAGAGTTGTCTTCACATACACATACACACATTCACACTTTTATTTATATATAGATTAGTTCCTCACAATTGTCGCCATATTTGTTTAATTCCTTCATAAATAGCTATGCGTATGCATATATATATACATATATACATATATATACGTATATAAACATATAAACAGGCATAAATATACACATACATATATTTTAATACATATATATGCATACAGAGAAATATATATGCATACATATATACATATATATGCATATATATTCACATAAATATACATACATATATACGTATAAATACATACATGTATATACATACATATATAAATACGTATGTATACATACACATACATATGCATACGTATATATACATATATATATACATATATATTCATATATATCTATAGTCTGTTTATTATACAAACATTATTGGTTACATATGTGCACGCATATTTCAATGGAATTCTAATTCAAGGAAGCACTTCATCAAACAAGAAAGGAGCGATATTGAAAAGAGGGTCAAGATTACATTCATTTTTATTATAAGATGTTCGGGTGTGGTTTACGCTTTGGAAGAAAGTTGGATGTATATTTAGTGAATGTGAGCTGTAACGGTTTTGGAGGAAGATGTGGCGAGGGAAGGGAGTGGGGTTGAGGGTTGAAAGAAAAGGGTGAAGGACGATATCATCTTGTCAAGCTGTAGCAGCGGTGGAATTGATATTATTTTAACTTGGTGGTTTTTTATTGGCCTAAGTTTTCGCTTTGACCTGAAGCAATATTATACCCTCGTCGCTGTTAACTTCCCTATCTCTGGGTTTATGGTTGTTTTTTTTTCTTTTCTCGCGACGACCACATTATTCATTTATTTAATTGTTAAGTTCTATTTATTTATTTTATTCCTTCTTTCTATACATGCATACATGTATATTCATACATATATATACGTATGTATGCATACATATACATACGCATATACACACACACATATATATATATATATATCTGTATATATATATACATATATATATATACATATATATATATATATATAGTTTGTTTATTATAGAAACATTGTTGGTTACATATGTGCATACATATTTCAGTGGAATGCTACTTCAAAGAGGCAATTTTGTCAGACAAAAAAGGAGCGATATCGAAAAGAGAGTCATTACATATTACATTCGTTTTTATAAGATATTCGGGTGTGGTTTACGCTTTGGAAGAAAGTGCGGTGTATACTTTGAGAATGTGAGCAGTAAGGGTTTTGAGGAAGGTGTGGTAAAGAAGAGAGAAAATGGGTTGAGAGAGAAGAGGAGGAATGCGATCTCATGTGGTGTAGCGGTAAAAGCGGGGTATTGGTATTATTTTAACTGGTTTAATGGCCTAAGTTTTCGCTTTGATTTAATATTTTACCCTCATCGCTATTAACTTCTTGTTTTTTGGTTTTTATGATTGTTTTTTTTTCTTTTTTCTTTTCTGTCGGTGACTACATTATCCATCTATTTTAATGTTAAATTCTATTTTTCCCCCTGATCTGGCCACACACGCTTATTTATTTTTTATCCGTTCATTTCCTGGTCGTTTGCAATTTATTTATTTATTCTTAAGATATATGTCCATATGGTTAAATAAACAGCCAGTGAATAGATATACAAGCCTATTTATATGATTTAAATAAGCTGGTACACTAGGAGTTTTATTTTCTACTCTACCATGGTTTCTTAATTACAGCGGCAAAGGTATTCAAATCTATCTATACACTTACGTTCGGTGGTTGTAATTCTTTCATTTCGGATGTTTATCTTTTCCTACATCCTAGATTAGACATATATTTTATAGGTTTATATGTTTCGTTATATAGATAGGTTTTGCAGGTCATATACATGCAAACAGGCACATAATAGCATAAATCTGTCTATATTGGTGGAGTATTCCTTACCCAAACACCTCTAGCTAGTGTATTTAATTATTGTGAAAGATCTATTATGCGGTTGGTTTCTTCATGTAACATTGCTTTACGATAACATTTTCCTTAGGTAAATATCAACATTCCAATTATAAGCTTCCTAGACCCTTAGATTATTTTAAATATGAAAACTTAATGAATAGAACTTAACAATAAAATAGATGGATAATGTAATCGCCGCAAGAAAAAAACAGTCATAAAAAACGAAGATTAGTGAAGTTTACAGCGATGAGTGTATAATATAACTTTAGATCAAAAATAAAACTTAGGCCAATAAACCACCACTAAGTTAAAATAATATTAATACCACCGCTGCTACAGCTTGACCACATCAGATCGTACTTCCCCCTCTTTTCTTAACCCCCAACCTCTACTCGCTTCCTTCACCACATTTTCCTCCAAAACCCTTACAGCTTACATTCGCAAAGTATACACCCAACTTTCTTCCAAAGCGTAAGCCACACCCGAATATCTTATAAAAACGAATGTAATCTGGACTCTCTTTTCAATATGACCCCTTTTTTGTCTGATGAAGTTGTCTTCTTGAATTAGGATACAACTGAAATATGTATGCACATATGTAACCAATTATGTTTGTACAATAAACAGACTATATACCAGCTTTGTTCTCCATTGAGCACTCTTTAATAATCACAATGGTTTTATTTCTAGGAAACCATTCTATACAACCATTATACATATACATATAAATATATATATACATATATGATGATTTCTACATCTTGACAGAAGTTTGCCATCTTTTCAGTTAAGTGTTGTACATCTGTGTGCACGTAGGTGGCTTTTTAATCCAACTTTAGTCCTACATGAAAGTACACATACATGACATAAAACTTTCTATCTTGTAAAGTTGGTCGCATGATAATACTGCGAATTCTCGAATGTTGTATCAGACCACTTTTAGATTTGTAAATTAGATCACAAATATGATAGCTTAGCATTACCGGGTGTGCTGTAAAAGCCTCCCCACAAGACTGTTGTTCCTGCCTTTGATGGTGTGATTTCAGATGATTTACATAAACCAGCTTTTGACAAAAGGTATCTGCCACATACATTGCACTTCAGTTCATTCAGTTTATTTTTCTGACATTATATTTTCGTCCTGTTTTCTCTGGAATGACTTTTAGGTCAAACCGGCTATCCATTTAAGGGCGAAATAGCATGTAAAAAAAGATGTAAATCTTCTGTCGTCGTAACGAAGTCCAACTTATCAATGAATGGGGGGCGTGTGATATGAATGCAGCAAATAGAATCCCATAGTTGATGATAGCCTTTTAGTTTAAGTGTTTCTAGTTGGTGGTGTTATACAATACCCATGATACTTCACTCAAGTAGCTTTTGACTCAAATATCACTGGAAATAACTGAGAGAAAACCCATTATAATTGTAATCTGCTTCATAAAAACTTGCAAAAGTGTCAAGTACATTTTTTAAAACTATATCGTATAATAACTTGCTTATAATAATTATCGAACCTATAAAGTGTTATGGAGTAAGCTGATGTACCCATTTTGGGAATAAATGGACTTAGCCAGACAGACGAATGGACATAGTAGTGATTCGTTGCAGTTACGGCCCCCAGAATCCTGACGTATACTTTTGTAACATACTTTTGCTAATGCACTTTTTGTTATACTGCTCTTCAACAATCTTACAACATTCTCTAAGGTTTTTTCTCCACAGTCATCGATCTTTCACTTGGGCTTTCCAGCTATGTATATCCATCTGGAGTATTTTCAAATTGTTTCGCGGAGAATCCTTAAACCTTTTTCTTGTTTTATTTTGTGGTCTTTTACCTCCATCTGTCTTGCTAAAAAACAGTTCTTTACGAAGTATTTTGTCCTCCATCCTAACTAAGTGTCCAATCCAGCGCATCTGATTTTGAATGATTTTCATTTCTATATTAGTACGATTTGATCGTTTAAGAACTACAGTGTCAGGTGTTAGAGTCCGCCAGTTAATATTAAGTATTTTCTGAACACAAATTTGGTGAAACCGTTCCAATATATGTTGTCCAAATCTCTGGCCCATATAGCAGCGTAGTGATAATGCATGCTTCGTAAAGATTTACATTTGTTTTAGTGTGATTTCCCGATCTGGCCACACACGCTTCTCCAGTTTTCCTAAAGCAGAACTGGCTTTGGCTATTCTATGATTTATCTCAGCATCAAGCGTACAGCACCCAGATATAAAAAATTGCCCGTGACCTTCAACTTCTTACCATCAATCAAGGCATTTGGTTCAACATATGACATTCCTACAGGAAGAGAATACGTAACATATATTTTCTGGAGGTTGATGGTAAGTCCAAAAGCTTTACAAGCTTCTGATTACTTGTTCATAATCATGTGTGTCTGTTTTTGAATGTGAAACAAGGTCTGCATCATCTGCATATAAAAGTTCAAGAACAAGGTTCTGAAGAGTTTTCGACTTTGCGTTGAGACATCTAAGGTTAAAAAGTTTACCTGATGTGGGAAACCAAAACTTCACCGCAATGTCGCAATTGTTACCAGCATGCACCAGCATGCATCGCGAAATATATGGAAATTAATCTAGGAGTAAGTATATAACCTTGTTTCACACCATTTTCAACTGAAATTGGATCAGACAGAAATCCATTAAAGTTCATTTGGGCTTTCAGGTGTAACCGCTGAAGCTACTCCACAAAACTAGTAGGGCGGCTTAGTTTCCTAAGAATCTTCCAGAATGCATTGATGGTATTAAAAGTTTTTGTCAGATCGAGAAAAACTTGAATGGCATAATCTTATTTTTTTATTTCCCCAATTACGCAAGTTCTCGGTGCGTATTTTCCAGCTAACATGGGGGTGCAAATAGCTTGTCCTGGTCCCCAAGCTTAACTCCAGAGTAAGCATGATATGCTTTCTTCACAAAATCAGTTATATTTGCTAGTCGACGAGGAAGAATTAGTATTAGACCTGACGGAATGGTTAATTGTAGGTATTGACCGTTTCATACCCTCAAAAAGTTTCAGCAAAAACTTAACAGCCAGCCATGGTTCTCTCCAGAATGTGCTGCTGCCATTGCGCACAGAAATTACTTTTTCCACTGTTTCCAACGTAATAGATGTATGGAAACTAAAGCCGCTTTCAGGACTGCCAGCAACCATTGTAAGAAAGTAATAAAGAACGCAAGATGGTTGTATGCTCAATCTGTTAAGTCCAAAGTAGTTGAGCAGCGGCTTAGTTCCCACCAGTTTTGGCAAATAGCAAACAGAATTCTGAACAGAAACGTGTGCTCCATCCCAACTATCATCAATGGACCTGAGGTAATCTCGTCAGCATTAGACAAAGCCAAACTCTTTGTCAAGAACTTTGCAGCTAATTCTACCTTTTGCGATCAAGGCCGCCAACCCCCAATATTTCCTCCTGTATCAGAAAGCACACTATGTGATATACGTATATTTGTACGTGATGTTGCCAAGCTAATCAAAAACCTTGATTCCAGTAAAGCAACTGGCCCGGACGGTATTCCAATTATAGTACTCAAAAAGCTTCAACCTGAACTAGCGCCCATACTTACAAAACTGTTTAAACGTTGTCTTAAGGAGAATAGTTTCCCATCTCCCTGGAAAATTTCAACAGTATGCCCTGTATTTAAGAATTCAGGTGATCGCTCATCCCCCTCTCAGTACAGGCCAATAAGTCTCCTGTGCGTCATGAGTAAGTTGCTGGAATCTGTGTTGAATAGAGAAGTAATACAAACATCTCAACAAAAATAACCTTCTTAGTGCCACTCAATATGGTTTCCGTTCTGCTAGATCTACAGCAGATGTGCTTACAGTTATATCTCATAGGATTAGCAAATCTCTCGACGGAGGCAACCTTTCTAGGGCAATTGCTCTTGACATATCTAAGGCCATTGATAGGGTATGGCATAAAGGTTTACTTCATAAGATCTCTAGCTATGGTATAGCTGGAAATGTCTTCTCAATTATTAAATCATTTCTTTCTGATAGGTTCATAAGAGTAGTAGTTGAGGAGCAAAAATCAGAAGCCCACAGTATTAATGCCGGTGTCCCTCAGGGGCCCATCCTGGGCCCAACTCTTTTCCTGATCTACATTAATGATCTTCCAAATCACATCCTTACATCATTTGTAGACATTTATGCTGACGATACTACCATTTATGGTAGCACATCTAAGACAGTAAACGACCAAGTTCTCTCCAATTCTCTCTCCTCTGATCTTGAGCATGTAGTACAATGGGGAAGGAGTGGCTGGTTACTTTTAATGCATCAAAAACCAAGCTTCTCTCTTTACATCATCATCATTCTGATCCCCATCTGGCATCAATTGAAATGAATGGCTCTCGTCTTCAGGAGGCCTCAAGTTTTGACAAGCTTCTGGGCTTGACCATTACTCCTGATCTTAAATGGAACACGTACATCAAATCTGTTCCCAAGGCTGCTGGAAAAATGGTGGGATCTTTCTATCGATCCGGTAGATATCTCACTGCTGATGCAATTCTCTATCTATATAAGAGCCAGGTACGTCCAAGGATGGAATACTGTTGCCACATCTGGGCAGGAGCTGCTAGAAAAGACTTGTCCTGCCTTGATAGAGTTCAAAATAGACTTCGTAGCCTCGTAGGAGATGCCCTTTTCTCTTCCTTGCAACCTCTATCTCACAGAAGAGACGTTGCGAGTCTGTCTCTGATGTATCGTTATTTTCATGGAAAGTGTTCAACTGAGCTTCAATCTATGGTCCCCCCCTCGCCAAACTTTCACAAGAAACACTCGTCTAGCTGTAAACACTATCAATAATTCCCCCACTCTTTATCTGTGCCTAAACATAAACGTAGATTCCATGAACAAAGCTTCTTTCTTAGAACTGCACGCCTGTGGAATTGTCTTCCGTTTTCCTGCTTTCCGGCTGACTACAATATGGTTGTGTTCAAGTCTAACGTAAATAAGTTCTTGATGAGCCGTTCCATATAATTATCAAATTTAACAAAGTTTCATTACTAATGATTACTATATTGTCCAATTTCTACTGTACACTCTTTAACCCTTATCCTTGAGTGGCCTCTTGGCCTTGATAATGTGTTGATACCTATAAAAAAAAGAAAAAGTCCAATGTGAACAAGTTCTAATTGAATCGTCCCCTAAGCTATATATATATATATATATATATATATATATATATATATATATATATATATATATACGTTTTTAGCTACCCGGCCGTTTTTTTTTGGGGGGGGGCGTCTCTAGCTTCCTCAGACTTTTACAGTGTTCTGTAAAAGTCTGAGGAAGCTACAGACAGCCAAAAAACGGCCGGGTAGCTGAAACAATAATGTAACTTAACAGAAAGATACGGTAATAAAAAATAAAACGCATATTTGCTCAACAACAGTATTGAACACTTTCTTCAGTTTTTATTAATTACCATTTCTACTAAATATATATATATATATATATATATATATATATATATATATATAGATAGATAGATAGATAGATAGATAGATAGATAGATAAAAGTGAAAATGTCTGTGTCTGCCTGTGTGTTTACATTTCCCTACCAAATTACTCTGTCAATTTTCATTCTACGGACTCGAGATTTGACATAAGGGGTATTGAGATTTGGGAAAATCTTTTTAATTGTTTTTCGGACAGAAATTTGGCTGTCAAGGGTCAAAGTTCAACGATTTGATCTTTAATAACTCTATCAATATCTATCGCCAATTTTGTCTCTAAACACTTGAAATTTTGGATGTAGGTTCCTTGGACATGAATTGAACTTTTAACTTGATTTTAGCCCAAAACAATAAATATTAAAGGGTCACAGTTTTTAAAAACTTAACCTCTCAGCGAATTTTTGTTCAAAACATTTGAAATTTTATATAAAGAGTATTGAGAAATAGGTCAAGCGTTGTAATCAGTTTGGGGCCGAAATTTTTTTCTTCCAAGCAGTCGAAGTTACAAAAAATTGGACCTTTGGTCTCTAGTAAACTATTCAGCAAATTTTGGGTCTAAATATTTTAAATTTGACATAAATGGTATTCAGACATGCAGGAGGCTTTTAAATCAGTGTTTAGGCTAAAATTTGGCTGCCAAGAGATGATAGTTACAAGAGTAGACCTTTTCAGACTCTACCAAACTCCTCTGCCAATTTTGGATCTAAACACTTGAAATTTGAGATGTAAGTTATCTGGACATGAGTCAAACTTTTTAATATATATGCATATATATATATATATATATATATATATATATATATATATATATATATACAGAGAGAGAGAGAGAGAGAGAGAGAGAGTTATTGGGCGATAAACAAAATACAATATAAAGCTCGACCGTGGATGTTAGAGCTGAAGATATAATATTTATTTCAATATATATTTATATTTTATATATATACATATTTCAATGGCGTACCATTGGTTTCATTGCGGTGAATTAACCATGAGAGGTTGAATGGAATCAGCACAAATTAATCAGCGACTTTGAATGGGGTTATGTGTTCGTTTAAATAGGACCTTCATTTTTTCAGAGAGATTTTCCAAGCCATCCCCCGCTACACATGCATATACACACGTGCGCATGCACACACATATAAGCATGCGCGCTCATATATACGCACACACACACATACACACACACACACACACACACACAAGCACGCGCTCCCACATTACTCATCCTGCCATCTATTTCTATTACCGTCGGTTACTAAGATCATTTTTAATTCATGAACTCTGACGTGAAACGCCCAGTAAACGCTTTTTTTTCTCTGTTTGCTTACTTCACATTGTTTCGCCTTTTCAAAGTCGCTAATGAATTTGTGCTGATTCCATCCAACCTCCTATGGTTGATTCAACGCAATGAAACCACTGGCACACCTTTGAAATATGTATATATAGTTTTTAAATAAATACTAGATATATATATATATATAGATAGATAGATAGATAGATAGATACATACATACATACATACATACATAGACACATGTATATAAAGTCATGAACAGTATATAGGTCTCGAGCACAGCTGGGCTAACCTGCTAGTATATATATATATATATATATATATATATATATATATATATATATATATATATACAGGGTGAACAGAAAGTCCTTGGACCAATTCAAAAGTGGTTTATTAATAGAAAATTACAAAAATATAAATTAAACATGAATGAAAATTATAAGTTAGGAAACCAAGAATAAATTCAAATTATTTATTTTCAATCTGATGTCCCTTCCTTTCGATTAGACGTTCAATTCTCTGTCTAAAGTTGCCAACCGAGGCACGCAGCGTTTCCTGGGGTATTTTAGCCCATTCACTCAGAAGAGATGTCTTCAAAGCATCAACACTTGGATGAGCAACAGAATAGACCTTTGCCTCCAACAAAGACCACACCGAAAAATCCATGGGATTCAAATCAGGCGATGCAGGAGGCCACATCTCCTTATTCCAGAATCTTGGAAAATGACGTTGGCACCAGTCCTGAGTTTTTCTGGAGGTGTGGGATGGTGCTCCATCTTGTTGGAAGGTGAAAGGCTGATCTTTGAAGTGTTTCTTCATCTCTTCAAATGCTGGAACCAAAATATCGTTAATGTAGCGATCTGTGTTGATCTTAACCCCCTGCTCCACGAAAACCAGAGGCGACTTCCAAGATTTGGAGACTGCAGCCCACACCATGAGGGAAGACGGCTTTTGGCGGGGGAATACTATACTCACGGAGTCATCAATGTCTGCTGAAGATTTTGCGTAAACTCTGTCGTTCTGGTTGTTAACAGTCGCTTCAATTGTGAAGAGTTTTTCATCAGAAAAAACGATCTCTCGCTCTGCCGTGCCAGCCTTCAGTTTTCCAAGAAGAAGCTTTGCTCTTTCAAGTCTCTTGTGCTTTTGGGCAGGTGTGAGGTACTGTCTCTTTCTCATCTTGTAGGGGGACAACTGGAGATCGTTTTTTACGATGGTTCTCATCGAGGTCACGCTCACATTCATGTCTTTAGCCATTTGTCTTGCAGATCTCTTCGGGTTCCTCCTTACCCTCTCTTGAACAGCTTTAATCACCTTCTTTGTTCGAGCAGTGCGAAGTCTTCCACTCCAGATGTACCAAGTTCCTTAAATCTGTTCACAACATGGTACACGGTGGATTTAGCCACTTTCAAGAGCTTAATAATCTCTGAGTTTGTCCTTCCCGTGCAATGAAGCTGAATTATGGCCTCTCGTTTGCTCATTTTTCTGAAAGTTTAAACAAAATTATTTTAATATTTTTGTTGAAAATAATTAGATGAATAGTTAGACTAAATACTTACTTTATTAGAAAAGAGAAAAAGTGATTTTAACAATATTTAATCTTAAAACTAAAAATGGTCCAAGGACTTTCTGTTCACCCTGTATATATAATATTTTAATATATCCGACGAATACAGAATTCACAAGGCTTACATTGTAAACTGATTGAACTTTTTTAAATGAAAGTTTGTTTACAACACTTACACTGTTGCAGATGATAACGATGATGATGCATGTCACAGATTATTTTAAAATAATGAACAGATGATTCCAACGGAGACAGATTTCGCCAGAGTTGCATTGTAAACGTCTCTAAATTTTAAATAGAAAGTTTAGTTTACAACGCTCACGTTCACGCTGTTGCAGATGTACGGGGATGGTGATGCATCTCACAGATTATTTTTTTAAATGAATAAACAAATTAAACCTGATGAAATGAGTCTTTATCGGAAAATATACATATATATATATATATATATATATATATATATATATACATATACAGACATATATGCATTGGTAATATACATATATATATATATATATATATATATATATATATATATATATATATATATATATAAAAGTAGGTAGTAGTCTGCTTGAATCATTGTTGGTAAAGAAATATATGGAAGTTTTAACAGCCAAAAACAATGCGAAGAAAGACCGAAATCCTGAAAGTAAAGGAAAGAAAAACAAACAAAGGTAGACAGGTAAGTAATAAAGTTAAGCAGAATTATCTCACTTAAACCATAATTTACCCGGTACTACATATTTAAGGAAAAATATATAAATAAATGCCTATATACGTAAACAAAGATGGGGTATTATAGCTGCAAAATAAAACAAATAAAAATACATGAAAATAGGCCCGAAATACCCACCTTACACACGAATACAAATGCATAAAACAAAACTAAAAACAAAAGAACACCAATTAAAAACGTCAACAACCGCAAAAAAAAGAATATATATATTTAATACAAACTAGTATAAAACATATATATATATGTATATATATATATATTATAGTAGTAATAATAATAATAATAATAATATAATAAAAAGAGATAAAACAAGGTCTTACACAGCCATCTTCTCCCCCTCTCACACAATAGGTCACATGAATTTTCACTGCGATACTATTATTGCAAATAATGAAAACCCTTATCCGAATAATAATAATAATAATAATAATAATAATAATAATAGTAAATTATATAATATTAGATAAAAAATTATATACATGCTTAACAGAAATATAAAAAATAATAATAATATAATAAGTAAAATACGGCTAAACTAATCACACCTTTCTGCAACCCTGACGTTTTTTGCAGTCCTGTCCCATTCTCTTCCGCCATCTTGAATATACTTTTTTTTCTATTTTGAAAACGGGAGGTCCCTTCTCTCCCGAAATTAATTAAAGTTCCATACCACCAACGCACTTTATATACACCGGAATACCAGCAACTTTGTTATAAAATAATTATACATTGAGGTAAGGAATGATAGACGAATAAACAGTAAGACATTTCTCTACTCAAACATACCCGTCTACCTTTGTTTGTTTTTCTTTCGTTTACTCTCAGGATTCCGATCATTCTTCGCATTGTTTTTTGGCTTTTAAAACTTCCATATATTTCTTTACCAACAATGATTCAAGCAGACTGTATATATATACTAGCAAAATACCCGTCGTTGACTGGGTTCAAAAGCAGCCTACAGAAAATGGACTCTGATTTATGAAAGTATGATAAGTTATGAAAAGGAAGGGTTGTAAAGAGATACTTTCGAATTTCGGGGTATCAAAACCAAAGCAAAATATGATGAAAGTAAAAATAAAATATATAAACTATATACTTTATTATACCATATCTGTTCACGCTGAAACACTTATCACAATATTCTGTGGATCTATATTAAAAAACGTTGCAGAAATATGTGACATATTTCCATTCTATGGAGGTCAAGCGCGAACGAATACCCTATAATTTTATTATACTATATTTCTTCAAACTGAAACATAATTATCGAAGTATACTTACGCAGATAGATATGAAAAGTCTTTATTAAAGTTTATGCCTATTTCCATTCTATGGGGGCCAGGCGCGAACGCAGACCCCACAGTTTTATTATACCATCCCTATGTAAGTTAAAACATACTTGTCAACGTATTCTTATGTATATCTATATCAAAAACAATTCTAAACGTTTGTTTTTTTTTTAATTTTTAAATTTGTTATTTCCATAATTGTGGACCAGGCGCGTCCGCAGACCCCACAATTTTAATGAATCATCATTATGCCAGATAAAACATACCCATTGCTGTGTCTCGGTACATCTTCTATCATTATATGTGATCAGTTTTCTATAATAGTCAACCATATAGGAGCCTATTCGTGACCAGACACACACACAGACGTTCAGCTTTATATTATAGACATATGTATGTATGTATATATATATATATATATATATATATATATATATATATATATATATATATGTCTATAATGTCTGATGGCAGCTGTGCGCATATATATATATATATATATATATATATATATATATATATATATATATGCGCACAGCTGCCATTTCGGTGCACCACGATGGGTTTCCAATTAGAGCAGATTATCAATCGATTAAAATGAAAAATGGGCGACTTTATCGATTTCGGTGACAAAAACATGGGACTATGAAACATTCGTTGATTATCGTTCAATCCCGACAAAGTCGGATCATTCTGCTACTGTTGTTCGTTTTAATTTTTAGCGATCACATTTGGATTTTTTTAATAATTGAGTTAGCGTTGTCTGCATTGATTTTTCACCAGATTTTTAATCGCGACGTCGCAGTTGGAGATACTTTAAAAGTAATATACTCGGAAACAAGAAAACCCAAACCAAACATCATGAATAAATATTTATAGAAATAAAAAACCTAAATACAACTTTTACCACGTTTACCGGATTTAGCAAAAGGGTTGATATATTCTAAAATAATAATTTTTAAAAAATGATCTCCATTAATAAATATTAAAAATGAAGCATAAAATGTTTACCAAATTTATCAGATTTGACACTAAATAACCAGAAAATGGGTTTATATCCCGTGAAAAATATCTGAAGCAAACACTATGAATAACTATTTATAGGTATATAGAAATTGATATACAAATTGATATAGAAATTGATATGGAAATTTATATAGAAATTTATAAAGAAATTTATATAGAAATTTATATAAAAATTGATATAGAAATTTATATAGAAATTTATATAGAAATTGATATAGAAATTGATTAGAAATTTATATAGAAATTTATATAGAAATTTATATAGAAATTCATATAGAAATTGATATAGAAATTTATATAGAAATTTATATAGAAATTTATATAGAAATTGATATAGAAATTGATATAGAAATTGATATAGAAATTTATAAAGAAATTTATACAGAAATTTATATAGAAATTTATATAGAAATTTATATAGAAATTTATATAGAAATTTATATAGAAAGTTATATAGAAATTGATATAGAAATTGATATAGAAATTTATATAGAAATTTATATAAATATTGATATAGAAATTGATACAGAAATTTATATAGAAATTGATATAGAAATTGATATAGAAATTGATATAGAAATTTATATAGAAATTTATATAGAAATTGGTATAGAAATTGATATAGAAATTTATATAGAAAGTTATATAAACATTGATACAGAAATTTATAAAGAAATTTATACAGAAATTGATATAGAAATTTATATAGAAATTTATATTGAAATTTATATAAAAATTAATATAGAAATTGATATAGAAATTTATATAGAAATTCATATAGAAATTTATATAGAAATTGAAGCATAAAACCTTTTTCAAATTAACCGGATTTGGTATAAAATTACCAGAAAATAGTTGACATACCGTAAAGCAAGCCACAATACCAAGCACCGTGAATAAATATTTGAAGATCTAAAGAACTTGAAGTATATTATTTTACAAATATTATTGGATTCGGCATTAAATAACCCACAAAGTAGAACAACAAACCAAACACGCGAGAAATGTAAATGTATACTTGTAAGTGAGAAGGTATGCGAGATAAATAATGAAACCATTATTATATAGAATAGCATGTGAGAAATGGCGGTGGTGCGGAGTTACAAGCACTGTATTTCGTTCTAGCATTAAAATGTTGTTTTTCTTAATTAACTTGATGGTAGATATTTATTTCTCATTATCTCCCTTGTCTTTATTTTGTAATCAGACCTCATAAATATAAGTAAGATAGACCTTACCCCAGCCACCATTAAACGTCTAATGAACGTGAATTCAAACAGACGTTCTTAATGAAGAAGCAGAATCTAATTCTATAAATAGCTGGCTTATCTACTCAGTCGATAATTAATGCGTATGTTGTATTTTGAAAGAAATCGTTACTTTAGTTGGATTCTATTATGTTTAATTATGATGCATTTAACACCATTACGACCTATCTGGTCACGTCGAAGAAAATAAATAATACAATAAAACTAATAGATTAGATAGCTTAAAAGGCATCAACTTTATTCTTGTAAAACTTATTTTTATTAAGATAATTTCGAACATCTGCAAACCTTTATTAGCTTTTTTATCATTTATTTGGATTCGTCTGCAAAGAACGTGGCGCAATTGTTAGAGTACTTGGAAAGATCAATTCTGAATGTGGTCGACCAAAAAATACAATTGGAAATTACTTAGGACCTCTATCCAGTCATAGCTGACAGAACAAGAGCATGCTACACCGTGAAATTAATTAAAGGATTCCGTTCGAAATTCTATCCAAGTTTCCGAGTTCGACAGAAGCATTTTCGAGTTCGACAAGATACACTTGCAGAAAGTCGAAGGTTATATCGACCGAAATGTTGTGAACATGACATTCGAGATAAGAACCGTAGTTCGATGAATCTAAACAATACGAATAGCCAATCCTCATCTCAAAAATTAAGAAACGTAATAGCAAAATTTTGTGAACTATTTTTAGAATTATTAATCATGAAAATAGTTTTAAATTAATCACTTGGCCCTCTATACCTTCCTTTATTTCTATTTTATCTCTCTCTCTTTCCCTTTCTCACTATATATATATATATATATATATATATATATATATATATATATATATATATATATATCATAATTTAGGGATTTAAATTTTATGATTTGAAAAAGTTAAATTTTAAATATAAAATTTTTATTGCATACAAAACAAAGAATACAGTTTAATAATTATATTTCCTAATCCTATGAGTTTTTGATGTTTATTCATCTATATATTTGCTCTACCTGGTATATTGAGCAATTTGATTTAGCTGGGATTATATGCCATGTATAAAATATTACATCCAATAATATTTTGTGAGACCGATAATCACTGGATTTGCATAACAGTGGATTTATTGCATTTCATTAATCTGAAAAAAGTCATATATATATATATATATATATATATATATATATATATATATGTGTGTGTGTGTATATATATATGTATATATATATATGTATATATATACATATATATGTATGTATATATATATGTATGTATATATATACATGCATATATATACATATATATATATAAATATATATATAAATATATATATATGTATATATGTATGTATATATATATGTATGTATATATATACATGCATATATATACATATATATATAAATATATATATAAATATATATATATGTATATATATATACATGCATATATATATACATATATATATATATACATACATACATACATATATATATATTTGTGTGTGTATAGTCTTCGAAGCTTTTAACCTTTAAAACTATAAAAAAAAACTATTTAATTTTTATTTTTATCATTCATTAGAAAACTATTTAGTCAGTAAGTCATTTAATAACCTGCAATCACTGCATCAACTTGCTCTCTCGAATTCACTATAGTACGAATGGTATTTTAAGGGATCATCAGTTGTTTCCCATGAAACACTATTTCGGGGATTTATATATATATATATATATATATATATTAACAATGATTTTTTTCCAGTTTTGTATTAAGATAAAAATATTGACACACAAACATCTTTTAAATATCTCAATTATTCAAAAACAAACAATGTTACGCCCGTATAAATCGAAAATAATAACGGAAATTTGTACACCAAAAGTGATTGCATTTATTAATATACACTGCGTGTCAAATTATTAACGAGATAACATGGTTTTACTAGTTTCAGAAACATACCGGTCGTTTCGTATCAAAAAATTCGGAAACGTTCCAAAAGTAATTCCTATTTTTTCACCCGAATGGGTTAAAGGGGTTGAAAATTGCATTGTTATTAGGACTTAGCTTATGCATTCATGACCTGAAAGTTTCATCTTTTTTGCTGCAGATATTGACGGTATGAGACCTTGAGAAACATCCCCGTAATGAAAGTGTGTCATAAGCTAATATTCCTAATATAATGCTAATATAAGCTAATATAAAGTAATTCCTGAACAAAAGTCCATTATGAATGCTGGTGCCTATGTAGAAAAATAAATCCTGGAGCACAACAAATACTTTTGGGCATCATTAAATAATCCGAAAATTGGAAGATAAGGTGCAAATTACTTTATTGTAAGATGGCCAATATCATAAAATTTGAAATATAGACTTTGTCATTTATTCAATATATACTCTGTAATCGTCTATTTGTGTGCGAAATGATCTCTACCAATTTTTATTAATCTATTCCTGTCATTTTTTTTTTTTTGTCTAAAGACTTGAAGCTTGACAGACTGGGAATTTAGGCCTATAGTACAAATTCGATTTGATTTTCAGCCGATAAAGATTATTGCTAATGACTTAAAATTGAAAACAAAATGGAAGTTGATAAGCGTAAATCTACTAAAACTGTATATTTACGTTTGCGCAATAATAAACTTATACTTTTACTTCGGTTAACTCGATAAGTGCCGATTTGTACATAGTCGGGCAATGTTAAATAATATTGTGCAGTATTCATTTTTATCTTTATTCTTAAATGTAATTATATATAGTATGCAATAGTTATGTTCATATTAATATTATTACCATTAGTACAAATATTGATTACAGCGATTTAATGAAAAACGTTTAATATTGAACAGTATACTTTTGAAAGTCGAATGATAACTTTCAGATCACGTTTATGTGTGTGTATGTTTACACGAACCAACAATTAGATTACCTTGAAATAATTTATTGCCTTTGATTACAGTTATTCGTTGTATATTTATTGTTTTATTTTTCACCCCTTTTTCTGCTAGTTACTCCTAACATGCGTCTCGATTGTTCGTTTATTTCTTTTTGTGAAATTGGTTTCAAACTCAATTCTCACACTGAAAAATATCAAATAACACTATGACAATTAGCGTTATGTTGTTAAAAGAACAGTGTTTCTTTGTTTAGCTGTAGATAAATTTAAAACTACAAAAATTGTGTTTGAGGAGGGGGGTAACTTTTTTTTTGCTGGTATGACATCAATTTTATCAAAATATGATATACCTAAGGTTTTAAAGAAGGTTTTACTCTATCGCAGGATTGGGTTGTCGGGGGTGGGGGAGCACTTAGAATTTCGGTCTCACTTCTATTGCCGTCCCCAATAAATATTATGAATAGGATTTAAATTTTATAAATATAAAATATATTTGAAGTTTTAAGAGAGTTAAGTGTTAATAGATCCAGTATGGGCACACAGGGGGATTCGGGTACACTCCCATTATCTTCCTCGTTATATTTGCCAGAGCAATAAGCTGATATACTTTATGTAGATTTTCTTTCTTTCTTTTCTATATGGAACACACAAACACACACATATGCACAGACATTGAGTTATATATATATATATATATATATATATATATATATATATATATATATATATATTGTTCCTTTGCGATATAGACCGCATACAACTTGTTAGTTCCGCGTGTAAACGTGTGCGACGTTACGCACACACACGTATATATATATATATATATATATATATATATATATATATATATATATATATATATGGGGCGGGGTAACGTTACACACGTTTACACACGGAACCCACACGTTGTATGCGGTCTACATCGCAGAGGAACATAAGGCAAGTAATAATTCAACTCCTTATTTTTAACTGCGACATTAATTTCCACATTCTCCCGCCAAGCGTCACTTCTCCTTATGACTGTGACGTCGCACACGTCTCTAACCTGATCGTTCTTCTTCTCTCTGGCCTCTCGGGCGTCCTCGTCGGTCTCTAACGTGACGTTTCTCCATTTTTACCGTCTCTTCCCTTTTCCTAACCGTGATGTCATTTCGTACACGACTCGATATTTGCATACGCCCGTCCGCTCTCTGTTACATGTGTATGCGTGTGTGTGTTTCAGATTAGTGGGAGATAACACCAGCTCAATTAGAAAAAAATCGAAACAAACGGGACCTATAAGTGTTCTCTTTTACCAGACTATCTTCAGGACTTGTGTATGTCTGTATTTCTGAAAAATGACGGCGCGCGCGTTGTGTAACTTTTTGACGATGATGTTTTAACTTTTAAAAAATGACAATTAAGCAGAGGATCAGAAGATCGTCCAAAAGTGACATTTCCCAGAAAAAGATTCCGATTGCTTGATCTGCTGCAATGTGTGAGAATGCCACCGTTATATTTAAATTCAATTATCTGTGATAGAGTTTTACTCTCTTTGGACGAGACTTATTTTATACATATATATATATATATATATATATATATATATATATATATATATACTCTCATGAGCAAAAAAAAAATGGATCAAGAGTGAAAGATGGACGAAATCGATTTTTCAATATTTTTCCATGAACTTTTGTTAACAGGTATATATATATATATATATATATATATATATATATATATATATATATATATATATATATATATATATATATATTTAAAGTGATGGTTGTGTAGTTCCAACGAGAGGAAAAATGTATATTTAAAAGAGTGTAGCCATCAACAATTGTGGGTTTTTTTTAAAGGTTTTCATCATATTTTTATTTTAAAATATTTTTATAACGCGTTTCGAGCTTAGGGTGTGCTCTTTTCAGATATTTTCGTAAAAAGTTTTTCTTTTAAATGAGAGTTTGTAGAGTTACCTCCGCTGATATTAAATATGTTTTTCAGAGTGATGCGTGTGTTCAGACATTCTGTCTCCAACTGTAAGTGTTCACAGTGTCCGGTCAAAGTTATTTTCAAAGAGTGTTTTTTAGTCCATATGGTGAAGGTTTTTATGGTTTTTTTAGGGTTCTTTTTAAAGACTTTCTTTCCCCATGTATAGCATACACTCACACACAATCACACACGCATACATATACATTCATGTACATGTACATATGCACATGCACACGTACGCAGGCACACACACATACACACACGTACATACATAGAAATATATGTAGGAGCATACATATATACATATATACATACCCACCTACACACTCACACACGTACTCGCATACATCCACCGCTAACAATTATTTTTATTTTTTTATTTTATATATATATATATATACTTTTTTTTTCCAACCAAAACACGCATGTATATATGCGCTTAATCATTCAGACATACGTACACGCACCCACACACACACACAAGTAAGATGGAGAATAGGTAGAATATATATATACACACACATACACGCACAGACACACATATATGTACACACATATATGTATGTGCACACACACTCACAAACATCCACATACTATGTAGGCACATACACATACACACACATGCACACACACAGACATATGCAGGGGCTCACATATACGCGTATATCCATATCCACACGAACACATTTACCCACTCATACATGTGCATACATATGTATATATATATATATACACACACATACATACAGATGTGTATACACTCATCCACCCATATATATATATATGGGCACATGCACTCACAATCACACATACACATACATATTCATACATCCCACCTTATGTATATATTGGTTGAAGTTTCCTTTCCAATCCAAGCACATATGCATACATGGATTCGGTCACCCAAACATAAGTGCACGTATACATACAAACAAGATGTAGCATAGATAACAGATGATATATACATATACACACACGCATACGCAATCATATGTGCACACCCACGCACACACACATATACACACGCACACACGCGCGCACATACACATACATACGTATAATTTCTAGTTGTTTGTTTAGTTAAGAGAAATGGTACTGTACTGGGTATGGGCGCGCGCACCCGCGAAAGTGTGTGTGTGCCTTATTGTGCTTTTTTTGTTGTTTCGTGTGTGAGGGTGCACACCTACCCAAGCATGCATGCGTGTAAGTGTATTTTGTGTTTTGCCTATTTATGTGTATAATTATGGAGAGATGTTTAAGGCGGGGTTAAACTTTGCTATGAAATTTTTTTCTTGTGTTAGCAAGTAGAAGTAGTTGTCAGTTTGGAAGATGGGCATTATCTCGAATCTGCCTCCACTGCATGTGTGTATATGTTGTGATACATGTAGGTGTCTATATTCCGCGATTTTGATGTTGGATCGGTGTAGGGCTACTCTATTACTAAGGTTTTTTGTAGCGCCTATGTAGGATTTATCGCATGCTGGACATTTTATTACATAGATCACGTTTTTTGAGGTGCAATCTAGGTTTTTTTAATTTTTAATGTTTGTATGGGGTTCGTAAATGTGTATGTGTTTCCCTCTAATATTATGTTGCAGACTCCACATCGTTGTTTGTTGCATTTTGTGACTCCTTTTGTTGCGTCTTGATTGAGTTTGGATGAGGTAAGAATGCGTTTTAGGTTTTTGGGTTGGCGTTTGCTTTTTATTATTTTTGTTGTTTTAAGGAAGTTGTTTAGTTTGCTGTTTTGGTTAAGTAGGACGAGGTTTTTCGTTATCTCTGTGAAAAGCTGTGGGTTGTGTGTGGAGACGTATGTTAGGATTTGTTCTTTGTTTCGTTCTTTAGGGGTTCTCAAATCTTCTACTGGTATATTTGTCGCAAGTTGGATCCCTTTGTCTATAAGTTGTGATGGGTATTTTCTTTTTCTTAAATTTATTCGTAGTTCCTTGAGTCGGATTTTCCGAAGGTTATTGTCCGTGATTATGGTGCAGATTCTACGTGCTAGGGTGTAGGGAATTGATTTTATGCAGCTTTTAGGGTGGTGACTTTTAAAGTGTAGGTATTGTTGGGTGTCTGTAGGTTTGCGATAAATGTCTGTGATAATGTTATTGTCTTTAATCTTTATCAGTATGTCTAGGAAAGGTAATTCTGTAGAGCTTTGTTCTATGGTGAATTTAATTTTGGGGTGTAGGTTCTGGAGTATGGTGTGTAAGTCTGTGATGTCTCCCCATGTGGGTTTCCATAGGATGAAGCAGTCATCTAAGCACCTTTTCCATGATTCTACAAACAGTATTTTAGTGCTGTGGCCAAATTTTTGTTCTATTTTTTTATATAAGGTTTCTTCTAGGTAAGCTAATGTAAGGGTTGCGTAAGTCGGTGCCATTTTCGTTCCCATTGCTGTACCTAGTGTTTGGATGTAGTTGGTATTGTTGAATTCGAAGGAATTATTATTTAGAATTATGTCTATACTATCGATAATGAATTGCTTTGTGAATCTGGGATGTAGTGTTTGTGCGTGTCTGTTGATCCAAAATATTATTGCTTCTTTTCCTAATTCATGGGGTATATTACTATATAAACTGCTAACGTCAAATGTAATTAATAGTGTCCCGTTTTCTACTGTATGTGGTAAGGTAGTAAGAAAATGGATGTCGTCCCTTATGTAGCTCTTAACTTGATCTGTGAAAAGTTGTAATAAGATGTCTATTAAGTTGCTAAGTCTGCTTGTCGGACAGGCTGGTCCTGCTACAATGGGTCTAAATGTAAGGTCACTAGGGTTTGGAGCGCTAATATATTCTGATTTTTTCTGTATCGATGGCAAGTTTTATTGTGCCAGATTTGTGTATTTTAGGCAGTCCGTAGAAGTTGTTGGTCTTTGTAATGAAATTTGTGAGGAAGTCCTTTTCTTTCTTTTTTAATATTTTGTTGTGTGTTGTACAAAGTTTTGTAATTTTTTAGATGGTGGTGTTATCTATGTTGGTACTAATGGGTTTATAGTAGTGTTTGTCATCCAGTAATTCTGTAATTTTTGTTTCATAATACGTTTTGTCCATGATTACTACGGCACTGCCTTTGTCTGCTTCTTTTATTATTATGTCATTATTATTACGGATCTTTTCGAGTGCTTGTTTTTGCTTATGTGTGAGGTTGCTTGTGGTTTTGTGGTTTTTTTTGGGGGGGGGGTTAAGGTTCCAGAGATTTTCGAAGTAGCTGTTTAGTTCTTTTGTGTTGTTCTGTTTATTAGGGAAATATGTTGATTTGTTTTTTACTAAAGAATCATCTTTGTCCCCTTTGTTATCTAGTGTTTCTATTAGTCTAAATTTCCGTTCGAATTCTTTAAGGTCCTTTTTTAGTTCTGCTATATTGCTTTTAGGGGTGGGGCAGAATTTGAGGCCCAGCTTCAGTATTTCCATTTCGTTCTTTGATAAGGAGTATGTGGATAAATTGATGATTTTGGGTCTAATTTTTTCTAACCTGGAATTGTTGTTCCCTGGGGGCTTCCTAAAAAATGGTGGGAGTTGTTTGTTTCCTTGTTTCAAGGAGTGGTGTGTTTTAGGGTGATGTGATGTCTCCTTGTAAAATGAGTGTTGTGTACAATATCGTGAGGGTTCAGTGATAAATGATTGAATGGGTTGTCGTTATATGTTTTTTGTGTTGGATAGTTGTGTTTCAGTTGGAATTGGTGTTGCTGTTGAGGATACATGCATTGTTGTATAGGGTTGTGTTGTCGGGGTTTGTTGTAGGGAAGGTCTGTTTGTTGGGATTGGTGTTGCATGGGATATTCTGATTGTTCCCGTTGATGGGGGAGGTGCCTTAGGGGTTTGTTTCTTTGTGTGGGATATGAGGGGTGAGAGTTGTAGGTAATGTTTTGAATTATGTGATGTCTCAGGTAGTTATGTTGCATTGTGGGGATGTTTTGGTAGGGGTTGTTTAGTAAAGGTATTTTTTTGTTGTTTGTGTTAGCGATGTAGTGTCTGTGGGAATGGACTTTTGATTGTGTTTGCTGAATTGGGTGGTAATAGTTAGGTTTGTATTGCTTAGGATTGTATATAAGTGGGTATTTTTGTGGAGATGTATTGTGTGGTATGTTGTCTGGTGTGTTGTGTTTGTTAAGGGTGCGGGTTCTTGTGTAATTTTGAGGTGTTATTAGTGTGCGTTTTGGCTGGGTCAGTTGTTGGGAATTTGTGTATGACGTGGATATATTGTGGTTGCTTCTTTGTGTGTAGTTGTATCTGTTGTGTGGATGTGTTTGTGTATGGTGTATGTTTCGTTTCTTACCTTTGTTATGTGATCTCTGTGTTTGCGGATATCGTGTAAGAGTGTTCTGTTCCTGGTTGTCCTTGTATGTGTTTGTCGATTGTTTGCTTCTTTCTTTTTCCGGCAGGTTTTTTAGCCAGGTTATTTTCCGTCCAATGATTTCCCTGGATTTTCCTCCTCTTTTTTGCATTCAGAATCCCAGAGTTCCAAGAGGGGTTGGTGTGTCTCCTTGGGGCAAAGTTCCTTGATTTTTTTAAATATTTTATTGTCAATTTCTGTGTACTTCTCCGTAGAATGTACTTTTGTGTCTTCCCGTATGTCGATTTCGGCTTGAAGTTTTGAAATACTTAGGGCTTTTTTGATTTTCACTTGTTCCTCTGGATCTTGTGGTGTAATTTTTTCCCGGAATTTATATGGAATGAATTGGTCCTCCATCGTTAGAAATGTCTTGTATGTTGTTGCGGTGTCGCTGCATTTTACTGCATGGTAAAAAGCCATTTTTCTTTGTTTAAGGAGGATGTTCCAGTTTTGGAGATTCTGTTTCTTGGTTTTTAGTAATTCATTCTGTATGCATGGTCTTCTAAAGTATTCCAGGTATTCTTGTTGTGTTTTGAGTTGGTTAATGATTTCCTCAAATTGGATCTCTTTCTTATCCTGTTGGTTGGAAATGAGCTGGATTATTCTGTCCATTTTCTCATTTAGTTGCTGCAATCCGTCCTCGAGATGTTTGTGTTCTATGGAGAGGTTTTTCTGTGAATCCATCAGGTCCTCCAGAGATTTTTTTCTTGTTGCTGGCATTCTGTCGTTGTAGTTATTTATATTTAAAGTGATGGTTGTGTAGTTCCAACGAGAGAAAAAATGTATATTTAAAAGAGTGTAGCCATCAACAATTGTGGGTTTTTTTTTAAGGTTTTCATCATATTTTTATTTTAAAATATTTTTATAACGCGTTTCGAGCTTAGGGTGTGCTCTTTTCAGATATTTTCGTAAAAAGTTTTTCTTTAAAATGAGAGTTTGTAGAGTTACCTCCGCTGATATTAAATATGTTTTTCAGAGTGATGCGTGTGTTCAGACATTCTGTCTCCAACTGTAAGTGTTCACAGTGTCCGGTCAAAGTTATTTTCAAAGAGTGTTTTTTAGTCCATATGGTGAAGGTTTTTATGGTTTTTTTAGGGTTCTTTTTAAAGATTTTCTTTCCCCATGTATAGCATACACTCACACACAATCACACACGCATACATATACATTCATGTACATGTACACATGCACAACACATACACACACGTACATACATAGAAATATATGTAGGAGCATACGTATATACATATATACATACCCACCTACGCACTCACACACGTACTCGCATACATCCACCGCTAACAATTATTTTTATTTTTTTATTATATATATATATATATATATATATACTTTTTTTTTCAACCAAAACACGCATGTATATATGCACATGTATAAAAGCACAATAAGGCACACACACACTTTCGCGGGTGCGCGCGCCCATACCCAGTACAGTACCATTTTTCTTAACTAAACAAACAACTAGAAATTATACGTATGTATGTGTATGTGCGCGCGTGTGTGCGTGTGTATATGTGTGTGTGCGTGGGTGTGCACATATGATTGTGTATGCGTGTGTGTATATGTATATATCATCTGTTATCTATGCTACATCTTGTTTGTATGTATACGTGCACTTATGTTTGGGTGACCGAATCCATGTATGCATATGTGCTTGGATTGGAAAGGAAACTTCAACCAATATATACATAAGGTGGGATGTATGAATATGTATGTGTATGTGTGATTGTGAGTGCATGTGCCCATATATATATATATATGGGTGGATGAGTGTATACACATCCGTATGTATGTGTGTATATATATATACATATGTATGCACATGTATGAGTGGGTAAATGTGTTCGTGTGGATATGGATATACGCGTATATGTGAGCCCCTGCATATGTCTGTGTGTGTGCATGTGTGTGTGTATGTGTATATGCCTACATAGTATGTGGATGTTTGTGAGTGTGTGTGCACATACATATATGTGTGTACATATATGTGTGTCTGTGCGTGTATGTGTGTGTATATATATCTTCTACCTATTCTCCATCTTACTTGTGTGTGTGTGTGTGTGGGTGCGTGTACGTATGTCTGAATGATTAAGCGCATATATACATGCGTGTTTTGGTTGGAAAAAAAAAGTATGTATATATATATATAAAATAAAAAAAATAAAAATAATTGTTAGCGGTGGATGTATGCAAGTACGTGTGTGAGTGTGTAGGTGGGTATGTATATATGTATATACGTATGCTCCTACATATATTTCTATGTATGTACGTGTGTGTATGTGTGTGTGCCTGCGTACGTGTGCATGTGCATGTGTACATGTACATGAATGTATATGTATGCGTGTGTGATTGTGTGTGAGTGTATGCTATACATGGGGAAAGAAAGTCTTTAAAAAGAACCCTAAAAAACCCATAAAAACCTTCACCATATGGACTAAAAAACACTCTTTGAAAATAACTTTGACCAGACACTATGAACACTTACAGTTGGAGACAGAATGTCTGAACACACGCATCACTCTGAAAAACATATTTAATATCAGCGGAGGTAACTCTACAAACTCTCATTTTAAAGAAAAACTTTTTACGAAAATATCTGAAAAGAGCACACCCTAAGCTCGAAACGCGTTATAAAAATATTTTAAAATAAAAATATGATGAAAACCTTTTAAAGAAAAACACAATTGTTGATGGCTACACTCTTTTAAATATATATATATATATATATATATATATATATAAAGAGGGAGAGAGATACACAATGGCGCCAAAAAGCAAGTCCGCACTTGTCATCTTTTCAAAAATCGCAAATTTAAGCTGAATTGAATGTAACTGTTAAACAACCTATACCTTGTTTAATTCGCCTTTTATTCCTCTATAATTTTACCTGTTCATATTTGACTTTTAATTGAAGTATTTTATTATTTACGTTAATTTTAAAAAAATAGCTTCAAATTTAGTGGACAAAAAGAAACTCTGCAGAAACAAATGAGCTTATAAGCAGCATAAAAATCCACCTCTCATGCAACAAAACATCTCTAATCATAATTCCAGTTTATACAACGTAGCAGTTGGCCTCGACTTTCTCATAATAATCGTAAGGATCTCATTGATCTCCACATTTTTTGTTTATCAAATCGAGAAATTAGTCGTAGACTGAAACGTGATGAGAAAACGGTACTAATGACTCTGCAAAAGCGTCAAAATACCGGCGGTGTTAGTGATGACCCTAAATCTGGTCGTACTAAAGTTACTTCTTACAGAAAGACAATGCTATCAAGATCCGCAGTCTAATAAACAGATCTGAAACGGCTCCCTAAATCCAACAGCAGTGTAATCTTGTTAAATATTGCTCTCTTTCTACAGTATAGAACAAATTAAAGGAATTTAATTTGCGAGGCTATGTTGCAAGATGCAACCTAATGGTTTCTGTAAAGAATAGAAAACGCCGTCTGGATATCGTCAGATTAAATGAAGATCATGACTCTTCATATTGGTCTGATTTTTAGCGACGAAAGCAAGTTCAATAGACTAGGCAGTGATGGTAGGCAGTACGTCTGTCGGAGGAAGGGCGAAGAATTTAATCCTAGATGCACAGTTTCAACGCTGCAAGGTGGTGGAGGTTGAGTTTTGGTGTGGGGCGTTATTAGTGCCAATGGCCAAGGGCCGATAGATTGCTTGCAAGGTCGAATTAATTCGACCAAGTACATTAATATGTTGACTGAGCATTTTGTACCTTACTTTGGCCGGAATTTGGATGATAATCCTATCTTCATGCAAGTTAATGCTCCCATTCACACAGCTGGCAATGTAAGAGGTTCCTTGAAGAGCATGATATTCTGTGTTTGGATTGCCTGTACAATCTCCAGACTTCAATCCTATCGAAAACTTATGGCATTACATCAAGCAACAGCTACGCAAAGATAAAATTTAATGGAAAATGGAAGAACTTTGGAAAAAATGAAAGAGAAGTGGGATGTCCTTATCACCGGAGTATTGCCACAGACTAATTACAGAGAATGCCCAAGATTGCAGACTGTAAAATTGCAGACGGGTAATGCTACTAAATAATTACTAGTTCATTGTGTTCCTGTTGTATTTGTGTTTCAATAATGTGTTAAATTTAAATTTAAATAACAATTTTCAATTATGCGAAGTTTCTTTTTGCCTACTCGATTTGAAGTTATTGTTTTAAATTGACGTGAGTACTAGGATACTTCAATTTAAAGTCAAATATGAACAGGTAAAATTATGGAGGAATAAAAGGCGAATCAAATGAGGTATAGGTTGTTTAAGCAGTTACATTCAAGTTATCTTAAATTCACGGTTTTGGAAAAAAATTACATGTACGAACTTTCTTTTTTGGCGCTACTATATGCATTTTTCAAATTTTTTACTTATATAAACGTTATCTGTGAACGAGTGTATCTTGATATTTAGCACTCAACGGCATAGCTTGAACCCACACTACATTGAATGTAGCTTGGTACTTTACCACTGGCTTCAGAGGCCTTGGGTGAAAAAAATGTAGTTTTATACTCAAATATCAATCTAGTTTTGTTGTCTATACATATTAATGTTGAGACGATTAATCGGAATCGGGATTCGAGAAATCGGAAATTTTGGTGGTACCTGAATCTATATCGGAGCCGGAAAAATTAACGCCTATTTTCCGTTTCCAAACATGATTATTTTAATTGCTTATGTTTAGGTTTTGTCTTGTTCAAAACTTCATTTTCCACGGTACATATTAATGATTAAATGATAAATATTCATAAATTTTAAACTATCAGTAAAACTAAAATATACAGATCACTTCAAAAGTATGTTTTGCGCTTGGGAAAATATTTGCACAAAATACATGGGTTTGTACGGCTATCTTAAAAAGTAAACACAAACAACTATACAACTAAATATAAGGAGATTTTAAATGAATCTGAATCGGTAATTGTATCGGAACTAATAATAAAAAAAGCATCGATAATTGTATCGGAGTCTGGGAAAAGTATTTAGAATCGTCGCATCACTAATAAATGAATAAATATGTATATATATATATATATATATATATAGTGTGTGTGTGTGTGTGTGTGTGTGTGTGTGTGTGTGTGTGTGTGTGTGTGTGTGTGTGTGTGTGTGTGTGTGTTTAAAAGATCTTGTCCACATTTTGGCATTGAATATCTCGGGAACTATTAAGGATAGGAATGAGAAAGAAAATTAAAAAAAATATCAATAGCTTTACAAAAATCTTAATGCAGTTAGCTTTCGAATATTACCACATTCATCTTTGTAATATTCAGAGTTAAACAGATATGAGGACTTGAAATGTACCCAAAAGTCTTGAGGTAGTTGCCTCTCTAGCCGCACTGATGAGCTGTGAAACAGCGAAACAGTACTGTATGTGGATGACTATAATGCTCTTCACCTTGAGTTGAGCATATTGAGAAGTGAAACACGAATTACCATTACCATAGAGGCGACGCTCTTTGTGTAAACAAATCGAGCGGAGGTATTTTGGACGATGTCAAAACATCGTTAAACTCACTACTCGTTCAAGCGGCAGCTCCAGTAACTCTCGCTTCTCCTATTTTGTCATTCAGTCCTCATTCAATGAGTGATTTTTCTGACAAAGGGTGAAGAAAAAGCTGCTTAAAGGTCGGTACTACTTGATGACCAGTAGTCTGAAATGTCGGATATTTTTCTGTCTCTGTCTGTCCTTGTTGCCATGTCACTAGTAAGGGTGCTGGAGGTAAACGTTTTGTCTGGGCTGACGTTATCCGCCTGATAGTCAGGGACCCGAACCTTGGATTAACCACTAAGGAGGCTGTCCTATCAGCAGGCGCAAAGTACTGGGACTGCTGTATTGCCATTTGGTGAGTGGATCTGGACCATGCAGTAGTCTCTGGTGGGGCCTCTCGATGCCATACTAGTGGGTAATTGTTACGGCTTTACCTTTTCGTGTGCTACAAATAAAAAAAAAATTTCCTGTCTTTTTCTCTCTTACTTTCCCTCTCTGTACTGCTCTAACCAAGTATGCCGACCTATTCCACAAATCCCCAAACCTCAACATGAAATATCTCCAGAATAAAAACTCGATTGTTAACAAATTCCTAATGAACCGCCCCCTTAAGTAAACACTTCATCAAATCTCCTCACTAACGTAATGTACTTGCAATAACCCTTATCCCTGAGTGGCTTCCGGGCCTTGATAAGTGGTGATCTCTGTGTAAAAAAAAAAAAAAAAAAGCGTAATGGTTAGGAGCCTTGACTGCCGTACAAACGGTCGGGTTTCAATCCTGGCTTGAGGTAGTTGGCTGTCTAGCCGCACTGATGAGCTGCGAAACAGTACTGTATGTGGATGACTATATATATATATTTAATATTTATTATTATTATTTTATGTAACTACATAAAATTTTATAAGCTATGTTATGTGTCGATTTTCAGTATTTACTTCAATGTTGCTCAATAACTGAGTAGATATATGTAGTAAGTTATTAAAAAGGCAATTAGGCTCCGCAGAATTTTCTTTGTTTCATTCTTGTAAGGACTGTTCAGGCTAATCCATGGAATTGATTCTACAGCGTATTTTTATATATAAATGTGTTATTAAGTTTGCCGTTTAACTAATTAGATTCGTTGTAATTCAAGCCGATCTGTGTTTGAGAAAAAAAACAATCATTGGCTGATAAAATCTATGGCGAGAATAATAAAGAATCTTATAGATGAATAACACGTGTATGTATCAAAACAAGCCGTAACATCAAGTCTATGCGTTGGACTGAGGAGTCTTTATGAGGATGAAATGAAGAAAATACGGTGTAGCTTAACTGTTATATATATTTTCATAAATTAATATTATTACTATATATATATATATATATATATATATATATATATATATATATATATATATACTTTTGGGGATGGGGGCGCTGTTATTGATAGTAAAAACATTATTGTTTAGTTCCTTTCGAAGTAATCTTCTCCGGTTGCAATATACTTGTTGTACAGATGCAATAAGTTCTAGAAGGACCCATGGAAGTCCTTTTGTGTGAGGGTGTCAATGACCTTCGTCACAGCCTCTTTCGGCTCCTCAATTGATTCATTACGACAGCCTCTAAGATTTTCCTTGAGTTTAGACAATAATCAAAAGCCTTAGAAAGCAAGATCTGGACTATAGAAACTGTATTGATTCCCATCTTGGTCAAATAGTCTGTGACAAGGATGAAGTTGTGGTCTGGTGCATTCGCACAAATCTTCATCGCAAATAATTGTGTACAGTTCCAACACTAACATCAAACTGTACACTTATTGTCTCTATCGACACATGACGGTCCTTCCCCATGATTTTTTTTTATTTGGCAAATGAATTCTGGTGTTCTGACTTCTTTACTCCTCCCACACCTCTCATGATCCCTCACAGACCCTGCTTTCCTTGAATCTGTTAGGCCATTTAAAAACTGATTCAAGCAAGATGGTCGAAAAGTTGTTTGAAGTATCCCATACGTTTCTGCGGCATTTTTTCCAAGTTTAAAACAGAATTTTATTGCATATCGTTCTTCTAAAGTATTTACACGGCCAAATTGCATTTTTTGAAATTCACCAGTTGTGACAATTAGGCTTTAGTAGGGTGAATTCAAATTCTCTGCTGTAGCTGTTCATTTGAACCTCAAATCATAAAAGTTAGTCAATCATCTCATACGATGTGTAGCAATAACCTACTGAATTTTCAAGAGTCTACGATAATTTTAAATGCATGTATGAAAAAAAGTCTGGAAACTTATTATATTTATCTATAGATATAAAAAAATCTTCTTTTTGGTTCGTTATTTATAAAATGATATTTCTACATTACCAATTTAATTGAAATTTGCAGACAGTCTATCCTTTGAGTCGAGTAATGTGTTCATGTTATTGAAATGAATTAATATTGCAAATTATAAATTAAATAAAATAAACATATTTTTCGTAAGTCGATTCTGCGAAACTTCTCGGTTTCACTTCCGGTAGTTATACCATTTCAATTCATACACAACGATTTGATGACTCTAATCGATAAGTAAAAAAAAGCATCCCCTATTTTTAAAATTGAAATTCATTAGTTTATCTTCCCAATTTTTTAATTTAAAAAAAAAATGCTCGCCAGAAGGTGCGTTTTGAGTTGAAATATAAGAGTCGAAAAACCTTAACAAAACCATAATTGTTGTAAAAATTATTTTTTAACAAAATTTGCAGTACACGGTTTTTACCAGTTGTTTCTAAATAAGAAAATATGAACTTTTTATTATTAAAACTACAAATTGTAAGGTGAAAGTACAGTTTGGTTTTTCAAAGAAAATCCACGGCACATATGCATTTTCGTAACGTGTTAAAATAATACCTTTTTTATTTTTTATTTTCAGCTATTCTTACCATGGAGAGGGGAGGGTGTTTTGTAACTATTCTGTGATTTCAACTAAGAATTTATTATAAAAACACACTATCATGAAATTATTTTTAAAAAAAGATATTGTGAAAGTTGAACTTTACTTGAAAAAAAACAATGAGGACAGCGCGTTCAACATTGTAGCCGGAGCCTATTTGGTAATAAGGTCCAATTAATATTCAATTGTTTTGTTTTTGCTTTTTTTTTCGACTATAAATTGTTAGGTTAAAGTTTTTTTTTGTTTTTGTTTTTTTTTTTTAGTTTTTTTTTAGAAAACTTTTTTGAACAAAATTGAAAGTACACTTCTTTTTTTACGGAAGTTGTTTTTATATAAGAAAATATGAATGTTTTTTCTTTATTAAATAAATTATTAGGTGAAATACAGAAATGTTTCTACCAAGAGAACTATTATTTTTTCAGCCATTCTTACCATGGAGAGGGAATGGTGTTTTGTCACTATTCTGTGCTTTCAACTAACAATTTATTAAAAAAAACAAAAGATAAATTTTCACATTAGGTCCACCTCCACAATTTTAAACATGGGTAGTTTGGGGGTGTTTATTCCGAAAGCCGTTCTTAACACGGGGAGAATGGTGGTATTTCTTCCAAAAGCCGTTTTAACATGGGGAGGTTAGGGGTGTTTATTCCGAAAGCCTTTCTTAATATGGGAAGGTTGGAGGTGTTTATTCATAGCCGCCAGTGAATTATGGTGCATAGTACAGGTCTTTATATCTCGAAAACTACTTGCCGCTGCAAATTTAAATGAGATTTTCTTATTCAGAATAGTCGAAATTTTTTAAAAAATTGTCATTTTAAAGAAAATTGTGGAGGTGGACCTAATGTAAAAAAGATACCAAAAGAAAAGATATCTTGAAATTTAAATTTAACTTGGATAAATAAATTGCGCGCTACCAAAAATAAAAATAGACCGAAAAATACCCCCTTGCGGTTTGTACAAGTAGATGTTTTCAAAGGCAAGAAAAGTTACTTTTCTACCTTAACTGGATAGATTTTAATGTTTTTATTGGGTTTTTATTAGTTGTCAAAAAACAATTGTATAAAAAATATTATCAAAGGCAAGATGAGTTACTTTTCTACCAAACTGGATAATTTTTAGTGTTTTTATTCAATGTAAAATGTTTATTCGGCTCGAAAAAATACAGCGTTTACCGCTATATTCGAAAATTACAAATGGCGACAGACTCTTTGTTAAACACGTTAAGTTTGGGAAAATGAGTTAAAACTAAAAAATCTATGCAAAATACTGTTAAAAAAACACCGAATATATGTCATCCTATGTCTCGGTATCATATATTGAGGGAGTTACTAGCAGTATTTTGTATAGTTTTTAGTTTAAACTCATTTTACCAAACTTAACGTGTTCAACACAGTCTGCCGCCATTTGTATTTTTCAAATATACTGACAAACACTGCATGTTTTTGAACTGATTAAACATTTTACATTAAATAAAAACACTAAAATCTTATCCAGTTAGGTAGAAAATTAACTCATCTTGCCTTTGATAACATTTATTTGTTATATTTATTTTTCGACAACTTTTTCAAATTTGTGTTTAGTTATACAAACCCATTTTATTTAATGTAACGTTTAGTCGGCTCGAAAAAACTGTGTTTATCGGTGTATTTGAAAAATACAAATGGTATTGATTACGTTAAGTTTGGGAAAATGAGTTAAACTAAAAAAAAAAACTATACAAAATACTGTCAAAAACCCACCTAATATGTCAGTCTATGTCACGGTAACATATATTCGATGGGTTTCTGACACTGTTTTGTATATTTTTTAACTTATTTTCCCAAACTTAACGTATTCAACAAAGTTCGCGACCATTTGTGTTTTTCAAATCCATTGATAAACACTGTGTGTTTTTCACGCCGATTAAACATTTTACATTAAATAAAAACACTAAAAAATTATCCAGTTAGGTAGAAACGTAATTTACCTTACCTTTGCTTTCATTTATTTGTTTTTGGACAACTTTTTTGAATCTGTGTATAGTAACGTCCCTCCCTCACCCAAATATTAATTAAAAACTCACATTATTTAATACAAAAAAAAAAAACGAAAGAAAAACTCGATTTAGCGTTTCAACATTTTAGCAACGTTCGGCTTAATCCATTGAGTGTTAATCGAGCCTAAGCCAAGATCCGGATCAAATTCTGCAAGAGTACCATTATTTTTTCGCCTTTTTTTCACTTTTTGGAGTGGATTGCTGTACTAAGAATATAAGAAACATGCATTTTCTCTTCTTATTAGATTTTTCCATTACACCAAATTGAGCCACAGCAACGCGTGGCAGACTACAACAGTTATATATATATATATATATATATATATATATATATATATATATATAGAGAGAGAGAGAGAGAGAGAGAGAGAGAGAGAGAAAGAATTTCTGATGTTTTTTCTTGGGCTGTTTACTTTTTTGCGACTTTTTCGAATATTGTGGATATTTATATAAGTATAGGTTGTTTATATTTTCATCGTGTTCTGCCGAAATTCTTTGTTTTATTATTTGAGAATCATGAAGGCATTTAAAAGCCATAATAACATTGGATTTAAAACAAATATAACAAAAAATATGTCATGATTATTTACATAAAACGCATTTTTCAGTACGTACTTAATAAAAAAAAAAAAGCTACAATTCTTTGGACAGTAACGTTCATTAAGAATATCGATTAATTCAGAATATCGATTAATGTTGCCATATGATCCCTAACCAAACCCCTTACCGAAAATCAATTCTCTCGTGATAAACATTTAATGGAGATATTTTCCAAGAGAAAGGTATCCTGTTCAATGTATTGAGAAAAATGAACCGAAAGTCAAAATTATCATTATTAGCAATTATATGTTTTCTCCGGTCGAATATTTTTGTGAGTTCTGTAGACTTATATAATTACGAACGAATATATACTACATTAATTCACTAAGAAGGTAGTCATGCTTGGGAAATTACACTAACCCCTTAATTTAGCATTGAACGATTGTACATTAGGCTGAGACAGCATTGTAAACTGGGTTGATCTTGAAAAGACAGCACATTTTTACTAAGAAGCCACAATTTGTCTAGGCCAAAAAGCAACTCGTTGATAAGGTTTACTGAGTACCAGGTGATCGATGAGATAATATCGTGATAATTTAATAAAAATGCGTTTTATGTAAAATTTGATTATTTAGGGAGACATCGCCACAAGAACTTGCTAATATTGGACTTGAAGGCGGCTGTGTCATAGTCAGCTGGGAATATGCCCCGCGATATCGTGTTCCACAAGCGGGCGATTCTAGGAAAGAAACTTTTCTCATCAAATTATCGTTTAGTTTTAAGCACAGATAGACAGTAGGGTTAGATATTTTTCCCACCTCAGTTTTGCCCTTGGCAGAATGAAAGAAAGCAGTTAGAAATCACACCATGCTCACCTTTAAACTTCAACGTAAATTTGATTAAAGTAAAAAGATCAAACTGCAAAAGATGTCCTATCTTTAGCTTTCTGTGGAACATAGCTGGTAACACCCGTAAGGGTAGTAGTTCATGGTTTATCTTCGCGTATTCAAGTCTCTGTGCTGTACGAAGAATAGTAGCAGCAAGTCGGTGTGTTAAGGTGATGCCTTCCAAGGATAAATGCTTCGAGTCCGATAGCCATCATGGAGTTCACTGTAAAAACTGTCCAAATGGGGGAAAAGTGGAAGATCAAAATGAAGGTCAAGTCCGGAGAGGCATTAGAAGTAATGATGAAAGTACATTCAATCGTAGAGCACGACAGTATGCGAAGTGTATAATATTTAGCACAACATAAGAGCATTAATGTTTGCAAATCATAATCACATTTCGCCCAACATAAGAGCTTTAAAGTTTGCAAATCATAATAACATTGCAACCAACATAAGAGAATCATTGTTTGCAAATCATAATAATATTTACCCCAACATAAGAGCATTAATGTTTGCAAATCATAATAATATTTACCCCAACATAAGAGAATTAATGTTTGCAAATCATAATATTTGCCCCAACACAAGAGCATTAATGTTTGCAAAGCATAATAATATTTACCCCAACATAAGAGCATTAATGTTTGCAAGTCATAATAATATTTACCCCAACATAAGAGAATTAATGTTTGCAAATCATAATAACATTTCGTCCAACATAAGAGAATTAAAGTTTGCAAATCATAATAATATTTCGCCCAACATAAGAGCTTTAAAGCTTGCAAATCATAATAACATTTCGCCCAACATAAGAGAATCATTGTTTGCAAATCATAATAATATTTACCACACCATAAGAGAATTAATGTTTGCAAATCATAATAATATTTACCCCAACATAAGAGCATTAATGTTTGCAAATCATAATAATATTTACCCCAACATAAGAGAATTAATGTTTGCGAATCATAATATTTACCCCAACACAAGAGCATTAATATTTGCAAAGCATAATGATATTTACCCCAACATAAGAGCATTAATGTTTGCAAGTCATAATAATATTTACCCCAACATAAGAGAATTAATGTTTGCAAATCATAATAACATTTCGTCCAACATAAGAGAATTAAAGTTTGCAAATCATATTAATATTTCGCCCAACATAAGAGAATTAAAGTTTGCAAATCATAATGACATTGCGACCAACATAAGAGCATTAATGTTTGCAAATCATAATAACATTTCGCCCAACATAAGAGCATTAATGTTTGCAAATATGTAGCGCATAGTCATTTAATGGTATCGTCTACTATCATATTTAAGCGCAAAGCTAAGCTCTTTGTAAATTAAAAAAAACGAAGCATTTTAATGATGCTGATTACCGATTATAGAAATACATTGTAGATATCATTAACGGGAACTGTTCTAATTAGCTCAATGAGTAGAACTGTCAACTAGATGGACGTAAGTTCGATTCTTGGTTTCAGCTGAGTCCTACTCTAGTATCGCTAAAGAGCTTTCATACAACAAAACCGTCTGTTTATATATATATATATATATATATATATATATATATATATATATATATATCGACAACTTTGTCTGTGTGTTTGAGTTCGTTCCTTATAGACTCCGAAATGGCTGAAAATATTTTTTTTTAATTTACAGAATTTTTATGTATAAGTCTGGGTGTGATCTTGGTTAAGTTTTGTCTCAGAATGCCCCCAAAAATGACAGATAATCGATAATCGAAATTGTTATTTTAATTTATCTATCATCGGTAAAGCCATTTTTCCATGTCGTCGATTAGCAACAATGATATAACAACGAGCCGTTAAAATTCTACTGTGGCAAAGTTGATAGCGTGTGTTTTTGTTGTTGTTGTATTTTTCTTTCTTGCATTACGTAGTCTGTAAGTTCAAACATAGCGCGTAAATTTCTTAATCACTTAATGTATACTTTATTAAAAAGATATTGTAGATAGTTTCTTAAAAAGGAATATTTTCTTGCTAACGAAGCACCAATTATGGAAACTACAAACTGTTCGAGAATAAAGGTGTATGAGAGAGATTGATTAAGAGTCGAACGATGAAGAATATTATGAAAGGATTGAAAAGACCCACTTCCCACCCATTCAAAACAACATCTGATTCAGAAAAAGTGCATTTTATCCTACTTTGTCAGAAACATCGCCCATGGTTTGAAGATTAAATGACGACAAAAGACTGTAAGCGAGTTATAAAACTGACGAAAAAATAAAACCAGTCAAATTTTCCATGAAAATATTAAATGTTGAGACTTAAATTTTTTAAATCGATAGTTGTAAGGAATTGGTATTTGGAGGAATCAGTTTCGAGTATTTAGAGAGTCACGAGTCAGTGCCGGAAATGGCTGACGTCATTTACGATTTTCGAATCGTAAATGACTTTCTAGCAAATTTCTGTGAAAAAATGTATACGGCAATAAGCAGTCAAAGAATTAGGTTGTTGTCAAGTTACGATTTGGATTTTATAAAATAGCCCGTCAAAAAAAATTAAGTCGAAAAAGCTTTCGTAAATGAAAAATAAAAATGGCGTTCAAATCGTAAACTGCTTCGCTGATTTCTACGTCTTACTACGGGTACTTGATCAATACTTAGAACTGGCTTCAATAAGCATTGAAATCATCTAAGTATCCATTCCTTACAAGTTCAAAAATGTCTTCCATGTCATTTAACTGGATAAATATAAAAAAAAAGAACATAAAAACATAAACGGAGAATATTAGTTTATTTATTGTGGATTATTATCCTCATCTTTCTTAGTTGTAGTTTCACGACGTTTCGGCCAACTATTTATCTGGCCTTCGTCAGGTGGTAACCACGACGGGATAGGAGCTCTAAATCTCCTAACTGCAGCCTCAGCAATTACTGCCTTCCATAGTTGTTGTCGTCTCACCGCATTTTTTGGCCAAGTAAGACTCTGGCCGGCTTTGTGTAGGATTTAAACCGTTATCTTCAGACAATTCTCACCTGGAACCGTAGAAATTCAACGTCTATATCGACTGTGCCACGGACCCCGAAGAGCGATCAACTAAGAAAGATGAGGATAATAATCCGCAATAAATAAATTAATAAATAATACTCATTTCCATAATGAATTCCAATTAAAGAATATATAAACGGAGAAGGGCAGTCATTTAACTGGAGAAAAGAAACATAAACGGAGAAATATGTCTAAGCAAAAAGAAGGCAATGCTTATCAAATGTAATAAATGGATTTACTTACCCCAAGAACAAATGTCCCAAGAAATTCTGCCAACATTTCTCGAATAAGTAGATTATGAATTTTGAAATAATATTGCATTTTTGAAGACAATGACATGTTGCCGATTTGATGTTATTTGTCGTCCGATTTGGTCAACTTGTTTATTTGGTTTGGAAAATATAATGTTTAAATATTTTCTTCTGAAATACAATTTTTTATAAGAAGAAAAAAATCAATAATTGACTTTTGTTTGAGTTTTTCTATTTCAGTCTATTTTTTGGAAAATATAATGTTTAAATATTTTCTTCTGAAATACAATTTTTTCAAAGACGAAAAAAGCAATAATTGGCTTTTGTTGGAGTTTTTTCTATTTCAGTCTATTTTTTTAATAGCAGCGATCTGTACTAACATATTTTTCATTTTGTGCTTCTGTAGTTTTTATGAATGGTCTTCGTTTTTTATGTGTCAGCTTCACGCTTGAATAATAGAGACACTTATTTTCTTTTCTTTTTTCCAAATGCTAGCACAATTTGTCTTCCGTTGTCAGGTGTCCTAAATGAATTGATACCAATACAAAGGTACTTGTTTTTTTGTATGTTTTTTGCTATGCGTGTAGGGTTAATAATCGATTGTCTATGTAACAGAAACAAGCTTTTGTGTCCTTTTTCCCTCTGTCCTGTGAGATTATTATTTTAAGATGGAGTATGTGGTTTGCTTTACAAAATAACGCTGTTATCATAATGTCAAGTTTTTAAAAATAATTTGTCAAATAGTGCACATAGACTGCATACCCAGCGACAATACTTGACATGTCTTATTAATCATTATTATTTTTACGAGTGAATCATCACTTATCAAGGCTTAAAGGTCACTCGGGGATAAGGGATAATGACTGTAACGTGGTCAATGAGACAATAGCGCAGTGATCGGTAGTGGTGCAAATTGGGTAGAATTTGATTAGTTAAGGAGATGGTTCAACGCGAACTTGTTTACATTAGATTTGAAGACGAACATGTTGTAGTCAACTGGAAAGCAGATCCGCGGTACAGAGTTCCACAGGCAAGATTATTATTATTATTATTATTATTATTATTATTATTATTATTATTATTATTATTATTAGCGGGGTGGTGGTATGTTGTTTTACAAGGGAGTCACTAAGTAGCACAGGAGGATAACAGTAAATGGGTGTAAGGTGGTCTATTAAACAACACTATGATGATCGGTAATGTTGGGAATTTCGGAGAATCTGATTATTTAAGAGGACGACTCAGGAAGAACTTGTTTATATTAGACTTGAAAGCGACCATGTTGTACCTAATATTGTATGAATATATTTTATGACAATTCTTCTTTCTGGGTAGCTAGAGGAACAAAACTGCAAGAATAAAAAAATAACGTACCGCATCTAAGAGTTTGAACTTTATCATTTTATGAAAAGTTTGTTGTAAACGGATTATACTTTAACGCAACGATGACTCTCGCGTCTTTCTCCGACAAGCCAAATTAATAATCGAATTTTTGTTTGGATTTAATTATTTGAAAATACAGGGGACAATAAAATGTAAAAAGATTGAGCAATTGCATTATATATATATGGGTGTGTTTGTGTGTGCTTGTGTTTGTATGTGCGTGCATGCGTGTGTGTGTGTGTGTGTGTGTGTGTGTGTGTGTGTGTGTGTGTGTGTGTGTGTGTGTGTGTGTGTGTGTGTGTGTGTGTGTGTGTGTGTGTGCGCGCAAGAGAAAAATTGTAGGTAGTATATAGCGGGAGAATTCACAAACAATACATGCACATTGGTAAGGTCGCGAAAACAAAAAGGAGTCCAAATCTGAATGGATAATAGGAATTGATTGATACTTCGATTGCCGCCCATTTTATAACTTGGCCCGCCTTTATACAGTGTTTTGGTGTCGAAAAACGAAAAGAAAAGAAATTACGAAAGAAAAAAATTGCCATGCTCTTAAATCGCCGCTACTACAATCTCAACAAACTCAAATCTCCGTCAGCAGAAAACTGACACTCCTTGAAACACGACATGACCACCCGTGCGAAAAATAGCAACAGCTACTTCTTCAACAACAAAGGAAAAACAAAAAATTCAATTTTAGCGACGCAACAAAATAACAGTTTTTAATTGTTAGACGGAGATTTAAATAAATACCGACAACAAAGGCACTCGCAGTTTTTGCCAGTAATAAATTTTTGTCTAAAATTAATTAGCCATTTATTTGTTTATCAAGCCAGTCAACAGTAATACGAACGGCTCTTCATGAGGTCAGCGCTTGCACATTCCAAACGGTTAATTCTTTTGTCGTTGTCAATTCCCCGGCCTTCTTGGCCTTTTCTCTAGCCTCTGTTCTACATCCTGGCGTTGAAGTCTCTGCTCCGCAAGCTGAGACGTGGGGAGGCAAATTCGGCCCTGCGCGGAATTGCTATACCTGGTGACTTAGCCGCCAAGGTATTCGCGTTCGCCGATGACGTCACGGTGTTTGGGTCGAGTTTCTGAGACATCGAGATCGTGTCAGACGCGCTCGCTACAAAAAAATTACAGGAGCCAAGATAAGCTGCAGCAAGTCGGTCAGACTGCGGTTAGACGCCTGAAGTGGTAACGCAAACCGTTCGGCGCCCTTCAACTGGACGGATGGCCAATTCGAATCTTCGGCGGGTGGTTCGGACCAGGTCTCCAGCTCGACAAAAATTGGTCGGAGGTACGATCAAAGGTGGCGGTTGCGGTTAATTCGTGGCTTCATGGGAAACTTTCTTTAAAGAGTAGGGTTGAGATGCGCCACGTACGTCTTTCCTCTCATCCTTTACCGACTGGCCGTACTTTCCCTGCCTGAACAGCACCTAATAGCTCTCGTCGAACTTTTGTCTCCCTCCTTTGGGACAGAGGAGGACACTGGGTGAGAAGACAGGTCTGTATTCAACGTCCGGGTGAGGGAGGCTTGGGAATGCCGTACTTGAAGTGTCATGGAGAGTCTGGATTTCTTGAGCCACTATATGCAAGATCAACCGTGGCACCCTGCGGTTACTACTGCCTTTCCCGACCTCGTTCTCGACACCTGTTGAGAGCCATCACAGGTAGCGGGGAGAATCTGCCTTCTTAAAAGAGTGCCGAGTTGCGCTAAAACGATTACTAAGGTCCGGCGACCTTGTGACTGCTACCCTAAGGAACTCCACAACGTGCGTTTTGGTTGGCAGCATAGTAAGATCCGCTTAGCGTGGAGTTGGGCGCCAGGTTTAAGTCATCTGAACAATTTGGAGTTCTCTCTGACCTGGCAATTGCCTGAAATGTACTTCCACTTAACGACATACAATGTAGTTCCGGGTTTTTGGAGTCGTCTGCGATTGCGGAACAACGAAGGTAGAAACGACTGATCACGCTTTCTTCGATTGCCGCGAACTCCACCGGTACTGGTCGTATGTCAGTGAGGTGACGGCTCCCATTGTTCAAAAGCATCCTCGCCTGATTACCGTATCCAATGTCGTTTACAACGTGAGGACGCTGTTGGACAGGGAAAGACAAATGGTCTACATTACGATCCTGGCTGTGGCGAGAATGGTACTAGAAGATACTAGCTAAGAGAAACTTTTGTTTAGTTATGGAGTGAGAAAAATTACCTACGACCCCTAACCTCCCTCCCTTTTTAGTTGGCCTTGTACCTAAGTTTTTTGTTCAGTTTGAACTTACATTGTAATTTTAGCCTGAATAAAGGATTTAATATCTCAAAGTGTAGTATCTGTTCCTGGCAGATGCTGTACTAAAAGACCATTGCTCTTGTGGCAATCAATTCCTGGGGCAACCCTATATACTAAGACAGCACTACCAGCTCCCCCTTCCCTCCTCTCGGGGAAGCTGGTCCCTTTTCCCCTTCCACTCCCTCCCCTCCACATTGAAAACGACCTCATGTCACATTTTGCTTTCGTGGAGAAGCAAACCAATACCAATTCTTTTGTCGTTGTTCTCAAAATCAACACATAGACGAGTTTGTCAGCATAGAAGTGTATTTACAATTAACTTTTGACCATCGACAAGGAAGAAGACGGAACATAACTGCTTCTAGCTGTAAGTGTGTGTGTGTGTGTGTGTATGTGTGTGTGTGTATGTGTGGCGGTGAGAGCAGAGAAATGTCAGCCTCACTGAACGACTCGGTTTTCTCCCCCCCTCTCTCTCTCTCTCTCTCTCTCTCTCTCTCTCCCTCTCTCTCCTCTCCTGCCAACTCATCCTCTAGCTTTTTTTTGTTTTTAATCTCTTTCCCCCGGGTGTTAATAACTCTTAAATTCCATTTTCACAGTCATCGTTTCTATTAATTACCAAATTCATCCACCCCTATGTTTTCGTGAGCAAAACAGAAAACCATTTACGTCTCGATCTCTAGTGGTCAGTCCACACAATTACACAAGACACCTGCTGTCGTAATGATTCACATACAGACTTCATATGGTACATTGATACGCATATTTTTTGCTTGGGACTATATTTCACATTTTATGTTTTGACCGCCTTTTTATTTTATTCTCCTTCCCCCCCCTCATCTCTCCCTCGAGTGATTCGCAATATAACGGCTACATTCGCTATTATGTCCTTCCACCCCTTACGATGTGTTAAGGAAGCATTTATTTGCGTTCTCTAAAGTTGGTTGTCGCAACTAGCCCCGGCTCACGCTAGACGGGAACGTCCACCTTCCTATGCCATGTCGCAAACATACTTTTCCTCTAATGATTGGAACTGTAACCGGTCCTTTAGGCCCATAGCTGGTGGAAAACTCGGATTTCTATGCTTGAAACTGCCCACTCGATATCGGATTACCCCGAAAAAAAAATAGAAATCTCTTTTCACAAATCGCTCCTAGAAATAATTTGGCCGCCACGTAACTCTCCCTTGTGTCTATTAACCTCAATTATACGCTGACTCTCGAATTCTCCTAGCTATATTTACTGTCTAACTATTTTTGTGTCTTACCCCTTCTCGGATTTTTCTTTCCTTAATTTAAACAATATACAGCGTGCCAAGCTTCCAGGAACATTACAAAAATATATACTAATATATCAAAAAAATTACATTAATAATTTTCAAATGCATTTATATACATTTCGCACATACACGTAGTTAAAAAGATGACACATAAACTTTCATAGTTAGCTTTTTGCAACCAAACAATAACAACATGTTTGCTTATCTCAGATCAAAGGAATCACATACCTTCTTTTTTGTCCATCCCCGAAAATAACGCCATAACAACGAGTTATATTTACCTGGGTTTCATTTGTTTTATGGATTTCCATGTCGGAGTTGGCCCGCTGAGTTTCTTTCTACATTTTTCTTGGTTGTCCGCTTCGAACAGACGTGTCTACATGTCTGTTTGACGGCACCAACTCATCAGTTTGATCTCTGCTTACTAACTATGTAAGCAAATACAACCCCGTGTTCACGGACACAGAACAGGTGATCTCTCATGTAGGTCTAAATTTGTTTATTTCTAACAAAATCCCAAATATACTATAAAATTCTTAAATCCTCTGTGTTTATTTTATTTCTGAGTTCAATTCTTGACTAAACATTTCAAGCTGTAACTAAACTTAGATTTATATAAAATATATAAATCTACCTACACATTCATATCCTGTATGTATATTTACTTATATTTTACTATATGCATTCACTTTCATACTTACTTGCTTTATCCGGAATTTGCATATAACGGCCATCCTCTCCCCTTAAAAAAAATTTATTTTTTTATTTCATATTTTATTTTTTATTTATTTATTTATTTATTCATTCATTTATTTTTTTTTTCATTTAGTGTCTTTTAATAACTCTTGCTGACATTTTCTTAAGTAATAACCTATACATTTCAGTTGACCTCTTTTTGTCCTATATTTTTCGCGCTTTTTAACGTCATCTTGTCTGGGTCATTTTGAAAATTTTAAAGAAAAGCACATTTATTCAAAAAACACCCGACTAGCTGAAACCACCATCAATAATTTTCCCCACTCCTTATCTGTGCCTAAATCAAAATGTAGATTCCATTAACAAAGCTTCTTTCTTAGAACTGCACGCCTGTGGAACACTGTTCCGCTTGCCTGTTTCCCTCCCGACTTCAACCTGGATGTCTTCAAGTCCAACACAAACAAATTCCTGATGAACCGCCCTCCTAAGTAATGACACCTTACCAATTCTCCAATATTATTGCTACACTATCCCTTTGATTACTGTACACACAATAACCCTTATCCCCGAATGGCCATTGGGCCTTGATAAGTGGTGAACTCCATGTAAAAAAAAAAAACTTTGACTTTATTTTCTTTTATTTTACTTTATTTTCCAACCTCAGGACACCTATTATTTCCCTTTACACATTAACTAGATAATTCTAATTATTAATTCTTCAACAAACGCCTACCCCACAAACGATTGACTCAATATCGCCAAATTGTATTGAATTTATGCTTTCCCTAAACATATTTTGCCCACTGTAATTTGCCTATTTCAGGCTTTTTTTAACTCGTGTTTGAAGATTTTCTCAATGCATATTATTTGGCATTTTTGTTTCCTACTTGCAACAAAAATTGCATTTAACTTGCCGCCATTTTTTTTTTAAATTTAGTCCCCTTATAACGTGAAAACGAAATTAAATTATTACTAATTATATAATAGCCAGTTATTTACACAAATTAATTTATTTACAAATTAATTTATTTACATAATTAGACATAGCGTCTGAAAATATTAATCTTTAATTTAAAATAGATATCTATTAATAAAATTAAATCCGTAACAAAAGAGTAAACAAAACTGAATTAGTTTCGACTACGCTCCAAGGTCCACTTCTTAAAACGATTGCAATTTGAACCGCTAATTTCCTCATACTTAAAATCTTTTTCTTACTAATCTAGCTGTTTCAATATTTATTCTTATATACTTTGTATACGTATGCATCTGCATGCGTATATATATATATATATATATATATATATATATATATATATATATATATATAGGTGTGTGTGTGCGTAATGTTTGTAGATATAGATTATACTATTATATAAAAGGAACTTTTGTTTCTGTGTGTGAGTTCATTCCTTATAGGTTCCGAAATTTTATACATAAATTTCCATACTCATCCTGATGTGTTTTTTACGTAGGTTGTGTATTAAAATGCTTTCGATAAATATCGAAAATCTATAATCGAAGAAATCCGATTAAAGAGAACAGACCGATTTGGAACAAAGTTCATTAAGACAAGTCTATTTGAGAAAGTTAATCACCCTACAAGTAGAATCGCCCAGTCTATAAAATAGATTGTTACTTCTTTTATAAGACAAGAGCGCGTTAGAAATGAATATTTCTTTTTTAGAGCACAATTTAACCGTTACGCCTACCGTGTAATTTAAAATTTAATTTAAATTGAATCAAAAAATTACCTTGGATTTATTTTATGTAATGTACATTCTGTTGCACTTTTTAAAAAAGAATCATTGAAAATTTTATATCTATATCATTAATTGCAAGATAAAAGGTAATGTGTTTAAATTGCAACAAAATGTACATTACACAAAATAAATCCAAGGTAATTTTTTTATTCAATTTAAATTAAATTGTTATACCTTACTTTGTAAAATTTATAAAAGTGCACTTTGAAGATAAATAAAGTTCAAATTGAATCTTGTACATTTAATTTTAAAGCCTATAGTAAAAACATTTTGTTTAACAATTTTCATACCTTGGATGAAATGCTTTTCTAACTTGTATCTTATCTTTTTAAGATTATATTTTAAAACTCTCCTTCTCTTTTTTTCAGTTTGTATTTCTCCTTACGCCACAACTCATTTTTGTAACCCCCTCTTTGTATTATTACAGGTCTGAATATTCTCTCTGTTTCAGTTTGTATTCCTCCTCACACCACAACTCATCTTTGAAACCCCCTCTTTGTATTATTACAGGTCTGAATATTCTCTCTGTTTCAGTTTGTATTCCTCCTCACACCACAACTCATTTTTGAAACCCCCTCTTTGTATTATTACAGGTCTGAATATTCTCTCTGTTTCAGTTTGTATTTCCCCTCAAACCACAACTCATTTTTGCAACCCCCTCTTTGTAATACAGGTCTGAATAATGAGAAAATCTGAATTTTCTTAACAAAAACTTTAAAATAATTTTTTAGATTCAATTTTTTAAACTTCTTTCAATAGAAAGAATAGAAAATCTTTAAAATTTAATAAGGAACATATTTCATATAGGCTTCATTAACGAATATTCAGTACATAACGAGAAAAATAGAAATGAAAATTTTAAAAAGAACTGTATAACTGGTTACCGTTAATAGTAGTCCTCGCCAGCGAAAGTCTTTGTTATTGTTATTCTATTATTATTATTATCATTATTATTATTATTATTATTATTTAAAACATTTTGTGTCCTCCTCTTTCGCTTGAGGACTAATATATATATATATATATATATATATATATATATATATATATATATAGAGAGAGAGAGAGAGAGAGAGAGAGAGAGAGAGAGGGAAAACTTTGTGCGTGTTTTTGAGTTTGTTTCCTATGGACTGCGAAACGACTCTGCTGATTTTTATTAAATTTCACGCAAATGTACTTTATGTATCTGGAAATTGTTTTAGGTCAGTTTTGTATCGAAATATATTCGATAAGTATCGGTAATCGATAAGTGAAAAATCCGATTAAAGAAGGTACCGACAATTTCGATCAAAGTTAACACCTTATTCAGCCTAACATCACAAATGAATTTGAGAAGTTTAATTATCACAAAAGCAAACAAAAAACGGCATTTAAAAGCAAAAGTAGGTCCTTTGATATGAAAAAGACGCGTTCGAAATAAAACTTCCTGTTAGAGCACAATTTAATCATGATACTTGACTTTTTCATTTTAAACTTTATATTTAAAAAAAGATAATAATATAAAATCAACAGTAGGTTCTCAGTAGTACTATATGTGCCTCCCGGTTGCCCTTGTTCACGCCACTGCGTTTATATTTGCTCTCTATCAACAGCTGGGACGATAGAGGGCAAATGTAAAAAAAATATACTAAAAAGCATATCTGAGAAAATTGACCACATAATCATTCGGCTAACATTCACATCTGTGGAGACTTTAATGTTGACAATGTGGAATGGTTAACCTACTCAAACAAGACCAATAATGAGGGGGTCTGTTACGGTTTCTGTTACGAACCCACTCGTGTGCCCGACACTGACGGTTAGTACGCAAGTCTCCTAGACCTTTTTCTTACAACTTGCCCTGAGCTATGTTCATCTTCTGTTCTGTCTCCACTGGGATCTTCCGACCACTCTGTTGATAAAGATAAAAACGAAATGTAATAAGTCCCCAGACGTACATTTCCATCGTACAATATATCAATACTCTATGGCTTACTGGGATAGCTTCCGTACATTTATATCCGATCTATCTCAGTGTTCCATGTTAAAAAGGATGTGTCCTCTTTAGTATCAGACCTGGCGGAATGGTTAATTATAGGTATAGATCGTTTCATACCCTCGCAAAAATTCCATCAAAACCCTAAGAGCCAGCCGTGGGTCTCTCCAGAATGTGTTGCTGCCATTGCTCACAGAAAAGTTTGCACTAAGAAATGTCTACAAAATTGGTTTGAGATGTATTTTTTGTTCAAAATTATGTCGAAAAAATATGTGTTTAATATAATTTGAAAAGAAAGCTTGTCGTTGAAAAGGAAGGTGTCGATTATCTGGTGGGAAATAGAAAGAAATATAATAATTTAGAGTTAAACACACATGCGAATGAGTGGATTTTTTTGTTGTTAAAAAAGAAAGAAAAAAGAATAAACAAACACGCGAAAAAAGTAATAAAAATACGCATACACATAAACATACAGAACTATACACAACCTGGTCACGGCACCAAATTGAATATGCTGTGTAGTTCTGTGAGTTGTGTATATTAACAGGCGAAAATAAATGCGAGAAGAGAAATATGGAATACAGTTCTTTTAGCACATAGAGGGGAGATACATTATTAATGATTGCAGAGGCACATTACTTGGAAGGGGGTTATACAAAGTTCGTTTACAAGATGATAGACAAAATACATTTACCTTTCCGTTGTAATGACGACACGAAGACAAACAGTTTACAAAATATAGATGGTGATTCTCTAATCATCCAGTCGGTTGATTAATGACTCAGGAATTCAAGCTTCTATGGCAACATGGTCTCTCTTTCCTCCCCCTTCGCCTCTAAGGGAGATCTGCTATCAGTCTGACTGACTCTCCCTGAGTCTCTTCTCTATCTCTCTGGCTCTATCTGTGACTTATTCTCTCTTAAATTCGAACTGTCACCATATATTGGAAATCTCTTTTCTTGATGACGTCAGAGACGTGGTTAACAATGTGACACCCTCGCGTTTAAAATTACACGTGCGCTTGCACATGCATCTACACGCCTCTGGTAAACAAAAGAAATTCCTAAATTGAATTGTATCGTTTTTTGTTAATCATTATTTCTAAACTCGTATTGTCCTTTCCTTTAACTTACATATTTAATATCCCAGATTTTTCTAAAAGAATGAACAATCGGCTGCACTCCTAGGATTAAATATCTATTATCTTTTTACACTTGCCTACTGGGTTCGATTCTTACCTTTTCCAAATATCATTTTCAAACTTTTCTAGTTTACCTTCTTACTGGGGCCTGTCCGTTTTCATAACAAAAGTAGCGTTCTTTAATAAATTGACTTTCAATAAAATGACTCGTATTTTTAAACTACCTTTGGAAACACTAGTCTGACCATATTTCATTTTATACCAGAGGGCTTTGGATCTTGAAACGTCTAATATTTATCTTTACCGCCTTCAAAAGTTAGATCTACAATATTATTTAATTCTTTAATCAGTTCTGTATGTGGTATTGTTGTAGATAAAATCATATGTTGCTATGGATCCAGCTTTTTTTCGAGAATTTATGCTATCTAAATTTTTTTTTTACTGGATACGCATTATTTACAACCAAAAATAGATTTATATTGCTATAGAATTTTCTTTTCTGGTTAAAATTATTTATTTGATTAATAATTAGTTTAAATAATTTATATATACCTTTAGTTAATGGCTTCGTGATGTACATCTCTGCAGCAACAATTTATAAAAGGATTCTTAACAGAACGAAAATTTAGGGTTCGCATTGGATCCGATTACTCGGACACCACAAACCAAGATAAGGGAGTCCCTCAAGGTGGCATACTATCCGTGACACTATTTAATATGAAAATGAATAACATATTGAAATGTTTAAACCTTGGCGTTGATGGATCTTTATATGTGTGTGTCGCGGATTAAAATATATACACACCATTGAGCGCAAACTCCAACAATGCTTAAATAAATTAGACAAATAGATGACAGAAAATAGGTATAGATTTTCTAAATCAAAAACCAAATGTGTTCATTTTTGTCACAAAAAAACTTCACAATAATTCTATACTGAAACTCGGAAGAACGGTGATCCCAACCGTAGAACAATACACATTTCTGGGACTAATCTATATATCTATAAAAGTGAACGTGTCTGTCTGTCTGTCTGTCTGTCTGTCAGTGTACATTTCCCTACGCAATAACTCTGTCAATTTTTAGTCTATAGACTCGAAATTTGAAATACCGGGTACTGAAATTTGGGAAAATCGATGTGATGGGTGTCAGCCAGAAATTTGGCTGTTAAGGGGTAAAATTTCAACGATTTGACCTTTAAGAACTCTACCAAACTCCTCCGACAATTTTGGGTCTAGACACTTGAAATTTTAGATATAGGTTCCTTGAACCTGGATCTAACTTAATAAAGTGATTTGAGCCCGAAACTATAAATTTTAAGGGGTCATAATAGGGGTCAAAGTTTTAAAAAATTAACCATTTTTTTGTTTTTTTGCTTTTTTTGCACAGCATACACCTCCAAACATCCGAGCAACGCCGGGCACCCCTGCTAGTATTTGATAAAAAAAAACTGACTTTCATCCCCTACCTGAAGAACTAAGAAATAGTTTCATGAACGACTGCAACTACTATGTGTAATAGCCACACAGGGTGAGGGGGCGACCAAAAACTCTAATGAAGTTATATAGAATTTCAATTAGATCAAAATCAGACTACGTCATATACCGATCGGCCAGAAAATCCTACCTAAAGACTTTAGATCTAATCTGCCATGGAGGCCTGAAATTAGCACTTGGTGCTTTTAGAACGTCCCTAGTTTAAAGTCTTCATGAAATCTCTGCAAATGTAAGGAGTCATAAACTAGGTGCCTAATACTTTACTAAATTAAAAGCTAACCGAATACATCCAGCATACGAAGCTGCTTTCAATCCGAAATATAGAGTCATTTGAAGTAAAAAGAAAAGCCATGAATCCCTTTAGTCTTAGATTTGAAACAATTCTGCAGCAATCAGAAATGCTTGTAAAAAAATATATGAGAACACATACTGACATGCTGACTGAAACCCCACCTCGGATTCTCAAAAAACCTAAAGTAATATTAAAATTAAATGAAATCCCAAAAGCAAAAAGTCATCCTAATACCTACTAAGAGAAAGCCTGTGATATCCTTCTGAAATACCCTGGCCATTTACATATTTTCACCGACGGCTTCAAAAGCCACAGTAAAGTAGCATGTTCTGCCGTAACAGATGAAACACCCCTAAAAAAAGCCCCTTCCTATCGAAAGCTCTATCTTTACTGTTGAAATATGTGCCATCGACTTAGCACTCAACATTTTGGAACAAAATAAGCATAAGAAATTACGAATACTCTCAGATTCACTTTCTGTACTAAGATCACTGAATAATCAAAAACTCGAAAACTCTCTAATCATTAAACTACTAAACACAAAGAAATAATTATATGTTGGATCCCAAGCCACATTGAAAATGAAAAAGCCGACTTAGCGACCAAATCAGCACTAAACATAAACCCTGAAACAATAAACATTCCATATACTGACTTTAAACCCAAAATCATTCAATTATTTTATGCAAAATGGCAACAACATCAAATCATAACTGCACGCCTGTGGAACTCTGTTTCGTCTGCCTACTTCCCTCCTGACTACAACTTGGATGTCTTCAAGTCCAACGTAAACAAATTCCTGATGAACCGCCCCCTTAAGTAGACACTTTAAATATCCACACTAACGTACTGTACTTACAATAACCCTTATCCCTAAGTGGCTTCCGGACCTTGATAAGTGGTGACCAATTTGTAAAAAAAAAACAAGAACACAAATAATTATGTAAAATTTTGGAAGAATGGAAAGCAACTACTAGAAAAAGAACAACTCACACACTTCAAAAATGCTGAAACAAGAGCAAAAAACGCTCATTCTGTCAAAAATCTTGCACCATTAAACATATTTTCGCGCCAGAAAACAATATCTTAAATTCAGCAATACAAAGAACATCTCCAAAAACAACCGCCTGAATTAAAAACTTTCTTTTTTGAGACTATCAAACCTTTTTTCAAAAATTAAAAAAAATATTTCTCTACAATACAAACCCAACTAAACCCTATGAATAAATATATAAATACATAAAAACCTTTTTTCTAAACTATTGGATATGGCATTAAATAACCCGAAAATGGTTGATATGCCGTAAAACTAAAATAAACATACAGACATTTTGAGGTTTATTTTTTATATTTTTCATACCATCAATCATTGACTTATATAATTTCGCATTGATTATATCGATAATATACTCATACCAGTGAGCGAATTTTTCTTTCCTGTACATCAGATATGGCTGCAATAATATTTTTATGCTATTTCTCTTAATAGCTTCTTTTTGTTTTTTGTTTCTACTATAATTGAAAGACTCGAAAATTTGAGTAATTATAATTTCTCTGTTTTTTGTTGTTGTTTTTTTTTAATTCCTCGCATAAAATGGCAGATTCTCTATTATTTCTATTGACATATTCCATATCCCTAATACCGTTTCTAAGCAAAGCTGGATATAACCGTGCTACATTTTCAGAATCGTCTTGTATGTTATTTTTCTTTACTTTAATATTTAAAACCTCATGGATAGAGTACTCGTATTTTTAAAATTATTCAATTTTTATTATCCTGACGCATTTTAAGTATATAATTATCTACTTCACCAAACCATATTATATAATCTATCTCATATATATATATATATATATATATATATATATATATATATATATATATATATATATATATATATATATATGACTACTTCATTTAATCACATAAATTGATATACGAAGATATAATTTTATGCGTAAATTTTCAGTATTTACTTCAACAGTGGTCAGTACATAGGTAGAGCAAGTAGTAAGTTATGAAATACATACGGCAGTTAAGCTACACAGAATATTTCGCGTTTCATCCTCGTGCGAATTCGTCAGGCTTAAATCTGTAGCTTCATTGCCATATATATTTTCATAGCAATCAAATCGATTGAGTGCCTGCTCCGGAAGGAAGCCTCACATACCTCCTCACAGTGACTTAGTTAACAATATAATGTAGTCTACATTGAAATGTATCGAATCTATTGTTGATTTTATAAAATTATTTTTCATATAATGGCTTGCATTTTAATTTAGCATACAAAAGTTACGTATTATGGTTCAATTGTGCTCTAAACAGAAACATTTATTTCGAACGCGCTCCTGTCATATCAAAGAAGCTACTTTTAATTTTTACATGTAGGGCCTTTCGGCTTGTGTCTTAATAAAACTTCTTAAATGCATCTGTGATATTAAGCTTTGTTAACTTTGGTCCAAACCGCCTGTTTTTTTCTTTTCATATGATTATTTCGATTATCTATTATCGATAATTATCGGAAATATTCCGATACGAAACCTATCTGAGAATACTGCCAGGAACATAAAGTACTTTAGTGTGAAATTTCATAAAAATCGGCCAAGCCGTTTCCGAGTCCATAGGGAACGAACTCACACAGAGAGAGACACACACACACAAAATTCCTTTTATATGATAATAATAATAACAATAATAATAACAATAATAATAATAACAACAACAACAATAATAATAATAATAATAATAATAATAATAATAATAAATAGATAGATAGATAGATAGATAGATAGATATACTAATCTTACAAGCCATGGTTGGTTTATGTTTTCAGGGGGTGAAAATGATAGAAACTTCCACCTCACTTTACCTTGTAAATATGATGGTTTCAAAATTTGCAGGTGATATTATAGAAGTTAAAACATAGTTCGTAGACATAACAGTTAGGTTTATTTTTACGGGAAGACAATAGGGTAGAATTGTCCAGTTATTCTATTGGTAAACTAGCAGGTGGCCAGCCTTGCCCGGTTGTAAAATACGTTTAAATATGATATTTTAATTTATGCAGATTTCGTATTTTTTTTTTTTTTTACACAGTGATCACCACTTATCAAGGCCCGGAAGCCACTCAGGGATAAGGGTTATTGCAAGTACATTACGTTAGTGTGGAGATTTGATGAAGTGTTTACTTAAGGGGGCGGTTCATTAGGAATTTGTTAACATTAGACTTGAAGACATCCAAGATGTAGTCCGGAGAGAAGCAGGCAGACGGAACAGAGTTCCACAGGCGTGCAGTTCTAAGAAATAAGCTTTGTTCATGGAATCCGCGTTTTGATTTAGGCACAGATATACAGTGGGGGAAATTTTTCACAGTGGATTCAGCTAGACGGGTGTTTTTCGTGAAAGATTGGCGAGGGGGGACCAGGGATTGGAGTTCAGACGAGCACCTGCCATGAAAATAACGATAAAACAAGGATAGGCTCGCAACGTCTCTTCTGTGGGAGAGGGGTTGCAGGGTAGAGAAAAGGGCATCCCCCACTAAACCACGAAGTCTATTTTGTACTCTGTCAAGGCATGATAGGCTGTATTGATTATAATAGAGCAAATTCTTTATCGATTATTATATTGTACTCAATATATAGTAGTGATTGCAAGAGTTAAAAACAATGACTTTGTCGCAATCAGCAAGAATCGCAACCAGAAAATTTAGTGCCGACAATGCACTTAGTCATTAGTGTTTGGGCTATCGTCAGATGGATAAGAAAATGTTAAATTTTAACCGGCTATTACGTGTATTTGCGAATGCATACTAAAACACTTTAAGACGACTTACGACTGCTCAGTTTCATTTTTTCACTGTTTACCTCTTAACAGCTATTTTTACCGGCTAAAGACCAAATCGAATATCACGGGTCAAGTCTGTAGACCAAGAATTGACGGAAGATTTTGGTAGAGACCGTTTCTCAGACTGACAGACAGACCGACAATGTAATTTTTATATATAGATAAATAAGAAAGGAAACATGTGTTGATTTATTTATACACAAGTGATTGTCAAGATCTTTTCACATACCTTTACAACGTTACAACCAAAATTATCCATTTATTATTTATTTGCTTTTTTTTTTCTTTTTTGTAAATATGGACGCCAATTAAAACGAGAATAGCTTATTTGCAAAATACCGTGGAGTTACTTATATTTTCTTTCCTGTGTGTCAATGTTATTGTTCATAGGTTCTAACTAATTGGGAAATAGTGATGGGGGCATACATTTATAAAGATATGACGGAGAGAGTGAGCGATATGAGGAGAGAGAGAAATAAAGGGAGAGATATGATGTGATTGTAATCTGGAGAGAAAAGGATGTAACTAAAGGATAAATAAAAAATCGAAATAGAGATGAGAAACGAGAGAGAGAGGGAGTTGGGAGAGAAAGTTCAACAAAATCGGGAGAAAGCATAACAGTGCAATGGGAGAAATATTTGACGAGCTTGATGCATATGTCTAAATTTGGTTGTTTGTTTTAGGGAATATCAACTATTTCCATGTTATTTTTTGTCGAATCTAATCATTTTGATCAAAGTTGCTGTGCTTCAACTTGAATTTTATTTTTATACGAATAGTTTGCATGAAAAAGCCAAATTAAAAACAAATACAACACTGGAAGAAATTTTCCAAAGTGAAAAATCTACCGGTTTCGCTCAGATAAACGAACGTCTTCAGAAAATATTTGTTGGTTCGAAAGAAACCGATGAATTTCTAATTTTTTTTTTTTAATTTCTTTTTGTGTTTAATTTGGTTTTCTTTCGAAAGTGGAGGTTGGCGGCCTCAAAACTTTCGCGTCTTTAATTTTTTCATCAAATCCTTACATTTCGTAAGCGACGTTTCTGACAGAGAGGTAATAATTGCAGTTTTCTTAGTCGAAATCTATCCTTCTAACACTTGGCAAGTTTTGACTTTAAAGTAGAGTTTTAGTTCCTTAAATGTAGTAGCACCATACCTTGTCTAGAGCGATTTCTATTAAAAATATTGTGTCTATTACATGTAACGTAGTCCTTCGTTTGCGCCTTGTCTCTTATTCAAAAATCATCTCGTACTCAAATGTGTTTAACTCCGTGATACTCTGTCCATGTCCGGCCATGTATGACAATATACGTTAAGCCGGGGAGAGTTACTTGGTTAAAGAAACCAGCTCCATGGATGTTAGACACGATCAAATGATAGGCACATGGAAACATCAACGGATCGAGATGGCATCGACTATAACCGGCTGGCATGGGTCTCTTCTTGAGTCGTCTTTGTGCCGTTACGGTCAGCGTTTCCATTGTCAGTATTAATTGGCAGGGACCGCATGCTGAAATTTAACGCTTGTATAAAAATAGCGAGCAAATGCATTTTTATACAAAATATATCATTTATTTTACATTTAACACTGGCGGAGCATATTTTAATTAGGCGATTGTCGACCCACGTCGATCGTCATGTGCGACTAGACTACTACATCTTTGCTTTTGGACGGAGTCTAACGCCTCGACTGTTTTAAAACAATACAATTATAATTCAATTCCCTCTTTCAATGAAGAAAGAGAGAGAAAGGGAGTGAAAGAAAGAAATAGAGAAAGAGAAAGAGAGAAATATACGTTTTGTTTTTTTTTAATTTAGCTGCCCCCATGCAAGGCTGACCTTTTAGGCATCTTGAGTCTCGGATGATTTTGATACCGCCGGATTTTATAAACCCCTGTCAGTCAAACCTGGTTGATATATTCTAACATTTAGAAAATCATACAACACCTGCATGACACGCGAGTGCTTCCCGAGTAGAGTACTAGTTCTGCACAAGGTTAATTAATGTGGAAGCCCTTAGTTCCCTCAAAAGGGAGCTTCATTGTGCCACACATGTTTAGCACGCGTCTTTTCCTGTAGCTTCCGGGCCACGTGTGTAACCTGCCTATCTCCGTCCTCACTCTAACGTGATCATCTGTTTGTACACATGTTCTTTTTATAATCTCTTTCCTTCTTCTTTGCTGTGACGTCACCTTCTACACAACTCGGTCATTAACATACAGCTACTATATGCAAGTCCACGCTTTGATCCATACATTTTCTTTTATGATATGCTGTGTTTTATGCCGATACGAATAGTTTGTGGACCAATTTCTTTTATATGTGTATATTTTGTAACTAATCTGTACCTGATAAATTCTTGTATGTACTCAGAGTAAACGGGGGATGATATTACCCTTAAACGCTAGAAAATTGGGACCGCATTGTTTGAGGCAGTTTCGCGTAATATTCAAGATAGTAGAGGATAGAGATGTTTTGATTCGTGTATAATGTTTAGACGTTAGGTAAACAGGAGACAAGTAGGAAGTGTTGGGAAATATTGGTTTCGGAGTAGTGGGATAATGGAGATGGGCGAACAAATTGCTAAAATATGTCCGAAGTAATTTACTGTAATGCTCTTTTGGATAGTTGTTTCGGAGGAGGGTTTCTCTTAAACTGTCCATCTCTTCCTTGTATGTATTGCTGTTACTACATATTGTTTTGCTTGGTGTTGTGGACAATGGATGATTCCTTTCTTTACATTATATGGATGGTAGGAGTTGAAGTTTACGCACTGTCCAGATAAACCTGAAGAAGATCAGAGGTTATATCGATCGAAATGTTGTGAAAATGACACTCAAGGTGAGAACAGTAGTCCGAAGAATCCAAATAATACAAGTGTCCGAATTAGTTTACTGTGATGTCCAGAATTTAACCGGATATCTCCAAAAATTGCTGTCACAATTCGGCAGCTGTCGTTTAAAGTACTCTCTTTTGATTGATAAAATTAAAAATCGACTTCACAATCTAGTGGAGGTAACTTTTTCTGTCTCTGCAGCCCGTTTTTTTTTTCTTATATAGGAGAAGATTAGAGTCTGTTTCTTCTTTATCGTTATTTCCATGAAAAGTGATCGACTGAGCATCAATCTCTAAAACTTTTATAAAAAGCTCTCGTCTTCCTACCACGAATGAAAACAGCCTTTCTTTTCTTTTTCTGTGTGCCTAATATCAAACAGAATTTTTATGAACAGTGCTTTTTGTTTAATATCATCCCATCTGTGGGACACGTTGCTTCAAGATTGCTTTCCTCCATACTACAATATAATCCTCTTCAAATGTAATCTCTCTCTATATATATATATATATATGTGTGTGTGTGTGTGTGTGTGTGTGTGTGTGTCTGTGTCTGTGTGTGTGTATGTTTTAAACTCCTGAAAGTTGACAATTTTCGATACATTGCTTTGTAAGTGATTTCTTAAACATTCCTTCGAAACTCCTAATTTTTGGCTTCTGCTTTTTTTCTGAATCTGTGGTCTAGAATTCAAACCTATTTTTATAGATTTTCATATATATATTTTTAATACATGCACATTTATAATTTAAAAGCTGGAACAGAATTGCATTGACGAAAACAGATTTATCTCAATTGCCTCAAGATAAATTGTTTTGTAATTCATTTTTTAAACATTCGTTTGAAACTCCCAACAGTCTGGTTTGTGCGCTTTGGAGTATTTTTTTTAAATAAAAAGTGAGTGAAAATTTTTGGTTTAAATCTGTCAACACCATCATCTATTTGCAGGTGTTGGTTCCTTGTGAACTTCCTCTAGTAGACGTCTGGCACCATGTTTTTACCATCTGCTGTTCATAGTCTACGCAGAGCAGCCAAAATTAGATCAAAAGTAATCCTAGAAATATCAGTTTCGCACTCTGAAACTAAAAATGTCTTTAAAGTCTTTTAATGCACAGCACATACAGTCTAAAATCAAATGACAGTTTTGTCATTAATAAGTTACATTTTTGTATTTATTATTTGCATTCCTCAGACTACTCTTCTTATCCTGAGTGTTATTTTCATGTAACTTTTAACCTTCTTCAAGTGTGCCTTGTTGAACTTTGGAATATGCACAGAATTTTGAATGGAACTTTTTATTTAATCCATGCGATAGCATGCGCTCATTCCGTCAGCCATGACTAAGTAGAAGTGATAAGTAATTCACAATTGTATTTTGGGTGTTGCCTGCACTGAGGATTGAACATGAGAATCCAAACACTCAACATGAGAACAGTAGGTTGGCTGCGGTTTTGTGTGTGCAGTCACCTGAGATGTTGGAAATTTTCTGTTTCTATGACTAACCTTGTAGTCATGTCACTAATAAGAGTGCTGGAGATAAACACTTTAACTGGGCTGATGTTATCCACTTGATAGTCAGAGAACCGAACCTTGGATTAACCACTAAGTAGGCTGTCCTATCAGCAGATACAAAGTATTGGGGTTGCTGTATTGCCATTAGGTGAATGGATTCTGGACCATGCAGTAGCTTCTGGTGGTGTTTCTTGGTGTCATATTAGAGGGTATTGTTACGGCTTTACCTTATCATGGGCTACAAAAAATATTTCTTCATTTCTTTTTTCCCTTACTTTCCCTCTCTGTCCTGCTCTAAGTCTGTCGACGTGTTCATCAAATTCCAAAAATTCATCATGAAAAATCTCCAGAAAAAATACACGATTAAACCCAGAACTCCAACTTCCAACGTAGACCCCCACTAGCATGTCTTCTCCTCCAACATCAGGGATCTATGTTCCAAATTTCCAGAGGTGTAAACCCAATTACAGGAGAATAAACCAGACCTATTATTTCTAAGCGAAACTGGCATTGAATCGACTATTTCCCTAGATGAGCTTATAATTAAAGGTTACTCCGACTTAACATCAAAATCTGACCCCCAATATCGCCATGGGCATGGAATATGTGCCTACATTAGAGATGGCTTTCCATGTGGTAAGGACATCTCCACAGAAGACCCTAAATTACCCTATATGTTTGCGGTTGCATTTGCTCACACCACTGCGCCTCCACAACAGCGGAGTTACTATCTTTAAGAGCATATCTGAGAAAATTGACCATATCCTCTTAGCAAACATTCACGCCTGTGGAGACTTCAATGTTCACAATATGGAATGGTTAGCCCACTCAAACAAGACAGATAATGAGGAAAGTTCTGTCACGATTTCTCCATTGCATATGACCTAACTCAGATTGTTCACCCGTGTGTCCGCACTAACTGTCATTATGCAAGTCTCCGAGAACTTTTTCTCACAACTTGCCCTGAGCTATGTTCATCTTCTGTTCTGTCTCCACTGGGATCTACCGATCACTTGGTTGTATCAGTTAAGATAAAAACAAAATATAATCTCGGACTTATCTCTCCATCGCATAGTATATCGATACTATATTGCTGCCTGGGATAGCTTCCGTACATTTGTATCAGACCTACCTCTGCATTCCATGTTTAAAAAGAATGTGTCCTCTATAGTATCAGATCCGACGGAATGGTTAATTGTAGGTACATACAACTTCATAACCTTCAATTCCAGCAAAAGTCTGACAGCCAGCCATGGTTCTTTCCAGAATGTGCTGCTACTATTGAGCACAGCAATCACTTTTTCCATTGCTTCCAACGTAATAGATGTACTGAGACCAAAGCCATTTTCAGGACTGGCAGCAACCACTGTAAAAGAATAATGAAGAACGTGAGAGAGTTGTATGCTCAGTCCGTTAAGTCCAAAGTAGCTGAGCAGCAGCTTGGTTCCCACCAGTTTTAGCAAATAGCAAAAAGTCCTGAACAGAAGCGTGATCTCTATCCCCACCATCATCAAGCAACCTGAGGTAATCTCGTCAGCATCTGGCAAAGTCAAACTCTTTGCCAAAAACTTTGGATCTAATTCTACCCTATATCATCAAGGTTGCCACCCCTCCATATTCCATCCTGTGTCTGAAAACATGCTATGTGACATGCTAATGTCTGTGCATGATGTTGCCAAGCTAATCAAAAACCTTTATTCCAGTAAAGCAACTGGCCCTGACTGCATTCCTATTATAGTGCTTCAAAAGCTTCAACCAGAACTAGCTTCTATACTTACGAAGCTGTTTAAGCATTATCTTCAGGAGAATTGCTTCCCAACACCCTAGAAAATCTCATCAGTATGCCCTGTATTTAAGAATTCAGGTGATTGGTCATCTTCGTCTCAATACAGACCAATAAGTCTCCTGTGTGTCATGAGTAAGTTGCTGGAATCTGTGTTAAATGGAGAAGGTGTCAACCACATCGGCAAAAATAACCTTCTTAGTGACATGCAATATGGTTTCCATTCTGCTAGATCTACAGCAGATGTGCTAACGGTTATATCTCATAGGATTAGCAAATCTCTCGATAGAGGCTTCCTTTCTAGGGCAATTGCTCTTGACATATCCAAGGCCTTTGAAAGGGTATGCCATAAAGGTCTTCTCCACAAGATCTTCAGCTACAATATAGCTGAAATATCTTCTCAATTATTAAATCATTTCTTTCTGATAGGTTCATAAAAGTATCGGTTGATGGACAGAAATCAGAAGCCCACAGTATTAATGCTGCTGTCCCTCAAGGTCCATCCTGGGCCCAACTCTCTTCCTGATCTACATCAATGATCTTCTAAATCACATTCTTACATCATTCGTAGACATTTATGCTGATGATATTACCGTCTATGGCAACACTTCAAAGGTTGTAAACGACCAAGCTCTCTCTGATTCTCTGTTCTCTGATCTTGAGCATGTGGTACAATGAGGAAAGGGGTAGCTGGTTAATTTTAATGCTTCTATCTTTACATCATCAATGCTCTGACCGCCGACTGGCATCAATTGAAATGAATGGCTCTTGTCTTAGGGAATCTATATGTTTTGACAAGCTTCTGGGTCTGACCTTTACTCCCGATCTGAAATGGAACACTTACATCAAATCCGTTTCCAAGGTCGCTAGAAAAATTGTAGAATCCTTCTCTCATTCCAGTAGATATCTCACTGCTGATGCAATTCTCTACCTATATAAGAACCAGGTACATCCAAGGATGGAGTATTCTTGCCACATTTGGGCAGGAGCTGCTAGAAAGAGCTTATCCTGCCTTGACAGAGTTCAAAATAGACTTCGTAGTCTAGTGGGGGATACCCTTTTTCTTCCCTGCAACCTCTTTCCCACAGAAGAGACATTGCGAACCTACCTATCTCTACTTTATCGTTATTTTCATGGCAAGTGCTCATTTCAGCACCAATCTATGGTCCCCCTCGCCAAACTTTCACGAAAAACACTCATCTATCTGAAACCACTATCAATAATTTCCCACACTATTTATCTGTATGTATGTACCTTAATGTAGATTCTATGAACAGACTTCTTTCTTAGAATTGCATGCCTTTGGCACTCACTTCTGTTTGCCTGCTTTCCAGCTGACTATAATATAGTCGTCTTCAAGTCTAATGTAAACAAGTTCTTTATGAGCCGTCCCCTTAACTAATCCAATTTACTAAATTTCCACTACTAATTATTACTAAGATATTGTCCTATTGACTACTGTACACTCTTTAACCCTTATCCTTTAGTGGCATCCAGGCCTTGATAAGTGGTGACTCCTATGTAAAAAAATATGCAATGTCAATAAATCTTTGTTATAAACCATCTTCAAAAATGATCAAATCTTATCTACTTTTATAATCCTCTTATAATATTGATCATCATTCAATTAACAATCTATATATTAACCGTTGTCCCTGAGTTGTTTTCAGACTTTATAACTGGTGACTCAGTAGTGAATAAATAAATGTAAAGGCGCATAGGTAGGTCAAAGTGGATCAGGAAATAATATCAACTAAGGAATAGCCGCATCTTTTTCCAATGATGCTAAAACTTTTATAACAAACGCTCGTCCTTCAAATACAAATGCAAACAACGTTTTTTTTTTCTTTCTCCATATGGTTAACATATATAAACAGCATTTCCATAAGCAGGGTTTTTTTTTAATATTTTTACATCTGAAGGACACGTTGCTGCGATATTGTTTCCCTGCATGTTTTCTGCTCTATCCTTATCGAAAGTGCTTATCTAAGCTCCATTCTATGCCCTCCTTGCAAAACTTTCACAAAAACACTCGACTAGCTACAACCGCTCTCAACAATTATATCCGCTCTCCAACTGCGCCTAAATCTAAACGAAGATTCCATGAAAAAAGCTTCTTTCCTAGAGTTGTCCGCCTATGGAACTCTGTTCCGCTGGCCTACTTTCCGGCTGATTACAACATGATCGTCTTCAAATCTAATGTAAACAAGTTCTTATTGAGCCGGTCTCTTCAATCAAATTATACCCAATTTTCACCACTAACGATTACTGCGTTGTTGTACTGGTGACCACCATTCACTTTTTAACACTTATCCTCGAATGGCATTCGAGCCTTGATAAGTGGATACATCCTTGTAAAAAAACTGCTACAATATAGTCCTCTTCTTATGCAATGTCAGTAAATCCTAGTTGTCCTTTATTTCAAATGCTATACATTCAGTTTATTATTCACAATCCTCTCATAATATTGATCATCATTCAACTGACAAGCTATCCAACGTTTGCCCCCGAGTAGCTTTTACACTTTATAGTTATTGACTCAGGAGTAAATAAATAAATATAAAAGACCATAGGTAATTCTGAGTGGATCTAGAAATAATAGCAACTAATGAATAACCGCATCTTTTTTCCAATGATCCCAAATTAAGGTGCCGTTTAGGAGTCATGCCCAGGAACGTATGTTGAAAAATGGGTTTTATTTTAGGTGAAACCACAAAAGAATGAAATGAAGACTTCTTTGGTTTCTTATTTCCTTTTTCTGCTTTTCAGGTTTGATAGTCTCATCTGGCGAAGGATGTTCTGTGCGTGTAACCGGCTTGCTTTGTATACTAGAAGACGCTATAATATCGTTACACAATAATATAGTTATGACTTGCATGTTATAAATGTAGTTGTTATTGTTTCTGGAATAGAAAGAGCGAGAAAGAGGGAGGGAGGGAGACAGTGTGTGTGTGTGTGTGTGTGTGTGTGTGTGTGTGTGTGTGTGTGTGTGTGTGTGTGTGTGTGTGCGTGCGTGCGTGCGTGTGTGTGCTTACGCTGCTAGTGGTTCTATCATCTTGCGTCTACCCCTTTTAATACCCACATGCCATTAATCAGTGTAATTGTCAGTAATTGTCAGCGTTCTATTATCTGACTGTTTCATGTATACTACACTTATGTGAGATGGAACACATTCCAGCCGACGCATTTTTTTTAGTTTTGTGCAAACCACTTCTGATCCAATTTCTCTGGCGTTTCAGTTTCACTTTTGGTGTGTGGCAAAGCAATGACCTCGGTGTGACCGAGAAAAGAAATATAGTAAGTGAAACTTATCACCTAGACGGTAACGATATGCAGGCCACCGTGTGGATAGACGTCGTGTTCGAAATATCACTGTGACTGGCGAAACAATGATTATGATTGTCGCTCTTGACGTTTTGATTTTAAAAAATGACGTCATGGAAGTCAGTTACTGATTCGAACACAAAAATTGAATTTGTTAAAAATAAAATAAAAAACACTGAATTTTTATTGTTTTTTTGTTTGTTTGTTTTTTTTTTTTTGTTTTTTTTTTTCACAGGTAATTATTTTACAAAATTTTATTTTTAGCGTATTTTTCAGTGACTCTTATGTGAACAAGTATGGAAATTTTGACCCATAACCTCTCACTTCATAGCTATTCAGGTTCAAATCTTTTGGACTTGTATATACAGTTCGCAGTTGAGTACTGTATATAGAGAGAAAAAAACTTATTGCGCATGTTAGACTTTGGAACTCCACCCATGTTTCCGACTTCTCTGACTACTAAACCGGCAAAAGTTTAAATGTAATGTGAACAGACATCTCGCCAATAAAGACATGGGGCGAGGGAATGATAAGAATGGACTTGAGAGAAAGTAGAGTAAATATGTAGAGATCTGCTGGTTATTTTGAAAGTTCATTTCTAAAAGTCGTTCAACATATGCTAACGTGCAAAATAGAGGTTAAACTGAATATTACGATCAGAAACATTAAATAATCCCTGAAAGCATACATTGCTTTTTTTTTTTATTTTATTATTATTTTTTTTCTCTCTCAACAATTTGATCAACCTGTGAATGGAGCATCCTACCGGATGCCAAAAATTCACCCGCTATCTCATATATTCCAACCGAGAAGACCTTTTTAATATTCTGACCGTCCCTTTAAGTTCACCTGCTTAAATCTCTATTGCACTTGGTTCACCGGGTATATTTGCCAGGTTATTTATTTTCATGAGTCCAGTTGCTACTATAATTACTAGAATGATCTTCCTAAGATTCCAGTTTCTTTTCACGTCGTACATAAGATCTTCGTATTTCGTTATCTTTTCCCTCTCAGCTCTGTTTAACCCAGCATTATCAGGGGACATTAACTTCTACCAAGGTTGCTTCTTACTCTTTCTTGTCCCATCTCACTATGTCAGGTATTATAACTCCGTTTTCTAGGTAACAGCTGTGGGAATTGCTTTGTCATAGTGGATGGTGTATGACTTATTTCCGACTGTTTTTGCTGCTGCATTCAATATTCAATTCAATAATCAACTTTTTACAGATCGTCCAGTTGTTATAGTAATGCCCAATATGAACAGGCACCACTTGATCCTAGTACGTAACTGATTCGTACAGCGTATAAAACCGTTTGGAAGTTTAAGGAGACTTTAATTAATATAAAATAACAAAATAATGTATGCATTTATGTGCTCGAAATCTGTTTTTAATATGAAGACATAATTTTATTGTTTCTAAGAGTCATATTTATGTATGTACAAATCTGTTCTCAAATACGTTATGCGTGCTGTAAATATTCTGACTTGTATTCTGAGAATCTATCTATCTATGTACTATTATATTAAAGGAATTTTGTGTGCGTGTTTGTGTGTGTGTGTGTGTGTGTGTGTGTGTGTGTGTGTGTGTGTGTGTGTGTGTGTGTACGTTTGATTTCGTTACCTATGAACTTAAAAACGATTGGACCGATTTTTGTGCCTGGCAGTGTTCTTAGATAGGTTTCCTATCCGAATGTCTTCGTTAAGTACCGACAATCCATAATCGAAATAATCAGATAAAAGAAAGACCAGGCAATTTTGACTAAAGTTAACATCTTACACGGCCTAACATCACAAGTGCATTTAAGAAGTTTTATTACCACACTCGTCGAAAGATCCGACATATAAAATCAGCAATACATTCTTTGATATAACAGGGCCGTTTTCGAAATAAACCTTTCCGTTTAAAGCACAATTGCATCATGGTGCTTGACTTGTTTATGTTAAACTTGGATTGAAACTATTATCACCGCACAACCAGTAAGGCCAGGCGTATAAAATAAAAAGTAGGTTCTTTGATTGGGCAGGAGCGCGTTCGAAATTAATGTTTCTGTTTAGAGCACAACTGAACCATGATACTTGACTTTTTCATTTTAAACTTTAATGAAAGGTATCATATATTAAAAAAAGCAATTTATAAAATCAATAGTATGTTCTCTACAATGCAATATCGACTACAATGTATTGTGGACTAAGTCACTATGGGGAGGCATGTGAAACTCCCTCCTGGTGCATCGCGATGGGTTCTCAACTAGAGCAGCAATCAATAGATTTGATTATAAAATGGACGATTTCATCAATTTGGATGAAATATGGGGGTATGAAATATTTGTTGATCCTCATTCAATCTCGGGCAACGTGGGGTCTCCCTGCAAATTTCTACTAAAAGCGTATTTCTGTCATAACGGTATTTTTGTTAGCGCACTCAACATTTAGGTCGGTTTTTAGTCAATGTCTTGGAAAGACAAACTGCTAAGTGCGTCCCGTTGTCGTAAAACGCAGCAAATTTAGACATTCAATTTTGGTTGTCAGCAAAGACGAAACGAAAACTAAACGATAAAGAACACCTGTGTGTATTTAGGGCCAATGACATTACAATCGTTTTTACTGACCTGATATAATCACTCATCTGTCTGTATGTCTGCCTTTTCATCCATCTTTTTCTTTCTTCCTCTGCCCAATCTCTCCCTATTTCTTTCTTTTCGTCCGTCAGTCTTTCTTTTGCCTTTATTATTCTATTTATATGTGCATCTTTCCATATTTCTCTATCTAGCTAGCTAGCTCTTTTTCTCTCTTACACACGGATTTTTCTAATCGCTATCTCCTAAACGCATTCACTCGTCACCTCTACTCATTTGTCTGTGTGTGAGTTCGTTCCTTAGAGACTCCGAACCGGCTGAACAGATTTTCTTTTAAAATTCACAGAACTTTAGTGTATAAGTCTGAAATACTCTCGATAATTACCGGTAAGTGATAATCGAAACCGTTATTTTTAATTTATCTATCATCGGTAAAGCCATGTTTTCCATGTCGTCGTTTAGCAACAATGATAGAACAACGGGACGTGAAAATTCCACGGTGGGTAAGTTGATGGCGTTTTTTTTATTTTTATTTATTATTATTTTTTTTTAATGACGTGGTCTGTAGTTTCGAACCCCGCATGTAAATTTCTTAATGTTTTTTCGTTAATTAGAAAGAAGTTTTTCTTTGTCTTTTATCTATCTATCTATCTACTTATATATAAAAGGCACGTTGTCTGTGTGTGTGAGTTCGTTCCCTATATACTCCAAAACGACTTGACCGATTTTTTTAAATTTCACACATATGTACCTTATGTTTATTGGGGAGTGATTTTTAGATAAATTATATATCGGAATACCTCTGATGAGTATCAAAAATTGATAATCGAAGAAATTTGATTAAAGAGGAAACAGTCCAATTTTGGTCAAAATAAACACTTTTATGCAGCCTACCAACATACTTGCATTCAAGAAGTTTTATCACCACACAAGCAGAATGGCTCTGCCTATAAAATCAACTGTAGGTTCTTTGATAAGACAGAGGCGCGTTCAAAATGAACGCTTCTGTTTAGACTATAATTGGACCATTGTACTTGACTTTTGCATTTTAAACTTATATAAAATTAAAATAATTTCATAAAATTAATTCTCTATATTGCAATGCAGACTACAATGAATTATGGACTAAGTTACTACGGGGAGGCATGTATAGCTTCCTCCCAGTGCAGAGCGGAGAGTTCCCGAGTAGAGCAGGCAATAAATTGATTTGATTGACGAATGAGCGATTTTACTGATTTCGATGACAATAAAAGTATTAAAGTGTGAAACATTTGTGAATCGTCTTTAAATCCCGAGCAACGTCGGGTCGCCCTGCTAATATATATATATATATATATATATATATATATATATATATATATATATATATATATATATATATATAGGGAGGTATGTCATTTGTAAACAATTCAAATACCACAAGTATATTTATAACACATAAATATGAATGTGTTATATACTATACTATTAAGAAAGTATACATATTTATATATACCTTTTAATAGTATAGTGTATATACTTTTAATGTATATATCCAATAAAGATTTTCCTATTTACAATGCCTTCCCACAAGACAGTGTTAGACGCCAGGTCGTTTTTTTAATGTGGAGGAAAGGAACAAAAAATAAAAATTGTCTCAGTCGTGAAGGAGTTCTCCTCCACTAACAGAGAACAAGAAATTGAACAGTAGCATCCGAAGAACAGATACTACACTTTTATCTTGACCCAAAGGCCAAGGATGTTTTTAATTGACAGATCTATTTAAGCTCAATGAAAATGGATTGCACTTTCAGAGCATGCATATCTTTTGTAAACAATTCAAATAGCACAAATATATTTATAACATCAATGTTTGATGCATTTTAAGTCAGGAAGACGGTGTCTTCAGACAGTCTCATTCTGGTTGCACAAGGAGAAAGTAGCATATATATATATATATATATATATATAAAGAGAGAGAGAGAGAGAGAGAGATAAAAAGGAACAAACCGGGTTGTGTTCATCAACGTTTCGTCTTTATTTCGAGACTTCCTCCATATAATAAAGACGAAACGTAAATCAACACATCAGTTTGTTCCTTTTTATTTCTCTATTTTGTCTGAATACTATTTTCATATTCTCATCATATACGAGGGGCATGCAATAAGTAATGCCCCTAACCCACTTCCCATAGCAGTAGAGCAACGAAACTTGGCACAGTTATTAGTCTTTCTCTACATAGGAACCACCCAGAGTTATGCATTTCTCCCATCGTTTGATGCAGCTCTGGAGACCATTTTTGTAGAACACCCCAGGTTGGTTCTCCAACCACGACGTGACTTCAGAAATCAAGGCCGCATCATCTGGGAAACGCTTTCCTTTCAAAAACAACTTCATGGCTGGGAACAGGTGAAAGTCAGAGGGTGCAAGGTCAGAAGAGTAGTGAGGATGGGGGAGGATTTTATAACCACATGCCCGTGCTTCTGATCTGGCGACATGCGAGTTGTGGACCGGAGCGTTGTCCTGCAGGAGGAGGGTACCTTTGCTGATCTTTCCCTGCCTCTTAATTTTAATAGCTTCCCTTAATTTCCTCAAAAGTGAAGCATAATAGGCTCCTGTAATTGTGGTACCCTTTGCCAGGAAATCTGTCATCACATTCCGTCCTGATCCCAGAAAACTGTGAGCATGACCTTGCCTTCTTTGGAGGTGGTGAGACCAAGTGCTTCCACTGCATTGCCTAGGCTTTGGTCTCTGGATCATAGTGATGGACCCATTTTTTTTGAAAAACTTTGACTCATCTTATTGACACATCTCCAAATTCATCCTCGAGCACTCGACGCGTTCTCGCTTCTGGAATGGTGTAAGCAACCTGGGAATCCATCTGTCATACATCTTATGCATATGCAAATGGTCATGAATGATAGTTTCCACAGACCCTGTACTAATCTTGACATCTTGGGCTATTTGTCGAATAGTAATGCGCCGATCTTCCAAAATGGCAGCCTCAACTTGACGGACAGATGCCTCATCAAAAGGGTTGGACCAGGTCTGGGAGCTGTTTCCACAGACTTCCGGTCATGCTTGAATTCACGATGCCAGCGTTTTACAAGGTCATATGATGAGGCATTATCACCATAAGTTTCTTTCATTTCATCAAAAGTCTTTTGTGGTGTGCGTTCTTTCAAATATAAAAACCGGATCACTGTTCGACATTCAACAGGCTCCATTTCACACCTGACTCAGTTCAAACACCTGTAAAACAGAAACCACAATTTGTTCAGAGCTGTAATTTGCCACATAATCCGTAGAGATATAAATCATGCCACATGCAAAATTTCAGCTAGATCAGACAATTGGAAGTGGGTCAGGGGCATTAATTATTGCACGCCCCTCGTATATATATATATATATATATATATATATATATATAAATGAACGTGTCTGTGTGTGTGTCTGTGTCTCTGTGTGTGTACATTTCCCTACGCAATAACTCTGTCAATTTTTAGTTTACAGACTTAAAATTTGATATACAGGGTACTAAGATTTAGGAAAATCGATGTGAACCGTTTTGGTCAAGAAATTTGGCGATTAAGGGGTCAAAGTTCAACGATTTGATCTTTGAGAACTCTACCAAACTCCTCCGACAATTTTGGGTCTACGCACTTGAAATTTTAGAAATAGGTTGCTAGGACAGAGATCTAACTTAATAACTTGATTTGAGCCCAAAACAATAAATGTTAAGGGGTCATAATAGGGGTCGAAAAAAAAATTGACCTCTGCGGTCTCTTCCAAATTACTTAGACAATTTCTTGTCTAAATATTTTAAATTTTACGTAAAGGGTACTCCGAGATAGGGCAAGCTTTTTCATCAGTTTGGGTCGAAAATGTTTAGTTACCAATATATAAATGTATGTATGTATGTCTTTTTGTATGTCTGCTTTAAAATTTTAACAGAGGCGACGGATTTCACCAAGATCAGTATTGTTTTAAAGTTCGACCTTTCATGCGACAAATATCGAAAAATTGGCTTAAAACATTAGTATCTTCCCCTTCAACTAGGCACTTTTCTACAGGGGGGGGGTCACTCTTTTCGCAGATATTTTTTAAAGTTATCCTCTCCTTTAGATTGTCTAGCCTTAATTTTTAAAAATGTCACTTCTGGTTTGGCGGTGGTCGTAACAGTATAAACGTTAGGTTTTACCCCGTTCTTTTCCTCCTTTGCGGTACGGGTTCGAGCCTGCCTTCCTACTACCACTTTTTTTGTTTTTGCTCAACATACACATCCAAACACCCGGGCAACGCCGGATTGAAATGCTAGTATATATATATATATATATATATATATATATATATATATATATATATATATATATATATTAAATTTATTTATACAACCATTGATGGCTACATATGTACATACATGTTTCTGTAATCACCCGCGTTTGGGGATTACGTCTTTAGGCCAAGAATTATCGTCGAGGACCTGGCCTGAAGACCTAATTCCCCAACGCAGGTGATTACAGAAACATGTATGCACATATGTTCACTCATTGAGCACTCTTTGGTAGACACATGTTGTTTCATTGGATGTACTTCTAGGAAACAAACCCTACTGGCTAAATATATATATATATATATATATATATATATATATATATATATATATATATATATATATATATATATATATATATATATTTCTGTCACTTTCTTCTTGTGCGACCAGAATTAGACTGTCTGAGACACCGTCTTCTTGACTTAAAATGTACCAAACATGTGTTATTGTTTCATCTGTAAAACTCAATCATGTTCTGCAAAGTAAAAAACAAAAAATACCAGTTTTTTCTCTACGAAACAACCAAAACAAACCAAACCTCATGAATAAATTTTTGAAGATATAAAAAAGTGGAAGCGTAGGAAATTGCATGCCAGTGGAGAGTAACGTTTGAGCCGTGGTGGCGAGCGTCTTTTAACTACACGATAGAGGACATAAACATAGAGACTTTTAACTACACGACAGACGACATAAACTAAGCAAAACAATATCAGTCATTCAGCTTGGCAAGCATTTTGGCCAGGGCTATCTCACAGATGAAGCTGAGACACTAAACAAGCCTGCCACAGAAATAGCAAAAAAGAGTCGGCGGAAATATGCCGAGACTTTCCAAAAGAGGAACTTCAAAGAGTGGGACCAACATCAGCGTGCAAAGTATTTTCTTGTGGAACTCTCCCAGTGATACATAGACTAAGTAGGTTCCTTGGACTGGCTCAAAAGGGGATCGCTATGATCAGGAAAGGGTTATAATGGCTGCTCAAGACCAGGGATTGATGACCAATGCATTCAAGAAGATGGCAGGTCTCACTAATGGCAACAAATGTAGATTCTGCCACACGTTATTGGAAAGTGTGAATCATCTAGTATCAAGTTGCAAGGGATGGCTACTACACAACGAGACATGATGGAGTATGTAATTAAATGCCATCTGTAAAAAAATTAAACATTCAATGTAGCAGCAAATCTTGGGAACATCAACCTGAAAGAACAGTTGGAAATGACTTACACTACACTCTGACCATGTAATCCTCACAACCACCTACCTTGAAAATGCTGCTATGAAACCAGACATAGTTATATGGAATGAGTTAACGAGAACTGCAACCTTGGTTGAAGTGAGTGTTCCTAATGATGGAGGCCTGAACAGAGCTTCAAGGGAGAAATAGACCAAATATCAAGATCTCATGTATGATATGAAAAGAAACTGGAATCTTATTTTATAATGTTAGGCGCTTAGCAAGGAGGCAGCGTTTCATTTTTTTCTTTTTTTTTTTTTTTTTGTCTTTCGTATGACGTGACAAGGGATAGAACCCCGCACTTTTAGCTGATTAGCACACACATCCATGATGCAAGATAGATGGATAATACAGATAATTTAATAATGATATTAATTACGCTTCTTTTTGTATTTTTTCTTCTTTCAGAGAGTGATTTTTCAGATATTTTATTTTCATTGACTTTAATTTAGTTTTTTTTTTGTCAAATGTAATTAACAAAAAAATGACGTTGCGATTTAATGAACAAAAATTAATGTATCTTTGTCGTTGATTTTGTTGAAATTGGATACTGCTTCATTAATATTGAAATAACATTGGACTGGTATGGTATCAGTAGATCCAATTGAAATTACAAAATTATCGAAAAGAGAATACATCTACGCCATCTAAAACCGTTGCTAAAATAAAACTGGTTAGAAAATCCATATTATGCTATGAAAATCATGCTATGCCTAATAAAGTAGTAGGGTAGTCTCGACCCTGTGATTTACGAAGACAGCCACAAAACAATGACAATGAATAAAGATGGACATACTTATTTACATCTATTTCTTGTGGAAACTGCAATAGAATATACGCTAGTATTGATATCATTGTACGGGTCAATCAGTTGTTTGTCATGAAAACCTGTTTCGAGGATTTAAAAAAGAAAACATCATTCTATCTAATGTCTCTCCAGCAGTATTGATCAAACAACACCTCCTTCAAAAGATAAGAACAAAAACGCTCCAGATATGAGATCTAATTTCCGCTCCATAAAAATCAAAGATGGTGTAAAACACGATGCAACTACTCTTCAGACTTTTTGGATTTATATATTTGTGCCCAGATTGTTTGTTTTGTTTGTTTTTTTAATTAATTTGCAATAGTCCGATGGATAGAGTGTTCGCTTACAATGTTATCTTTTTCGATTTCGCGTCCAACACGCGTCATTTTTTTAATAACACGATAAGTTTTTTCCATCCTATCTTAACACGATAAATATAAAAAGGTTTATTTTAAACTTTTTTTACACTGCCCAACAACCGTGTTCATTTATTTTTAATTTCGTGCTTTCATTCGTTTTCCACCGTGACGCAACACTTTCAAGTTTTTATCCGTATCTTTTGTTTTTAAAATGCACTTACCAACCCCTCCCCCTTCATTTTTTCTATTTATTATTTTACGATCGTCTGCCTATCTCCATTTATTGCTTACACATTTTCTGTTTCCATTTTGGCCGGTGACACATAAGTCACAATTTTTTATAATAAATTAAAATATCATATTTAAGCGTATTTTACGACCGGGCAACGCCACACTCCACACCACTGTCACGTTTTTATCAATCAAAATAGCATATTAAAGCGGATTTTAGGACCAGGCAGCGCTCCCGACTCCGATGTCAATTTTATTTCTTTTTACGATCGGACAACGCCGGGCAACCAACCCTGCTAGTACTAATTATAAGTAATTGTACCCCTGGGAAGTTTGTATAGCCAAAACAAATATGTTTGACGTATCTGTCGTAATATTAATATATTTTCAATCTAACTAGAAAACTACTAAAACTAATAAAAATAAATCAATTATTTTTACAAATACATATTATGTTAATAATATGTATTTGTAAAAATAATTTATTTATTTTCCTTTCTTCAGTGGGAAGCACACTTTACTACTAAATATCTCACACAACTATATTCTTTCTAGTCAGGATTCTGTCTAGAAAGACATCGGGTAATTATGGGAGGGATTACTTGAAAGTTTCCAGCATTTATTTTGTGTGATGCATGTGCATTGATATTTGCATTCGACATTATATTACATACAGTTCTTTCATGTCTTTGATAAAGCCGGCGGCAATGGGTAGTCTTGCTTGTCTGTATTCAAGTTCACTCAGTCAACATTTTCATATTCTGAAATTTTTATTTTTTTAATCTTAAATATTTTTTATTCATGGAATATTTGATTTGAAATTAGCAAATTTCGCTTTGTTTCTGTTTGGAGTTATTTTTTAAGTTTTGAAACCCAAACATCTTTCGTCTGTTGACAACGAAAGAAATCTGTTATTATTCAAATAACAAAGATTTTAGGAAGATTAAAACAGAATCTAAAATTAAATCTTAAGAAAATTCAAATCTATTTTTTCTAAACCCTTGTGATTTATTTTGTCCATTTATATAACACGTCGAGATGTACACAATCCAATTCTATAATTGTAAAATATTATTAGTGCTGGATGTACATGTTGGGGATTCTGAAATTTTACTATTGTTAGGACCGCACTAAAATATGGTGTCATGTTTAAAGTACTTTCTCAACTTCGAAACTAATATCAAAATGACAAAAGATGTGATGCTGAATAGTGTTTTTGATATTAATTATATAAAAAAACATCTTCTAACATTAGGAATTCGATCACTAAAAATCACAAATATTTATCATTTTTACCTATACATGAAGATTTCAGTATTTGTGCAAAATACAGACCGTCTTCAAATAATAACGTTAATATTTAGAATACTCTTTATCTGTGCCTAAACCTAAACGCAGATTCCATGAACAAAGCTTCTTTCTTAGAAATGCACGCCTGTGGAATTGTCTTCCGTTTTCCTGCTTTCCGGCTGACTACAATATGGTTGTGTTCAAGTCTAACGTAAATAAGTTCTTGATGAGCCGTTCTATATAAGTTATGAAATTTACCAAATTTTCATTACTAATGATTACTATATTGCCCAATGTCTACTGTACACTCTTTAACCCTTATCCTTGAGTGGCCTTTTGGCCTTGATAAGTGGTGATGCCTATGTATAAAAAAATACTATTCTTAACATTAAAAGGGAGAATGTTTTGTAACTATTTTGTACGTTTATTTAACTATTAAATAGAAAATACCATACATTTTTAATTTAACTTGAAAATCCTATCTAAAATATAGGAAAATCAAATTCTCCGTAAGTGTAACAAGTTTAATCTAATATCAAATGAATGTTTCAACATATTCTAAGCTCAATGAAACATACTTTAATATATTGTCTTATATCACAAAAATAACATTTCATTAACCTCTAATTGTTTTACTACTTGTTTATTTCAAATTGAAACACCCAGATGTGTTAAAATTATAATCATATAAATATAAAGCAATGAGTAGCAAGATGAATTGACATTTTCCATGAACTATGTTTCTTACAACGGGGGAAGAATTGCTGCTTTCTGGGTCAGAATATATTAATCTAACACTTGTCGTTAGCTAGTTTTCGTCCTTGTATCAAGTGATGTCCTGTATTGTATGGAGCGATTTCTGATTAAAAGAAAACGGTTCGAGAACAATTAATTTTAAAATGGATGAAGTAAGATTTACTTTAGAGACACATGTTAATTATTAATCCCTTGCATCTTTGGCGATCGAATGATTTCATTTGTAATTCATTTTGTCGAAGGTTACGCATCTAAAAACATAAATATCACTCGATTTACTTGACATTACACATTTTCTTACTAAACATCGGAGGGACTGAAAGAAAAGGATACTGGTACTGTCTTGCGTAAGTCGCCATCTTCATATATGTGTCCATATGTTTACTAAAACTGTTGATTAATGCTTCATTATATCTTTAGATAATTGACCGTACACTAACAATATATGTCTGTACTTCCAGTATAAAACGCGGATTGAACAACTTCAACCTGTGTCCACTTGATTGATTATAACAATAATGAATAAAAAAAAGTTTATTCTAATCTACTTCTTGATAACTATGCAAATGTGAGGATGCTTCAATGGGGTCTTCTTTTTCTTTTTAACCCGAACTTTGTCAGTCTCTGTTCATATAATACGTTCCTTAGTCTATGCATTACCATTGCTGCCCTTCATTGAATATTTTCTAGCTTTAGAATATTCTTTCGCAATACAGGACTCCATGTTTGTGTAAAAGAGCACGAACGCGCGTATGACATCAGCAGCAGCAGCAGCAAATGTATGCAAATAACCGAGCTGTGTTCAAAGCGACGTCATATCGAGGACGAAGGAAAGAAAAAGATTATAAAAACGAAAAATGTGACCGAGGAAAGAAAGATAGACGTGTTACACACGTGGCCAGAGAGCGACAGGAAAAGATGTGTCCTAAACATGGCCAGACAGGTAAGGAGTACCACGTGTTAGTCACGGCAGATTCCTGTTAAGCATATTGGAGTACAAGAAGACTTTTGAACAAGAGAAGGCGTTATTCTGGAAAGTAACTATAAATAAATATCTTGTTTCACTGACAAAATAGTGAGTTGTCTTTGCATGCATACAACGTGTCGGTCCTGAGTGTTGACATGGAACGACTACAAAATATATTCCACATGTGATCATTTTCATCATGTGTAGAAGTGAATAATAATATGTTACTTATTATAACTTATTAATAACTTAACATGATTAATAACTTATTTTTATCTTATTTTTATGTAATCTTCACTAACTAATACAACATGATTAATAAATACGTTACTATTAAAGAATTAGATCAATTAAAATATGACAGACAAAACATGTTAGTTGAAACTTCAATTTGAAAAAAAAAACAACGAAATGCTATTTCAAACTTAAACATGACAGACTGGCGGAAATACTATTAGAAACTTAAGCATGACAGACAGTCTAATGAAAACGCTGTTTTAAATTTAACATGGCAGACCAATACAAATTCAATTTCACACTTAAGTATGACAGACTAATGAAAGTGATATTTGAAACTAAACATGAAAGAATAATGCAAATGCTATTTCAAACTTAAGAATGACAGACTAACGAAAATACTAGAGTAAGTTGCAAAGGAAGAAGTTTGACACTTCTAATACGCATCATTATTCTTATCCATGGCGTAGATTGTAATGGCGTCGGAAAGGGTGAAAGTAAGAACACGACGACTTGGTGAGAATAAGAAGAACATTTATATCAAGCAAGGGTTAGCGGTACAGAAAAGCTTAGTAATCCGGGGAGAGTCGTCTCTGTAGGACATCTTGGATAGCTCTCATTGAGCGGTCTAGACTTGCTGGTTATATACCTAATGGACGAGTCCATTTTAGCGGTTATAAGGGCGAGTATGTCCCCACAACATAGATCGGCATAAATTAGTGCGAAAGTTTGCGGTAGTTTCACGACCTCATAAAGTGACATAAATGATGAGAGGAAATATAAAACAGAAAAGCGAGGTAGACAAATAGAGTGAAAGCGAGCAGAATATAAAGTGTGAGAGAATTATATATATTTATATATACATATATATATATGTGTGTGTGTGTGTGTGTTCATATATAATTTAATATATATGTGTGTATATGTACGTGTGCGTACATATACACACACACACACACACACACACATATATATATATATATATATATATATATATATATATATATATATATATATATATATATATATATATACTGTAAGCAATTCAATTTGACAAGATATCTATTTTATTTATATTTTAAGAGACGAGATATTTTTAGAGCTAGGGGTGTTAAAAGCATACTGCCTCCTAAAATATGCGTCAACCCGTAAAATCGTCTATTTCATTTATTTATGCTTATTAATATATTATTCTTATCATTATTGATAGTAGTAGTAGTAGTAGTAGTAGTAGTAGTAGTAGCAGTAGTAGTAGTGGTAGTGGTAGTAGTAGTAGTGCAGCTGCTATTATTGGTGGTGATGTTATCTGCTGTCTGGACGTTTTCCCTTCAACTTTGGTCAGTTGCGATCGAAGGAGACGCATAATTTCATTTTCCAAGAAAAAACTTTTACATTTCTTTTTTTACCCCCCCCCTATTCCTTTACTAAATGCTGCAATTTTTTTTTTTTTCGATTCTTTTCGCATTTCGACATTGTTTTCACTGTTTAGCGCTTATTTCGGTTTATCATGGCGCAAATTCTCATGAGAAGCAGATTTGTTTACATGCGAGATGACATTACAAATTAGATATTTTAGTTTTGCTGGCAGAGATTGCCAACTCGACGCATACAATTAAGTCGACGGGTCAGAGGTGGTCTTCGTTTGAAGGCGGGGTCGTAAGGTCGGCTTCCTTCTAATTAAACAAATTGTGTTAGTTGGTCCCAAGACATTTTGTACTTGTTTTAAACACGCACTAAAACGTATACGCGTTAATCAACTAGAGGCGAATGAAATTACTAATAAATGATTGTAGATGAGACCTAGGAACTTAATTACCAATCAACATGATTACTATATTTTATTATTGAAATTATTATTGTCTTAGTTCCGTAAATTCAAATTTTCAAAGGTGCATAGATCAGTCGTGTGATTGCATTCTTTCACTTGACAACGTAAGGATGGGTAAAAGTCTTGCATTGACCTTACTCTCTAATAATGTTATGCTATAGAAACGTTCATAGCTCAATAAAAGAATTTGAGACAAAATGATAAAGTCCAATGAAGTGAAATATAAAATTCCTTTTTACTTTTTCGAGTCTTCACTTGTCACTCAGCTTTCGATGAGAAGACAAGTGTTTCGGCCCTTTTATTCTTATGTAAATTGGGCCCCAAGCAAAGAAATGGGATTCATTCGTATTACAATATTTCTGAAATTAGGTGTTATTTCCTTTACAGTTTTACATGACCCAAACTGTTATCTCTATTATGGATGTGAGAAATTAAAGTCTTATTTCTGTAAATGCAAATTTTCAAAGAAACGATAGGGACATAAATCAGACGTGTGATTGCATTCTTCCGCTTGACAACGTAAAGATGGGTAACAGTCTTGCTTTGGTCTTACTTTTTAATATTGTATGAATTATTCCCAAAGATATACTATAAAACGTTTATAACTCAATAAATAGTTTAAAAAAAAATAGTAACGTCAGATATAGTGAGATATAAAGATCGTTCTTTTTCTTTTTTCTAGTCTTCACTTATGAATAAACTTCCGATGAGAACACAAGTAAGTGTAAGGCCTACTCGTGTTACAATAGTTTTGGAATTGTGTGTTGTTTTTATTTACAGTTTTATATGATTTGGACTGTTTAAATATTTTTTTAGCAGAATAAAATAAGAGAGGATTGAATTAAGTGAATAATAAAAGGAGGGTTACGAGTAGAGACGGTAAAAGCGAGAGAGGGAAAGAGACAGATGGATAGAGAGGAGGAGATAAACAAAATTTGTATAATTGAGCTGCTACACACATTATTCAAATTCTATTCAATCGTATATGATCCCGAGCAACGCCGAGTGGTGTAATGTTGTGACCCTTTGCCGGTCGTAAAATACGCTTAAATATATTTTAATTTTTGCAAAAATCATATATATTATTATAGAGTCAATTTTCTATCGATTCTTATATATTATAAAGTTAGGATTTCAAACTATATATATATATCCATATGACTTGTGTACATCAACTTGAATCGAAACGAAAACAAAACTTATGAAGAAATATATATATATATATATTCATTTTTATACTATGAAAAGGTTAGTAATTGCAATTAAGAATAGGAAATTGGATCAACATTTTTGTAACTTGTCTTATTCCTAAGATTAAGGGTGGTGGTGTTTGTCAACACTGCTGGGGAGCCATGATGTAATACACTGTTTTGTTTTTAAATCCCCGAAACAGTGTTTCATGGTAAACAACTGATGATCCCTTGAAAAATAAAAAAATTGGTATTATAGTAAATTTGAGAGTTGATGCAGTGATTGCAGGTGATTACTGACTAGATTTTTTTTTTTTAACGAATGATAAAAAATAATTTTTTGTATAGTTTCAAATGTTAAAAACTTCAAAGACTATATATATATATATATATATATATATATATATATATATATATATATATATATAGAGAGAGAGAGAGAGAGAGAGACTATCGGAGGCTTTTCCTGGTCGTAAAAATACGTTTAAAAATAATATTTTAATTTGTCCAGATTTCGTATATATTATAATAGAATCGTGATTTCAAAAGTAAAAAAAAAACAAATATTTGGGTGCCATCAACTGGAATCGAAACGAATAGCAAAAATGTAGTATTCAAAAGCAGGTGACGTTACAATTGTACCAACGTGACAGGCATATGAATTTATTAAAATAAACTGAGAAGAATGTAAAAAATGTAGAACGATTTTTTTTTATTATTTTAACTCTTTTTTGACTCCGTAAAAACTATTTTAACCGTCTAAAGACCTATAAAAGAACGGCCTATAAAAAAACAATCATTTGGGGTCCATAATGCCGCGCTGCGACTTTTAGTTTAGAAAGAGATAGAGTTAGAAAATATGGTGACAGACAGACAGACAGACATAGTGAGTTTTATAAAATTATATATATATAATTATATATATTTTTCTTTTTTTATTATTTGAGGGTAAACAGTTACATATGCTCGCTGCAAATAGCCATCAGTTTCAGTCAAAGAGACTTCCTCGGGCGATTCCAAATCTCTGGGCGCCAAGAAGACAAATGGGAAAGATTAGAAAGAAATTGAAAAAGAAAAAAAAAGTTGGGTTTTTTTCAATCTCTTTCTAATCTTTTCCATTTGTCTTTTTGGCGTCCAAAGATTCTGGGTCGCCTGAGGAAGTATCTTTGACTGAAACAGATGGCTATTTGTAGCGACCATATGTAACTGTTTACCCTCAAATAATAAAAAAAAAGAAATATTTTGCTCTTTTTATTGAGCACTATCTAATAACCTCATTGTCTTCATTAGTCCCGACATTTGAACACCTCAAACCTGAATAGAATTATATATATATATATATATATATATATATATATATATATAGAGAGAGAGAGAGAGAGAGAGAGAGAGGGAGAGAGAGAAAGATAGATAGATAGATAGATAGATAGATAGATAGATAGATAGATAGATGGATAGATTAAGTTCCTTTAGATATAATTAAAACCGAAAGCAAAATGTATAAAGTATTCTTGGCAAAATAATTTATTACAAGAAATGAATAACAATTAAACGACAGTCACTCGGAAGAAAAAAGATGTAAGCGTAACACACTAAATAACACACACGCTATCGTATTAATATATAGATTTTAAAATGAAATCTTAAAAACATTATTAAGGTGCTTATATGCATTTTCCTTTGTATTTTTAACACTTGGGGGATTTTTTTTTTTTGTTTTATAGTAAGATAAATACAAAACTAATTAACGAAGATGAGATATCAAAACGCGTGGAACGCGGATCTTACACAACCTAGTTGTCGTTAGTGAATGAAGAAAATAATCCGGCTCGAGTAGCTTCTAACTGGAAACATGAATTATTATCTAAACACATCTTTCATCCCCAAAAATTATATCTTTCGCCACTCACCTATGTACATGAAAAAAGTGTGAGTTTTCAAGAGAAATTTGAGGAGAAATCTTCAACTTGAGGACAAGTAAGTGTGTCCTTTTTCACATAATGTAATACACTACATCATATTAATCTCTCTCATCTCCGTCGTCTTTCAGGACGCTTCACCACCGAATCTACACGGCTTCTCCAGTTCTCTCGATCTCGTATAACAGTTTGCAGGTCCTGAACACTTTCAAATCCTGTGTCCTATAGCAGGTCGTCAATGTAGGCCACTCCTCTTCTACCACGGTTTGGGTGTCCACCTGTTGGTATCCAGAGAACTAGCTTGCTGACTTCCTCCTCGCTGTGTCTCATGCAGTGACCGGCTACTCTCATCCTGGTAGATCACCATAAAGCTATTTGTTCGCTGCGTGGCTCCTCTATGATGTATTGTTATACCGGCCTTTCTATGCATAATGGAAATTACACCGGTTCTCACTATATATATATAGTACCAGTAATGTCTACACCGGTGAGAAGGAGCGACAGTAGTTCACTGCCTAGCTGAGTGCTAGTCAGTTATTCCCGTATTTCTACCTTTGTATCTGTGATGTTAATACATTTCGTTCGTTAAACCAACATCGATTTGATTTCCATCTTTTACTATTGTGTTACGACACAGCATGTATTGAGGGCCATCCTGAGCATCGGTGTGTAACAGACATCCAGTATCTTCTTCAGCGCATTTGTAAGAGTTCATGCCTCAACACCATAGAGAAGGACTGTTTCTACTCTGGCAACAAAAAGTCTTACTTTCCACTTTTTCTGAGAAAGTGAAAGCACTGCAGTAAAAGCACTCGATGAAACTCTGCTCACCGTTGAAAACTTCAAGTACCTTGGAGCATTGTCAGAGAGCACTGAAAAAGATTCTGAAGTGAGAAAAGCACTGGCATGGAGTGAATGTCACAAGTTGATGAAGATTTAGCCATCCATTCTCTCAGAAAAGATCATATCAAAAGGCTCACATATTTGGCGCTTTGACGCTTCATTAGACTTCTTTCGGGAAAAAATAAACTTAAAAGCTTAAGGATTTCTCTACTGACATCACTATATGTGGGTTTCAAATTTGTATTCGATTAAAATGTGACAGACAGACAATACTCGTGTTTCACATTTAGAAGCAAAATCAATGCAAACAAAATTGCTACAACAACGAAATAACAATCTACAAAATCACAAAAGCGTGTGATTTTGTATTTAAATCTAAATTATTTCTTGTAAATCTCAAACAATTCCGACAAGCAATTCAATTACAATCAATAAAGTATTGTTCTGTTCGTTCCTAAATGGTCATCCTCCCAGGCATTTTCTTCTGTGCCCAATGATTTCAATTCATTTTTTCTTAAATCTTTAAAAGAGATGAGCAACCTCATCAGTTGGTTCGTCCGTCACGCTTAAAAGAGTAATGGTATTTCACAATGATAAAGTTGTAATAGACTTTCACGATTACACTTTGAAATAACATTTCCGTTATTAAATCATCTGAGTTTAGAAAAAAACATTTAGATACGTTATAGATGTCTAAAAAGAGGTACTAGTTATCGATCTACTGCAGTGATGTTTAAAATAACATATGCGTGGACATATATAAGCGTCCCTAATGATGCTAGATTTAACAGAGCAGAGAGGGAGAAAATAACAAAATACCAAGGACTTATGTAGGACATGAAAAGAAACTGGAATCTTGAGAAGGTATCAATCATACAAGTCATTATAGGAGCAACCGGGCTAATAAAAAAGAATTTAAAAAACTATCTGGCGAATATAACCGGTGAACCAAGTGCAGAAGAAATACAAACAATAGCACTTAAAGGGATGATTAGAATCTTAAAAAGATGTCTCGCGTCTCGCTTGAACTAACTAAACTAATGGTAGAATGTTCGGCCTCCGGTAGAATGCCCCACCCCCAAGAAAACAAAGTGATAAGAAAATTAAAACCAAAGAGGATATATATATATATATATATATATATATATATATATATATCTTATATATATATGTATATTTATATATATATATATTTCTTTTATATATAGGTATATTAATATATATATGATGAAAGTAAAAATAAAATAGATAACCCCCATAATTTATTATACCATACCTGTTCACACTGAAACACTTATCACAATATTCTGTGGATCTATATGAAAAAACCTTGTTAAACTTTGTGACATATTCCATTCTATGGAGGTCAGGCGCCAACGAACACCCCATAATTTTATTATACGTCAAACTGAAACATAATTATCAAAGTATACTTACGCAAATAGATATGAAAAGTCTTTATAAAGTTTGTACCTATTTCCATTCTATGGAGGCCTGGCGCGAACGCAGACCCCACAATTTTATTATACCATCCCTATTTAAGTTAAAACATACTTATCAAAGTATTATCATGTGCATCTATATCAAAAACACTTGTAAACGTTTTTCCTTTAATTTTTTAATTTTTTATTTCCATACGTTGTGGACCAGGCGCGTACGCAAACCCCACAATTTTAATGACTCATCATTATGTCAGATCAAACATACCCATTCCTGTGTCTCGATACATCTTCTATCATTATATGTGATCAGTGTTCTATAGTCAACCATATATGAGTCTATTCGTGACCAGACACACACACAGACGTTCAGCTTCATATTACAGATATTTCTTTTATTTATATATACATATTTCTTATATATATATATATATATATATATATATATATATATATATATATATATATATATATATATATATATATATATATATATATATGGCTCATTCCATGTCAAATCGACAGGGGTAAAACCATGTCTGACACGGATTTTTTTCAAATTTGCTACACTTATAGATCTCCATAATAGGAATTGAATGGCACCTGTTACACATCTCAAGGTCAAGGGATTTCTGAGATATGACCTTGACCGTTTTAAAAAATATGAATTTTTATGGAAAAGTGACCAACTTTAAAAGACGATATCTCTGTTATTTATGGGCCTACAAAGTTCATTCATATATCATTCTAAAGTACTTGGATAGATCTACCATTTTATTTGCCGATATTTTTTTCAAGGTCAAATTTTTAAAAGTTGACCTTGACCTTGACCTTTAACCTTAATTATCTCAAAAAACGTTATTTGAATTTTTTTCAAATTTTGACAAAAGATTTGTCTATCTTATGCCAGTATATATTTCAAATTTCATGATGGGTTTTGAACTGGAACCATTCCTACAAGCGTTTTTAAGAAGTGGGCTAAATTCAAAATGGCGGAATGTAGTACCTGCTACTTCATATAAAAATTTTGGTATTTCACAATATGAACATGTTTGATATCTTTGTAAAGCTAATTTAATGCTGATTAATATGTATATAAAACCATGGTCACAAAATCGATATAAAAACATTTATGTTGATGAAACTGAATTTTCTTCAATTTTTTTATGCAACACAGATTTTTATGGAAAAAATCATATAATAAAAAATAATTTTGAAAGGCGTTAAGGATTTATTAAATTATAACATAAAACATATGTGATCTCAATGGTAAACCATTTTTTTTCGATGATTTATATTCTAAATCCAAAAAAAGGCAATGTATGTTATTTATGGGTACTTTTCAATGAAAAACTTTAAAAATGAATGTTCTAAAAAACTTCTTGACATGTTGAATTTTATGCAAATTCTGGTTGTCAAGTCAAACTGTTTTATAATGATTTTCATACTTTTCTTGTACAACACGGATTTTGATACAGAAAATGATGTTATAGAGAATTCTAAAAAGTGTGTTGAGATCTAATTTGTTTATAGCATAAGCAACATTTGATGTCGATGGTAAACAGTTTATTTGACATTTGACATCCACAAGAAATCAATCTGTGTACATTGTAATATATTACAGAATGAAAAATCTGTTTTACTGAAACATGTTTTTATAAAAATGGACGTTAAAGTATTTATTTAGATTTTTCTTTCAAAATCCTTCTTTCTAAAATATTTGATGCCTTTTTCATTTCATTTTTTGGAAGTTTATAAGATATCCCTGTTTCAGTTATTGGATCAACTGAGCTAAGAATATCAGAATATTTCAAAATTGATATATTTGGATGTGATGGATAATAGAAAGATGGAGAGGGTCCATTTGGTTGTAAAAATCTTAATTTCACCGTTCCATTATCTGGATATTTTTCAAGTACACATCCTAACCACCAATTCCTCCCATGAAGTGCTGTCACAAATCTGCTAATGTCTTCGGACTCCATATTGTTTCTTTTTGTGATTCAAACTATTCTTCCTTTATTTTGTAAACTTGAAACTGTTTTTACTTCCACTTCTCTTTGAGAGACAGGAATGAAAGTATGTAATTTTCGTGTTCCTATAATCGAAGAGGAATTGTTAAATCTATCTTCTAAGATGTTTGCTTCCTCTCTCCATTCTGCAGTTGAGGAATATAAGAAATGTATTCCAGATATATTTTTTCTTGCATAAAAATACAGTTGTCTTGGCGTCATTATTTGTTCATTATAGAGTCGCTGCAGGCTAGCTTTTGCTGCTAACCTTTTAACAGTGCCACCTAACCCATCACATGGTCCTTTCCCATGAGAAGTAGCAAAAAAGTGCCACTCTGCATCAATACCAAAATCAGATTTATGATGATACAGATTTATAAAGTTTTTAAAATTTTTGTAGTGTGTAACAGCCTCATCAGAGAAATATATCATTTTTTGGAGATCAAAATCAAGAATTTCTTTTAATTGTTCTATACACTTTCTTTGAAACAAATGGACAGCTACTGTATCATGCTTGAAACAATCAGATATTATTACAAAATTAATATGCTCAAGGTCAATTCCATTTCGATAGTAGCAGATGAATGGATGCAATGTAGCTTGATCATTATTCCAATGGAATCCTTGAGCCGCATCTTGCAAAACAAATGAATAATTCTCTGAAAAATCTGCTATTGCTAAAACTTCGCCAACCCTTAAGAACCTTTACAATCAGAAAAAAATTTGGATTGTGCTTTGGCAATGAAATTATGCTTCTTTAATGTTTGAAAGCCCGCATGGAAAGTTTCAATGAATTCGTCTGTGGATTGTGATAGAGTTTGTAGAATGGTTCTATCAGTTGATAACCACTGTTTATATACAAAATCATCAACTGAATTTTTGTGAATAATTTCAATATATAAAACAAAATCATCCATCAGTTTGTTGCAAGTTGAGCAGTCACCCAAGTAACAATTTGTCGATGCTTCATTGCATGTAACAGCAAGTATGCATTGGTGGTAATCTGTCAAATGATAACTTTCTACTTCAGTCAGTTTAGCAAGATGAGATCCTGCAATCATCAACTTCATATTCTGATGAACTGTGCAAATGCAGACAGTATGGGTCCCAGCACCATTTGCAAGCACACATTCTTTTGGTCTAAGCTCAGCGAATTTAGAGAAGCTTATTTTCTCTTGGTTCTTTAATTTGAATAATTCAAATGCCTCTTTCAAATTACAGAGAACGAGATATTTTTGTTCCTGAACCCGTTTCCCATCCTTTAAAACAGTCTTGTAATCATTTTTCCCAGGCATTATTCTACTGACCTTTTCACTTTTATAAAACTGCTTTACCTTATTACTTATCTCTTGTGGGAATCTAGTTTTTTTTGTGTATTTGGCAACGCTAAAATTCCTTCCTCATTCACAAGTTTTTTTTGCTTGTCTCGCCATGTACATTGTAATGCCAAATTCTGTTTGTATGTAAAATTATGAAATTATCAATAAATGGTTAATTTTCTTTTTAATATTCATTCAAAAAGTCAAGCCAATATAAGTAAATAAATAGAAAGAATGTTATCAGAGCATGCTTTAGCCTTTATAAAGGAGTGACAAATAAACAAATAAGCTGGGTCGCCGTTGAACTCAATGCTCAAGGAGTACCAAAAAAATGTAGAATAACACTTTTGTTTAGGAGAGTATTGCTGAAGACTTATTTAAAAAAAGATAATAATAATAATAAAAATAATAATAATAATAATAATTAGTAGTAGTAGTAGTAGTAGTTTTATATAGTAAAACATCTACTTATATTCTACATTTACATGAAAATATAACTTACATGTATATGGTGCCTAGCAAAATTTCAATCTTGAATTTATGCATCTTATCTGTTCCAAGATGTAGAATATTGCTAGGGTGAACTAGCTGATCCAATGGGGAAGTGGAGTTCTCTGGCAGAAGTCTGGAACCAAAAACCATGAATGCCAGAACAGCTGGCATTTGTAGAGAGGCACCTGCCTCTCCAGGCATGTTTAGCCAATCAGGCGCCTTTAAATGGAATAACCCACCATGCCTGACTAATTGTAGGCTGGGCCATAATGGTGGAGAGGGGAGGAAAGCGCATTCTTGATTCTACACAAGACAACTGGGAAAGTGGTTTCAATGATATTGTTTTTTCTAATCTTTTATTGCTTTTTATCTTTACCCATCCCCCTAGCCAGTAAGCAGGCAGCAGCCTCACCCAGTAAACAAACAGAGACTTCAAAAATCAAAAGAACGTTGTCACCAAAACTTGTCTGGCATAGAGGTGATAAAGACTTTCACTCAGTCCACTAACTTATTGAAATTTAATAGCTTTTAGCACTTTCTTGTCAGATTTGTCAATGCTGAAGGACTGGACAAGGAAAGGTCATGTTTTATGGTTTTTTCACACAGCTAAAATAAATCCACATCACATGTTTATGTTATTAGGTTTTACTTTTACTGATATCTTAAAAATAAATATTTTCATTTAATCTTTTAGTATCAGCAATAGAACATAGTAACATTTTTGGGGGAATCACATATTAGTTCTCTGAATCTGATACCCCAAAAAGTTCCGATTTCGAGATTTCAATTAACTGTCCCAACACAAATTATATCACTTTTTTCCATAACAAAACATGTGTTGCATAAAAAAATTTAAAGAAAATTCAGTTTCATCAACATAAATGTTTTTATATCGATTTTGTGACCATGGTTTTATGTATATATTAATCAGCATTAAATTAGCTTTACAAAGATATCAAACATGACCATATTGTGAAATACCAAAATTTTTTATATGAAGTAGCAGGTACTACATTCCGCCATTTTGAATTTAGCCCACTTCTTAAAAACGCTTGTAGGAATGGTTCCAGTTCAAAACCCATCATGAAATTTGAAATATATACTGGCATAAGATAGACAAATCTTTTGTCAAAATTTGAAAAAAATTCAAATAACGTTTTTTGAGATAATTAAGGTTAAAGGTCAAGGTCAAGGTCAACTTTTAAAAATTTGACCTTGAAAAAAATATCGGCAAATAAAATGGTAGATCTATCCAAGTACTTTAGAATGATATATGAATGAACTTTGTAGGCCCATAAATAACAGAGATATCGTCTTTTAAAGTTGGTCACTTTTCCATAAAAATTCATATTTTTTAAAAAGGTCAAGGTCATATCTCAGAAATCCCTTGACCTTGAGATGTGTAACAGGTGCCATTCAATTCCTATTATGGAGATCTATAAGTGTAGTAGATTTGAAAAAAATCCGTGTCGGACATGGTTTCTGCCCCCAAAAAATTTGTCGATTTGACATGGAATGAGCCATATATATATCAGAAATTTAGGTCTATAGGAGGCAGAACAATGCAGAGAAGTAACGGATAGCCTCACACTAAAATAACTTAATCTGCAGTGGTGGAACTGGCCATGCAGTCTCACTTTATTGAATCAATACATGTGTGTATATGTACGATCATATTATGTTATATATATATAATGTTATATTATATATAACATTCTACATGTAACATGTTTTTATGTTCTTACTTGCGTCAGGTGGTCAGGTGGCATATCCGTGGTGTTATATATTTCGGGAAGTCTTCCCCTCGTCAGGCCTGTGTTTGACTTTCAAGCGTATGTAGTGAGTCTTATATACATACATGTATGTATTCAATAAAGTGAAACGGCATCGCTGGTTTCAATATTTATATCTTTAGTTGCTTCAGTATGAGTCCATCTGCTACATAATACATGCATACACACACACATACACACACACACACACACATGTATATATATATAACATGTGCGTGGATATATAATCTTAAATGGTCGCTCGGTTGGAATGTATGAAGTAGCGGGTGACTGTCGTTTGTGACAAAGGGAAGAGAACTGCTGGTGTCTTTGTCAGAATCCATCTATCAAACAATTATTGTCGGCAGTTGTGATTGTTTTTGTTTTTGTTTTGTTTTTTACTTTGAAATAATGTACTTTAGCTTCTTACATCAAGTGGGTTCAGGCATTGTCTGGAGCGATATCAATTTTTAAAAATAAATTTCAAACAGCATTTTTTGGTGTGTGATGCCGGTGTCTTAAATGCGATTTTCAGCGAAAACCGCGCAAATTGAATGGGCACTTGTTAAAAATATACACTCTTCTTTTTTTTCTATTGTCTCTTCTATAATTGAATTGAAAAAACAACAGACAACAATTTGCAGCTTTTTCTTAGAGGCGAATTTTATTTTATGCCCTGACAACTTGTTTCAATTTGTTTAACGAAATTAACAACATATTTGCATAATTTTAAAATAAAATGTCTTCCAACTTGGAGATCGAAAAGTTTACAAACGAAATAACATTATTATTTCTTCATTAATTACGAAACCATAAATTTTTTTATTTTAGTATTTTTGGAATCTGAAGATTCCGTAAAGTTATTTTCTCTCATACTCCTCTCCCATCCCCTTACTATAGTTTGAATAATGCTATAGACATGGTTCGTTGATTTTAAACGGTCGTACGGACACCACTGATGCTCCCTTTCATAAATTTAGTCCCTGTGAACCAGATTAGTCTATGGCTGGGATTGGTTTCCACGATATCTTTCTAGTTGTATTTTTTACTGGAAAAACATCGGATACTTACAGGAGGGACCATGTGAAAGTTGCCAACATTCTAATTGAACGTAATTCTGTAGAACGATCCGGATTCTGTCATGGAGCAGCAATATTCTCCGTCAATGCCGTTAACCACTTAGCCACCGTTATCTGCCAGGAATGATGCTAAATACTCAAGTCACGGAAATTTGGTAGTTGTCCCGGGAAATATTAAAAAGCTAACAAACTACTTTTGATGGATCATAAACTGAGATAGCAGAGAAGTTTAAGTTATCAGAAGGTCATGTATTCGTCATTTTGCATAAACATGAAAACTTCCAAGTATTCCAAGTGGGTGCCGCGTTCGCTCATAATTGAATATGAACAATAACGCTTATGAATTTTTGATAGGAGGATTGGTTATTCGCATTATTTAGATTCATCGGACTACTGTCCTCATCTTTAGTGCCATTTTCATCACATTTCGGTCGATGTAACTCCGACCTTCTTCAGGTGCATCTTATCGAACTCTGGAATGTGTCTGCCGAATTCAGGAATTCAGACGGAATTTCGGACGGGATCTTTTATTTACTCAACGCAAGCAGCATTGGCGCAATGTTTAGAGCATTTGGAAAAATCAATTGTAAAAGTGATATTCTCCTGGAGGTTGAGAGTTGAAAGTTCAATTCTCAGTGTGGGCGACCGAAAATTATTTAGAACCTCTATCCAGTCATGGCTGACGGAACGGGAGCATGCCATCACCGTAAAGTAAATAAAAAGTGCCGTTTGAAATTCCCTCCAAGTTCCCGAGTTCAACAAGATACACCTGAAAAAAAAATCGAAGGATACATCGACCGAAACGTTGTTAAAATAACATTCAAGATAAGACCAGTAGTTCGAAAAATCCAAATAATACAAAACAAAAAAGCCTTGGCGATTCAGAACGTTATTTACAACTATTTTAATGCAACGTTTTTTGTTTTTTTTTTGGGGGGGGGGAATCAAATCGGTAAATAGCTAGTGATTAATAGAAGGTGGAGATCGTACAAAGCGACCAAAGAAGGAAACATCAACAGACAAGATTTCGCCCTCGATATTCTGGTAGGCGAAAAGTACATTGTACATCGGTTACGTTGTAAAAAGAAAAAGCAATTAATATTATTGGTGCGTTTTTGAAGAAACGAATGACCCGAAAACGGCCATAAATAAACAAGAAAACGTGCTATTTAATCAAAACTATGTACATGAATTGCCCTTTGTATTGCTTCAGCAGCTAGCCTACGTTTTTCATGAGATCATACTTTCAAACAATGGGGTCAATGTACTGTATGTTTATTCGCCATAAAACTACATTCTTAGGTTATTACGAATATTTAATCGGAGAGAGTGATTGTTGAAACACGTGATTTTAGAGACAAAGTTTTTAAAAAATAGTAAGAACTCAACATTTTTAAATTTCGAAATTTTTTAGATGAGGATTGGTTATTCGTAATATTTAACTTCTTCAGACTACTGTTCTCATTTGAAGTCTGATTTTCACAATATTTCGCTTGATGTAACCTCCGACCTTCTTCAGGTGTATCTTGTCGCATTCGAGAATGTTTCTGTCGTGATATTGTAAACAAGCACAATGGAATTAAATGAACGACGTTATCATTATTATTGATTTATTTATTCATTTATTTATTTATTTATTTTGCGAACTAGTCCACCGGGAAAATTGTTCCTTGTAATATATAATATTAAATAGAGGATTGATACATACGCAATTTGCATAGATTAAAATATCATGTTTAAGCGTATTGTACGACCGGGCAACGCCAGGCGTCCAGCTAGTGTTATCTAAATTAGTAAATGCGAAAGCTTTTCCACCTATCTTATTCCAATCATATTACTAGCAGGTCCCGTGTCCTGGCGTTGTCGTGGGTTATATAAATAAGTGATTTAAATATAAAAATAAATAATCTAGGCGGTTTAAATAGAATTTAACTTGTAAAATAAATAGCTCCTCCCTCCGCTCATGAAATGATATTGAATATCAATTGTTTTGACGCAAATAGGTTACAAACATATCTAAGAACATTTTTCGGCTTTATGCCAGTCTGGATCTACCACTTGACAGCACATTTATGCTCACCTCTAACGCCCAGTGTCTACCATCACTCACAGTCAATGATTTGTATCACGTAACTCAAATTAACCAATCAATCGCCATTATTTATAAATAAAAAGAATCGTCTGAGTTCAATATTTAAAAATTAAAAGCTGGTTCTTATTTTTCCGCCTCTTGAATATTTGCCGACTACAATAGTTCCCCCCACCCTGAAACAAGGAGGGTGGACCTGTAAAATCACCCTCGTCCGATCGTCTGTCTTAAATTTTCTCAATAACAACGCCTTAGAATTTTTAAGAGAGCGGATTTTTCGGAAAAGCTCCGGTTGTCCCCTTCGGGGTCCCTTTCGGGTTAAAATAGCTAAAATTCACACTTTTGAGTTTTTTAAAAGAAATAATTTGTATAAAACTTTCTGAAAAGTTGTAACTAACTGATTTCTATATAATTTTGTTTGTCTATACTTCGCGATAACTTTTGGGTGTGTCCCAGGGGATTTTTAGTGCTAATAAAGACACTCCATCTTCAGGACTATTTTACCATATTTGTCCAAAATTTTCTGTGTATGTCTATTTATCAGTTTTGCATAGTTTTTAACTCAAATTTAAATATGTTAAAGCCGTAGGGATTTGAGGGGGGGCTAAATGTGGGAGGGGCAAATAATGGACTTAGTCATTTCTTTTTTGCATAGTAAAGAACTCAACTTTACATATGTTAAGGCCTAAAACTGCACAGTTTGTTCATTTTCACCAGGATTTTACGTCCCCTGGGGACTTTTGTGACAAAATGGTGGGGAAAAATGCTGAACTTAGTCATTTTTCCCTCGTTCACTGTGCACTCACGGGGGATCATGCATCTTTCAGTTGTTGTTATTTTTACGCTTCATTTTTATGTTGATACTTTTCAAAATTGAATTAACTTACATGGTTTTCTCCAATCAAAAAACCTAAACTTTGTCATCAGTTTAAATATTTTGCTATATTTACGATTTCCACTTTTCTTCCGGTTGATCCTTTCATTTTAATTAATTTTGATGGTATATTTAGATTATTAAATTGTTAGGTAAAAGTACAGAGGAGGTAAAGGGACTCCCATGTCTACATTAAGAAAGTATTTTTTTTTAATAATAACGTTATTATTCAGAAAAAAAATAATTTTAACATGGGGAAGTTCAACCGGAAGTGAAATGGAAACAGTAAGTGTAAAGATAAGAATGTTTGTCAGTTTATTTTTATTTTGCAAAATAGAATTAAAGTTAAAGTGTAGTATTTGTTCTGGATAAATTATGAAAGCGTATGCCTAAACAGAATAGGATAAAAAAAAATGTGTACAGACGATATAATGACTTTATAGTGTTACTAGCATTTAAGCCCAGCGTTGCCCAGGTGTTTGGAGGTGTGTATTGTGCAAAATAACAAAAAAAGTGGTAGTAGGAAGGCAGGCTCGAACCCCTACCGCGAATGACTAAAAGAACGGGAAAAAACCTGACGTGTTTGCTGTTATGACCACCGCCAAAGCGGATGTGACATAGGTTTTAATTAAGGCTAGACAATCGAAAAGAGGGGATGACTTTCGAAAATATCGGTGAAAAAAGCGATCCTTTCCTTTAGAAAAGTGCCCAGTTGAGGGTGAACAAATTAATGTTTTTAGCCAATTTTTCGGTATTTGTCGTCTTAAGGGTCGAGCTTCAGAACGATACTGATCTTGTGAAAATTCGTCACCTCTATCGAAAGTTTTAGGTAGACATGCAAACATACCTACATACATTTATATATTGGTAGCTTAAATTTTCGACCCAAACCGATTAAAAAGGTTGGCCCATCTCTGAATACACTTCATGTAAAATTTCAAATGTTTAGACCAGAGATTGTCTGAGTAATTTGGTAGAGACCGCAGAGGTCAAAATTTTTTTAACTTTGACCCCCTATTATGGCCCCTTAAAATTTATTGTTTTGGGCTCAATGTCCAAGCAACCTATATCTAAAATTTAAATTGTTTATGCCCAAAATTGTCGGAGGAGTTTGGTAGAGTTCTCAAAGGTCAAATCGTTGAACTTTGACTTCTTAACAGCCAAATTTCTGGCCGAAATCGGATTACAAAGATGTATCCAAATCTCAGTACTCTGTATATCAAATTTCGAATCTGTAGACTTTAAATTGACAGAGTTATTGCGTAGGGAAATGTACACAGACAGACACACAGACACACACAGTCAGACAAACAGACACTGTCACTTTTATAGATATATAGATGTGTATATATATGTATATATATATATGTGTGTGTGTGTGTGTGTGTGTGCGTGTGTGTGTGTGTGATGAGAATAATAGAAATAGTATTCTGACGAAATAGACAAATAAAAAAGGCAAGAAACTAAGTTATGTGTTCATCTACGTTTCGTCTTTATTTCGAGACTTCCTCTGGATGAATGAAATTTAGAAAAGAAAACACCAGTACAAATATTTGAAAAAAAAACTTATCATTGAATTTTTTTCATAAATATTTGTACTTGTGTTTTGTTTTTTAATTTCACTAATCCAGGGGAAGTCTGGAAATAATGAGAAAATACTGCAATACACATAAATTAGTTTATGTATATATATATATATATATATATATATATATATATATATATATATATATATATATATATAAGCATATATATATATATATATATATATATATATATATAAACAGTTTGAAATGAATTAAAAACATATTTAATCTGAAAAGGAAACACGAGATAAATGGATAGTCCTTAATCCGCGGAGCTTCGAAGAAATACTTTCCTTCTCATCAGAGGGTAGGAATTAGCAAGATGTGGGATCGGATTTTGCATGCAGAAGTATTTGATGAAACAACAAGTAAGTAAAAGATCTTACTTGAAAACAAAAAAAGTGAAGCAGAGGGAATATGGTAAAGAAAAAGGTTATTACACACGAATGGATAGTCTGGTAGAAGATCAAAAATCCAGTGACGGTAAAATCCAAATGTAAAACTTCAAGAAAGTTAAAAGAATTTCCATTTGTACAAGTAAAATCCAAGGAAATCCTTAATTGGAAGAAGATAGTCCATAATAATCCAAAGGCAGAAATCCATGGAATAATTCACAAAAATGTGTACAGGGAAAAAAAAAGATTCCAATAATATTAATAAAAGAAAAATAAGATGTGCTTTTCACTCTACTTCCGAGACATAAATATAAATAATAAAAATCTGGGAAGAGAAAGAAAAAAAAATGATGATAAAGTTAAATATAAAATATAAAATAAAGGAAAACAAAAGTCAAAATGACCCAGACAGGAAATGTTAAAGGCGCGAAAAAATATATAGGGCAAAATAATATAGGTCAACTGAAATGTACAGCTCCAAAAGCTCAAAGAACCTGTTTATGTGTGCTGTATATACATATATATCTAATAAACGAATATATCATAACACAGTAGAACGCGGATGATGGCAATCCCCTCCTCCTTTTAACTCGATCTTAGACTGATTTGTATCCGGCTACCAAACTATAAAGACATACAAAAGAATTTTGCTTCCTGCAGGTGCAAAAACAACTAATAACAATTTTATCGATGAAATTGTGTTCTTTGCCGACAAAATAGATATATAACTGTTATGGGGTACAAATCACCCCCATTTGAGAACTAAGTAGAATCAACCAGTCCTATGAATACCACGGGTTCAGGAGATTAGATGGAGACATTCGGACCATGTTTAAACGCATGTTGTGAATTCTTTCCAGGCATTTTTCTAATTTGCTACAAATTTGAAAAAGTCGTACCCACTTGACCACTCGTTGGTCATTTAAGGGCTTTTCTTGTTTGGCTATAGGGACCGACCCCTTCTTTGGGTGAGTGGTCCCTTAAGAATTGTTTTTGTTTACTTGTACCCAATTGGGGTTGTTGTTGTTTTTACTAATTGTTGTTTTCCATTTTTTGCAGATAGTCCAGGGTCTGGACCCAACTTAAGCAGCCGGCAAGGCTAAGGGAAACCGACGTGCCTTTTTAGGCGAAGGTCCCCCTGGTTTCCAAATCGGCGCGTTGGGAAAGGGCACTGGGCCAACACTTAGGGGGCAGGCCTCTGCCTCTTCACCATGTGTGACGCCCCTGGTGTAGCGATCGTGAAGGGTTTGGGGGTTCCGCTCCGAAGGGTACCCCCAGTTCGAGAAGGGTAACCGGGGTCGCCGCCCCATCCGTGAGTTCGATCGGTGTGTGTTCGGAGGTCGCCATCCAAGGTTCAGTTGCGGTCGGAAGGGTGACAGCCGCAGGGGTTGCCGCCCCAAAGGGCAACACCATTTCGAAGTCGAGATTGGTTTCGAGGGATGCCACCCCAAAAGGCACCACCAAGGCGGATACGGTCACGGTTCCGGGAATCGCCACCCCAGTGGTTCGAGCGAGTGTCCTGGCAATACAGAGAGAGTGACTGCGGTGGAAGCAACGCCAGAGCTAACGGCGGAACCCTTCTCATTTGCAAGTATAGGAGTGACACCCTGGAAGACGCCGACAACAGTGGTGGCCACAACCAAGGAGTAGATAGTCGAGGCATGGAAACAGTTGCTGGAAACCACTCCGAACGCCGAGAGCATTGAGGAAGATTATAGAATGACAAGAAAAATGAAAAGCAGACCGGTCAAACGTTGGTGGGCCCGCAACGAGTAAGAAGCTGCGTCAACACCGCCACCAACGCAGACGCAATCTGAAACGAGTAGCCCCCATAAACCGTAAGAAGCGGGACTGAGGAAAACGAAATCCCTTGAAGTAATTGTTGTGAATGGGTGCTCCCCGGGAGTGGGGGATCAATGGAAGTGACGCCAGTCAGTGCGGTCGATTGGCCAGCCCTCACAACGAGTGACTCATCCCCAATACCACCGGGGAAAAAGCCGAAAAGTGAAAGCCAGCCAGCAGCCGACACGCCCAAAGAACCTGAAAAGACTGCTACAACGTGGGGCCTCAAGGAAGGTCAGATAAATATCCTGGAATACTATCGAGACCTCTTCAATAACAAATTCCAGGGCTACGTGGAGGGAAACACCCTAAAAGTGTTGCCAGGGAGACTGGAGGATATACAGCTGAGATCGGTTTCCCTGGTAACCCTTGAAGTAAAAGGAAGGGGTCTCACCGGGGTCCCCAAAGAGAAGATGTTGGAGGTACTGGTCGAATTGAAGGTCCCCGCCCAGTATATAGTCCGGCGCAGTTATGCCATGTCGGATCTCCTTTTGCCAACAAATAGGAAGCGGAAAGAATAGCAAAAGGGGATCTCACATCGAAGAATTAAGGATGAAACCGGAGTACCAATCGAAACGGAGAACTACGGTCACGGTGATAGGCGTGCTGTGTTTCATAGATGGGGACTAGCTGGGAGCCACGATGTCCCAGTTTGGTGAGGTAGAGGGGATACAGCCAGTGATGGGGCCCCGAAATAAACGAACAGGCGACTATAAGATCCCTATGAGAGTGAATAGGAAGGGATTCAATGAGATCTTTTCCCAGCTGACATGCGAGGGCTGGCAGATGCTGGTAATAGTCGAGGGGAGAAGGCCGTATTGCTGGCATTGCCACAAACCGGGGCATGTATCAAAATTCTGCACCCAGAAGAAAGCGCCTGAGAAGGAAGAAGATATAAGAAAGCCAGCGGAGGAAATAGAGGAGAAAAAAGAGACTGAAAAATGCGAAGCCGTTACCTGGAGCCAGGTTGCCTCGAAAAAGGCAAAAAGACAGGAAGGGCTGGCTCCCCAGGCAACACCGAGAGGAGCGACAGTGACGGCCAAGCGGAAACTCCGTGTGAGCTCCTCCGAGTCTGAAAGAAGGGAGGAAAGGGGCAAGACCAAACAGGCAGGAAAAAGGGAACGGAAAGAACACCAAGACGAAGAAGCTGAGCCTCCAACCCAGACCCCCCACGAGGAAGCTCAGCCCACCCCTCCCCAATTCAACACCCCGAGATAAAGGAGCAAGGTGAAGCTCCGGTTACAGAAGCCGCAGCGATAGAAGCAGAGCTGGCAGAGAAGAAGCAAGACAAGCAAGAGAGGAAAAATCAAGAAAGTTTCCCTTTCTGGCCGAGGGAACGCCTCTGTAAAGTGACGGCAGAAGATACGACCGGCGACCTCAACGGAAGACAAAAGAAGTTCCTGAGGAACCTCGTCAACCTCTCAAAGGTTGACGGGAAGGAGGTCGCCGATCCCCGGAACTTCAGTGATGTTCCACAGCTCATTACATTCGTGAGACCAAATAGGGGAGGAAGGCTGGAAAAATGACCTTCAAGGGATTGCGTATAATTGACGGGGAGCACCCATCTCTTGGGCAAATTGCCCAAAAATGTAGAGGGGGGGTCCCTATTTACGTTCACCCATCCTTTTATAGGGCATTAAAAGTGACGTTCCCCTTGGACGTCAGAGGCCTGGAACAAGACGGACGGCTTACGTCCGACCTGCTCACGGGCAGTATTGGTCAGACCTTCGACGGACTTACTCCCGAAGATTTTAGACACATCTGTGACGAATACTACTAGTTAGGGAATAATGGCCACGGGCTTGAATCTAGCTAGTTTTAATGCGAGAAGCATGAGATCCCGAAGCAAGGCTTCTCGCGTGCTGAGGGATCTCCTGGCCCTTGAGGTAGACGTAGCTGCATTGTAGGAGACCCACTTTGTTTGGGCCGGGGATTTCTGTATGCTGGTAAACGACTTTGACGTTTACTCAGCATATGGCAATCTCCGTAGCTGTGGGTTTTCTGTTCTAGTGAGTCGCACCCTGTCTGCGACGTTTACCGTTGTCCACACGGACGCTAGTGGAAGGTTGGTCGTGGTCGATGTTGCCGATAAAAGCGGCGAGTTCCGGATCGTGGCACCTAACGTCTGCAGCGAGAGGGTTTCCTTTTTTCGGCGGGTGGAGGTGTTTCTCTCTTCGGGTCCGGAGCAGGTAGTGTAAATGGGGGACTGGAATGCCATCCTGGACCCCAAATGAGATAAGGTCGAGGGGATAGAGGGTCGGAGAGGTGTGAAAGCAGCCTGTCTGACCTGATGGTCTCGTGTGATCTTGTCGAGAGATTCCGTCTGGATCACACAAGGAGGGAGGTGTGGACGTGGCAAAATCATATGGCCTCCCGTCCTACTTGGATAGTATTTTAGTTAGAAGAGGCGACATAGATTTCTTATCTTGTTCCACGTTCCACTGGCTAGGTCATTCGGACCACAAACTGGTTATAGTCCGTTTGAAGTTAAGTAATAGGCCTAGGTTGGCTGGCTACTGGAAGTTGAACGCCTCCTTGTTGGAGTTGGAAGACTTCTGGTAGCAGCTGACAACACTAATTCAGCGGGAGTTAGTGGGGGCGGTTACCGGGAGTAGCTGGTGGGTTAGACTTAAGGATATCATTAGGCACTTTTGCGTCCAATATAGCCAACGCCTCGCGTTAACTAGGGCTCGGACCAAAAGGCACTTAGAGGATAGGCTGACCCGGGCAGTGGCAGGAGAGGATCCACTAGAGCTAGTGCTAGCTAAGGGGGACTTGGATCGCTGTGCTAGTAAGCGATATGCGGGTCAAGTAGTTAGATCTAGGTTAAAAAGAGTTTCCAACGAAGCCGTAAACGTTGACGCTGTTAAGCGTGGGGCTGCCCTAAGACGCGGCTCGGACGGGTACATTGGGGAAGTGAAAAACCTGGAAGGGCACACTCTCGTATCGCCACGAGAGATTTGCAACGGGTTTTGAGAACATTTGGAGGAGCGCTTCACCCAACTATCCCGAGTCTGCGGCCAGGAGTTTGGCAGCTATTTAGCTGGCTCGGCCCGCCTTACTGCGGCCCTAGCGGCTAGCTGCGAGGGGATGGTTACGGAGCGTGAGATCATTACTGCGTTGAAGCAGGTTGGATATAACAAATCTCCAGGACTCGATGGTCTGCCTTTCGAACTGTTCTTGAGGTTGTCGCCCATGTTTGTGCCCCTTCTGAAGGGCGTGTTTAACCACTGGTTTGCGCAGGGCTCGATCCCTGGGCAGGTTACCAAACGAGTGGTGACGCTTCTGAAGAAGGGAGAACGGCATGGTTGGCGGAATCTAGATGAGTATAGGCCCATCACTCTGCTAAACACGGAGTTAAAGATTTTGTGCCGAGTTCTTGCAAATCGACTGCAGGTTGTTATCGGTGACTTGGTCGAGCCGGATCAGAACTTCTGTGAAGGGTCGATCGATTTAAAACAACTTGCACTTGGTACGCACGATCATAGAGGGTTTAGAAGCCGACACATAAGCCGCGCTGATCAATTTAGATCAGTCCAAGGCGTTCGATAGGGTCGACCATGGTTTCTTGGAATCTGTTTTAGAGATCGCCGGCTTTGGTCCGGAATTCCACAAGTGGGTCTCTGTTCTGTATCGTGATCCCGCCGTAGTGGTGCAAGTAAATGGTAGGTTGTCGGAGCCCTTTGGGGTTTCTCGGTCGGTGCGCCAGGGTTGTCCGCTGCCGCCTCTGTTATATGTCCTGGCGTTGGAGCCGTTCCTTTTCAAATTAAGGGACGAGGCGACGAGACCAGTCCTGTGCGGCATAGCTCTACCTGGCGGCAAATTTGCCAGGGTGACCACGTACGCTGATGATGTCACCGTTTTCGTTACGCAAGAAAGCGATATTAGAGCGGTGATGGAGGCGATCGCTGAGTATGAAGTTGTCACAGGGGCTGTAGTCAAGCAAGTCCACTGGCCTGCGGTTGGACGCCTGGACCGGGGTAAACTCGCTTCAAGGTGCGTTCGGCTGGACGGAAAGCCGGTTAAGATCCACGAAGTGTGATTTGGGCCTGGACACCAGCTGGACAAGAATTGGTCGGAGGTACAGACGAAGGTCGAGTCGTCGGTAGGGACTTGGATTCAGAGGAAATTGTCCTTGAGGGGTCGTGTGGAGGCATGTGTTACTTATGTGTTTCGGCTGATTCTTTACCGCTTGTCTGTTCTTCCCCTGCCTGCAGACCACTGTAAGGCTTTAGAGCGCCTCCTGTGGAAGGGAGGAAAGCCGTATATCCGTAGACAGGTCTGTACGCAGAAACTTGGCGAGGGAGGCTTAGGAATGCCTGACCTGCAGAGCCATAAGCACGCCGAAAGATTGACGTTCCTGATTCGGACACATAAGCACGCCGAAAGATTGGCGTTCCTGAGTTCGAACCCAGCAACACGAGCCATCTCTGGATCGATTAGCAAAGACCATTAACTGCGAGAAATAACGTTAAATTTAAACATTTTATTTTTAAATGTTCTTTACGTCAGTCACAGTGATCTAATCGTTATAGGATTATATATATATATATATATATATATATTTATAATCTGAGTTTATTATTTTCCAGAGGTAAATTAACCAATGAAGTTTAACGAGGTTAATACAAGAGTGCTCAATACCGAAATAGGGCAGGGTATGCTTTTTATTTTTTTTTTGCATAAGTAGTAATATGTTGCTACACAGTCATGAGCATGTTTCGATAAACTAATTGCGCGATACAGCTTATACGAAAACAAAGGTTGCAAACTTAGCTATAGTATAAGCTGTATCGCCTGATGAGGTCTCTAGTTGCTAGCAACTAGTTGAACAAAACATGAATATATTACTTACTGCTTAGGTAAAAACAAATAATATATATATATATATATATATATATATATATATATATAAGACAATCAACTACTGTTTATACAATGTTCACAATTCCTGCTAGTTCGAACACTTTAGATTATCTAATGTATTCGCACGAATTCGGCGTTTAATAGTTCTTAATTCTTTTCATTCCCGTGACAATTGTTTGATCGCCCTAAGGTAAATACTTAGCAAATGTAGCAAAAGGTGGCTTCATACCTGCATTTAAATCTCATGGCCGGCAAGAATTGTAACCTTCTACACTGATGATTTCGTAAACATGAAACATTAGTGTTTGTAGGTGTAAAGAATAATCATTGTTTACTTATGTATACATATATATAATTATATTCTAAAAACGAACAATTAAAATCACTTAAAAATAACAATAATAAGTTTTAAGAGATCTATTTTTCATTATGTTTTTTTATCAGCAAAAAAAAATATTGTCGCAATTCTTATTGGTCCTGGACTGTCATCTAAGCTTAAATCTCTGTCCCATGGACGAAATGTTGCATCACTCAGCCTGTTTTACAAGTATTTTAATGGTGAATGCTCCGACGAAGCCCTTGAACCCCCTCGACATAAATACCCCCGACAAACCCGACAAGCAGCAAAGTTTAACCCCTACACAGTAGAGATCCCTAGATATAAGAAAGCCTTCTACTCTAATAGTTCATTCCTTAGAACTGACAGACATTGGAATCCCCTTCCGGATTCCTGCTTCCCCAACTGTACTGATATGCAGAAGTAAAAATGTAATGTTAACAGACATCTTGCTTCTACACTCCCTACATAGTATCCCTGCAACTTATGCCCCTGATAGTAGCCCTCTATATCAAAGTGACACTGTGCCATTTTGGGGGGTTAAAATGTAATTTTAAAAAACTACACCCTTATGTCCAAGTTGCGATATGCTTTGTTTGTGGTGGAAAATAGTGATATGCTTTGTTTGTGGTGGAAAAGAGTGATATGCTTTGTTTGTAGTGAAAAAGAGTGATATGCTTTGTTTGTAGTGGAAAAGAGTGATATGCTTTGTTTGTGGTGGAAAAGAGTGATATGCTTTGTTTGTGGTGGAAAAACGTGATATGCTTTGTTTGTGGTGGAAAAGAGTGATATGCTTTGTTTGTGGTGGAAAAGAGTAATATGCTTTGTTTGTGGTGGAAAAGAGTGATATATTTTGTTTGTGGTGGAAAAGAGTGATATGCTTTGTTTGTGGTGGAAAAGAGTGATATGCTTTGTTTGTGGTGGAAAAGAGTGATATGCTTTGTTTGTGGTGGAAAAGAGTGATATGCTTTGTTTGTGGTGGAAAATAGTGATATGCTTGTTTGTGGTGGAAAAGAGTGATATATTTTGTTTGTGGTGGAAAAGAGTGATATGCTTTGTTTGTGGTGGAAAAGAGTGATATGCTTTGTTTGTAGTGGAAAAGAGTGATATGCTTTGTTTGTGGTGGAAAAGAGTGATATGCTTTGTTTGTGGTGGAAAAGAGTGATATGCTTTGTTTGTGGTGGAAAAGAGTGATATATTTTGTTTGTGGTGGAAAAGAGTGATATGCTTTGTTTGTGGTGGAAAAGAGTGATATGCTTTGTTTGTAGTGGAAAAGAGTGATATGCTTTGTTTGTGGTGGAAGAGAGTGATATGCTTTGTTTGTAGTGAAAAAGAGTGATATGCTTTGTTTGTGGTGGAAAAAAGTGATATGCTTTGTTTGTGGTGGAAAATAGTGATATGCTTTGTTTGTGGTGGAAAATAGTGATATGCTTTGTTTGTGGTGGAAAAGAGTGATATGCTTTGTGTGTAGTGGAAAAGAGTGATATACTTTTTTTGTGGTGGAAAAGAGTGATATGCTTTGTTTGTGGTGGAAAAGAGTGATATGCTTGTTTGTGGTGGAAGAGAGTGATATGCTTTGTTTGTGGTGGAAAAGAGTGATATGCTTGTTTGTGGTGGAAAAGAGTGATATGCTTTGTTTGTGGTGGAAGAGAGTGATATGCTTTGTTTGTGGTGGAAGAGAGTGATATGCTTTGTTTGTAGTGAAAAAGAGTGATATGCTTTGTGTGTAGTGGAAAAGAGTGATATGCTTTAATTGTGGTGGAAAAGAGTTATATGCTTTGTTTGTGGTGGAAAATAGTGATATGCTTTGTTTGTGGTGGAAAATAGTGATATGCTTTGTTTGTGGTGGAAAAGAGTGATATGCTTTGTTTGTGGTGGAAAATAGTGATATGCTTAGTTTGTAGTGGAAAAGAGTTATATGCTTTGTTTGTGGTGGAAAATAGTGATATGCTTTGTTTGTGGTGGAAAAGAGTGATATATTTTGTTTGTGGTGGAAAAGAGTGATATGCTTTGTTTGTGGTGGAAAAGAGTGATATGCTTTGTTTGTAGTGGAAAAGAGTGATATGCTTTGTTTGTGGTGGAAAAGAGTAATATGCTTTGTTTGTGGTGAAAAAGAGTGATATGCTTTGTTTGTAGTGGAAAATAGTGATATGCTTTGTTTGTGGTGGAAACTAGTGATATGCTTTGTTTGTGGTGGAAAAGAGTGATATGCTTTGTTTGTGGTGGAAAAGAGTGATATGCTTTGTTTGTGGTGGAAAAGAGTGATATGCTAAGTTTGTAGTGGAAAAGAGTTATATGCTTTGTTTGTGGTGGAAAATAGTGATATGCTTTGTTTGTGGTGGAAAATAGTGATATGCTTTGTTTGTGGTGGAAAAGAGTGATATGCTTTGTTTGTGGTGGAAAATAGTGATATGCTTAGTTTGTAGTGGAAAAGAGTTATATGCTTTGTTTGTGGTGGAAAAGAGTGATATGCTTTGTTTGTGGTGGAAAATAGTGATATGCTTTGTTTGTGGTGGAAAAGAGTGATATGCTTTGTTTGTGGTGGAAAAGAGTGATATGCTTTGTTTGTGGTGGAAAAGAGTGATATGCTTTGTTTGTGGTGGAAAAGAGTGATATGCTTTGTTTGTGGTGGAAAAGAGTGATATGCTTTGTTGTTGGTGGAAAAGAGTGATATGCTTAGTTTGTAGTGGAAAAGAGTTATATGCTTTGTTTGTGGTGGAAACTAGTGATATGCTTTGTTTGTAGTGGAAAATAGTGATATGCTTTGTTTGTGGTGGAAAAGAGTGATATGCTTTGTTTGTGGTGGAAAATAGTGATATGCTTTGTTTGTGGTGGAAAAGGGTGATATTCTTTGTTGGTGGTGGAAAAGAGTGATATGCTTTGTTGGTGGTGGAAAAGAGTGATATGCTTTGTTTGTGGTGGAAAAGAGTGATATGCTTTGTTTGTGGTGGAAAAGGGTGATATTCTTTGTTGGTGGTGGAAAAGAGTGATATGCTTTGTTTGTAGTGGAAAATAGTGATATGCTTTGTTTGTAGTGGAAAAGAGTGATATGCTTTGTTTGTAGTGGAAAAGAGTGATATGCTTTGTTTGTGGTGGAAAAGAGTGATATGCTTTGTTTGTGGTGGAAAAGAGTGATATGCTTTGTTTGTGGTGGAAAAGAGTGATATGCTTTGTTTGTGGTGGAAAAGAGTGATATTCTTTGTTAGTAATGGAAAAGAGTAATATGCTCTGTTTGTGGTGGAAAAGAGTGATATGCTTTGTGTGGAGTGGAAAAGAGTGATATACTTTTTTTGTGGTGGAAAAGAGTGATATGCTTTGTTTGTGGTGGAAAAGAGTGATATGCTTGTTTGTGGTGGAAGAGAGTGATATGCTTTGTTTGTGGTGGAAAAGAGTGATATGCTTGTTTGTGGTGGAAAAGAGTGATATGCTTTGTTTGTGGTGGAAGAGAGTGATATGCTTTGTTTGTGGTGGAAGAGAGTGATATGCTTTGTTTGTAGTGAAAAAGAGTGATATGCTTTGTGTGTAGTGGAAAAGAGTGATATGCTTTGTTTGTGGTGGAAAAGAGTGATATGCTTTGTTTGTTTTGGAAAAGAGTGATATGCTTTGTTTGTGGTGGAAAATAGTGATATGCTTTGTTTGTGGTGGAAAAGAGTGATATATTTTGTTTGTGGTGGAAAAGAGTGATATGCTTTGTTTGTGGTGGAAAAGAGTGATATGCTTTGTTTGTAGTGGAAAAGAGTGATATGCTTTGTTTGTGGTGGAAACGAGTAATATGCTTTGTTTGTGGTGAAAAAGAGTGATATGCTTTGTTTGTAGTGGAAAAGAGTGATATGCTTTGTTTGTGGTGGAAAAGAGTGATATGCTTTGTTTGTGGTGGAAAAGAGTAATATGCTTTGTTTGTGGTGGAAAAGAGTGATATGCTTTGTTTGTGGTGGAAAAGAGTGATATGCTTAGTTTGTAGTGGAAAAGAGTTATATGCTTTGTTTGTGGTGGAAAATAGTGATATGCTTTGTTTGTGGTGGAAAATAGTGATATGCTTTGTTTGTGGTGGAAAAGAGTGATATGCTTTGTTTGGGTTGGAAAATAGTGATATGCTTAGTTTGTAGTGGAAAAGAGTTATATGCTTTGTTTGTGGTGGAAAATAGTGATATGCTTTGTTTGTGGTGGAAAAGAGTGATATATTTTGTTTGTGGTGGAAAAGAGTGATATGCTTTGTTTGTGGTGGAAAAGAGTGATATGCTTTGTTTGTAGTGGAAAAGAGTGATATGCGTTGTTTGTGGTGGAAAAGAGTAATATGCTTTGTTTGTGGTGAAAAAGAGTGATATGCTTTGTTTGTAGTGGAAAATAGTGATATGCTTTGTTTGTGGTGGAAACTAGTGATATGCTTTGTTTGTGGTGGAAAAGAGTGATATGCTTTGTTTGTGGTGGAAAAGAGTGATATGCTTTGTTTGTGGTGGAAAAGAGTGATATGCTTAGTTTGTAGTGGAAAAGAGTTATATGCTTTGTTTGTGGTGGAAAATAGTGATATGCTTTGTTTGTGGTGGAAAATAGTGATATGCTTTGTTTGTGGTGAAAAAGAGTGGAAAAGAGTGATATGCTTTGTTTGTGGTGGAAAATAGTGATATGCTTAGTTTGTAGTGGAAAAGAGTTATATGCTTTGTTTGTGGTGGAAAATAGTGATATGCTTTGTTTGTGGTGGAAAATAGTGATATGCTTTGTTTGTGGTGGAAAAGAGTGATATGCTTTGTTTGTGGTGGAAAAGAGTGATATGCTTTGTTTGTGGTGGAAAAGAGTGATATGCTTTGTTTGTGGTGGAAAAGAGTGATATGCTTTGTTTGTGGTGGAAAAGAGTGATATGCTTTGTTGTTGGTGGAAAAGAGTGATATGCTTAGTTTGTAGTGGAAAAGAGTTATATGCTTTGTTTGTGGTGGAAACTAGTGATATGCTTTGTTTGTAGTGGAAAATAGTGATATGCTTTGTTTGTGGTGGAAAAGAGTGATATGCTTTGTTTGTGGTGGAAAATAGTGATATGCTTTGTTTGTGGTGGAAAAGGGTGATATTCTTTGTTGGTGGTGGAAAAGAGTGATATGCTTTGTTGGTGGTGGAAAAGAGTGATATGCTTTGTTTGTGGTGGAAAAGGGTGATATTCTTTGTTGGTGGTGGAAAAGAGTGATATGCTTTGTTTGTAGTGGAAAATAGTGATATGCTTTGTTTGTAGTGGAAAAGAGTGATATACTTTGTTTGTAGTGGAAAAGAGTGATATGCTTTGTTTGTGGTGGAAAAGAGTAATATATTTTGTTTGTGGTGGAAAAGAGTGATATGCTTTGTTTGTGGTGGAAAAGAGTGATATGCTTTGTTTGTGGTGGAAAAGAGTGATATTCTTTGTTAGTAATGGAAAAGAGTAATATGCTTTGTTTGTGGTGGAAAAGGGTGATATTCTTTGTTTGTAATGGAAAAGAGTGATATGCTTTGTTTGTGGTGGAAAAGAGTGATATGCTTTGTTTGTAGTGGAAAATAGTGATATGCTTTGTTTGTCGTGGAAAAGAGTGAAATGCTTTGTTTGTAGTGGAAGTAGTGATATGCTTTGTTTGTAGTGGAAAAGAGTGATATGCTTTGTTTGTGGTGGAAAAGAGTGATATGCTTTGTTTGTGGTGGAAAATAGTGATATGCTTTGTTTGTGGTGGAAAATAGTGATATGCTTTTTTTGTGGTGGAAGTAGTGATATGCTTTGTTTGTGGTGGAAAAGAGTGATATGCTTTGTTTGTGGTGGAAGTAGTGATATGCTTTGTTTGTGGTGGAAAAGAGTGATATGCTTTGTTTGTGGTGGAAAAGAGTGATATGCTTTGTTTGTGGTGGAAGTAGTGATATGCTTTGTTTGTGGTGGAAAATAGTGATATGCTTTGTTTGTGGTGGAAGTAGTGATATGCTTTGTTTGTGGTGGAAAATAGTGATATGCTTTGTTTGTGGTGGAAGTAGTGATATGCTTTGTTTGTGGTGGAAAAGAGTGATATGCTTTGTTTGTGGTGGAAAAGAGTGATATGCTTTGTTTGTGGTGGAAGTAGTGATATGCTTTGTTTGTGGTGGAAAATAGTGATATGCTTTGTTTGTGGTGGAAAATAGTGATATGCTTTGTTTGTGGTGGAAGTAGTGATATGCTTTGTTTGTGGTGGAAAAGAGTGATATGCTTTGTTTGTGGTGGAAAAGAGTGATATGCTTTGTTTGTGGTGGAAAAGAGTGATATGCTTTGTTGTTGGTGGAAAAGAGTGATATGCTTAGTTTGTAGTGGAAAAGAGTTATATGCTTTGTTTGTGGTGGAAACTAGTGATATGCTTTGTTTGTAGTGGAAAATAGTGATATGCTTTGTTTGTGGTGGAAAAGAGTGATATGCTTTGTTTGTGGTGGAAAATAGTGATATGCTTTGTTTGTGGTGGAAAAGGGTGATATTCTTTGTTGGTGGTGGAAAAGAGTGATATGCTTTGTTGGTGGTGGAAAAGAGTGATATGCTTTGTTTGTGGTGGAAAAGGGTGATATTCTTTGTTGGTGGTGGAAAAGAGTGATATGCTTTGTTTGTAGTGGAAAATAGTGATATGCTTTGTTTGTAGTGGAAAAGAGTGATATACTTTGTTTGTAGTGGAAAAGAGTGATATGCTTTGTTTGTGGTGGAAAAGAGTAATATATTTTGTTTGTGGTGGAAAAGAGTGATATGCTTTGTTTGTGGTGGAAAAGAGTGATATGCTTTGTTTGTGGTGGAAAAGAGTGATATTCTTTGTTAGTAATGGAAAAGAGTAATATGCTTTGTTTGTGGTGGAAAAGGGTGATATTCTTTGTTTGTAATGGAAAAGAGTGATATGCTTTGTTTGTGGTGGAAAAGAGTGATATGCTTTGTTTGTAGTGGAAAATAGTGATATGCTTTGTTTGTCGTGGAAAAGAGTGAAATGCTTTGTTTGTAGTGGAAGTAGTGATATGCTTTGTTTGTAGTGGAAAAGAGTGATATGCTTTGTTTGTGGTGGAAAAGAGTGATATGCTTTGTTTGTGGTGGAAAATAGTGATATGCTTTGTTTGTGGTGGAAAATAGTGATATGCTTTTTTTGTGGTGGAAGTAGTGATATGCTTTGTTTGTGGTGGAAAAGAGTGATATGCTTTGTTTGTGGTGGAAGTAGTGATATGCTTTGTTTGTGGTGGAAAAGAGTGATATGCTTTGTTTGTGGTGGAAAAGAGTGATATGCTTTGTTTGTGGTGGAAGTAGTGATATGCTTTGTTTGTGGTGGAAAATAGTGATATGCTTTGTTTGTGGTGGAAGTAGTGATATGCTTTGTTTGTGGTGGAAAATAGTGATATGCTTTGTTTGTGGTGGAAGTAGTGATATGCTTTGTTTGTGGTGGAAAAGAGTGATATGCTTTGTTTGTGGTGGAAAAGAGTGATATGCTTTGTTTGTGGTGGAAGTAGTGATATGCTTTGTTTGTCGTGGAAAAGAGTGAAATGCTTTGTTTGTAGTGGAAGTAGTGATATGCTTTGTTTGTAGTGGAAAAGAGTGATATGCTTTGTTTGTGGTGGAAAAGAGTGATATGCTTTGTTTGTGGTGGAAAATAGTGATATGCTTTGTTTGTGGTGGAAAATAGTGATATGCTTTTTTTGTGGTGGAAGTAGTGATATGCTTTGTTTGTGGTGGAAAAGAGTGATATGCTTTGTTTGTGGTGGAAGTAGTGATATGCTTTGTTTGTGGTGGAAAAGAGTGATATGCTTTGTTTGTGGTGGAAAAGAGTGATATGCTTTGTTTGTGGTGGAAGTAGTGATATGCTTTGTTTGTGGTGGAAAATAGTGATATGCTTTGTTTGTGGTGGAAGTAGTGATATGCTTTGTTTGTGGTGGAAAATAGTGATATGCTTTGTTTGTGGTGGAAGTAGTGATATGCTTTGTTTGTGGTGGAAAAGAGTGATATGCTTTGTTTGTGGTGGAAAAGAGTGATATGCTTTGTTTGTGGTGGAAGTAGTGATATGCTTTGTTTGTGGTGGAAAATAGTGATATGCTTTGTTTGTGGTGGAAAATAGTGATATGCTTTGTTTGTGGTGGAAGTAGTGATATGCTTTGTTTGTGGTGGAAAAGAGTGATATGCTTTGTTTGTGGTGGAAAAGAGTGATATGCTTTGTTTGTGGTGGAAGTAGTGATATGCTTTGTTTGTAGTGGAAAATAGTGATATGCTTTGTTTGTAGTGGAAAAGAGTGATATGCTTTGTTTGTAGTGGAAAAGAGTGATATGCTTTGTTTGTAGTGGAAAAGAGTGATATGCTTTGTTTGTGGTGGAAAAGAGTGATATGCTTTGTTTGTGGTGGAAAAGAGTGATATGCTTTGTTTGTGGCGGAAAAGAGTGATATGCTTTGTTTGTAGTGGAAAATAGTGATATGCTTTGTTTGTAGTGGAAAAGAGTGATATGCTTTGTTTGTGGTGGAAAAGAGTGATATGCTTTGTTTGTGGTGGAAAAGAGTGATATGCTTTGTTTGTAGTGGAAAATAGTGATATGCTTTGTTTGTGATGGAAAATAGTGATATGCTTTGTTTGTGGTGGAAAAGAGTGATATGCTTTGTTTGTAGTGGAAAAGAGTGATATGCTTTGTTTGTGGTGGAAAATAGTGATATGCTTTGTTTGTGGTGGAAAATAGTGATATGCTTTGTTTGTGGTGGAAAAGAGTGATATGCTTTGTTTGTAGTGGCAAAGAGTGATATGCTTTGTTTGTGGTGGAAAATAGTGATATGCTTTGTTTGTGGTGGAAAAGAGTGATATGCTTTGTTTGTGGTGGAAAAGAGTGATATGCTTTGTTTGTAGTGGAAAAGAGTGATATGCTTTGTTTGTGGTGGAAAAGAGTGATATGCTTTGTTTGTGGTGGAAGTAGTGATATGCTTTGTTTGTAGTGGAAAATAGTGATATGCTTTGTTTGTAGTGGAAAAGAGTGATATGCTTTGTTTGTAGTGGAAAATAGTGATATGCTTTGTTTGTAGTGGAAAAGAGTGATATGCTTTGTTTGTAGTGGAAAATAGTGATATGCTTTGTTTGTGGTGGAAAAGGGTGATATTCTTTGTTTGTAATGGAAAAGAGTGATATGCTTTGTTTGTAGTGGAAAATAGTGATATGCTTTGTTTGTGGTGGAAAAGGGTGATATTCTTTGTTTGTAGTGGAAAAGAGTGATATGCTTTGTTTGTAGTGGAAAATAGTGATATGCTTTGTTTGTAGTGGAAAAGAGTGATATGCTTTGTTTGTAGTGGAAAAGAGTGATATGCTTTGTTTGTAGTGGAAAATAGTGATATGCTTTGTTTGCGGTGGAAAAGAGTGATATGCTTTGTTTGTAGTGGAAAATAGTGATATGCTTTGTTTGTGGTGGAAAAGGGTGATATTCTTTGTTTGTAATGGAAAAGAGTAATATGCTTTGTTTGCGGTGGAAAAGAGTGACATAAAAAAACCGAACGCATCTTTAGAAAAGCGGATTTTGTCCCTCCATCGTTTGTGTGCATGTCGTTTTAAGGAAATATTGATATTTGTATCGGCATCATTATTTTCATTGGTATTCTAGGCAACGGAATCAATCTAAACATGTTCGATGTCGATCTGCATCTAATCTGATCGATATTTCAATCAGTCGAATAAAAATAGACGATTACAAACAAATTGAATGGTCGTTTGAATAATACATGTGAATGCATATGTCTAGACTAACAACATCTTTAACATTAATAGAAAAGTAGAATAAGCAGATCATATGGTCAACCGAACTTTGGAACGTTGATGGCAAAACTCCGTTATTATTTTATATATATATATATATATATAATCAATTTTAATTACAAAGAAGGCATACTACCACTTTGAAGTAGGAGGCTACTATCGGGGATATAAGTTGCAGAGGCATTATGTGGGGAGTTGAGTAGCAAGATGTTTGTGCACATTACACTTGAGCTTCTGCGTGTCACTACAGTTTGGAAGGAAGTTCCAAAGTTTAGCAGTTCTAGAGTATAAACGCTTGGAGTATAAGGTTTTCTTACACATAGGGATCTCTACTGTGAAGGTATGGGACTTAGTTGCTTGTCGGGGATAGTCACATCGAGCGAGTACAAGTGCTTGTAGTTCGTCAGAGCATTCACCATTAAAGTACTTGTAGAACAGGCAGAGAGATGCAACATTTCGTCGTATGTGTGACGAAACCATTTGTTTGGCTGTTGTTGTTTTATAATCACTTATAGCATTAAGGTCAGCGAACGGAGAAAGGGAAAGAGTAGGCAAAGAGCTGGGGGGCTAGAAAAAGGTGAGAGGAGGATATGTGGCTATTTGATTGGGTAAGCAGGTTATATTGGAGATGGTGGTTGTAAAAATGGTGTTGATAATGTGGGTAGGAGGATTGCTAGATTCAGTCAAAACTTAAGGGATAGTATGTTGAGTATCAAATGAGAAGGGGGCGATAGGAGGGGAAAATATACTCCTTCATCACCTCCTCTTTGATAGATAGATTGATAGATAGAAATATAAATATATACATACATAGTTCAATTAAAATGAGATTTATTGGATAAATATGAAGTTTCAGATAGATTTATAGGTATATTATTCGGTAGATAGATAGATAGATAGATAGATAGATAGATAGATAGATAGATAGACTAAACAAAAAATATTAAAAAACAAATTAGAACGTTATATGTTAGGTCGTTCAAGTACAGAAACAACCGCAGTTACTTCCAGATAAGAACTTCACAGTTTAGAAGAGTGAGATAGATAGATAGATAGATAGATAGATAGATAGATAGATAGATAGATAGATAGATAGATGGATAGATAGATTGACTAAACAAATAATATAAAAACAAATCAGAACGCTATATCTTCAAGTTAAAAACAAACCGCAGTTATTTTCAGATAAGGACTTCACAATTTATAAGAGAGAAACAAAAAGAGTATATATATACATACATAGAGATAGATAGATAGATAGATAGAAAGATCTATGCGCAAGTCTTTTTGTGATGAATCTTGTGATTATCTGTGACGAAAAATAATAATCGTGATGAAATTCATTTTCTCCCTATTGACTCTGTTTTGTTGTTTGCTTTATTTTGTCAAGAAATATTTTCATCTGCTTATAATAAACTCGTTTCCTTCATTCAATTGAATTTTTCCCCATATTTTCTTTTGTCAAAATACAAATAAATAAATTAAAAAAAAAAAGAAATCGAATTTCATCGAAACTCAATAATTTCCGTTTCGATTAAATGCAGATCAATAGAAAGTTTCTAAATTCCATTGCCGAAGAAACAATTTGAAATATGCAGAATTTGGGGTCTGCTCTACAATGGAAAAAAAAGGGGGGCGAAAGTTATTGTTCTTAAATGCATGATAGTCGAATTCCAGATAAAAAATAATTGCTCGGATAGAATAGTTCCGTATACTTTACGAATATTAAAATCTAAATATTATGATACTAAACTTTATGTGTAGAATCCTTATTCGAATTTTAATCCATATCGATTAACTTGCTTCTAGAAAATGATTTTTAGTCTATAACATATCTAAATTTAAGTTTAAAAGAAATAAATTAGAATTCAAAGAATTACGTTTAATTGATGTCTAGTCTTTACGATTATCTAAAAGAAACGTTGTCTGCTCGTTCGTTCCCTATGGACTCGAAAACGGCTGGGTCGATTATTATGAAATTTTATACGAAAGTACTTTATGTGCCTGGCAGTGTACTTAGATAGGTTTTGTATAGGAATGTCTCCAATAAATATCGATAACCGATAATCGAAATAATCCGATAAAAGTAGGAACAGGCGAATTTGATCAGTTTACGCCTTACACAACCTATCAGCAAAAGTGCATTTGAGAAGCTTTATTACCGCACAAGTCGAAAGGCCCGACATATAAAATCAACGGTAGGTTCTTTGATATGGCAGGGGCGCCTTCAAAATGAATGTTTCTGTTTAGAGCACAATTGACGCATGATACTTGACTTTTACATTTTAAACTTCAATTCAAGCCATTATATATATAAAAAAAATAATGTTATAAAAGCAACAGTAGGTTCTCCGCGGTGCAATATAGATTACAATGTATTATAAATTAAGTAACTGTTATGAGGCATGCGAGCTTCTTCCATGGGTCCATAACTAGAACTTGCAATCAATCGATTTGATGGGGAAATGGGCGATTTAGACGATTTCGATAAAAATAAAAAAAATATGGGATCCAATCCTGGGCAACGTCGGGTCACCCTGCTTGCGTTTAATACAAATCTAAAATAATTCAATTTTAAGTTGGAAGTTGTGTTATATTATCACGAGTGAAAACAAAACACTGTGAAATGTATGTAATTATAGATCTGCACTACAATCGAATGTTCGTATTATTTGGATTCAGCTAGCTACTGTTTTCATCGTTAGTATTATTTTGGTCTACCCTGAATATTCAACCTTCAACCTCCAGAAGAGTGTAACTTACAGTCAATCTTCACCAAGCATTTTTCCACTACGCTACAAGTCCTTGTAGGTACTCAAAATACAGTTCCGAAATGGCTAACGAGACTAGAGCATGCTACCAGTATGGAATAATTAAATGGTCGCGTTCGAAAGTTCTGTGCAGATTCCCGAGTTCGACAGGAAGGTTTCCGTGTTCAACAACACGCACGTGAAGAAGATAAAAGGTTACGTTGATCAGATTCGTTGTGAAAATAACACTCAAGATGAGAACAATAGTCCGAAGAATTCAAATAATATTAACAATCAATCCCCATCTACAAAATTTTAAAAACAATCACATGTTATAGATGATACTTAACTCTTCAGTAAACGCACGAAAGTCGAATTCCACAGAATATTACAAACGAAATTTCATCGGTCCCACTTTATCAACTTAGCTCCAGCCCCTGTCCCATCGTCGCAATGTTGCATCACTGTGTCTGTTTTACAAATATTTTAATGGGTTGTTTTGATGATTTCGTTGCACTTGTACCCGCTCGACATACATATCCCCGACAAACCAGCTTAGCAACAAAATCTCACTCCTTCACTGTTAATGTCCTTAAATGCCAGAAAGCTTTCTATTCTAATAGTTTCTTTCCTCGAACAGCTAGACTTGGAATTCCTTTCCTGCTGCATGCTTCCCTGGCTGTACTGATATGCAGTTTAAATGTAAGATAAACAAATATCTTGTTAATATTTCCTGGATATGGTCCCAAATAGTAGCGCCTTACGTCCAAGTGGCTATATGCCTTGTAAAGCGGTGAACATGAGTAATTTTTTTTAAACGCAATAAATTACAGATTACCAAAAGTTCACAGTTAATAAAAAAAAGCTTTATTTTTACTTAGTTAAACAACAGGAACCGAACTTTAATTTAGAAGATAAGAACAACAACACGACAAACTCCAGGCGAGTACAACCGGCTTCCTCTGCAGGAGAAAGTGCCAAGGGCATATATTAAATTCATAAGCAGTCTCTATTCTTGTGTATACCCCAGTCACAGAAGATGGCAACGTTAGGTTTTTCTTCAGTTTTTGCGACGAGGTGTCGAGGTCCTCTCACATACAGTGTCTAGTTTTCACAAATGGTCACCCATCTGGTACTGGCCAGGCTAAACCTTGCTTAACTTCGACTAGATAACCAGATAATAACGAGAACGGTGTGTTATATTACTTAAATAACACTTAACAAGAGAATAAAATATTTGTGGTTTATTATTATGTGGGATATTTTCCAAGGACGCATATTTTTTAAACTTATAAGCTCTCCCTCCCCCTCACTTTCTCTTCCTCCCTTCCTTCCCTAATTCCTTCTCTTCTACACACACACACACACATAAGACTAATGCAGCACATACTTTCCCATAAATTACCATGCATGAATATCACTATCAACCGTCACCTGTCTCTTTAAATTCTCTTCAACTCTCTCCACCTGAATCCATTTATATTATTAGCCGCCACTTAACACTCTTTAGAGACTGTTGATGTTTTGGAAGCTTAATAAGTTAATGTGAGAACGAATAATTTCCCCCAAAATACATGCGATTAAAAATGTTTTCATCTTAAAGACAGGCTTTATTATGAGTTCTTAAAATAATCTCTATTAGTATTAGTATAGCACAGCAACTCTTTTCGGGTTATTAAATGCCACATTATGTCATTTTGACAGAAAAGGTACGTTCCAAGTTTTTAATATCTTCAAATATTTATATATGATTTTGATGTGCAAGATGCCTTATATAAGTTTATAGACTTTTTTGTACAAGCATTAAATTAAAAGCTGTCGGTCGTAGACTCTTGAACACTCAGTATGTTACTGTAACACACCTTATGAGATGACTGACCAATTTTTATGATTTCAAGTTCAAATAAACAACTACTGCAGAATTTGGAGTACACCCTACTAAAGCCGGATTTTCAGAGCTGGTGAATTTCAAAAATGTAATTTGGACGTGAGGACACTTTAAAAGAACAGTATGCAATAGAATTGTGTTTTAAGCTTGGAAAATGCCACAGAAACGTGTTGAATACTTCAGACTGCTTTTGAATCATCTTGCATGAATCGAGCATCATTTTTTAAATGACATAAGAGATTCAAGGAAAGCAGGGAGTCTGTGAGGGATAATGAAAAGTGCGGGATGAATAAGTAGGAAGACGAGAGTTGATTGGTCAAATAAATAATTTCATGACTAAGAACCGTCGTGTGTCTAGAGAGAGAATAAGTGCACAGTTTGATGTCAGTGTGGGAACTGTACACACAATTATTCGCGAGGAACTGACGATGCGGAGAACTTGCGCAAAGTTTGTTCCAAAGGTGCCCCAGCCTTGTCACAGGCTATTTGACCAAGATGAACATCAAGACAATTCCCCACCCTCCCTATAGTCCAGGCCTTGCTTCCTGTGATTTTTGGTTATTCCCTAAGCTCAAGAACAATCTTGAGGCTGACGCTATGTGACAATTGGGGAGATGAAAGCAGCAGTGGCGAGGGTCATTGACACGTTCACACAAGAGGATGTCCATTTGGTCTTCCAGAAGTTGTTTGAATGGTACAAGTGTATTGCAGCCGGAGGTGATTATTTCGAAGGGAACTAGTTTTGTATTCTTGTATTATCAATAAAGTGCACATACGAAAAAATCTGGAAAGTTACTGAAGGGAACTCGTAAGTAGGTATTGACACTAAGAAAAAAAAGATAAGTTAATGAAATATAAAGCTAAGTGGAAACTGGGTTACCTGTTCATTTAATTACAAAACACAGCTAGTTACAACAATTCAAACGTTTTTAGGATAATTCAATCCCAGAACTAAAGTCTGTATTTTTGCGTGATTAGAATATTTTATGTGATTAAAATATATAGGAAAAAATCTTAAGGAAACAAACGTTAAGTACTCAGATTTAATAAATGAACAGATTATTTTTTATTTTATTTTAAACTACTGATGAGATAAGACGTTTAAAAATAACGTCTTTAGGGTCACAGCATCAAGTCGTAAATCATCAGTAAAATAAAGAAAAAGGGGAAACCGAGTGTTTGTCACTTAAATATGATTGATGAAAGGTAGAAGAAAAGAAAGTCGTCCAAAACAATACGTCATCATTCATTGGTCGATAACAGGTCACGTGATCCACAGAAAACGAAAAAGAAAGAAAAATGCCCGCGCACGCGTTTTTTTTTTTTTCGGTTAATTATTAATTGGAAAATTGTTGTGTAGATACTCTATGGGTATGTCATCATCATCATCATCATCATCTAGTCATGGTAATGTAACGGATCTTAACTCATGCCATCTCAGTCTATCTCCCATCAAACCAGGTACCTCTTCATAGGCGCACTGTTAATTGTTTGACGCAAATTCTGTATCGAACACCTGCTATGAAGCAGAGAGAGGCTTTGTGCGTGAAAGACGTTATAGAGTAGAAATGATCATCCCCATAGCTTATGGTGTCGGTTTTGTACTCTTTTAAGGCAAAACTAGTTTGAACGGTATCTCCCCGGATATGACGGTAGCAGCCTTCCATCTTAGGATGGATCTGGTTATTCTAGAGATAGAGGATTGCGCCAGGAATGGAGTATTTTCTATGAAGGTAGAATGAGCCAACCATTTTTCCAACGACCTTAGCAACAAATTTGGCGTAAGTCTTCTATTTCAGGTCTGAAGTGAAATTCTGTCCTATAAACTAATAAAAGAATAGAGGCTTCCTCAAGGGGTAGGCTATTTATTTTAACTAGATTAAAATGAGCATCCGTGCGTTCGTGGTGAAAAGAGAGAATCGTGGTTTTAGGTGTGTTAAAAGCTACGATCTACGTTTTCCTAGTCGTAAAGAGGAAGTCAAAAAAGATATTAATAAGCAATGCTTTTTAAAGTGCTGCCATAGATTGTTGTGTGGTCTGCATAGATGTCAACAAAAATTTCATAACGTTATTTGGAAGATTATATATGAAGATCGCGAAGAGGGTTAGATCTAGAATAGGGGCACACCAGTTTTAGTAATATGCGCGTCGGACTTCTATCTTTCAATAAAAACTTTTTAGATATTTAAAAAAGAAAAGGAATTAGTAATTAAGAGAAAACGTCAGATATCTCATAGCTAACCATGTTGTGATGCAGATCTTTATGGAATACTCTGCCAAAGGATTTTGATATATCAAGATCTATCGCCCTAGAAAAGGAAGCCTGTGTCGATAACTTCACTAATTCTGTGCGACAACACAGCAAGCTCGTCAGCTGTTGATCTTTCCGGGCGAAATCCATATTGCTTGTCACTAAGTCTACGCAGATTGTTTGTTGTTGAAGTAGTTGACAATTTCTTGATTTATTACAGATTCAAGCAACTTACTTATGGCGTACATGTAACTGATCGCTATGTATTGAATTTCAAAACTTCGATTTCCAATTTTAAATACTGAGCAAATCAAAGTCTTCAAATGTGATGAAAAGCATTTATCTTTTTAAGCAAGAGCTTTGTCAGGATAGGAACTATTTCGGGTTGCAGTTTCTTGAGTATTATAAGTGGAAGTTTTCAGAACCTGTTCCATTGTTGGCATCGAGGTTTTAGATAAGTTTTGCAACCTCACGGGCAGTTGTTTGAATGTCGTATAAAGGGTTGAGTTTTTTTTTTCCGGACTTGAGGAGGAATTCTGAAAGTAAGGCGCTCTAGTCGCAAAGTGTGGAATTCGCCGCAAAGTTCTTAGCAAAATCTTTAGGTTTATTAGATGCTGAATAGATCATCTCTGATCCATCAAAGGTCGTCGTTGAGATATTTCTTCTCTTCAGGACGTTGTTTGTTATTCTTGAAACTAATGACAGTGAAGCCTCTGATTGAACGTTCTAAATTTAACAGATTTAGCATTATATATATATATATATATATATATATATATATATATATATATATATATATATATATATATTCGAAGTCATCGACATACATTCCTGTTTCGTTGTATCACAACTCATCAATGCTGCTAGACTAGCATCTCTCCCAAGCCAAGGATTGAACCTAGAACCGCCGTGTTGACAGTCGGCAGTTCTCCCACTCGACCACAGAAGCGACGCCCGCAAATAACTCGTCGGAATGTCTATTTAAATAGACATCCGCCACCACTTTTACAGTGGTCAAACCGCCAATAGTGTTCTTGGTGAAGGATACGGGTTACACATTCAGAGGCGTACCATAACAGGCTGTTTAATCACTGTTAAAATATTTTATAGGTTATAAAACTTTAAATACCCACGTTAACCCACACAGATATAACAGATACGATACAAGACCCGATTTTTTAAATTAAATTTCTGGAGAATTTCAGATGTGAAGGATCATAAGATGTGCAAATGAGCCCTTGAATATTGATAATCTCTGCGATGAAAAGGAAATTCAGATGACTTCATGAATTCATTTTTTTTTTATCTTGATTGAAAAACTGAGTGATTGGATGATTCCAAGAGGAGACAGTAAATGTTCACTGTTTAAGTAAAGTTGTTAGAAAAAGATCAAGGAGGATTTCATAATGTTCATAAGCATCAAGTATACGCATAGACTTGTCAATAATTGGAGTAATATTATATGTAATTGAAACGTTGTGACAAAATCTCACTTATGTTTGTAAATATTTTAGACGAGGATTGATAATTTGGATTATTTGGATTATTTGGATTGTTCAGACTAGTGTTTTCGTCTTGATTGTTCTCCGCACAACAATTTGGCCGATGTTCGATAAGATGCACCTAAGGAAGAATGAGAATTACATAGGCCGAAACAATGTGCAAAAAGCATTCAAGATTTAAAACCTCTCTTCATCATCAGTCTTTTTCAGTAGAGTAGCCATTCAACATTGGAAATATTGAAGTTGCCGCAGATGCGAATGCCAGCACGAGTCTGTAATTAGTATAAATTTAATTGTCTCTTCAAAAAAAGTTTGATATATGTTGCCTTCCATATAAAACTTCGTTTTGCTTTTGTCTGTGTTCCCCTTTTTCCTTTGTATCGCTAGTCATGAGTCGGGATGCATTTTTAGAAGCCTTAATTGATGAGAATTGGGATGGGTGTCAGACCAATCTTGCTGACGATTTTTTTTTTCAAATGTATATCAGATTGCATTCTTAGTTTTGATATGCAAGTGCTTTCAACAGCGGAGGAAAACAGCCTAAAACTAGTATCTGTGAGATCTTCAAGAACGAATCGCCATCCTTTGATATACAAAGCAGAACGTTACAAGAATTCATATTAAAAACAAATAAGAAAGATATTAGTCTTATCTTTTTTCTAGTTATTTCTGCCGCGTTGCTTGCATTATAAACTAATGGATGGTCTACGTCAGTACGAAGACGTGCCACATTATAAGCATATCCTATTAAACGAGACGTTACATGGATGACGTAAAGCATTTTTCGCATTAAAATATGTGTGATTTGTGATATAAAATGACACGTAAATATTTTCAAGCGAGAATACATTATGAGTCCATATGACGTTTCATTGAATTCGATATATATATATATATATATATATATATATATATATATATATATATATATATATATATATATTTATATATATAGGGTGACCCAAAATAACGCTGTAGCGTTGTTATTTAGGTCGACAAATTTTTCGTTCCACTCTGTATATGACAAGCTTACTATATATGGCGGTTATCGTATACTTCAAATTTAAATCGTTCTCGTTTAATTAAGTGTTGCATATGTGTTAAATGTTAGATTGCGGCGTTTAAGTTGACTTTGACCAACAGTAATTATAATTTCCTACATTGAAATTGTGTAAACATAGAACACTAGTGTCTGTGAGTGAAAATAATTAATATTTAAAATTTAAAAAAAGAATATATATATATATATATATATATATATATATATATATATATATATATATATATACAGAATAATCACGTTGACACACCAGTTCTCGACAGACACCGAAATAAAGCAACGTTAAGCCCGGCTAGTTCTAGATGTGTAAGAATTTGGGAATTCTAGGCATTGTATGAGCTCTCTGCTTATCTCAGCATTGTTTCCAGTTGTCCCGAACCTCCACTTGCCACTGGTATTTAAAAACGCCAACTCAGGAGAAATGTTGTTGGAGATTGCGCAACTCTTTCCAAAAAAATTACACGCGCAGGTACCCTTACCGTGAGTATATATATATATATATATATATATATATATATATATATATATATATATATATATAGTACTGTATGTGGATGACTATATATATACTAGCAGGGCGCCCTGCATTGCTCGGCATTGCCCGGTCGTATAATACACTTAAATATGATATTTTGGTTAATGCAGATTTCGTATTTATATTACATTGGATTCAATATGTAGTAATGATTTTTAAAAAAAATTAGATGTGACTCGTGCGGTACCACCAAGTATTGAAACCCAAACGTTTAACTTACGATTTATTTTTCCTCTGCCGTTAATTACTGAGTTATGAAGACATGTCAGCTGCAAGGCTAAAAATTAAAACATGAACCAATAGCTACTACGTAATGCCGTCATTCGACCTTCATCTGACAATTTTTTTTTAAATTTTTACACTTTTGCACCAATTTTACCGGGCTAAAGCCCAAATATAAAGTTTCGCATGGGTTCAAATTTTATATATAAAGTTTTATGTCTGGGGAGCAAAAACTACAGGAGGAAGTTGATAGGCAAAAATTTTTAAACAAAAATAGATACGTATACATAAATATATATGGAAAAAGTTTTGCGTTTATCATAACCTTTTATGCAAATATCACGCAAGTATAAATCATGTAGAATATCTGCATTAATATAATTACACACAATAGTTACTAAAGATGATTATCATATGAGAAAACCGAAAAACTAATAGGGAATGAATTAAAATGAAAATTTAAAAGAATATGCAAATTAACTACATCTTTTGCTAATGAATTCAATTTCGCGACCATATATAACAAACATAAGTTGTATTTTCTTTTTAAATAAGTATTAAAAATTATTAATATGGATATCAATACACACAAAAAGAAAATTATAAGAGTATGGATGTATGGTAGCTTCCTTCAGCACTAAAAGTGTGCCTGCGCGTTGAATTTTTGTGGAAAGAATCTCCAACAACACTTTCCTAGGTCGTCGTTCAATTTTGAATTTTGCATTCCATATGAACAGTGATTTTAAACAGCAGTATTTTATTACTTAACAAATACACGCTCGACCGGCGTTTTTTTTTATTATATCTGACATCACAAACATCTGAAAAAACGTGCTAAGCATTACTATCGTGTCACGTAACAAAAATCCGGTATTTCTTGATGAGGATTCTGTTATGAAACGAAATATGGATTTTAATTTTAATCTTTAAACCATCAAATTTTGAATTTTGCATTATATATATATATAGCTTGTTGAATTTTTATTTATTTTCTATTAGCGATTAATTTCTTTTTTTTCCGCTCCCTGAACGTTTTTTTATTATAATTTTTTTATTATTAATAATAATAATAATATATATATATATATATATATATATATATATATATATATATATAAATGAAAATGTCTGCCTGTCTGTGTGTTTGTGTACATTTCCCTACTAAATAACTCTGCCAATTTTCAGTCTAGAGGCTCGAGACTTGACATAAGGGGAATTAGGATTTTGGGAAAATTTCTTTAATCAGTTTTCGGGCAGAAATTTGGCTGTCAAGGAGTCAAAGTTCAACGATTTGACCTTTGAAAACTCTACCAAACCCCTCCGTCAATTTTGGGTCTAAACACTTGACATTTTAGATGTAGGTTCCTTGGACATGATCAAACTTTTTAACTTGATTTGAGCGCAAAACAATAAAAGTTAAGTGGTCAAAGTTTTAAAATAATTTGACCTCTCAGCCAATTTTAGGTCTAAATATTTGAAATTTTACATAAAGTGTATTCAGTCATATGGCAAAATTTTTAATCAGCTTTTGAGCGAGGATTTGGCTGCCAAGAGGTCAAAGTTTAAAGAGTTGACCTTTATTGACTCTACCAAACTCCTCCGCCAAATTTGGGTATAAACACTTGAAATTTTAGATATACGTTACCTTGGCATGTGTCAAATTTTATAATATATATGTACATATACACATAAAGTTATGAACAGTACATAGGGCCCGAGCAAAGCCGGGCTGAACTGCTAGTTATGAATAATTATAATATATATATATATATATTACTGGCACCCGTGTTTCATTCTTTCGGAAATCATCAGTGCAGGGTGTCACAATTTACTGCCGATTTGTTTGTAAACAAATTAGCAGTTTGAGCACTGTGAAGCGATAGGCAAATGCTTCTATTCATAAGCACTCGATGAGGGTCATTTGCAGGCACCGATTCATAGCCTTTCGGGTAGAGCTGCTGACTCAACTCGATGGTTGTAGGTTTGATCCACGGTTGGGGCAAGGTGCATGTCTAGCCACACTGATGAGTTGTGATACGACGAAACAGCACTGTATGTAGATGACTGCATATATACAAGGTGACCCAAAACAACAAAGGCTAAATGGAGGTCATCTAGAACATATGCTGTAGAACAGAGAAAAAAAAGGCCAAAAACCCTAGTGTTTTGATGTGAATTTTGAACATAATAAACTAGTTATGACCAAAGTTTTTCATTCGGACAAAACACTAAGAAACGGGGCCTAATTAGAGTTGGGGCCCGTGTTTTGGGGTCACCCTGTATGTATATATATATATATATATATATATATATATATATATATATATATATATATATATATATATATATATTTCAATAATACGTTCCATAATGAAACGCTGGAGTGTGTCGTCAGTGATGCTTCGGTGCGGATCATGGGAATGTTACGGGTCTTTCAACATCAGACACTTTTCCCCGCGCAGACCCGACCAGAGGTGATCGGTCTCTAGTCCACTCTCTCATAAGTGCGCTTTCAGACACTGTTTAACTTGCAACTGTACTCCACACAACGTCTTCCTGGCTTCTCGGATTGGCTGAATTCTAATGGCGCGTGTTTTAGTATACGAATAATATATTAGCAATATAAAGAAGAAAAAAAAACTTGAGACCACCTAAGAAGAAGAATTAATTATAAATAAATCCACTCTTTCCCAATAATAATAGAGGTGGATATATACATGCATACGACCAGCCACACACGCACAGACAATCATATGCAAATCATTCTTTGTTAAAAAAAACCTATAAGCTAAACCTTGAAAATTTACTGCATGAATTATGATTTAATAAATAATTAAAGTCAATTGAAAAATAAAATAACTATATACAACTGAGAAATATATACTCAGCGAATGGTAAAAACGAAGTGTAAATGTGCGACTAAATACAAGTAGAATAAAAAATTATTAAAATTAACTATCAAAATATTCTAGGGTAAACTACAAAAACATCTAAAAGTAAAAGGATGAAGAGGTAGAAATGATAAAAAAAAAACTCTGGGACTAAAGCAAATGGATGAGAAAAGAATAAAATTATCGGGTGAACAAATAAATGAAAAGGTTTAGTTGGTTGGTTGTTTTACGGCATATCAACCCTTTTCGGTTATTTAATGCCGAATCCAAAGATTTTGAAGAAAAATTGTTTTAATAGAATATATTTGTTGTTTTCACGTCGGTTTCTATTTAACCCATAGTTGGGACCCTAACAGGTACTACCACTTCGGGACCGAGTGGACCTGGGAGCAATGGTAATTAAAGGGTGGCTCCACACTCCCAAAAGCCCACAAGCTGAGGCCTCACCACTGGGTATAGTTTAAGGTCATATCCAGGACTTGAAAAGGTTTACATTTAATAAATAAGTATATATATATATATATATATATATATATATATATATATATATATATATATATATATATCCGAAGGAAGTTTCGAAATAAAGACGAAACGTTGATGAACACATAATACGGTTTGTTCCTTTTTATTTCTCTCTCTCTCTCTCTCTCTCTCTCTCTCTCTATATATATATATATATATATATATATATATATATATATATATATATATATATATATATATATATATAAGGCGTCTTAAATAGGTTTCTAGCCTTTTCTTATGCAGGCATTTAAAATTTTTGTAGACACTTGAACATTCAATATGTTACTGCCATACACCTTATGAGATGGCTGACCAATTTTTATGTTTTCAAGTTCAAGTCAACAGCTGCAGCAAGAATTTGAATGTATCCTACTAAAGCCTGATTATGCCTTATGATGAATTGCAAAAAATGCAACTTCGACGCGAGTGCATTTTAAAAGAACGATATGCAATAAAATTCTGCTTTAAAGTTGAAAAAAATGCCAGAGAAACGTATGGAATGCTTCAGACTGCTTTGCACTATCTTGCATGAATCAATGGAGTGGCAGAAGACAGGGAGTCTGTGAGGGGTGATAAGACGTGTGGGAAGTCAGTAAACAAGAGTCGATTAGCTAAATAAAGAATTTCATGGATAAGGATCGTCGTGTGTGTATAGAGAGGATAAGTGAGCAGTTTGATATCGGCGTAGGGAACTGTACGCGCAATTATTCGCGAGAAACTGAAGATGCAAAAGATGTGCGCAAGGTTTGTACTAAGAATGCTCAGAAAAGATTAGATAGAAAAACGTTGTCATGGACACGAGGAAAATTCCTCGCCCTCCTTATAGTACAGACCTTGCTCCCTGTGACTTTTGGTTGTTCCCTAAGCTCATGGAAAACTTTTGAGGCTGTCGTTATGACACAATTGAGGAGATGAAAAAGGCTGTGACGAGTGTCATTGACACGCTTACACATAAGGACTTCCAATAGGGCCTTCCAGAAGTTTTCGGGGTGGTACAGCAAGTGCATTATAGCTGGGGGAGGTTACTTCGAAGGGGAGTAGAGTTTCATCTGTATACTATCAATAAAAGTGCCCATATGAAAAAGACATAAACCTTATTGAAAGCAATTCACACACACACACACACACACACACATATATATATATATATATATATATATATATATATATATATATATATATATGCATAGCAGCAATTACAGCAGTCGAATAGCGCAACGGTTAGAAATTCTGACTGTCATTTGGGCGGTCGGGTTTTGATTCTGGCTTGAGGTAGTTGCTTGTCTAGCCGCACTGGTGAGCTGCGAAACAGTACTGTATGTGGATCACTAGGACGACTATATATATATATATATATATATATATATATATATATATATATATATATACAGTTAAAGCCGAAATTATTGGCACCCTTTCAATTTTTACGTTTTTGGGGAGAAAAATACATTTTTTCACTAATTATTTTTATTAAAGTGTTGATGAACATTTATACCGACCATCTACAGATCTCCTGAAACATTTTTAGTTTATTATAAAATATTCAAAATAAATATTATTAATGATAACCAAAAACAGACAAATTCAAATTTATTGGCACCCTTTATCAATAGCACTTGCAAAGCCTTTGTTTTTAATAAAAGCTTCCAGGCGTTTTCTATACGATATTACTAAATTCCTACACACATCAACAAGATATTACACCATTCTTCCTTGGCGATATCTTCTAATTCTCTCAGGTTTCTTCGTGTCCTTCTTTTCACGTTCGCCTTCACAAGTTTTCCATTGGATTCAAGTCCGGACTTTGACTTGGCCACTTCAGGACGTTTATTTCATTATCCAGAAGCCATTTCTTCACCGATTTCGCCGTATGTTTTGGATCATTGTCCTTTTATAAGATCCAGTTGGTTCCAAGACTAAAGGCTTCTGCAGAAGGTTTCAGATTTTCAGTCAATATTTTAATGCATTGATCTTGCCTGATGATACCATCCACAGTGACAAGTTTTCCAGTGCCATTGGCCGAAAAGCAACTCCAAAACATACGGTTTCCTCCACTATACTTTACTGTAGGGACTATATTCTTTGGGTTGAAGGCTTCTCCTTTCTTCCGCCACACAAACGACACACCTCTGCTGCCAAAAAGTTCAATTTTAGTCTCATCTGACCATAAAACTGAACCCCAAAAAGTCGAATCCTTGTCAATAAACTCCCGTGCAAACTCTAAGCGGGCTTTAACATGTTTCTTGGAGAGGAGAGGAGTCTTCCTTGGTCGGTACCCCTGAATCCTGTGTGACTTCAGTGCCATCCTCAATGTCGAAACAGAAATTTCAATACCTTGATCGCTCACTTGTTGGACTACTTTCTTACCAGTAGTTTTAGGGTCCTTTTCCACTTCTCGAATGACTTGTCGTACAATTCTGGGAGAAAGTTTCTTTTTATGGCCTCGACCCATCATGTTTTTAATTGTATTGAAAACACCATATTTCTTGATAATGTTTCTCACTGTTGACACAGGAACTTCAAAACGCTTAGAAATGGATCATATGTGCATCCACTATTTTCTGTCTAACATCGAAGCTATGTTCCTTAATTTCAGTCATCTTTGCAGTCTGGTGTTATTGATAAAGTGAAGGATTGACTAATGCACATTATGTATAGAAGGCTTTGAAACGTTCTTGAAGATGATGCAATACCCAAATCATAATAAACAAGTATTATTTTGCATGAAATTTCGTGAATTCTATGATAAAAATCATTGGTGCCAATAAATTTTAATTCGTCTGCTTTTTGTTATCATTAATGATATTTATTTTAAATATTTTATAATAAACTAAAAATGTTTCAGGAGATCTGTAGATGGTCGATTTAAATGTTCATCAACACATTAATAAAAATAATTAGTGAAAAAATGTTTTTTTCTTAAAAAAAACGCAAAACTTAAAGGGTGTCAATAATTTCGGCTTTAACTCTGTGTGTGTGTGTGTGTGTGCGTGTGTGTGTGTGTGTGCGTGTGTGTGTGTGTATGTGTGTGTGTGTGTGTGTGTGTGTGTGTGTGTGTGTGTGTGTGTGTGTGTGTGTGTGTGTGTGTGTGTGTGATACGAATATTGGAAATAGTATTCCGACGAAATATAGAGATAAAAAACAAACAGATTATGTGTTCATCAATGTTTTGTTTTTATTGTGAGACGTTGATGAACACATAATCTGGTTTGTTTCTCTCTCTCTCTCTCTCTCTCTCTCTCTCTCTCTCTCTCTCTCTCTCTCTCTCTATCTCTATCTATCTATCTATCTATCTATCTATCTATCTATATATATATATATATATATATATATATATATATATATATATATTGGAAAAAGAAATAACCACTGTGTTCATTATTGTTATCATATATATCTATATATATATATATATATGTATACTGAGAACAAATGTATCCCATGTGATGTTCAGTGCTTTATATAAACGAATCTTTTAAAAATACATATTAAACAAATAGCAAATACATTTGATGAACGCAAGACAAAAGCCTGAATACCACCACATACTGTTGGTTCTCTTATGTATCTCCAGAAGTAATGGTATATTTCAACAGGAACCATTCGCCCCATGGTGTCTTAACATGTCTTTTATTTTAATTGAAAGCATGGCGATGTGAACGATAAAGCACCGCGTATACACTTACGAAAGTGTCGTTGAGATTAACGAGTTTGTCAGAGCAGATCAGTGTAAGTTTTTTTTTTCTGTTGGTTGAACATTAACCAAAATTCGTAACTAATGAATACCGAATCGACGGGGGTCCTACAAGCGTCGTGTGCGCCATAAAATGTGAAATCCATCAGTTAAGCTTTGCTGCACAGTAGGACTGCTTTATTGTATGGCATACTACTTAACTTGGATCCGACCATTGTTCGCTAAGGTATATTTTGTATCGTCACAAATATCTAGAGACGAAATCAGTTATATCGTCCTTTGATATTCATGGACAGTTTTTAATTATATATTTTCGTCTCTGACGAGTTGTATTATGGCATAAGGACTATATTCTTCGCTATAATGGCGAAACACATGTAAATGGAAAACATAAGGATTCGCCTATGTTATCTGTAAAAAACGTAATTTAAAATGTAAAAATTCAAAATGGCGCAATGTAAACATATTATGAGGTATTTACAGCTTCTCTTCCAATTTTCGGATTTAAATCATGTCAAAACGCACTTTATTTCCTTTTGATAGATTGATTGTTGCTATTTCTTCTGATGAGTTAAGGGCATAATAGGTTCACTGATTGATATTATAATTAAGTGATTGATTTTGCGCTACGAAACAGATACTGTCAAGAATTGTAAATATCAACTGAATTAAAGGAATAAATTATAAGATAGTCCATATCATGAACATTGGAATATAGTATTTTGACATTCATCCACTATATTGCTCTGTAATTACATTGAGCTTCTTAAATAAGGATTGGTATATATTATAAGAAAATACATTTCCACAGAAATATATACATTATCTTCAAACTAAACATATATTTCTTCAAACTGAAACAAAGTATACTTACGCAAATAGATATGAAAAGTAAGTGTGTGCCTATTTTCATTCTATGGAGGCCAGGCGCGAACGCAGACCCCACAATTTTATTATAACATCCCTATTTAAGTTAAAACATACTTCTCAAAGTATTATTATGTACATCTATATCAAAAACACTTATAAACGTTTTTTTTTTAATTTTTTATTTCCATACTGTGTGGACCAGGCGCGAACGCAGACCCCACAATTTTAATGAACCATCGTTCTGCCAGATCAAACATACCCATTCCTGTGTCTCGATACATCTTCTATCATTATATGTAATCAGTTTTTTAAAATAGTCAACCATATAGGAGCCTGTTCGTGACCAGACACACACACACACGCACAAACACATTCAGCTTTATATTATATATATATATATATATATATATATATATATATATATATATATATATATATATATATATATATATATAGGGAGTCTTATTCATTAATTTATACATTGTTAAATGTTACATATAATGATGTGTAGGATTGACAAAAAGAATAAGCTGAGTGCACATCACTAAGTAGTTTTACAAGTTCGGTCGCATAAAGGATTTTTAATTGAGCATATGCTTTATAAATTTCAAGAAATTAGCGTAACATAATACCATAAAACATTAAATAAATATGTTTTTCAACTAAGTAATCTATTTTGATAATTTTCAACAAGTGCATATACTGAGTATTCAGAATGAGTTCTAAGTGAATTATGTTGTATATTTCCCCTCTAAGGGGAGAGATACAACGTCTTACAGTTGACGATTAATTTAAATATACCAGATCATAAACGTACCTTGTTATCGCACACCGGTCGCAATCCTACCGTGTCGTTAGTCGTTTTTTCGTGATTGGAGACACTTGTAATTTATTGTTTCACAATGTCATCGGAATGGGATCGTTAAACCTTTTATTATTTGAGCTAAAGGTCATTGTTTTAACTATTGTCGATATGCAGACATTCTCTGTGCGTGTCCTTACCTCAAAAATCTTTAACGTAGCTATGGTTCATTGATTCCTGTAACCCACGTACACGGCAGAATCGAGATGACATTTGAATGCACTCCTTGACCCGATGACATAAGTACGTCTCGACGTCAGCTCGTGAATTAAAATCAACAAACGTCCCCACTTAGTATTTAACAACTTTTTTGTCTAAAAATATTTCTAATGTTCTTTGCAAATATTCATCGTAGTTACTCACTCTCTCGTGCTAAGTAACGTATTTTCTTCACGCAATTTCACAAATGTTTTTTCTTCGTACTAATTATAAATCTGCAAAAAACTAGGTGAAGGTGGAAATTAACATACCCACGCAGTGTACGAATACCGCTCAAGTTCCGAGTATAAATTAGTATTTATAAAAATGTTATTTGTCGGTGCGCTAAATCAGCATCTCAACAAGTCGGCCATATTTTTTAATAAGCATGCAGGATGTTGCAACAAAAGTGGACATTTGACAAAAAGAAAACGAAATAGGCAATAAAAACAAAAATTATGCATGCAGATACCCTATTTGGCAAGTTAGTTACATACTCCATTACATATCAATGTAAGCGTTGCTGACGGACACAATCATGTCAAGGCGAACGCAAAATGGGTCGCACGTTTTTGGGATCATGTTCCTGTCCATAGCGGCGAACGCCTCCACAATGGCAGACTTCAGAGAGTCAACCATGTTGTAGGCGTGCTTGTTCGTCTTTGCGTCGATCACGCCCTAGAAGAAATAGCCAAGAGGATTTCATTAGGATGAGAAGGATATCCAAAAGTCTGGCGACCTGTGTTGAGGAACATTGTTTAACTGCCACGCTTGGATCATCTCGGCATTGCGTATAGGGATGGAGTCATGCTAGAAAACATGGGGGCGGCTGGCGACGATCTAATACTTCCAAGATTTTTACAGCGCATCTTAGCACTTCCTGGTATTACGTGTATTTTTTGTCGAATGCTGAATTTTGCTGCAACAATATGGAAGTAATTTATACAATTAAAAAATAATTTATCGTAAACGAAATTTTGGACTAAAATATTGCAAAGCTTTTTCGTGAAATTTTATTTTATTATAAAACTAGCATTGATACCTAGCGTTACCTGGGACAAAATTGTAACCTATTTCTATTGAAACTTCTATGCCTTTACCTCTCTCTATCGATCTCTCTTTCTCTTCCTAACACCTTCTTTTCTCTTTTGCTCAGCGTATTCCTCTCTATTGACATACACACACATTTATATACACACGTACAACTCTCCTTTGTGTAATAGATACCTTGATTAATGGGTTAGCATTTTTTTCCAAATTAATATTACATAATAGGAGTGAAAAACTGATTCTCTGACCTGGTGTACTTCCAGATAAAAAGTCATACATATTATTCATCCCGGGTTACGTCGATTAAGAATATACTAAATTTGTGAGCGTGTGTTTTGTTGTTGTTGGTTTTTTTGTTTTTTGATTTGTTTTTTTTTTTTACTTTTAGCGGAACATATAAACACAAAAACAATTGCTTTTTATATAATAGATTAATTTTTTAATATAGAATCTCCTTAATTTTTCAAAGATCGCTAAGTGTTTAGGAGAACAACAGGTACCCGTTAAATATATGTGATTGCTAGTCGTGAGAATTTCGCAGTTAAAAGGCAAGCAAGAGTCGTATGTTTATCCATTCACGGACGTTTTTGCATATGGTTTCTTAGAAGTTAAAGACGTAGTTGCTTCTTATACAATTAGAGGAATGCGTCGGTAGCGAGATTCCTACGTGTGTCTTTTTTTTTTTAATGTTCTAAACTTAAAAAATATAATAAAAGATGATAACGGTTTCTTATAAATATTGCCGTTCAGAAATTAGGTGATTAATTTAACTTAAATACATATAAGAAAGCGGTCACTCATTAAAATACTAAACTATCTATTGTTATGTTGTAATGAACTATGTTTTGTTTGTTTTTAATCAACAATTTGCATGTATTTTGACAGAATGCTGATATTTTTTTCATTTTTTCTTTTTTATTATTTATAAAAATCTCATTTCTCCGTGTGTCAGATGAGCGTGTTTATATGGTTTAATCTCTATATTAGGAGTTAGGTGTGTGTATATGTTTATATATTTTCAAAGATTTTTTTGTCGTACAAAATGTTCTTATTATTTTATTATTGGAATCCTTTGAGATGAGTCATTCATATATTTATTTATTTATTTGTGGACAGTTATCCTCATCTTCATAGTTGTTGGTTCACGACGTTTCCGCCAACTATTCTTCTGGCTTTCGTCAGGCGACGGTATATGAATGCTGAATCTCTCAACTGCATCCTCAGTAATTACTGCCTTCAATATTTGTTGTCGTCTCACCGCGTTTTGGCCAACTAATTTTCTTAATAAATAAATAAAATTTAATGTTTTGAAAAAATAAATGGAGTCATATGAAGCCAGGGACAACTAATACATATAAAAAGAGTGGGAAAAGGGAGAGTTAAGAAAACGTCATAATATTTACTAGTAAATAAACTATCCGAATAAAAAGATGACACTCGAGGTACCTTTCTGCTGACTTATCTTCAAAAAAAAAATGTTGGCAAATGACGTTTAAAATAAAACATTCGCGAATAATGTTTAAATAAATAGTCGATTAAGGGAAAGAAAAAGTACAGTAGACCTCTGGATATGGTGGCCCCGGGATACTGTGACTCTGGGATAGTTTTTTTTCAGGTTACGATGTTTTTCCGGGCTTTGGTTACGGTATTTGCCTCGCCTTACGGTGTTATTTCTCATGTTCTTTGACTAGAGACATGTGCATTATATACTGTACTATCTTTTGTTACTAATTTTTTATATGTACTATATTAAATTTTGTTTATGCCCCGCAATACCGCGATTTCACCAACCCCGAAACAGATTAATGATGTATCCCGAGGTTCCACTGTATATTAAAAAGTAACGTGAAAAGAAGAAATACAAAACTATCGACAATATTAGAAGGGGAAACAGCAATGAACGTCATATCTTCATGTAATTGCAGAACGAGAACTAAATATATTAACGAGTTGCATGCGATTCTTAGATCTCTTTAAACAATTCTAATTTATGAGAGCTCTTTTTGTCTATAGAGCGACGGTCTCTGTATTGTCACACACAAGGCCTCCAGAATATTGCGTTGCTGTTTGGAGCAACCCTTGTAAATGCTACTGAAAAGAATATCCTAATACGCCTCACCATTTATATTTTATATTATATATTTCTATGTACTGTATATATTCCTAAATTAATCAACCAATCATTATTAATTTGAGGATACAGATGTTACGCTCAAGGGTTTCGAATGTATGTGATATTTAGTTCAATTTAGTTCAATACAAATCTGGCAAAAGGGGTACAAATTTTTGTGAAATTTTACGAGAGATAATAAAAATCATTTTTAAAATCCTTCCAAACGAACAGTTTCTTAGGAGCGTTAGGGGCATCTGAAAATACTAATATATCCGAGTCGCATAAAATCTTATTCAAAGTCATTAGACGTCAATGAAGCAAGATTCCTTGAATTGCAATTTTTTGTTGAGACTCCTTAATCTTAAGTTTACAATTTGAAACATTTTCTAGGATCCAAATAATCTAATAGATTTTTCTAAACACTGAGATAAGGATTCTACTTATAGATTGTGTCAGAATTATAGGTTTTTCAATTTTTTTATTCACAATCATGATTTCTAAAAATGATTTCTGGTTCTTAAACATTCGGAAGAAAAAACTTTCTCTGGTTCAAAATGTCCTTTGTTGTTGATGTTTTTTTACATTTATTTTTCGTTCCTGTTTCTTATAAGTCGGTAATAATCTGTCAAAAATCATCTCGATCCATCTTGATAATATTGCTTCCACTGTAAGACGTAACGTTGTCTTTCGGAGTCATTGTATGGACTTGTAGAAAATCTTGCGGGGCTTTTTTTTTTTTTTAAAGTACTACTTGCTTTAAGTGCTCTTTTTTAAAATAAAAATCGACAAATCTCTATGGGAACAAACCTTGAGGTGAAAAATACGCTCCACTTTGCCATTACTCGCTGCATGATATATATATATATATATATATATATATATATATATATATATATATATATATATATATATATATATATATATACTAGCATTTCAGCTACGGTTCGTAGTTTTATCCTTACTTACTGTGACATAACTTGTGTAACTTCTCGAAAAAAAGGGAGGACAACAAAGTTCGTACAAAATTTATTTACAGTTCCTGATTAACAAAAGAAAATCGAGAGACTTTTTGGTTGGTTTATCTTGATTTTTTCTTCATCGTTGAACGATTGGATTTTCCAAAATTCATTTAGAAACCATTTCGTTCTATTTAGAAAATGTCATTTTCATCGATCCTTTTCGCGAGAGTGTAGAAAAGTTACTGAATTTACACATTTTGCTTATTAAAATCTAATATGATTTCAACTTTTAAAAATAACTAAGATCCACCACTAAAATTATTTTATTAAATCAAACAAGTCAACTGTAGACATAAATGCGTGTCCTATGTTGCCAGTGTTTGTGTGCAACTTAAGTCTGGTTTATTTTTAGTGTCTGAATAAATCCAAGTTCATTGTCGCCAAAATTGTGCAACATATGTTTGAAGAAAGATCTTGGTTTAGATAAGTTCAAGTACCTTGTCTCCAGGTTTGTAGGATGTAAATTGCGAATCCTTGCTTTCAGAGTTGTGTGGTATGGCAATGTATTGGAATCCTTATTGTCAGAATTGTTTCTTTGCAAAGACGATAATAATTAAGACAAACACAATGGTATCATTAATAAAAGTGTGTTAAGAAAAGTGTGTCACAGAAGATACGCGGTCATGCTGATGCCATAACTTCCACGCTATTTAGTTGTAACTTTATTTATTGTGTCTTGAGAATTTCATTTATAACTGATTTATTCTTTAAATAGGTAGATCAGTTTACACGAAATCATATATATATATATATATATATATATATATATATATATATATATGAAGTCACTTTGTGTATGTAAATTTTTTCCTTTAAGTTCTGAAACCGCTGAGCCTATCTTTTGCAAATTTAACACAAAGCTAATTTATCTGTCTGGCAGTGTTCTTAGATATGTTTTGTATAGAAATTCATCCGAAAAGTATAGAAAATCGAAAAAATACGATCCTAAAAAATATTTCTTCTTTCTTATCGATGAAAAGAATTTTACATGTGAATATTTTACGTTACACCTGCGAGAAAGATAATAAAATCTTAGCAAATATATTTCTTCTTTAAAAAAAAAAAACAGAATTATTGACATTTGAAGATATAACTCAGTGGTAGATCATTCGAATACAGATCGAAAGGAGCCCTGTTCAAGCCGTTTTATTTTGATTTTTTTTATTATTAATGAGTTCAATTTACAATAACTTGGAGAAGCACCATTTAAAATCGCCGCAAATAATTTCTTAGTTTGTGTATTTTAAACAATAATCAGAATTGACTTTTCTTTTCCAGGACATTCATCCTCAAGCTCAAATATCGGCTGATGTGGTGTTGCAAACAAACAGAGGCGGAATTTAATGAACGAC